>NC_063180.1:38009913-38743023 GCF_023159225.1 Perognathus longimembris pacificus
ATGAAGAAGAAGTAAAGCAGGAATCTTGCAGCGTGTGAGCCTGAACTTTCAGGGTTGTCTGGATTTCAGGTATAGCTGGATCCAGGAACACAAGCAATGCTATCATGCTTCTCTCACATCTTTTCTCCTCCCCCATCTGCATTTGCCTTTCACGGGTGTGTGGTGCTTTCATTCTTTCCCACATCTTCTGGGAACACATGACTTTGCTCAGCCCAACTTGTGAAGCCGAGCAGGTGTTGAAATGGTGGGCAAGCACAGGCAACCGTGCTTCATTCACGGTTCATTAAGGGGATACACGTCAAAAAATCACCCCCAGAGCCGCCCCCACATCCATCAGAATGGCTCGTTTATTTACTTCTTTATTCGCGCTGGTACCAAGGGTTGAACTTGGTGTCTTCTGCTTGTTTGGCTTGCTTGCTAGGCTGGTGTTCTACCATGTGAGCCACACCCCCAGCTCATCTTTGTGCTGGTTAATTGGAGATGGAATGGAATGAACTCTTCAGCCTTCTACAACTAGCTTCCAATTGTCCTGAGAAGCTAAGATTCTAGGCATGAGCTACTGGTGCTAGATAATGGGGAAATCTTACCTGTATCTTACTTTGATTTTAAAAACAAGGGGGGTGGCAGGGAATGTGGCTCAGTGGTAGAGTGCTTGCCTAGCATGCATGAAGCCCTGGGTTCGATTCCTCAGTACCACAGCACAGAAAAAAGCCAGAAGTGGCGCTGTGGCTCCAGTGGTGAAGTGCTATCCCTGAGTGAGAAGGCTAAGGAACAGTGCCCAGGTCCTGAGTTCAAGCCCCAGCGTCCACACAAAAATAAAGTTAAAAAAAAAAATGAGGGAAACAGAGAAGCAAGTCCTGGCGCCCGGCCAGGCCGCAGCCCCGCGGTTTGCTGTGTTGAGCCGCCTGCAGCCAGGCCGTCTGCAAAGCCCCAATGAGAAGCTTCCGTGGGGAGCAGCCTGGCAGGCGGGGAGAAGCCCCCCGCCCCCGGGCGCTGGCCACGGTGACCGCGCGGTGTCCAAGGGGCTGGTGGCCTCGGGCCCCCAACTCCACCCAGGGCTCTGGAGAGCCATTTCCGGTCCAGATCTGTGGGAAGAAGGCGGCTCAGGCGCTGGAGAGAAAGGGGTGTGCTTCACCCCATCTCTCCCGGCCCTGCCAAGCCTGTCCAAGGCTCTTAAGCAACAGATACAGAGGTGTGGGAAGCCCGGGCGCCAGGGGCCAGATCCGGCCCAGCGGAAGGAGCTTCACACGGGCGTGCATGCGTGTGTATGCGTGTGTGCGCGTGCTATGGTACTGGGGCTTGAACTCAAGGCCTTATACTCTCACTTGGCTTTTTTCCCCCTCAAGGCCGGTGCTCTATCGCTTGAGCCACAGCTCCACTTCCTGCTTTTTGCTGGTGGATGGAATCAGTGCACCAGAAGGTCACAGTGCAGGAGGGTAGGCCTTGATCCACTATGTCGGTCATCCTAATGAAAATGTGAGGTACAGACGCAGGGAGAAGAGCCATCTACAAGCCATGGAAAGGTCTGGAACAGGTCCTTTCCACCCAGCCTCGGATGGAACCGATGAACAGACACCTTGACCTTGGACTTGCTGGCTCCAGGACTGTGAGACACTGGATTTCACTTGTCCCGGTCATTCAGCTGATGATAGATACTTTTCCCCAGCATCCTCAGTCCCCTCAATGCAAGGCCTCCGTGTTGGAAATACCTGGAGTGGTTTCGATTAGCTGCACTGAATCCTGGGAGATACAGATACCTTGGACTTCCCCACAGAGAATGTACGGGAAACTAGTACTGGCTACATGCCACCACCTACCCGATCCCTGGTGGATCCCAATGTCAAACGAGCCTCAAGCTTGATCAGCTCCGGTGAATCTGGACGATCAAGATCAGCTAGCCGATCAACAGACGGAGACATGACGTCACCAGTGTGGGAACGCAGCCCCCCACGACCAGCAGGAAGAAGAGCTGGAGTTGGGTAGGAAGACACGTCCAAGACTCTGCCTCGGTTCCTCAGGGGCTGGAGGAGACGGTGGCATTGCTCTCTGTGCGAGAGGGCCCTGAGAGGGACGAGGTGGCCATTCCAGACCCAGGAGATTCCCTCAAAACTCAAAACTCAAGCAGGGTAACCTGGGGCTCATGCCTGTCATCCTAGCTACCCAGGAAGCTGAGATTGGAGGATCATGGTTCAAAGCCAGCCCCGGCAGAAAAGTCTGTGAGGCTCTTTATCTCCAATGAACCAGCAAAAAAGGCCCAAAGTCAAATATAGCTCAAATGGTAGAGTGCCAGATTTGAGCGACAAAGCTGGGAGACAGTGCCCCGGACTTGAGTTCAAGCCCCAGTGCCAGCGTAATAAATAAATAAATGAACTCTGTGCTTGGAAGCATTCGCCATTTCCTGTAGTGTAAATCTCTCCCTCGGCCAACTTCAGGCTCCTGGCATGATGTCGCTGGCTGCAGAGTTTGAAGTCAGTGTTGGAGAGCCAGTTCCTGGGGCTCTGACCACCAGTGACTCAAACCCAAGTCTGCCTGGCTCGGTCGCAGTGCCAAAGTAAACAACGCACAGAGAACTCCGCACTTGGTCCTTTCTTTTGGTTGGTCATGGGGCTTGAACGTGGGCTGGACACTGTTCCTGAGCATATTTGCTCAAGGCTAGTGCTCTGTCACTTTGAGCCTCAGCTCCACTGTGGTTTTCTGGTGGTTCATTGGCGATAAGAGTCTCCTGGACTTTCTTGCCCAGGCTGGCTTCGAACTGTGATCCTCAGATCTCAGCCTCCTGAGTAGCTGGGATTATAGGCATGAGCCACCAGTGTCCAGCTTTTTAGTTTTCCTACATTCTCATGGGGTCATCTAACTACAGGTTGCTGTATTCAACAAGACAGGGACATGCCACCCTCTGGGTACAATCACCGCCCCTCGGGCTGGCCCCACCCCAGGTATCCCGCAGGGTACAATTCTGCCTGGAGCCACAAGCAGACAGCGTGTGTCATGGGCAGAAGCACGGGCGCGGTGCCAGCCTTGGGGCTGGTTTACCTGCAGTCTGGCAACCCTCCTAGATTGGTGTAATGGGATACTGGCTCACCTTTCAGAACCCGGCACAGCGATTTCTTGTCCCAAGGGCAAATTGTTGTTTTGGATTTTTTGTTTTTTTGCCAGTCCTGGGCCTTGGACTCAGGGCCTGAGCACTGCCCCGGCTTCTTTTTGCTCAAGGCTAGCACTCTGCCACCTGAGCCACAGCGCCAATTCTGGCCATTTTCTATACATGTGGTGCTGAGGAATCGAACCCAGGGCCTCATGTATACGAGGCGATCACTCTTGCCACTAGGCCATCTTCCCAGCCCCCCAAGGGCGAATTGTGCTTCAGTCATCGCCATCCATCCTGGATTGAGCTCCCACAGCAACAGTCTTCAACATTTAACGTTGTGTGTCAAGACAATGGACAGTATTTTATCTTACTTTATCTTATGTCACTTATTTTATTTTTGTGTGCCAGTCCTGGGGTTTGAACTCACGGCCTGGGCGCTGTCCCTAAGCTGCTTTTGTTCAAGGCTAGCGCTCTATCACTTTGAGCCACCGCGCCACTTGCAGCTTTTTTTTGTAGTTTATTGGAGATAAGAGTCTCACAGACTTTCCTGCCCAGGCTGGCTTTGAACCGCAACCCTCAGATCTCAGCCTCCTGAGCAGCTGGGATGACAGGCGCTTAGGGAGATGTTTCTTCTCGCTCGGGACCGATGGCCTCTAGACACGGGAGAACTGACGCAGGCAGCCAGGAGATGAGCACGGGCAGGGGACAGCTGGGGTCCCCTGGAGGGGAGGGCCCCCACATCAGAGGGGAGGTGGGAGCTAAGTGTCTCCCCCACCCCAGAGGAGATCTGGCAGGAGAGCCCTGGTTCTGGGCAGGCCGAGCCGCTGGCCGGGGCTGCCCAGTCATTCCTGGCGGACGCACAGGAAACCAGCTGGGGCTGGACGGGGCTGGACGGGGCCTTCCGGGGCTGCCACACAGACGGGACAGCCCAGTCACTTCCGCCCCGGGGACGTGGCCCAGGTCGGGGCTGTGCAGACAGCCCGTCCCCCCATGGCTCTACTGGGCCTGGCGAGCATTTTCTGGAAGGCTCGTCTCCAAATCTAATTTTAAAGAAAGTCTATGAATCATCATGAAAACTGCTTGCTCGGCAGGGAAGGCGGGGTGAGCCTCTGCGCCCCGACGGCTGCTCTGTGCCCTGCCGGGCAGTCACCAAGGCACCTCCCACACCGCAGACGCGCCATCTTCCCTCCATCATCCGGGGGCTCCCGAGTCCTGGGACTCAAATCACAGCCATCACCACCTTCGTCTGCAGTGATGCGACACGCGTCCAGGTGAAGCCAAAACCCGAAACAAAACATCCCGAGGAAGCCGGGCGCCACTGGCTCACGCCCAGAATCCTAGCTGCTCAGGCGACCGAGGCCTGAGGATCACGGTTCGAAGCCAGCCCAGGCAGGAAAGTCCATGAGACTCTTACTCCAATGAGCCAGCACAAAAGCTAGAATGGAGCTATGGCTGAAGGGGTAGAGTGCTAGCTTTGAGCACAATAGCTCAGGGACAGTGCTCAGGCCCGAGTTCAAGCCCTAGCACTGGCACATGCACACACACACACACACAGAATACCCAATTAATGTACACGCTGCATATATAGTTGTCTGTGTGGCTTGAACAATGACAAGGAACAAGCTCTCCTGCCCACGTTCAGTGCAGGTACAGTTGCGTCTCTTCCACCCCGAGTTTTCAGTCTGAGGTTGACTGAACCCCCGGAGACAGAGAATCAGCTGAACATGTGGAGGTGGTTGTATTTTTTTTTTAATTTTTTCTTAAAGTGAATTCACTTAAAAATCAGAAGTGCTTCCTTCACCACCTAATGAGATGGTTTTAAAGCGCGCTTTCAGAAAGGGCTCATTCTAGCTTCAGGCTGCACAATATGTGCCAGGCTTTGGAGCCTAGAAACGAGGTCCTTTTAGCTAGGAAAGCAGAAGCTTGGACTAAAGAAAGACCTGGATTTCCTTTGGAACGAATGGCTCTAAAGGTCATGTGGAAGTCTGGCTGGGAGATTCTCTTTTCCCCGCTGGGGAACGTACCCGGAGCGACAGGCCAGGTGTGCTGAGCTGCTACGGTGGCGGCCCGCTGTGACTCGTGACCCATCAGGACAGAGAAGGTGGCGGCCCAGGAACCAGGCCAGCTCCCCTGTGCCAGACTGCCCCAGGGAGAGACATCCACTACTGGTTTACCTGGATTAGTACGAAGTGAAGACTTTCCGAACTGGAGTGAAATGAATGGCGCACTCAACACTGCGGAAATTGTCTGATGACAGGCTTTTAAGTGGTTCAAAAGAACAAGACCGCCCCAAATCTGGTCGGCCCTGTGGTTTTCTGGTGAAGATAGATGGTTTCCGGTTGAAGACTTGTACCCAGACCATCCCCTTATCATGCCCCCCGAGACCCCTGCATTTCTACAAAAGATCAAACTATTCTGAAGCACCAGATAACTAAGCGAGACGTGTGTGTGTGTGTGTGTGTGTGTGTGTCTGTGCGCACGCGTGCTTGCACTCTGCCTGGGTGCTCTACCACTTGAGTCACAGCTCCACTTCTGGCTTTTTGCTGGTTAATTGGAGAGTAAGACTATCAGAGACCTTTTGGTCTGGGGTTGGCTTTGATCCTCAGGTCTCAGCCTCCTGAGTAGCTAGGATCACAGGCGTGTACACTCAGCCAGGATACACTTTTTGCTAACTGGAAGCCATGACAAATGAACTGCCATCCTTCAGTCTATTGCAGTGGCCTTCAGAGTTTACGCCACATTCACAAGCTGGCAGACAAGTGTCTTTTGGAGGCCTTTCTGAGCTGACAGACACCCCCCCCCCCTCACCCCAAGCTGGTTCCCAGCTGTTGTGTGGCACATAAGCTTCTTTACAGTAGAGATTACAGCACTTGTACAGTAGTAATGCAGCCTAATCCCCAGGGCCGTGTCCATGCCGGGCGGGCAGGGAGAGCACAAGAAGAGACTTAAGACACGGGGCTCTCTGACAAACCCCCTCAATTTCTGGCAAATGGCCCAGGGGACAGGAGCCTTCTGAGTGGCACCTTTCCGGGGGTGAAAGACAGGAACAGTAGGCACAATGGGCCTGAAAGTCGCTGTCCTTCAGATGGGGGCAGTGTCTGGCACTCACTTGCTCTGCTTGTATATGTGAGTCCATCCACACTAAGTTGTAAGGCAGGTGGCCAGTAGCTCACGCACGTAATCCTAGCTACTCCAGAGACTGAGATCTGAGGATCGTAGTTTGAAGCCAGCCCTTCCAAGGGGCAACTTCACTTGAAAAATGCTTTTGCTGGGTTCTGTAGTTAACTCAAGTCCCTCCATGTTGTGCCTGTGCCTTTGATCTGAGCTATTCTCTGCCGCAGTCACCTTGTTTGCAGGAAGAAAGACTAGATCCAGGGAGAGGTATCTTGGGTGGAAGGCAAACAGCCCCTCAGACAAGCATTGTCTCCTTATCATCTTAAAGCAAACAGCCCAAAACTCCCATCTGTTCTCCTAAGAAAGAGGTAACAATTCCCCAGAGCTCCTCCCAGGACAAAGAGGAGCTAATGGTCCACCAGCCACACCTGTGACCCAGCTGTTTTAACTCCTCAGGCCTTTCTCACACCCTATCCTCAAATCTCCCTATTGAACCTGAGGCCAATGTCTGCACCCCCCCAAAGATGGCGGATGATGTCCCGAAGTGCTGTCTGCCCATGGCTGCCTTGAATCAGCTCCTTTCTCTGCCCTTCGCCACGTCTCTGTCCTATGGGAACAAGTGGTCAGATCTAACTTGTGACTCCTGGATTCTGGACCTGGGGTCCGAACACTTGGTTTCACCCTGACAGAAAACTCCATGAAACTCTCACCTCCAATTAAGCAACCAGAAACCAGAAGAGGTTGGCTCAGGGGGTGGCACACCAGCCATTAACAACAATAACAAGAAAAGCCAAGTGACAGCATGGGGTGCAGAGCTCAAGCTCCAATATCAGCACAGAAAAAACACAAAAACAACTGGCTGGGCACTGGTGGCTCACGCCTGCCATCCTAGCATCTCGGGAGGCTGAGATCTAAGGGTCATGGTTTGAAGCCAGCCAGGCAGGAAAAGTCTGAGAGTCTTATCTATAGTGAACCACCAGGAAACCTGAAGTAGAGCTGTGGCTCTAAGTGGTAGCGCCCGCCTTGAGCAGAGAAGCTGAAGTGCCCAGGCCACGAGTTCAAGCCCCACCGAGTCTCCACCAAGTCTGTCCAGACTCCACACACTTCCTTCCCAAACTGCACCGCACAGTGGTGTTTCTTCCAGATGATCTGAGAACTTCTAAGTTCTGTGCTCTCCGGGTATAATATAATTCTTCAGCTACAACAGAAATAATGAGACAAAATGGGCCCGAAAAGTACAATAGAAAAATATTGTTCACTGGTTTATTTCTCCAAATGAGCAATACACTATTTACAAATAAGCAGATCTCCAACGATTGCATTGAAAATGGCAAGTCTACCAACTGTTTGACATCTAAATGAAAAAAAAAATTTATTAAGGCACATTTGATCTGTGAGTTGAAAACAAACATTCTGGTGTAATGAGACTCATTTCACTTTTGTCCCCAAAACACATGAGCACCAAAATTGTCCAAGAACACTTAATATTTAGTAAAACAGGAATGTAAAAATTAAGAAGGGGTAAGGAAATGTTTTCAAAAGGAAAATCTTTGGAGATCGGTTTACTGCAAATAAGACCTACTAAACCACAACCCTGGTACACATAAATACTAAGAGCTAACAGGAACTCGAGAAATGGCAGAGCTCTACACAATGGATATTAAATAAATTAAAGGTTTCTCTGATACAAAGGATAAAACCAAACAGTAATTAAAAATGAAGTAACCATCTCCACCAAGGTAACACAGACAGGAGGAAGTGAACAAAACCCAGTGGGGTACTTTTGTTTGCTTATTTAGCTTGCATACATTAGAATTATTACAATTCTCCTTTGTCGTTCTAAACATTAACATTGTCTTCACTAAAGAGAAAGGTCAGGAAGAGAAAAAAAAATGCAATTTTTTTTTCTTGAGATTTAAAGGTAGGCCCTAGAGGGACCTCCAGGAATCAGGACAGGAACCTGGCTGTGACTAAGCATTTAGTCCTGGGCCCCCCAGATCCTACTTGACCATGGTGGGCGGGGCCCAGTGTGGTGGGCGGGGCCCAGTGTGGTGGGCGGAGCCCATCTTGGGGAAAATAACCAACTTTGGAAAGCTGTCCTATAGATGATGAGAATAGTTGTTATCCCATTTCCTTATTTTGTAACTGGACCTTGAGATGGCTTACACATAAAGGTAAAAAAAGACAAAAGGTAGAATTTGTGCAAGGTTAACAGTCACAACAGAACATTGACCAGAGTTACAGTGTTTCATTATAATAATACTTTGTAGGAATGTTCAGGCTTTCTGCCAGAGGACTGTAGAGGAGGTCTGAGCAGGAAATGTAAAAAAAAAAAAAAAAACCGAAAAGGAAAACACAAGTTCTGTTTGTTCGGCAGGTTCGCTTCAAGTCGGAATTAAGCACGGTCTGCTACATGACGTTCAGCAAGAAGATGTATTCAAAGGCAAACATTGATCACATTTTTTTTTTTGTTCAAAAAGCTCAATGTTAAAGGAGTTCTCTGTAAGAAAACCACTTGGAAAATATATCCTTGTATGGACTTCGAAAACTGAGCATACAAAACATTTTTGAAAAATAAATTAGATAATTAAAAACGTCCCGTCCAGCAGGGCTGGACGCTAGGCTGTTCTCGAGGAGCCGTTGTTATTGCTGCTTCTGCTGGAGCCCGGGTCATTCTTTTCCAGCCACATCTCCGCCAGCTGCTGTGTGGACCCATAGGTGGAGGCCTTGGATCCCAGGCACATCTTGTACTGCCGGGGGTCCAGGTTGGGGTCGCAGAAGACGGGGTGGTGCACGTGCACCACGCCTACCTCCTGGCTGCGGAACGTCTTCAGGCCTGCCTGGACCACCTTGTTGAAGAGGTCCACGTCCTCCAGCCCCCAGCCCTGGATGGAGATGTCGAAGCCGCCTACTCGGACAAGGTCGCCCTTATAAATACACGTAATGCCAAAGCCATAGTTTCTCCAGAAGCCAGTTTTCTGAGTGAAGGCAAAATGGTTGTCACTGGGAGCTTTGCCGCTATAAACAATCTTTGGATCATACTGGCTAAAGATGATCGGGAAATAGATCTGTTGGCCCAGGACCGTGTTTGCTCGACACCGCTGTAGGAAGTCCGCCGTGAACACGAGGTCCACGTCACAGAAGAAGAGCAAAGACTCATTGTTAAACTGCGAGGAGCCCACTTCCAGGGCCAGAGCTCTGGAGAACTCTCCAGACACGGGCAAAATCTGCATGTCGGCCTTCGGGTACTTGGCGCGGTAATCTCTCATCAGCTCCACTTGCTTGGCCTTGTCGGGGTTCGAGTCGGAATTGAAGAGCAGCACGACGAGCTTCACGTTCTGGTTTGGGATGAGGCAGGTCTTCTCAAAGTTCCCCATGAACCTCACGAACATGTCGAAGCGTCCGGACAGAGGGATGAGGATGTTGATCTTCCTGTCTGCGGGCTCCCTGCGCTCGCTCCGGGCCCCGGGGAGCGGGAAGGGAACGAGCTTCCGCAGGGAGTTGGAGAGGAAGGACAGGGAGCCCGAGTCCTGGTTGATCCTGCCCGCCAGCGCCTGCGCGTCCAGCTCCTCGTGCTCCATGAACTGGATCTTGCTGAAGGTCTGCTGGAGGTAGGCGTGCCTGCGCACGGGCACCGTCATCTTCTTGCCTTTGTGCTTCTTGTACAGGAGCAGCAGGTCCAGGATGTACTCGGCGCCGTACATGGGGCTCACGCGGCGGTAGCCGTACTGGATCTCCTTGAAGTCGATGATGCGCCCCCGGGTCTTGGCGTTGGCATTGATCATCTCCATCACCTGCATGACGATGTCATCCAAGGCCTCCCTCTGGGCCGAGTCCATCCCCCTGCGGGGCGGCTGGCCGTCCACGGCGGAGTACAGGTACTTCCCCGTCAGGAACTCCCACTCCAGGATGTCCTGGCGCTGGCGGGCCTGGAAGCGCATGAAGGATGGCGGGATGCCCAGCTGCAGGTCTTCCTTGCGGGCGTCCGTGTTGCTGTACTTGCTCATGAGCACGATTTCTCGGTGGAGCTGGATGGTGCGGTGGCGCAGCTCGGCAACCTTGCGGCTGAGCACGTAACTGTGCAGCCGGTACTGGTAGGGCGGGTTCTTGTTGGGGTGCAGCGTGATGGCGCGGTGAATCTTACTGTTGTGGAGATCTCTGATGTACCCCTTCTTGTTCTGTTCATAATTCTCGTAAAAGAGCTGCTGCATCTGTGAAGAAAAGGCGACATCCACGTTAGTGCCGCATGAACAAGTGTCCCTCCGCTCCTTGACACGGGCTCGCTCTAAAGACAGCTCCGCAAACACGGCTTGGCAGTGGACTGCAGCTCAGGGGCCCGAGCCCAGGCCCAGCCAGCAGCAGCCCCGCCCGACCAGCGGTGACTAGAAAATGGCTTGAAGAACTGGCCTGCCTCAGCAGGCACACGTGGCCGATCCGTGGCGGAAGCGCGGACCCCTGCAGCTCCCGGCCTCTAGGAACAAGTGCCGTGCCGTGGGATCAAGGACTCCAGGAGGACAGCATGAGAAAGGACTCACAAACTCACATCCAACGAGAGAGAGCGACAGCCACGCCAGGCAAGCGGGGCCTGCGGGGGAGGGAGAGGCCTGCGCGGCCTGCGGATGGGAGCTCCATGGGAGGGCGCCCTCCCCACTCCCCAGGCTTGGCACCCGGGGCTCTCAAAACGCTGCTCCAGCAGGAAGGGCCCTGGATCGACGGGGCTCGTTATTCCCTCCCAACTCTCCTTCCATCCTAAGGCACAGGTTTGGGGGAGCATATGCTTGAAAGTCAGCAGCCAAGACAGGGGACCCCAAGTTAGGAAGTGAGCAGGCATGATCCCTTTGGACACCAGTTCTAGCAGGCCAGTGTCTCAGAGCCCCCGGGAATGCAGAAGAAACTCTGAACAAGAACCAACGAGAGACTCCTTCCCACATCCAAGAACGTAACTGAACGCCGCCACCAAGTTCGGTTTTGAGAACTCTGTGGGCGCAGGTGGAGGTGGGTGCCGTTCCCAGCTGCCCCGCCATCTCTCCTGCCCTGCCTGCCTCAGCCCCGGCTCTCAACACAGCGGCACAGGTGGAAGGTATTCTGACAACAGGAACTGGGCGCCAGCAGCCAAGACGGAGTTATAGAGGCGGAACCCACAAGGACTCTTTCCTTTCTTCCCAACCACCTCGAAAACAAGAATAACTTAGTATAAAAAGAACAGATCATAGCGCCAAGGGGATGGAGGGAGAAGAGGCGCGCGCGAGAGGCCCCCGAGCCCTGAGGAAGTGGGCAGCGAGGAGAGCAGATGAAGCCAAGACTGCTCCGAAGCCCCCGGCTGGGGCCCCTGCGGGCGGGGCTCCCTGCTGCATACGAGGCGACTAGAACAGCTGGGAACACAGAGCAGCGGAACCCCACGTTCCCTCCCCAGAGCCAGGGCCCCCCCCACCCCTCGCAACTGCTGCAGAATGACCCTGGGCGGGCAGCCTCTGGACAGCAGGGCCTCGGGGGGCACAAGCCTGTCTGCAAGTGCTGCACCCGCATTAGCACTGGCCAGCAACCAACGCGAGACTTCAACATCTGCACGGGCAGCAGTTGTTTCTGAAGACAACTGCAAAAATTATCTTTCCATCTCCTCCAGGGTGCTTGCTGAAACACGTAATCAGAAGTTCAGTTTTTCCAGAAATTCAACAGGAACACCTAGAGAGAGGTGAGGGCGGAAGGCTGACTATGGAGGAAGTCAAAACCTGCTGATTTTGTGAGCCCCAAGGCCTTGGGCCCTCACATCCTGAGCCCACCCTGAGCAGGAAGCACAAGAGCCGTTTCTAGACCCGGAGTCCTCAGAGAGACAGACGCAACTCCACATCGCTAAACTCCACGAGTGCCAGCGACCTCATCTCCAGGTCCCAGGCCGCGTTCAGCGTCCCCTAGCCCACGACCACCGGGCAGGGAAGGCAGACGAATGAATGCAAGGACACAGAAAGCCTGGTGGAAGAGAAACGGTGCTGCAGACAGAAGAAAATCTCAGCTACCATACCCACGTGGCCACAGCGCGATGGGAGACGCGCGGCTACCCTGCAGCCACGCAGAAAAGGACGAACAAGAAAACCAGACAGCAGCAAGGAACTGCATGAACACAAAACAGCAAGAATGAGGGGGCTGGGAATATGGCCTAGTGGCAAGAGCGCTTGCCTCCTACACATGAAGCTCTCAGTTCGATTCCCCAGCACCACATATATGGAAAACGGCCAGAAGGGGCGCTGTGGCTCAGGTGGCAGAGTGCTAGCCTTGAGCAAAAAGAAGCCAGGGACAGTGCTCAGGCCCTGAGTCCAAGGCCCAGGACTAGCCAAAAAAAAAAGAATGAGGGAAGGAGGGAGGGAAGAAGGGAGGGAGGGAAGAAGGGAGGGAGGGAAGGAGGGAGGGGGAGGGAGGGAAGAAGGGAGGGAGGGAAGAAGGGAGGGAGGGAAGAAGGGAGGGAGGGAAGGAGGGAAGAAGGGAGGGAGGGAAGGAGGGAAGAAGGGAGGGAGGGAGGGAGGGAAGAAGGGAGGGAGGGAGGGAAGAAGGGAAGAAGGAAGGGAGGGAGGGAGGGAGGGAGGGAGGGAGGGGGGGCATCTGAAGATAAATTTAAACAATTTTCCAAGAAATGGGCAATACAGCATATAAATGGCTCAAGAACAGAAGGAACATCCCAAGTTCTCAGCATGAAGACTTGGAATCCAGAGAACCAAGGGTTAAACATGCCAAAAAGCAGGCCATGCAGAACCCTTGGGAGCTGGACAGCACCGGACACGGCCAGCCCTCCTGGGAGACGGAGGCTCGAGACGCCCTCCGCGTGGGCTGAGCGGGATGAGGGCCCGAGCCCCGCTGCCTGCCCCGCTGAACCAGCACGCAGGGGAGGCGGCGGCACCGTCAGGGGTGCGAGGGCTGAGGATTCTCCTGAATCCCTTCGTTCCCAGGAAGCTATGCAGCGAGCCCCTCTCAAGTGAGGGGCGACTGGGGAAGGAGGGAGGTGAGCAGCAAGGGGCGCAGCCGTGGCCGTGCGGGGAGGCGGGCAGTGCACGGCGGGCCCGTGGGCGAGGAGGCCCCGGGGTACACTGCCTGCCAGCTCACGTCCAGCTTGGTGCCCAGCATGCCAGCGGTGCGCTGCAAAGCCTGGCACACAGCATCCTGGTTGGTGAACGATGTCGGCGTGCGCAGCGCACACACTGAGGAGATACAGCACCACCCTTGACACTGCGACGTCGTTCACTGAAGAAAACCATACCCGTCCAGAGGAACACGTGCCTGTCTTTCTCCTACGACGACTGTCCATTGATTCCCGCCTGTCAACGCCCCACCATGTGGCGGGGCACAGGCTGCAGCAGGAGATCTCGGCTGAGGGTGGGGTGGATGTGCATGGCGTCTGGGCGCTCTGCAATGACTGGTTACCTTTTACAGACGTGCGAGAACATCCTGTTCCCAAACATGCCGAGAAGCCTCACTGGACACGTTTTGGAGGCTGTCTATGGCCATTACATTCACAGGGACTGAAGTGTAGGTCGGCTTTACCTGACACCAATGTGGAGAGAAGTATTTACTAACAGGCTTATGAAAACCTTTAAGCAGACTGAGAATTTTAAACAGGAGTACAGTTGCTTCTGGCTAGACTCCTGAGGTTTAATTGAAAGAAGGGTTGTGTTATACTTGCTTTTTTTGTTTATTCTGAGGCTAGGATTCGAACTCTGTATCTGATGATTTCGCTCACTGGCTGGCATTCTACTGCCCGAGCCACACCTCCAACCCCAGATTCACTTCTTTTTAATGAATAAGAAATCTTGAGATCTGAGGCCCGTGGTTTAAAGCCAGCCCAGGCAGGCAAATCTGAGACTCTTATCTCCAATTAGCTAGCAAAAAGCTTAATAAGCAGGAGCACGAGGCCCTGAGTGAGTTCAAGCCTCAGTACTGGCACACAAGAAATCTATCACATGACAGAAGAAAGTGGGCTAGGCTGAAGGAGGAGCGCTGGAGAAAGTGAGCTTAGAAACAAGGCCAAGTCTATGCTAGAGCTGGCAGGTGGCTCCCGCGTTGTCACAAAGGATTTGTTTGTACATGTTCAGATGGGCTTCAAGGGCACCTTCGGTCAGTGAGCACATTTTAACCACCCCCCCTCAGTTTTGTAGAAAACCTTATGAATGGCTTTGGCGGAGAAATAGAGAACTATTTTCTTTTGATCCCAAGAATGGTGAGATGGAAAAGAAGAGTGGGATACCAAGTACGCCTTTCAAATTTCAAGAAAATTTTGTTCTGAAGGACATACCCATTACAAGTCAAAATGAAGACTAAGAATTATAGGCTGGGTGTATGGATGGTTCAATCCCAGCTACTTGGGAGGCTGAGATCAGGAGGATGGCAAAAAGAATGAGCAAGACAACTTCATCTCAACCAATGGCGGGACCTGGTTGCACTGCCTGCCATTCTGGCTACTTAGGGAGACACAGACAGAAGGGTCACGGTACAACATGGTCTGGGCAAAAGGGCTGGGGAGATGGCACTGGTGGTAGAATGTCTGCCTAGCAAGTACGAGGCCCTGAGCTCAAACCCTGCCACTGACACACTCACACACACCCCACACACCGAGTCAGTGCTCCTGAAGTCAAGTTAGAAATGCAGTCCAGACATCACCCGTGCTTTCCACACACAGAGTCAATGAAACTAAAATCAAGTTAGAAACACAGTCCAGACATCACCGGTGCTTTCCACGTTCATCGCTTGCATGGTATGCCTTCTCAATAGTCAGGCATCCAAGGATAAGCGAAAGGTAGGTAAGCCCAAATGGCCGCAGAGAAACTAGAAACAAGGGAAGGTGCAAACAAACAAAAACAATGACTTGAGAATGCTGCAGGGAACCCAAAGATTAAATGAGCAACCTTGTATGCCTACAGGAACTTTTGAGATGAAAGTAGGGTTTGTTAATAGTAGGCCAAGACCACCAGTGTACACTGGGCCATCCCTGGCGCTCGGGACAGATTGTTATTCTACATGTCCCTATGGGGTCTCCTAATTAGTTTTAATAGGCTTTGCGAATTTTCTTCCAATTAAATTCAAGGAATAGGCACTTTGTATTTTAAAAGATTCCATTCATAAAACTAAATTTAGACTGGGGTGGGGGGAGAGTGCACACACTGTATGAATGAGCCCTGAATGATTAGCTTCCAACTCTGAAATCTAAACACCTGTCAGAGCAGCCTGGCCCCTTTCAGAGCAATTGCTAAATGAGCTTGGCAGAGTCCAGCAAACTCTGCTGGTAGGGATTCCAGGCTTCTGCATAATGCAGCAAAGCTAAGTGAGCTGACACAGAGACTCAAGTACATTCTGTGGCTTGAGTAATAACATTAGCAGTGACAAGGACAGCCAGGTAGCTCCATCTCAACTCTAGTCTCGGATTCACAAGTGCCTGACTTTACAAATGTCCCATCTCAGGCAGTCACGAGAACCTCCGGATATCTTTTCTCTTAAAACCAAGAAGCAAGCCCAGCATCCTTCCAAAGAGAACTAGCTCCTTCCTGGTGGGTGACGGTGGTGTCATTTGCTTACTGAACCTGTGCCCAGGTGGGGAGAACGCAAAGGCGAGGGATTGAGAGCTGCAAGCACAGATACAGGAGGGAGCAGCCGGCTACCGCCTTCCTGCTGGTGGTTCGGAGGGGCCTTCTCCTGACTCACAAGTCCCCGTCCCCGAGTCCCGTCCTTGCTGGCCTCCACTTCCACACCCCATTCCAGCCACTACGGGCTGCATCCCAACACAGCACTTCTATGATTAGGTGCGATCACAACTGAGCCCAAGAGGGAGCTAAAACAAAAGCAAAACTAAAACAAACTCACAGAGGCAGGCGGGGTGAGGGCCAAAGGGGCAAAGGGGGCAGGCAGGATACAAAGTAAACACAGGCCTGCTGTGGTCAGATCTAAGGAAGCTACAACTCTGGCCCTTTAGCGAAAAGTCTCCTAACTTTAAGGGTTAGTCAACAGTTCAAGTTAGTAAAAGGACGAGGAAAGGAGAAAAGAGAAGGATGGGGAAAGAGAAAAAGGAACTATAAGCCAAAATAACCCTGCAGTCAAATATGGCCTACAAGCTCATTTCCTTCCAGGCCTTCTGTTTGCGTATGTGCCTGATTCACTGTAGAAGTGACTTTAAGTTACAGTACTTACCAGGTGGTGTTCTATCCAACATCCGAAGCCTAAAGACAGAAATGGTGCTGTGGCTCAAGCCGTAGAGTGCTAGCCTTGCGCAAAAGCTTGGGAAATGAAGTGTCTTAAGAAGCAACATTTCGGGGCTGGGGATATAGCCTAGTGGCAAGAGTGCCTGCCTCGGTATACCCGAGGCCCTAGGTTCGATTCCCCAGCACCACATATACAGAAAACGGCCAGAAGCGGCGCTGTGGCTCAAGTGGCAGAGTGCTAGCCTTGAGCGGGAAGAAGCCAGGGACAGTGCTCAGGCCCTGAGTCCAAGGCCCAGGACTGGCCAAAAAAAAAAAAAAAAAAAGAAGCAACATTTCATAAGCCTATATTCCAACCATGTGATTCCTTACATATACCCTGTACAAGCTACAGGGTATATGATTGCTATTTTCCTTGAAATATTCCTAAATTATTATTAGAAAGGTTATATTGGAAAGAGGGGTTATAGTTAGATAAGTCAGGGGAAGAGTACATTTCTTTTTGGACACTGTCTCCCAGTTGTTCCTATCCGCCCCCACCCACAAATTGTAGAGTTCATTTTCCACACAGTGCCCAGTGAGGACCACAGGTGCATTTGCTCACCCTTTGTCCCTCCATTCTGTACCCCTCCTTACCCTCCCAAAAGACAGATAAAGGCACAAGACAAAAAGAAAACAGCAACAAAGGAAAAAGCAAAAACAAAAAACCTCCTTTCCATTTCCTGGAGTTCACTTTGATAAATATTATTTTGTATGATCAAATGCATATAGGCATTGGGCCTTTGTGCTCCTCTCCTAAGAATATCCTCCTTTGATCTCACTGTGTGTGAATACCTGCAGACCTGTATCATTTATTATGTCCCTGTGTATTTTAGATCTAGCTTCCACATAAGAGGGAAAGCATGCACCATTTGTCTCTCTAAACTTGGCTTACCTCACTTAACATGATTTGTGCTAAGTCCATCCATTTCCCTGCAAATGACATAATAGAATTCTTTCTAATGGCTGTGTAAAATTCCATTGTCTCTTCAAAGATTATATTTTATTATCTTTAATTGTACAAAGGGGTTACCAGTCAACATGTCAGTGTATGAGTACAATGCACTGACTACTGTTTTTGGACAAATCCCAGTCCCCTGGGGGCGGGCTGAGGGGAGGTCTCAAGCACAGGCACACGCCCTTGTAGGGACAGTGGGCCATGGCCCCTTTCCCACGCCCTGCTCCCAGGCTACTGCAGGGTCAAAAATCCATGGACTGAAACCTATGCAACTGTGAGCTGAGACAAACCTTTTCTCTTATTATGTTGATCATTTCGGGCATTTTATTACAGCAATGAAGAGCTAACACACACATATGCTATTAAATACTGACAGGGAGAAACCAGTCAAGGTGCATATGTATACTTGTGACTCACTTGATGGGCTAGGGGTAAGAGAGACCCTGTGCCCATGCAGGATCCGGTGGGCTTCAACACTCAACTTCCACTCACTGGCAGAGAGCAGAAAAGCTCAGGAGAGGTAAAAGGAAAACCCAGCTCCATTAGAATAATAACTACGGTTATTGCTTTGGGGTCTAATTAACATCAAAATCATAGAAAAGCCACACAAGTTAATATCACTAAGTGGTACTCTACACGAGGATTCATGTCAAAGGAAGTGAACTACAGAACAACTAGTAACACAGGCCACCAAGCCAAATTTACATGTGCATGCCTTGCTTTTCCTTTCTTCCCAAAGGGCAGTCACACCCCAGAGGTGAGGCTGGGGAAGAGAGCTGCGGCAGCCCTGCACTGGCAGGCTCTGCAGCGTGTTTGCTTTTCATTCTGCTCCTATCACTTGTAAGTATACAACCATGCCAAGACATTTGCGTCACAAATTTAGCTTTCCTTTTTTCCCAAAAATGGTAGAGGAAAATTTTCTCTCAAATTAGTGATAAACATGACTGCAGGCCCATAAACTATGTTCCATTTTTTAGATTAGTTTAAAGCTTTGATAGCTAATAATAAGGCATTTGATACCTGCAATACAGGCTTTGTCACAAATACATTCCCAAATTCAGTATTATGGCAGGGTAAAGCTAAGAGCCACGTAGCAGTCATTTAAAGGGAGATATCCTACAAGGAACTTTCCATCTGGGCTGACTGCTAGTCTACACTGCAGATTTTGAGACAATTCCTAAGTTGTTATATCTATTATTACAGTCACAGTAAATTTCCAGAACAGAAAAATTTAGGTCAAGTATCTAAGGATACCCCCAATTATGGCATTTATATAATGTTAGATTATAATACAGCAAACAAACCCAAAACTACAAATAGAATACACTGATGACCAGTTTCTAACAAGGATCATTGCCAACAAAAATGTTGGTTGCTAAGTTTATTCTAAAATAAGGAACTTTTTAACCTAAAAGAGCCAATTAACTTGCATTGCACAATTGTACATCTTCAACATTTGATCTTGACACACTAGCATGAGTTCCAAAGGTGACGGTCAGATGACTCACACCTGCAACAAGGAACACACGAGAGGAAAGGCTGCATGGGATTCACCAAGAGGTGCAGACTGTGGCCCGAGGCCAGGGTCTGCCCTCCTTCCCCTGTGGCGCCTGGCCTCCTGCCCAGTGGGCATGACCAGATGCCAAAGCCCCCCTCCCCCAGCGGACGGGAGTGGAAATGACGTATTTCCTGCTGCCTCTGCCTCCCAGGCTGCAGCCCAGCACAGGAACCAGGAGCCCTCTCCACGAGGGCACCCTCAGGGGACAGCAGAGAAATAAAACAGGAGAACCCGGATCCTCCAATGATAGACAGAGACTCCCGCCCTCCTGGAAAAATGCAGCAGCCCGACTGCTACTGGATGGAGAAATTAACCTCTTATCCCCACTGCATTTGTCTGGTGTCTGTGGTGGTGGTTTATCTTCTTAACTCCTGCAGCTTCTGAGCTTGCCACTATGTTGTTCATCCTAGGACCCCATGGACTCGCTGTGATTTAAACAGCACTTCATGACACTTGCCATTTTGGGTGTTACTTTCTGAACAGCACCTAACATAGTCTGCCTGTAATCAGATGGCAAAGATGGTGAATGGTATGTGTATTTCACCACAATTACAAAGCCACGTTACGCAGGTCACGGTGGCCCACACCTGTAATCTCAGCACTGGGTGGCTGAGGAAGGAGGATCACAAGTTCGAGGCCACCTTGGGCAACAGAGCAAAAAAACTCTATCTCAAAAACCAAAAATGGGATTCGGCCTTGCTGTCGTTACTCCAGTCAAAAGGGCCACTGGCCACAGGGTGGCCGCAGGCAGCCCACAGCATCGTCCCATTCAGTATCAGTTCCCTTCGACCCCAAACCTCGCTCAGCGGACTAACAGGAAAGCCAGCAATGGAGAGACAGAGAGTGGAGTGCAAGGGCCACCGTATCTGCAGGTGGCCACATGAATGCGTGGCTCTCTTTACAGAGGAGTGGGGGGAGGCGGGGGGGGGGAATGGGACTTGTGGGGATACCCAGGGGAATTTGACTAAGTGAGAGGCATGTCATTTATATCAAAAGGACGGAAGAAGAGGATGGGGAAATGAGAGAATAGCACCTTGGGGGTCTTTATATATGTTTCTAGACAATAAACATTTTTTTTCTACCTGACTTTATGACAGAGGTGTCGAAGAAAAAAGATAGGGAAATAATGGCACCTTCTAGATGGATATATTAGAGAGAGAGAGACAGAGAGAGAGAGAGAGACCTAGACATAGTGATTCATGTAATCCTAGATACATAGGAAGCAAAGATTGGGACGATTGTGGTTCAAGGACAGCTGAGGCAGAAAACTCTTGAGCTTTCACTTCAACAAAAAGCTACAAGTTGTCGCACACACTTGCCATCCTAGCTATGTGGGAAGCATAAACAGGAGAATCATGGTACAGTACAGCCTAGACAAAAAGTGAGACACTCCCCCTCCCCACCCCCGAAAAATAATGAAAGCAAAAAGCTAGGGCTAGGGAGATAGCTCAAGGTCCTGAGTTCAAACTCCAGTGCTAATACATACAGATACACACACATTCATAATACATACATGCACGCATATATACAGGTTACACACATTATTTAAAAGGTAACGAAGTTAAAATAGTATATAAGTTCTCTAAAAAATTAAATAATTTGGCCCGAGTTAAAGGAAAAACCTGAGAATAACAAGAGGAGAAGCAGCAGACACACGTGGAGTTCTGTCTGGGGTTGCTTTGGCTGTGTGCATAAAAGGCAGTTTCAAGAAACTAAAAACAGACCCAGCACTCCCTGAAATAGAACTCTCAAAGACCGCGAAGAGCCCAGCGCACTCCTCTCAACTCGCTTCTAACCAGCAGTACAGCTGCATCAGCAGCTGGCTGTGAGTCACAAAGCCCTCCTGCCGTCCCCAGAAGATAGGAAAAGCCACCTCTCTCCCATGAGTCTCTTCTCCAGCATCTTGTGATGCCCGCCATACTCCAGGCATGGTGGTATGGTGAAGTGGTATTCCAATGGCGCAGAATAAATATTCTGAAAATCCTAAATCTAGCATGGATAAGACAAAGGATCACCACTCGTAGTCATTTCGGGAGTCAGTCTACTTGTCCAGTCACCTTCTAATTTCATTTTTGTGAGTACTGAGAGGGAGACAGAAAGTAAGGGAGGGGGAGGAAGAGAAGGAGAAAGAGGGAAAGGGGGAGAGGGAGAGAGGGAAAGGCCTCTACATGAAAATGCTTGGTCTAAATGAGATGGGAGGGCAGATGGTAAGCATGCTGGCACCTGCTGCTTCTTGCAGGCCGTGAACCTCAGCGAGTCTCTGACGGGGACACCTTGGAGAGGCGAGGGGCACAGGACAAGCTCTAGGGAGCACGATGGAAAAGGTTCCTGCCAGAGCTGGGTCAGGTCCCACGCTCTGGAAGTGCAGCTCAGCCGTCTGTCTCCCCCGTACCTCCTACCTCCTTCCCCTGCAGACCCACAAGGCGCGTGGCTGCGCATGGCCACACCCTCCTCATTTCTCATCTGGCCGCTGCAGCAGAAATCTCGCCCCACTCAGCCCTGGCCTCCTCTGAACCTGGCAAGCAGGTCTTGATCCGAACTCTGGCCGTGGAGATGAGGACTGCCCTTCGCCTGCCATCCTCCTACAGGGTATCTAAGAGAGCGCAGGAGGCCCTTGCACATCTTCCCAAGAAGGAGCCACAGAGGGGCAGCCCCGGACCTGGAGACGCTCTAGCTGACCAACATCAGTGTAACAGACTTAGACAAAAGCCATGCATGGATGCTAAACCTAGACGGTGGTGAGAGGAGAAATGAGTGAGATTAGGGTTAATGTCTCTCTAAAACATTAATTAATCACAAAGGCAAAGTGAAAAACCATCACCTGACAGTGGAAAAAGGGACAAGTGGTAGGAGTCAGGGACCACCGAAGTCACGTGCTCCCCCTGAGATCACATGCTCCCCATGGAGATCAAGTGCTCTCTAAGATGCGCCTAGTGTGGGAAAACATGAGATTCCAGGAGCATGGCAGAATCACTCACTATGCTTGCGTTTCTTTTCTTTTTCAAATGTCTTTAAGCAGTTGTCCGAAGGGTTTTGTTTTTTGTTGGTTTGTTTTTTGCCAGTCCTGGGCCTTGGACTCAGGGCCTGAGCACTGTCCCTGGCTTCTTTTTGCTCAAGGCTAGCACTCTGCCACTTGAGCCACAGCGCCGC
Source organism: Perognathus longimembris pacificus (assembly GCF_023159225.1). Taxonomy (NCBI): domain Eukaryota; kingdom Metazoa; phylum Chordata; class Mammalia; order Rodentia; family Heteromyidae; genus Perognathus; species Perognathus longimembris. Next base: position 38,031,990 of record NC_063180.1, read on the forward strand.
TTCTGGCCATTTTCTATATATGTGGTGTTTGGGAATCGAACCCAGGGCTTCATGTATGCAAGGCAAGCACTCTTGCCACTAGGCCATATCCCCAGTCCCCCAAAGGGGTTTCTATTTAACATGTCAACTTATGAATACAATACATCTTGACCAATGTCACCCACCTATGCTTTTTAACAAAGGTCACAGAAAGCAAATAAAAAGGAGACTTTCAGGACACTTACAAGGCACACAGCGAAGTACTGTGTAGCATCCAGGACTGCCCCTTAGTCTTCTTCTATGAAGGGTACTATTGGGGTAACTAGTGAAGCATGACTAAGGCTGGTAGACTGGACAACAGTACCATATCACAGTTCATTTTCAACTCTGAGAACATGCTGAGTTTATGTGAAAGAATGTCTTTTTGTTCTTATGAATAATACTGAAGTACGTAAGGGCAAAAGCAAACATTACATGTGTCACCTAGTCTCACATGGTTCAGGAGAAAACAATACCCAGAGAGAGGCCTTTGTGAGATGGCCTGTGCAGAGTCCTCTGCACAGGGAGTTTAGGGGGGATATTTTCTGTTGAGTTTCTTATGAAACTTTTTAAAAAAAATTACAAAGGAAATAGTTGCTAAAAATGACCATCTGGAGGTTGCAAACACTCCTAATTTGGAAAAAGTCACGGTAATTAACTTTTTGGTATATTGCATATACCACAAACAATCATGAAATTATGTTTATCTATTCAAGAATTATTCAGCAGTACAATGTAAGAAGCGCTTGATCTGTAATCCATTTTATTAAGCCTCAAGTTTCAGTATTTTTGTCTTTTGTCTTCCCTTTTTCTTTTTAAACACAATCAACATGGTAATGTCTCATTATATGCTTTGAGGTTTCTTGGACAAAACCCTGCTACTATTTCTGTACCTAATTCAGCCTCCCTGCTTGCTATGCAGTGGGCATGACATCAATTTATTATAACCACTAATTCACAGTGCCTCCCAGTCACTAAGTGACCAGCATACATACCAATGACTCAGGAAAACTCAGTATATACTACCAACACCAGCTGCCCTTCAGTTGTTTAAGAAAACCCTGCTCTCTATTTCCTCTTCAATATAAACACACGAGTTCCCAATCTACATGGATTGTGCACGGTTTCCTGCAGACTGGAGCAAGTATACAGCTCTATCAGATGTATGTGTATGCATACACACAGAGTGGTAGTGGGTCTTAAACTTGGGGCCTGGGAGCTGTCCCTTTGTTTTTACTCTCAAGGCTAGTGTGCTATACTTGAGCCACAGTTCTACTTCCAGCCTTCTGGTGGTCAGTTAGAGATAAGAGTCTCATAGACTTTACTGTCCAGGCTGGCTTCAAACCACAACCATCAGATCTCAGCCTCCTAAGTAGCTCAGATTACAGGCATACCCACCGGCAGTGCCTAGCTCATGTTATTGCTAAGGAAACCAAAGGGTTCTGTTCACCTACCCCACAAACAAGATGGCAGGCTGCAGGCCTAGGGCATGAAAAACAGGAGTTTAGAACATATTCTTCCACCAGAAAGCAACAACAACTAGCTCAAGGAACGATAGAGGTATATCAGAAAGACAGAAGCCAGCAGGAAAGCGCTGCCACTGGACAGATGTGGAGTGATTTAAACAGCAGATTAGAATCTACTGAACAAAACAGCAACCTTCATAGTCACTCAAAATTCATCCAGAGTCCACACTCACACAACATACATGAATACACCAATGGGAATAGGGACATGCCTTTACTGTCAATTAGAAAGTAATGACTGGATTAACAAATCACTGCTTGGCAAACACTATGGAACTATTCAGCCAAGAAACATCAATGGGTCCTAAAACCAGTGGATGTGAGCTTGATGAAGAAAAGGATATTTATAGCCTCAGAGAGGCACGCCACAAGGGAGCGCATTAATTATAAATTATAAAAAAGAGATAACTTCACAGTGGCGAGATCTGGCAGATACCACCCCTAAGGGAACAATGCAAAGCAGACAGGCATAAGACGGGCATCTCACTGGTGTTTCTGTGCACATGCATAATGCTGATCTACTCATGAGAAAGTAAGCAAATCCAAACTGTGATGTTCCTGTCAGCTCAACTCTGCCCAGGCCATAAAAATCAAGCCTGAGCCCCTGCTTCAGAGTGAAAGTGACTCAAAGTGTAACACTTTGAGCATGAAAAATTCCATTCATCTTAATAACATGCACAGGTTTATTTCTAAGAAAATAATAAATGCATCTACTTGTATGCCAAGAGACTTTTTTTCTACCTTAAAGAAAATGAATTAAGTAAAAACTTTCATCATTGATGCTTAAAGAAACTAGAAATTATCATACAAATTCCTGTTACATTAGGGAAAAATATGCTAAACAAAGTAACAAATACAAGGCCAGTTGCTATGCAACAGTACTGCATGTTTGCATGAAGTCAACAAAGGAGGAAGAAAGGCAGTGGAAATGAAGCTTTCTATACTTTCTGTTTCAGTTCCAGAGTAGATCACAATCAAATCAGAAACTGCTCCCCCAGGGAGGTTGCACAATGGCACTCTAGTTTGCCTATCGGGGGAGGGGGCTGAGGCTATAACATATCACGGTTAAAAACAGGTTACAGGGCTGTGACTCATTTGCATAAGAGACACCTTAAACAGTAAATTTAACACTGAAAGTATAAAAATGCCTAAAACTCTGAAATTAATATCCTCTAAGACTAGTGAGTACTGTTAAAAAAACACTTTTCTCAAAGTCCTTGGTGTGTGCTGATTAATACCTTCAGTTCTCCTCCCACCTCCTACTATCTTGGTACAACTTTCTGATGGTTGTTGTCAGATGGTTCATGCCTGCCTTAAAGCTACTCAGGATGCTGAGATCTGAGAGTCACAATTCAAAGCCAAGCAGGGCAGGCAAATTCTCTTATCTCCAATTAACCAGCAAAAGGCTAGAAATGGAGATGTGATTCAGCCATGAGTGAATCAAAGGCCAGGGAGAGCTCAATGTCCCTAGTTCAAGCCCAGGGAGAGCTCAATGTCCTTAGTTCAAGCCCTAATAAGGGGGTGGGAGGGGAGGCAACCCACACAGGAAAGAAAAATAAAATTCAAAACCAAGATCTAGGGCTGGGGATATAGCCTAGTGGCAAGAGTGCCTGCCTCGGATACACGAGGCCTTAGGTTCGATTCCCCAGCACCACATATACAGAAAACGGCCAGAAACGGCGCTGTGGCTCAAGTGGCAGAGTGCTAGCCTTGAGCGGGAAGAAGCCAGGGACAGTGCTCAGGCCCTGAGTCCAAGGCCCAGGACTGGCCAAAAAAAAAAAAAAAAACAAAAAAAACAAAACCAAGATCTATTTTAACCTTGGTACAAACTTGACTGAGCTTGCTGGTACCTTTTACTGGTCAGGTTTTTGAAACATGTTAAAAAGGCATATGATAGCCATCATTTTTCACAACAATGCAAAACTGTGCAGTAGAATAATAAATGCACATTCCCATGTGAAAGAAACCAATTTGAAAGAAACTATGTGTTTTTCTGACTGAGTCACATGAAGTTAAGTGTATGTACATGCATATGTGTATATGCTTCAGTCAGTGAGGATTAAACACAAATGGAGCTTTGAAAGCTCTTCCTAACAACCTCTGTCACTTTCTCTGACGCACACACAACTCTGCCACAAATTATCACCATCACACAGTAGGCATTTAATAATTCCTTATGAACCTGGTGTGAGTATGCCTCACATCTGCAATCCTAGCTATTCAGGAGACTGAGATTTAAGGGTCATGGTTCAAAGCCCGTGCAGAAAAGTCCATGAGACTCCCTCTCCAAAATAACCACAGGCAGGCAAGCAAGCCAAAACAGCAAGTGTGAGGATATGCGTTCAAACCCTGAGGCCAGCAATAACAACAACAACAACAGTGAGCAAGTGAGTGGACAACTCACAGGCTTCTTTTTGAAACCCTCTCTGACTTGTTATAATCATCTGGAATGTGATCATCCGCTGTAGGCTGTTCAGACTTGACTTAGGAACTTCTGCCATTACCATTAGTGTTAAGCGTTATGTATTAATATTCTACATGCCTAAGGCACATGAACCAGCATAAACTGAGCAGAAAAGAATATTAAATCAACCTCAAGATCAAATTCAACAATGTTTCCATATCCTCATTAGAGTCAGGCAGAAACTTGTTCAAGCTTAATATTAAGACACAAAAGTAGAAGGAGCCATTGACCCAAATAATAGACAGAAACAAAGTCTCCAATAAAAGCACCTGGGTATAGCTAGATGTAAATAGGACATTAAAATGCTCTGCTAGAATGAAAATGGGGTGCTAACTCCTACACATTGACACAGCACACAGGAGGCAGTCTGGTGACTGCTTTCCCAGCTGAGCTTTAGCCTTCCACACAATCCACTCTGCATTCCTGACTATTTACTCAGTTGGTTTAAAAATGCATGCCTATCATACCTGTAGTCCTAGCTACTCAGGAGGCTAAAAATCTGAGGATTGCTGTTTGAGGCCACAGTAGGCTGGCAAGTCCATGAGATTCTTTTCTCTAATTAAGCAGCAAAATACTGGAAGTGGAAGTGTGGCTCAAATGGTAGAGTGCCAGCCTTAAGTGAAAAAGCCAGATAAGAGAACACTCCTTGAGTCCAAGGTCTAGTACCAGCGCACGTGTAGGCACAGGTACACACAATTAATTAACAAAACCTTAATAGCTGCTCTAAAAGGGTGACATTGACCCAAGATACATTGTTTTCATAAATTGCTTTGTTGAGTGGCAACTCTTTTGTACAACTACTTAAAGATAATAATTTAAAAAAATTTTTTAAACCCATGTTTTAAAATAGCAAAAACAACTCCACGAGAAGGACACAGGAGGATTCTATTGTTGACGTTACATTTAAAGTTCTAGGTGAATTTCCTTTGGTGTACCCTACGTGGTTACTGTATATGATTTTGGTACACTGGATATTGTATATATGTCTACCTGATCTAGGGAAAGGAAAGAAAAACGAGGGTGTAAGATATCACAAGAAATGTACTCACTGCCTTATTATGTAACTGTACCCCTTTTGCACAACACCTTGTCAACAAAATTTAATAAAATAAAAATTTTTTAAAAAACTAGCACTCTACTACTTTGAGCCACAGTGCCACTTCAAAAATAAAATAAAATAGCACTTTGTCCCCTTCAAAAAAAAAAACAAAAACGCATGCCTACACAAAAACATGCATGTGAGTGAATGTTTACAGGAGCTTTACTTGTAACTGCCTAAAACTGCAAGCAACCAAGCTATCCTTCAACAGGTGAACAGATAAAATACCATATGTGCCTACTGTGGAATATTAAGCAATTATGAAAAGGAAATGAAATCTCAAGACATAAAAAGGCATAGATGAATCCAAAGGCATAATCAAAAGAGAAAAGAAACTCTACAAAAGCTGGTTATTTCCCTGGATTCTAATTGTCACTTTGAGAAAGGCAAAACTAGGGACAGAGAAAAAATTCAGTGGTTGCTAGGGCCTTAGTAGGGGGTGGGGGAGGGCCCTGAGCAGGCCACTCGAGGTGACTTGTAGGGTGGGGACATGGTTTGTAGGAAGGCACTTAGGGAAACTGTGCATGTGTCAGAGCCCACCGAACTTCAAAGCACCTGCTGAACCTTACTGTACACAAATTGAAACATCATTATGGAGTTCAGGAATCCCAGCACAGATGCAGACTGTGAGAAAACCACCCAACGGTATCTGCGGGGATGGCGGCTGTGGGGAGGGGGATTCCGAGGGTTTGACCCTCAGCACTGGGGGGTGGGAATGACCTAAGTGGCTTTGGAGACAAGCAGAGACCACAGACTAAAGGAAGGACACAGCAGTGCAGTCGACCTGTGAGGCTGCTTCCCTCGATACATGGAAACAATGTGGAAAACACGGAGCATGCATGCTGACATGGAAGAACCGCATAGATGGATGTCGGATGATGCAAGCCAGCCAGGCTTCTTGCCCATCGGCTGGGAAGCTGGCAGCTACACAAAGGAAGAAGGCTGGAATGATCCATGTAGTAAAGATTAGCAATGGAAACAACAGTAGCAACTCGTGTTCACCTTGCTAGAGATAAGGAACATAGAGAAACTTTTCCAGGTGTGTGTGTATCTGCGGGGTTGGCACCCATGTGTGCCTTGGCTCTCTCCTTGCAGCTTGGAGCCGGTGGCTCCCAGGAGCGGGAAGCACAGAGAGCACTGGGAGAATACTGAGGGGTTAACGCTGGCTCTGTGCGCAGGCGCCTTAGCCTGCACGGAATTGCTGAGCCAGGGAAAGCGTTTGCTGTAATGGTGCCATTACAATTTTCCACAGTCATAACATGGCACATTATGAGCCTGCTCAAATGATAAGCTCTTTATGAGGGTTAGAAGACTGCAGCCTCCTTGCACAAAGGCCTTTCTGTCTTAGCGTTCCTAGAAGTCAATGAGCTACAAATCCCATCCTGCAGGACACCCGGTCTTCTGTTGCTGTGCCCTGTCTCCCGGGGCATGGAGTGGCCCACGGGCCACAGGGGCAGCCACAGCAATCCTTCTGTGCTCACACAGATCGCCGCTGCATTCCAACTGCTTTTTATTATGAAATGAACTTAGATTTGCAGGGGACAGCAGAGAAGGCCCCACCCACGCCACCCAGCCTCCTTCACTATTAACTCCAACAGCAGCACCCACAGCAAAGCCAAGGCACTGACACTGACACTCAGCCCCGGTTCACACTTGAGTTTGCACGCATGTCTCTTCCCACTTCAGGGCCCCACACTGCACTGAGCCCGCATGTCTCCCCATAGAAAGCGGCAGGCAGAAAGTCCATGTAGACAGTCCATGCGGCTCTGGTTGCCAGGGTTGTGCACTGGAGTGAGGTGACCATCTCACCCATCAGTCACCCCGGGGCAGAGGGGCCTGAGAGCTCGCCATGCTACTCTGCTGCTAAGGCAGGTGCTCCCGTTCCCGCCCTACTCAGCAGAGAGGGTGGGGATGGCACCCAGTTAACCTACAGGAGGAGACATTAAGTGTGGCTCTGCCTCCAGGAAGGAAGATTACCAGTCTGTGCTGCTTACAAAATCTCCTATAGTTAATACCTTGTAACTACATTTAAAAATATGGAGTTTGGGGCTGGGGATACGGCCTAGTGGCAAGAGAGCTTGCCTCGTATACATGAGGCCCTGGGTTCAATTCCCCAGCACCACATATACAGAAAACGGCCAGAAGTGGCGCTGTGGCTCAAGTGGCAGAGTGCTAGCCTTGAGCAAAAGGAAGCCAGGGACAGTGCTCAGGCCCTGAGTTCAAGGCCCAGGACTGGCCAAAAAAAAAAAAAATATATATATATATATATATATATATGGAGTTCCATCAATAAACCTCAAGTTATGTTCAGTTCATGGAGAGCTTCAAAAGCAGAGTGAAGAAAAAGATACAATCAGACTACACAGACAGACCTTGAAGTTTCAAAGTGGCAGTCCAGTCTCTAGCCACATTTCTGTCCATCATTGAGCTCATTTAGCTTCTCATGTTGCTACAGTAACTGTTGACCTCCATCTTCATTTTTATTTGGTTACACAACTCACTATCCTTAACGTGGCTTCGAGAGGAAGAGTAGGAAAACACACACACACACACGCACGCACGCACGCACACACACACACACACACACACACACACACACCCGCAACTTACATATCCTGGTACAGTGCTTCATAACCATAATCCCAGCTATTCAGGAAGTAGAGGTAGGATTACAGCCCACATCTGGCTCAACATATTACCAGAAAATAAACTAAAGCAGGAAGGCCTTAGAGGTGTGGCTCAAAAGGAGCACCTGCTTAACAAGTGACATGTTTTAAGTTCAAACCCCAGTACCACCACCAAAAAGAAAAGAAAAAAAAAACAAAAACAAACCCAAAGCCCACCAAACGTATGATTATAGAAGCATGCGTGTGCCAAGTATGACTTTCCTCCAACCTAATTACAAGTGGCTTACTAGAAGACCAAAGCCTAATTCCTTTTCTGCTTCCCAGGTCAGGGGTTAGATGGGAAGCTGTTAATAAAGGAAACTATAAGTTCTCTATGTCTCAAGACAGAGTTTGGACTGCCCAGGCTGAGGTGGTTCTCATAGCTCAGTGGGCACACAGGAAGTAGACCATAGACTCCTGGGCCAATCTGGGCCTGGAAGCCAGATGCCTGCTCTTTAACAAGTGCTTCTGCCTTTGAGAAACTACAAGTGGGTGTAAGGCACTATCTTTGGGTGTCTCTATTACCCGGAATACACTCACATCTGCTCATGAGAAAAAGCCTCTGTCACTCATGTTTGGGAAGTGCAGACTTAGAACACACTTGAAAGCCTTCTGCAACTTCAGCCCACTTCCCTATCCCAGGAATTCTCCTTTGCCAGTTACTGAAAGCATCCGGCTCATTCTTGTCTCACCCCTCACTGGCCACTTTTCAACACCAACTTATCTTAGCTCAATAGAGATGATTAAATATTTGAGCTAACACCTGTACTTTAACAGCTCTGTTCTGGCATCTCTGGGCCTCTTAAAAATGGAAAAGGATACCTTGGTGATTTTGCGTGGAAGAGTCTAGAAATTCAGCTACTTTTGGAGTGGTCTGGGGTGACCCAGATCATTGAAGCTCTCTGGATTGTCCCCCTACCTCACCCGGCCCCAGTCGCAGTCCCACCGCCCCTCCTTGCTTTCCTGTGTGGCTGGCAGTCTTCTGCTGTGGTTATCAGTGAACTATGAATAGGGCAGTGTTGGTGTAGACAGTCCATGTGTATGCTGATAAGTTCTTAGAATTCAAGAGTGACTTGATCTCATTTCCTCTGGATGACCCGTACTGCACTTGGCATCCTGCCGCACATGTGGAAGGCTGGAAGAGCGCTTTCACCAGCGCACCAGGAAATGCCACTGGGCTGAATCTTTTTTTTTTTTTTTATTAAATTTTGTTGACAAGGTGTTGTGCAAAGGGGGTACAGTTACATAATAAGGCAGTGAATACATTTCTTGCAATATCTTACACCCTCATTTTTCTTTCCCTTCCCTAGATCAGGTAGGCATATATACAGTATCTAGTGTACCAAAAGCATATGCAGTAACCACATAGGGTACGCCACAGGACACTGGGCTGAATCTTAAGGCAGAAGAAGTGATGTGCCAATCCCATCTGGTAACGCCACAGGCAGAAGAAAGTGATGTGCCAATCCCATCTGGTAACGCCATGAGCCCTTTCCTGCCGGTGACACGACACTGGTGACAGCTGCCTCGGGGTGACCTCCAGTAAGCAAGGTGACTGGCACAGTGGAGACCCCCTTTCCAGCCTGCCCCCCGCATACACACACGCACACACTCCTCCCCTATGGGGACGTGCGTCAAGTTCTACACAGCTGTAGAGGTTTTATTTGGGCAGCAAGTTACAGGCCCAGAACAATGAATAACTTGCATTTTCATTAAACCTTCTTCTGTAGTTTAAAACCAAGAAGTGGGATTCCAGGGCCACCGTGTAAGCAGCCATGGAGAGGAACTCTCAATCATCCACCACCTGCATCTCCACAGAGTGCTCAGGGAACAGGCCAAAATGGCCATCTCTCCTGCACCTGCCCCAAACTGCCTCACGCTTCTCAACCACTCTGACCTGCAGAAGCCATGGCAAGGCGCGTGCCATCACATCCTGAAGGAAGCCAGCTTGCTGCTTGAGAGCTCACAGCTGGTGCGGGATGAAGCTAAGTGAAGCTGGGGTTCAAGTCCAGGCCTGTTTGGGACCACTGTCCTCATCTCCCTTTGCTCCCCTCCCCCAACATCGACGACACCGGAGCCACCTGTCCATCAGTCTGTCATCCACTCACACGGGGCCACTCACCTGCTCCTGCCTGTCCCTCCACACCCCAGGCCAGCTCCCCCTTTTAAACAGAATATAAGATGACAGTCAGGGCAGGTTAATTTTCAAAAGCAAAACTTACTTTGTGCAGCTGAGACCCACGATGACACCAGTGAAAACTGTAGCATACCTATCCGGGTGACTCACATGTGTGATCCTAGCCACACCGGAGGCTGAGATCTGAGGACTGGGGTTTGAAGCCAGCCCATACAGGAAAGGATGTGACATTCTAATTTCGAATTAACCAGCCAAAAGACAGACATGGAGGTGGTTCAAATGGTAGAGTGCCAGCCAGCCTTGAGTGAAAAAGCTGGATGAGAATTAAAAAATTCCGAGTTGAAGTACCAGGACTGGCACAAAAAAAAAAAAAGGAAAAGAGTGAAAAGTAAAACCTCCTCAAACTTCAGTCCTTCACAAAGTAAAGAGACCACAGAAGAGCTGTGAGAGGCAATCCTTTCAGGACTCTGGATAAGATCTGCAGTGATCTAGAAAGCACTTGAGCAAGAAAAAGAACAAAATGACAGCAACATGAACCTTGGCCTTGGTGTCTTTTACCCTATTTGCTTGCAGATCTGCCCCAGCCTTGGAAAGAAAGCAACAACAGTGAAAAGGTGCAGCCTGGAGGCTGCTCAAGGAGCCGGGTAGATGCTGCAGAGCTCCGTTCTCAGAGGACTGTTGCGAAGGTCTGCCCTGGCTAGTGGGCTCCCTGAAAGACGCCGCTTGTAAGCCCGGCTTCATGTGGCCTGGCTCAGCCATCGGCCAAGGCAACAGCATCGGTGGCAGGATAGGTTCTCCTCAAAAACACCCCCATGCAGCTGAGTTCCCCACTGCTGAGGAGGTGGCAGGTAGAACAGAAGAGAAGCGAACTCAAAAGCCCAAGAAGAGTGGCGGGGATGAGACAGGCCTCGGGCGAGATCCAGTGAGTAAGTACATCAGACGCTGGGAGGTCACACTCACGTGAGGGCTGTGCACAAACTAAGGCTGGGCTGAATCCCTAGTGGGTGTTTAAGGCCAGAATCAAAGGGTGCAGAAGCTGCTCAGCAGAGTGGAAGATATACTGGGGGGGGGGGGGGCACGGAGGGGATGAACACCTGGGTTCCTCACCCGATCACCAGCGGCGCCAAGCAAACTGGGCAGACTTCAGCCGTGTACAAAAAGGAATCAGACGCGGCAGACTTCTGGAAAGTCACTAAAGGTGCCAGGATAAGGACAGGATCTTATTTCCAGAGTTATCACATTGAAACAGTAGTAAGTGCTCAGGGCTCCACAGAAAACATGAGACACGCAGACAAACAAGAAAGTGTGGCGCATACACAGGAAAACAAGAAGCCAGAGATAAAAATCACCTGGTTCTCAGGCAGGGGAGGTGAACAGGTAACCTAGAGAGCGGGGAGAGACCGATTTCTCTGTCTCTGTGAAGGGCACTGGGATTTGATGGACATTTGCACATTGCTTTGCAGCTGGCCATTTTCACAATATTAATTCTACCAGTCCGTGAGCCGTGGAACATGGTGGGGTGGGAAGCTGGTGTGTGTGTGGGGGGGGGGGGGTTTCTCTCTTTCTATCTTCTAGCATCTTGCTTCAAGTTCTTAATAGTTTTCATTGTAGAGGTCCTTTACCTCCTTGGTTATGTTTATTCCTAGCTTAAATTTTTTTTTCTTGATTTCTTTCTCAGTGTTTTCATCGAGTTTGAGTAAGGCGTATGTCCAAATGAACCACCCTGGACACCTAAATGTGCTAATTAACAAAAAGAGGGGGAGATGAGGGAGGGATACAGACACCACTGTAACACAGATCATGTCCAGGACAACCAGCAGTTAAGAGATATTATTTCTTCTCTAAGAAACATTTTAAACCTAGGCTATGATGTGAGACTGTTTAAGATTCCTTTAAGAGCCAGCCAAATTAATAAGGAAAACCTCTTCTTTTGACTCATTTTGCTGTAAACTCCAGTTTTCCTTGATGATATGCCTGCTCACAGAAAGAACACCATTGAACATGCCTTCCCTTGTACTGGATTGTTAAAAGTCAAAATCAGTATTACGGGCTGGGGATATAGCCTAGTGGCAAGAGTGCCTGCCTCGGATACACGAGGCCCTATGTTCGATTCCCCAGCACCACATATACAGAAAACGGCCAGAAGCGGCGCTGTGGCTCAAGTGGCAGAGTGCTAGCCTTGAGCGGGAAGAAGCCAGGGACAGTGCTCAGGCCCTGAGTCCAAGGCCCAGGACTGGGCAAAAAAAAAAAAATCAGTATTACAAGGCCTCAAACCTGTGCCGTTGTATCCTCAGAAAGACAGGGTCCTCAAGGGAGGAAGAGGCCACGTGTCCAAGCTGCACTGTCCGCTGTCCTCCAATCGGAGGACAGCCTGGGCCCCTCAGTGAGCCGAAGGCTTCACAGCTGTGTATGCAGTGCACAGAACAGTGAACAATGAATGCCCCAAGTCCCCACACTGCCATCCCTCCAGGTCTGCGGTGGCATGGGGTGGGGGTGGGGGGGGGAGGAGTTCAGCAACTGGGGATATGGGGTAGTAGGTAGTAGGTGTTCAGTGACTGGTCAGAAACACAGCAGGGTAAGACATAAGCTGAAGCACAGGCCAAGCGTGGCCCCTGTGGGGCTGCACCATGGTAATATACTGCCCTTCATGTATAACAGGTAGGACAGCCGAGTGCGGGTGGCTCGCGCCTGGAATCCGAGCTACTTCGGAGACTGAGATCTGAGGCTGGAAGTTCCAAGTGAGCCTGAGGAGGCAAGTTCATGAGATTATAACTGCCAAGTAACCAATAAAAGCCAAAAGTAGCATCATGGTTAAAGTGGTAGTGTTTGCCTTGAACAATAAAACTCAGGACAGTGCCCAGGTCTGGCACAAAAACAAAACCAAAGGGCTGGGGATATAGCCTAGTGGCAAGAGTGCCTGCCTCATATACACGAGGCCCTAGGTTCGATTCCCCAGCACCACATATACAGAAAACGGCCAGAAGCGGCGCTGTGGCTCAAGTGGCAGAGTGCTAGCCTTGAGCGGGAAGAAGCCAGGGACAGTGCTCAGGCTCTGAGTCCAAGGCCCATGACTGGCCAAAAAAATAAAAAAAAATAAATAAATAAAAATAAAAACAAAACCAAAGAAACATAAGCAGGGAGGGCAAGGTGAACAGCTGGCCATGAGGTGACAGACCCCTGTGCCCTGGGAAGATGAGTCGTGGAGGCTGACGTACTGGAAGCACAGCAGGGGCGAGAGAGGAGATGGACCCTTGAGGACCTTCTGCAGTTTTGAATTGTGTACACCATCACAGGTAAAGACAACTAACTTTTTAAAAAGTTGTTAGGTCCATCATGCATACCTCCCAAATTTCTTCAGTAATGGTTATTTTCTACCTGTGACACTAGTCAAAAGTTCCATTAAAATAACCGTTAAAATAATAGAAAGATCTGGGTGCTGATTACCCAGCCGCAGCTTTTTATTGCCTGTGTGGGCTGGGAATGTGGCTTAATGGTGGAGTGCTTACCTAGCATGCATGAAGCCCTGGGTTCGATTCCTCAGCACCACATAAACAGAAAAAAAACAGAAGTGGCGCTGTGGCTCAAGTGGCAGAGTGCTAGCCTTGAGCAAAAAGAAGCCAGGGACAGTGCTCAGGCCCTCAGTTCAAACCCCAGGACTGGCAGAAAAAGAAAAAGAAAGAATAGTATAATACTTTATGTGCTTGCCTAAACAAAGCAAATTCCTTTTTCAAACGTTTGTGTGTTCCTCGCAAACACGTCCTAGTCAACAATGCTGGCCCGTCACGGGCCGAGCCTGGCGGCTCCTCTCCAGTTCCTCTCGCCTTTCCTACTATTCCACAGCTGCCAGCCCACACTCACTTCCTTCTAATATTTTTAGTGAGTTTAAAATTATTTCTAGGTAAAGATTTGAAAGCAATTTATTAATAAATAACCACCCGTAAAAATCAGAATAAGCTTAGAAATGACTCTGGGTTTTTATTCGGTCATTTTATTCGGTTTTGATCCTCCTGAGTCATTTTAATTATGTAGGTATTAGCCAAGGCATGACTTACTTGCAAGAATATAATTACTTCTGGCTAGGTTTACAATAGAGCAAAGTAAGTGCCTTCCAGGACTCAAGGCTTAACATAATTGCCTTTACCCTAAGCTTCTGCCTCCGCAGCTTCTCATAATGTGAGCCTGAATGGAGAAGGAGGGTTACGGTTTACAGGAAGAGAATGGAAGTTCCTCACCCTGTGGAGGATGGATCCTGCCTGAGTGGTGAACACAATGGTAAATCCTAATAAGTTCGGTTAGAAGCTATGTGCTCCTCCTTCCCCAAATCAAAGGTCTAATAAAATGGTTACTGTCCCCGTGGATATACTTCTTGAATATAGTGAAGAATCAATTAGATGTGAAAGGCAAAATATTAAACACACAAAAAGTATATGGGAGAAAATTTTGTGACCCAAAGGAAAGAATCTCTTAAACAAGATATAAAAAAGCAGAAATCATCAAGAAAAAGTTATTACATAAACTTAAACTACAATTTATCTATAACAAAGCTTTGACAATGACGGCAAAAAGCCAGGCCAGTTTATAGAGAAAATGCTGAATTCAGAATACTGCAGCCAGGCGCCGGTGGCTGACACTCGTAATCCTAACCCCTCGGGAGGCTGAGATCTGAGGACCATCGTTCAAAGCCAGCCCACACAGGAAAGTCCACAAGACACTGAGCTCCCGTGAACCACCAAAATGTAGGAAGTGGAGGTGTGGCTCAGTGGTAGAGGGTCACCAGCCTTGACCAAAAACGCTAAATGACAGTGCCTAGGCCTTGAGTTCAAGCCCCAGTACCGGCACGCAGGTGCACACAACACACTGACAAAACCCAAAGACACATCCCATGCGAAACGTTGGCCAAGACTGAATAGCCAAGCTGCAGAGGAGAAGAGGGAGCCGTTGCATATCTGGTGGGAGGGCCACCCGGCCTAAGACCAGAGAAAGCAAACCAGCAGTACCTGGAGAGCTGTCATCACAAGGCACTTAAGGAACTGTATAGCAGGAAACCCCACTGACCAAGTCAGGGAGCACCCCCCTGCTGCTGCTGCCCCTGACCCAGCTCCCAAGGCTAAGGGATAGGGAATCAAGGTTCTGAAGGCCACTTGCAGAAGGCTTGGAGTCTAAGAGGCAGCTCCAAGCACCCACAGAATGATGGCAGGCTCCCCTGCCCAGGATGCTTACAACTACTGAAAGTCCATCCACCATGGGAAAGCACCCCACGTCAAGTCTTCCACGCCCTCAGCCGCACGACACTACTGTCCAACTACATCTGATGCAAGATCAAAGTTCTCCATCTGGCTCCAGGTACTGGCTCTACCAGTGTCCATCTAGCAGTGCCTAAAATACTAACATGACCACACTAAGTCACTTGTTTTCGGTAATTTCCTCTCAAAAGTAAGCTTGTCCTCTAAGATTCTTGCAAGAAGGCTTACTTCCCAGAGATCGGGGTCAGGAGAAAGTGTTCCAAAATACATATTTTAGCCACAATGAAGCGTGGTAAGGGCATAACGATTTCATTAGGGATGGGGAAAGTGCAGAAACACTGCTTAGCTCAGCATGAAATCCTCAATGGTTCTCCTTGTTGCAGAAATCTGGGCTCTCCCAGAGAAGACCTCCAGGCACCGTGAGCTCCGCCTACATGCTGGAGTGGGGGCGGGGAGGAGCCACATAGAGACCAAGGCCTCTGCTCAATCACCTTCAGGACTGAAAATGGATTTCTGTGACGTTTTCACTTAAAATTGTATGAAGACCATTCCCTAAAAGTTCAAACAGAGGAGAGTGACTAGACAACAACATTTGGCAGGGGAGGGGACAAGCACAGGTAAGAATGCAGGTTTTTCCTGGAAGTACTTTAGAAGATGATCTGGACATATACTAACAGTTCACACCAGGAAGCATCTTCTCTGTCTTGTGCAGAAGGCACAGTAATTCCCCATCTGTGCCCAGCACCCGTGGTGTGTCAGTCTGAACACACAGAAGCTGCCACCAGTTCCTGCAGCCACAGACAAGAAGGGCTCATGCACTGTCTATTCTGGGCACACTAAAGAGAACACGTCTCCAGGTAGCATTCCTTCCAAAGATTTCACTTGCGTGTGAGGGGAATGCAGAAACAGCCAACCACTCAGAAGGGAGCACAACTAGCCAAGATCCAAAACACTTACTTGGTCTTGGTGCTGGGGACTCACTCGTGTTTAGGCACATGCTCTACCAGTGAGCAACACTGCAGCCCCCCAAGGCTCAAAATAAACGTGAAAGCCACATGCCCCTGGATCTTTCAAACCACTAGTCATTTGGTAAACTCAAAATCTAAGTCTCATCTGCACAGGTCATCATGACCAGGGAGCAGTCAGGTCTGGAAGACTGAGAATAAATAAGGACGCATTCTATATCTTGCAGTTTTATCTGGTGGAGGCAGCAGAAACTAGATAAGATTTTGATAATCACAAAAATGTCACCATGACCATCAGCAAGCCCCACATTTTCATCTGGCTCCGAGTGCTGCTATTTATGACAAGGAATCCTGACAGGAGGGCAGATGTGTGCTCCAAAGCCAAAGCAAAAGGAACGAGGAAGTCAAATAAAAATTGTGTCATAATTTACAGCGACATTAACCCTTGAAGGGAATATCATCGCTGGCTTTCCCTACCATAAAGAAGTCAGCTCTTACCTCGTACGACCAGACACATTGCACGCCTGCAAACCTCCGGACACATCTTCCCACCTCCACATCCTCGTGCGTGGTGTACATTTCCCGCAGACACTTGCCGATGTGGGGCACCATCCTCCGAAGCACCTCCCGGCTCATGATCACGCCGGGGCCCCCCATGCAGAAGTTCTCACCAGGTTCCAGGGCCAGTTTCCCCATTTCTTCCGTGGTGCCCAGTCCTGTCTGCCCAAGAAAAAGCGCCTCGCTGCTGTTCAAACTCCTCAGGAAACTCTCCAGGCGATCTCCTTTGATGTAAACGTCATCGTCGGCTCTCATGAACCATTCGTACTTGTCCAGGTAGTGGTCATGCATGTACTTGAGCATCATGAAGGACTTCTTCTGGGGCGGGTAGGAGTCGTCCACGCCTCGGAGCGGCACTATGGGGATCGGGATAGACGTGTCTGAGCCCTCACTAGAGAAGAACTGCACCTTCCCAGGAATCGTCTTGGACCACGTTCTAGAATCAGAGCAAATACCAATTAGAGAGTGGGTTGCTGCAAGTCCTTATGTTTAGAAACCCACCTGTCTTTTCATCTTCAATAACTGCATTTGGTGGTGATCTACCTGCCTGGCTTGCTTCCTCATAACTGAAGCCCATCCTGGGAAGAGCAACATCCACATTCATGGTCAAAAGAACCGCAATGAAAAAGAAGGATGAAGTGTTAAAACAGCTCCTAGCCCACTAAGGTCTACTGAAGGCTGTAAACCAAATGGCCAGTGCACCAACACCCAGGTAGGCAGGTCAATTTTCTGAGGCTAGCAACATCTACTGACTTTACAAAACAAACAACAAAAAAAGCCAGACTGTCTTTCAACAAAGTCCAAACCAAGTGTGGTGGCACATCCCTGCAATTCCAGCGCTTGGAAGGTTGAGGCAGAAGAATCTCAAGTTCAAAGCCACTCTGGGCTACACTGGAGGTTTGAAGCTAGCTAAGACAAGACCTTGTATGCAAACAAAGCAATCCCACAGGACACCTTTCGGCATGTGTACGAGCTCTGTCTGCACCTCCAGCACAGCCATCTGAACTCCACAACCTTTAGCCCTTTCCTCGCATTGCCTATGTATGGTACAGCGTGCAATGTGATGTGCATTCAGAGAGTTAGTATTAGCAATTAAGAAGGGAAAAGAAAGAACCCATGTTGCCAAAGGCTCAGGGCCACTGAGTGTTATCAGTAGTACTTGGTGAGTTAAAACCAACAGAAGTGACAGCTTTGTTAGTTTGTTCTCCTGACATTGTGCAAAAACACAGGTGTGTCCATGCAGACACACATAAGATACACCTCTGCTTCACCTATCAATCCCCAAGAAAAAGTACTCATAAAATTCCATCATGACAACAACTGCAAGACATATCCTGACTCAGAGATGACAAAGTATGTTTTTAAAACTGTATCTCAAAATGGCTGTGACACAGTAGTTTGTTTGCCATTAGCACATGTGGATTTAAAAGGAGCCTATAGAAGCTATGCCACTTAAGTCCTTAACACAGAACCAAGAAAGGAGTTCAACCCATATAGAATTCTGTGGTATTACAGATACTACATCAAGTACTGTATTTCATTTTCACAAAAGATATTCTTCAAAATAATTTTTTAGTCTGACGAACATCACACCTGCAGCCTAAGCTACTCAGAAGGGAGGCTGAAGTTCAGGGATCATTTGACTTGAAGAGAAAGAAATCCCACAGCCATTGCAGGTGGCCTTCAACACACACAGCACGAAGGACAGTCCCATCATCTGATGTGCGGTGACAGAACTGAGCTGACCTCCCTTCAAGTCAGGGGCCCCCGGCTCAGCGTTCCTTCAGCATTAAAAAAAATTGGAAACTCATAATCGTTCTTTGAAAACCTCCCTAATCTCAGTGCGTGCATGCGTGCGTGCGTGCACATGAGGTCAGTAGACATGTGGATACGCTCTCTCTACGCAGTGTGTCACTTACAGATGCCACATGTGTTTGCTTGTAACAGGATAACACCATCTCCAGCGGGGTGGCCCATGGCCCTCAGCAGCCAGTCCCCCCTACAGCTCCTGCATGCAGGACACTGACTTACTCCAAGCACAGGACAACAACGAGGACAGGGAGAAGTTGTAAGCTCACCGAACTGACATACACTGCCATTCATGGTGCTTCTAAATTAGAATTCAAAGCTCAGTGTCTATTATCTAATGACTGACTTTTAAAAGGATGATGAAAAGTAGGGTGAAGAGGTACACAAAAATGGAGAGATAAAGGGTGAGCAGATGTAGCAGTGGTACTCAGTGAGAGGATGATGAACAGAAGCAACTTCATCTTAGCTTATTGGTACATATTGTACATCTGAATGAAGATGTGATTACCAAAAACAGACCAAGCTCAAAGGAGCACTAAAGCAGCCAACCTCCAAAATGCACAAAAGCACACGAAAGCCACAAAGTGCCCTAACAAGCGAGGCTCTTTGGAGATGGGGTGGGGAAGGCCACGCCTGCCTGGTGGAGCTCCACAGTGCTCATGAGCGCTGGAATCAGGCCCCTGGGTGAGCATCCTGACTCCACTCTGGGGAAGTCATTCCGTGGCTCAGTCTCTGATCTGTACACCTGCCTTATAGGGTTGTTATCACTACATGGAATACGAAGTGTGACTTGTTACTGAGGGGAAGAGGAAGCTGCAATCAAATCAGGTAGTGAAAGCCAAAGTGAGACCAGCACGTATGGCCCGGCTGGCTAGGGAGTGGTTCACGTCAGAGTGAGGCATGGAACCTGCCTCTCCATTTCCTGTCCAACAAGCCCACTCCTCAGGCTCTGCCTGTGTCTGCACTGCTTTACTCTCAATCTCAGACAATGTTAGGGAACCAGCGTCTACTAAGAAGTGAAGCTTTAAAACACTAGGCTCTTTCCTGGTAGACAGGATCACAATTCGGTCTTTCCTGGCTCCATTTCCCAGTGCCCCAGACAGAACAATGACCAGATAGGGCGGTGGCAGGGCGAAGACTGCCTCAGCTGTGCCTGACATAGTGTAATTTGTCCAAGAGGAGAAAGCAATTAATTTTCAAACAAGACAGCTAACCTCAACCCATCCTTAAAAGCCTGTCTGCAATTTCACTTCAACTCTACACAATTATTTTTGGTTCCGTTTTCAGTAACAGAGGGGAAGCTTGTGTCGTCCTTTCTGCTGAGTGTCAGGAGGGGAGAGGGGTGTCTTTGTATAGCCTCCCTCTGCATCCTCTCGTCCAGGGCAATTCAGCTTACACTGCTCCAGGAAGTAAACACAACTCAGTCAGTACCCCGCAGGCGCACGTGTCAACAATTTCAAGCGGAAGGATATGTTGCTCAATAAGTAGGCTGGCCCCCCTCTGTGAGAGAGAGGGTCACGCCCTATAATTTTCAATAAGGAAATGTCAACCTAGCCATCAATACATTTGATACTTAGAGCTTTCTTTGGGGGGGGAGGGGAAATGGTGCATGTACACAACAGTAGCACTGGGGCTTAAACTCAGGGCCTGGGTGCTTGTTTCTGAGCATTTTTGCTCAAGGTTAGCATTCTACCATTTAAGCATAGCTCCACTTCCAGGTGTTTTGGTGCTCAAGTGGAGGTAAGAATCTCATGGACTTTCTTGCCCAGGATGGCTTTGAACCTCAATCCTCAGACCTGAGCCTACTAAGTAGCTAGTACTTAACAGGCATAGGCTAATAGCACCCACCCCTAGAGTTCCTAAACACTAGCAACAGTTCTTTCCAGAGGGCTCTATTTCCAATAGACTGAAACCATTTCTTTCCTTCCTTCCTTCCTTTCTTCCTTCTTGCCAGTCCTGGGGCTTGAACTCAGGGCCTGGACACTGTCCTTGAGCTTCTTTTGCTCAAGGCTAGCACTCTACTAGAGCCACAGCATCACTTCCGGCCCTTTCTGTTTATGTGGTACTGAAGAATCGAACCCAGTGCATGCTCAGCAGGCACTCTACCAGGAAGCCACATTCCCAACACTGATACCATATCTTTCTACAGTCCAGATAAGACAGCGCAATCTGACAGTGCCCAGCAAATCCTCTCTTCCTCTAGGTTTCTAAATGCTATCCCTATACCAAGTTAAAGCAGTCCAGTAATGCCACTGGACAGACCCTGGCTCAGCCACATAATGCTGGTGTTGTGTCAGAACTGTACCAGTCTTGATTTCTACTAAGTGTCACTTTAAGAAGTTCACTCTGTGCCAAACTGTCCTAGTAGCACACCACTGTCCCAGGTAAAGTCATAATCACTGGGAACTGATCACATGACAGAGTACTCACCTAGTGTACCACTAGACAACACACAAAGCAACAACAAGCTGGTAAGAGTATGTTTGTGGCTTGCTAAAGAACAAAGGTATTCATATAAAAAAAGATAATATTCAACTCCACCAGGTGTTCAACTCCTCCAGGTGTTCACTGAAGTGTTTGTAGCTGGGAAACTGAGGTTTAATTTTCTTTACATTTTCTGCAACAGAGATGTATGATTAGAATTAAAAGAAAAATTTCCCTAGGGAAGAAAGGAAACTTTGCCTTAACAAGCAAACAAAGAAAAGCAAAATATATTAAAAGCAGAAAATTTTACTTTTGTAGTAAACACCTCTATCCAACAGGCAAAAATGGAAAGCACTGGTGTAAGACTAAACACTAACAGTCCTAGGACCTGCAATCATTAATGAGGTGACCCAGTCTGTGACAGTTTGAAGGCACCATTTACACAGGAGGCCTGCTGGTCACAAGGTGGTTTCTAAAGACTGGTGATAACATCACCTTCTAAAGATTGGTGATAACATCACCTCCCTGGCTTCCGGGCCTCTGGCCAAGATTAAGTGTGAAAATCACTTCAGCAGAGGTCACGAAGAAGGAAGACCATGAACTTTCCCTTAGAGAATGGAGGAGCACCAGGGATTAAATGTATACAGTCTTCCCAGTCACAGAAAGAATTTAAGACAGCTTAATCACAATTAATGAAGGTGAGAAAAAATGAGCAGGAAAAAAATGAGAAGAAAATGAGGTCAAAGAACCAGAGTAGGAAGCCCTGAGCAAAGCTTGGAGGACCAACCAGGGCAGAGTCGTGTTCCCCACCAACCTGCGGCCTGGCCAATGAGCGCTCAGGAAACACATCTCGCATCCTGTCCAGTGCTAAAGGAGGGCCCAGCCTAGGCTCCGTGCTTCCCAGCAGGGAGAATCACAAGGCTGCCCTTTCATTCAGGGTTTAGAATGATCCCTCAGGGCCATAGTGAGGAAGCAGGACAAAGTGAGTGGGTGCACAGGAAGAAGTTTGGGGGAGGCAGCAGTTCACCCTTCTGAAAGTACTGCCAGTCAGACTGGCACTGGGCCCGGTAAGAGCTCAGGGGCCTCTGGAGGCCAGCAGGAGACTGGCACTGGCCTCTCTCAGCTAGGGCTGAGGTACTGGGTGAGATGCATTCTACCACCTATTATCTTGGCCCTAGCCTCAGTATGAGCTGAGGACATGGGTTTCCGGCTATGTGGTTTCCTCTTTGAACATCAACTGACTCACTCTCCTTATGACACAAGAAATAGGTGGGAAAAATGTCAGAGACTATCAGTGGTAGGAAAATTATTTTAAAAGAGAAATCAATTCCCCCCCCCCCCACACACACACACTGGATATAGTGGCACAGGCCTATAATCCCAGCACTTGTAGGCTGAGAGTTGAAGGCAAGCTTGGGCTACAGAACAAGATCCTGCCTCAAAAAGTAAGGGGGAAAAAGTATTTTTCTTCTCAATTAAGTAGCTGGCAAGGCACCTCCACCTTGGGCATTTATTTATTTCCAAGGTACTGAGAGCTGAGAAGAACCTGCCCTAGGAGCCAGGTCCACAACAAGCCGGGAGATAGCCTGGCGATGCTCCTTGGAGGCAAGAATTCAAATTCAGAGTGTAGGTGGTAGAAGGCAAATCCTGACCTCAGACATACTGCAGAGCAAGTCTGCAAGACTGTGCAGCACAGTGTGAGCACGCACACACGCGCACAGGCACATGAAACAGCAGCACAGGCCCAGGCCTGCTTCTACTGCTTGGATCTGTGTTTTAGGGCCATCCTAATTGGTCTCAAATAAATTTAATTTCTGCAAAAAAAAAACAAAAAAAGGACTGGTGATGTAACTTAAATGAGGTACAGTGCCTGCCTAACAAGCTCAAGATACTGAGTTCAAACCCCCGCACCATCAAAAAGGGGGGCCGGCAGGAAGGAAGACAGATGAGCAAAATCTATGATTTTCAAATCTAAAGGAAGAAAGAAACGCGAAAAACCTTCATGGCACAGTCAGGCCACCGGAGCTCCCTTGGGCTGGCCGTCCACAATCAGCCTGAGTGCGGAGGCGCTTCCTGGAGGCCGCCCACTCCCCACACTTCACTGAACAAGGTTGAGTGTGCTACAGACACTCATTCACTCTCCAGGCTCTGGGAAGCATGTGAAGGACCATTCTCCACAGGAAACGGAGGCTCTGGGCCAAGTCGGGAACTTGCCCAGGGTCACAGAGCTCCAGAGAAGGAAGGCAGAGGCCAGCAGATGTCTGTGCAGCCCCAGGGGCCAGCCCAACCGCTTTCCTTCTCCCACTCGCCCCCAGGGTGGGTCATCGCCCACAGCACCAGTCAGGTCTTGGGTTTCAGGCAGCTGCTGCGACTGAGGAAGCAGCCACCATGGATGAGCAGCTCTTACCACACTGCAGCCCTTCCCAGCAAGGCACCGCTTCAGTGCTGGGACGCCCTGACTGGAAGCCAGAAAACGCAACCCAACGACTGCCTTCCGCGACGATTTGCTTACTACGCACAATCCTGCCCACTTATTTGTGGATATGATCATCAAAAACACACAGGGTTGACAGCATACACTCAGCCTTTACACCAGAGATCGACTTACAAAAACTGTACCTTCGGGGCACCAACAGCTCCATTCTCAAAGGTCCTCTGGGCGCTCCTTCACCAAACTAACCTGACTCCAATCCAGAGCAGGCGGCAACCTGAGCCATTCACAAACAAACACATCTGCACGAGCCAATGCAGTGGCTACCAAGGCCTCAGAAATGGCACTGAGCAGAGGCGAGAAGGCAGACAGCCTTAATACATTTACTCTGTAACTAGGGGTCTCTCTCCCCCTCCCCTAGAGCCAAAAAAAGAAGGTACTGATAAGGATGCAAGCTGGAGCCCTCACAAGAAAACCGCTGCCGTGGACGCTCCCTTGTGTCACCTAGAAGCATGAAGTTACAACTGAGGAAAGTGGAGTTACAGTAACACCATAACCAACAAAGCTCATTAACTTACTACAGCGTGAAAAGCCTCTAACCTGGCCGGCTTCCAATTTTAGGCAGTTCCTCCCAAGCGTTGTCATCTCTTTCTAATCTAGATTTCTTTACAAACGAATGGCTCACTGGAGAAAAAGTAGGACATATAGCAAAGTACTGAGAATATATAAAAATCACTTACATCACAGTGTATCTTTTCTATGTTGCACAAATACGTAATGTCAGATTTTAAACCAAATGGACTTATCCCGGTCAAACCATTTCATTATCTGGTTTCAAATATATTCTGGATGTTTCTTTCACTTCAAGAAAAATAGGGCATATTAGTTCTTTTTCTTAGAAATGACACTGTGAGCCTAACCACAGAGCTAATCCCCAGCCCTCCGACGTTCTAGATAAATCCTATCTAGAGCAGGAATCAATGTGCCCTCCGGCTCTTCCAGCCCAGCCTCTGGAGAGCCAGACAGACCTAACAGGAAGATCCACATCCTACCAAGCTACTCTCAGGCTGCAATACCACATTTGGCAGATAGACAACCCATAACACAAAACCCAGTCCTCAGGCTGAACAGAGTCCTCTGCTAGCTCTCCAGACCCGGTCCACAGCCCCAGGAACTGTTCCTTCTCTCCCACAGTGCCATCAAACGTCCTGCGACGTCAGTTTGCAGGAAACCTGTTTCTCTGCCTCAGAACCTCCCACTCATGCTTCAAGGTTTAGGGAAAGAAAATGGGAGTGTGGGTGGCACTGTCACTTCTGCACCCTGACAGTGACCTGTCTGGGTTCCTTGGAAATCCTCATGTCCAACACATTCTGCCCAGGGCTAAATAAACTCTGAGGCCCAGGCCTCGGACCTTCCAGGAACCAGCAGCTTAACTTTTGGACACAGGAAGGTCACCACCCAGAGACGAGCACGGTTACGTCACTCATCCCTGGAATACTCCCCTCGAGGGCATCAAGATTTCAAGTGTGACAAATACAACCTCCTCGTTTCCAGGATCAGAGTCTTCACGGTTCCTCCAGCTATAGGAAACTCAACACCTTGAACTAGACGGGGCCCCAAAAGCACATTTACAGGGTGGTTACTTGCATTTTATAAAACAAATGCTTACCAAACTGGATTGCATTGAAGAAAGCAAATACTGCTCTGAACTATTTGGAGATAAACATGATTTACTTAGGTCAAGAAACAAGAAAACAGCCCTAAGACACATTAGGGAGGCGCTCATTAAGGAGAGAGGGAACAGTTTGCCTCCACTCTCATACTGGGACGAGGTCACTGCTGATAAAGCCCGACTCAGGAGGGAAGGCTGGAGTTCTCACGCTTCCTTCCCACAGCCCCCAAGGACTGGGGTGACCTCCACGAGTGCACTGGCCACCCCAGGAAAAAGTACAGCCGCTCCTCTTTTGAGAAAGTAAAGACTAAGCCGCTCCCATCTTCAGCCCCCGCTATGTTCTGGGGATTAAAATAGACTGAAGAGTCAGTGTGGCAAGACATGCCTGTAATCCCAGCACTCAAGAACCTGAGCAGGACCATGTTCTAGGCCCATCTGGCCTACATAAGCAAGATAAAGCAAAACAAGCAACAAAAATAAACAAGGAAAAAGGATTTTAAAAGCTAAATGTGGGGGGGGGGAGCTCATCAAAACTGACTGAAAAAAACAACACCCCTGAAATCATTTCAAAACTCGTCCCTCAAGAACCAGTTAAATGTAGCCAAGGAATGTTTGAAACAGATGACTGAACTGGGGGCCTGACCACCGGATATTGAAATATTATCCAACTTCCAATCATTTCAATGGGTGGTGCTGGCACGGGAACAGACAGAAAGATCCATGGAACCAAACGTGAGGTACAAACACATGCCCAAGAAAGCTGAGTAAAATGACGATGGCATTTCTACTTGGTGAGGAAATGAATGTTGATTCAACACATGAGCCTGGGACTGTACTGTGGGGAGGGGGAACTGAGCTGAGCAGGCGCTGGTGCTTCACACCTATAATCCTAGCTACTCAGGAGCTGAGATCCAGAGAGGATCATGGTTCGGGTCATCCTAGGCAGGGAAGTCCAAGAGACTCCATCTCCAAAGTAACCAGCACAAAGCAGGACTGGAGGAGTGGCTAAGGTGGCAGAACACCAGCAGAGCAAGCATGAGGCCCTGGGTTTCGAATTGCCAAAAGGAGAAGAAAAAGAAAGGGAAGGGTGGTGAGGGGAGGGGAAGGAAGGGAAAGGAAGGGAAGGGAAGGGAGGGCAAGGGAGGGGAGAAGGTTGTCTTCAAAAATCTCTCTAGGCATTAAAAGTCTCTCAAGTTTCCAGATTTAAGGTGGTGGATCTAAAATCAGAAAGATAAAGTTAAACAAGACTATTTTAACATCTAACTTCTGTATATCCAAGAAAAAAACACAAAAATATAAATAAAATATGAATTATTAGCAATTCATGGCAGGTTCTCACAACCTGCTAACTGGCATAATAGATCACTTCAGAAAAGCCATAGTATCTTACAGTGAAATTACCTAGCGAACAAACTACTTTCTGTGTTTAGCTGCAGATCCCCAGCTCCCTTCCTCCCTTTGCTGCATGAGCCATGGAGGGTTCTTTCTCATTCACTTACAACAGTCCCACGCCAGCTCCTTGCTCCAACCGTCTAAGAGAAGGTATCTCTGCCCACCCTGGCCGCTATGCTTTCTCCTCAGTGCCCACCACTCACTGAGCCCTCATTTAGTATCTGCCCCTTGTCCTACAATAAGCATGGATCTGTCCTGCTGTGTCCCAACACTCAAGAGTCTGGACCCAAAAAGGTCACACAAGCATTTTCTTGATAGAAGGATGATGAGTCTGAAGTGCATCTAAAATCAAGACTGCTCTGGACAGCCCAACCAATAGGCTCCCGCGAAGTTAGTCCGGCTGCTTTCTGACCAGCCACACTTTGAGAGCTGTGTTTTGCCTGCTTCAAGAAATCTGCTGCTTGTCTGCTATCAGCTGTCACTGTCTGCCATCTCGCCAGGGCCCCATCCCCACTTCAAGGGCAAGGCAGGTCGGCGCAAGGACAGAGGGGCTCTGTCATTACCGCAGCAGGCTAGGGCACATGTTCCTGGCTCTTCCAAAGGGCTTTCTAGCTCCTTCTGGATGTCAGTACTTGGACGGAAGAGATTGCCAGCTCCTAGTCCCTGGATCTAAATCTAATATTTTCAATACCTTATCATACTTTATTAAAGGTGCTGGCATCTCCATCCATAGTCAAACAGTAGTGAAAGGAGAGGGAGGGAACGAGGGAGGGAGGGAGGAAGGGAGGGAGGGAGCTAACTACTTGGGAGGCCAAGATTGAGAGAATCACACACTGAAGCCAACCTGAGAGTTCACAAACCTCAACCAATTTTTTTTTTTTAAAGTTGGTTGTGGTGGCACATGTTTGTTATTCCGGCTACACAGGAAGCATAAACAGGAAGATCACAGCACAACATCCTATTCTGAAAAATATGGAAGACAAAAAACTCAAGTGGCAGAGCCACCTGCCTAGCAAGTGTAAGGCCCCGAGTTCAAATCCCAGTACTGCCAAAGGGGGAAAAAAAAAAGCTTTGGAGGAAAATTGTAAAAAAAAAAAAAAAAGAGCACACCCAGTTCCAAACAAGGATTCCACCTTCAAGACTGAAGCCTATTTTCCTACAAAACTGTACATGGAATTTCCACTTGAACAGCTCAGTGCGGACTCTTGGCCCAGGCTGCAAAGAACAGCAAAACTGTAATCATAAGTTACACCCTATAACCTCCATCCCAATTCAGGCCTTTGCTGAAAGTTCCTTTAGGCTAAAATTGTCTTGAGCCATCTCTTCCAGCCAATCTAAACACAGGGTTGACTGGTTGAGAGGGAGGGGGGCTGAGCCAGCAGGGACAGCCCCCCACCCCCACCCCCAGGCTTCAGCACAGGCTCTAGAAATGAGAGAGATAAAAGTGAGGGAGGGCAGAGGCTGGAGGGGGGCAGCCCTGGCTGCGAGCAGGCTCCTTTCTCAGAAGGCAGAGGTGTCACCGAGAGAGGAGAACCTGGACAGAAGGCAAAAAGACAGACTGTCTCTACTTTCCCCAACTGCCTAGAAGAAAATAAACAATGAGATAAAATCTTAACATTAAAAAAAAAAAAAGGCAAGTAGCAGATGTGGAAGGGAGACCACAAGTCAGACACTTAACGAACTCTCAAAAAATGCCTTTGGGAAGTTACAGCCAATTACAAACCAGTAAGCACTGCCCACTTTCTGGGGATCCCTAGAGCATTGATTCTGTGATCATGAAAATGTATTTGTTGGATGGGGGATAAGGACTCACATAACCTATTTGAGCAAATTACTTTACTAATAGTAATTCCGCATGGCCTGTCACCCAACTGAAGCCATGCAGATTTACTTTCAAAACCATAAACTAAGTAATTTAATGGTGAGCTTTTGTGTTTTCTGAGGCAGGTTCTCTCTAAGTAGCTCCAGCTGTCCTCAGACTCAAGCTCTTCCCCCTCAGGCTCCCGAGTGCTGGGATGACAGGTGTGCTGGGATTACAGGTGTGCACCCACCACGGCTCTCATCCTCCATTTTTGATGTGGGTAAGTCTCTGGACAAAGAGCCTAAAGTCCCAGGGAAATGAGGGTGTACCTGGAAGGCAACCCTGATCTGTTTATTCCCAAGTCACTGTATCAACATATATTTCTGCTATCTTCATCCTAAGCTTTCCAGCCACTTGGGACCCATCCTGGCAGAACAACTGCTCTCGATTTAGGTAAAACCTAAAGGAAATATGCAGGCCTGGGGACAGAACCATTCAAAGCCTTTTTTTTTTTCTCCACTGCCCTTTTGCCTCGTCCAGCCTTACTGCTTTCCTTAAAGGAAGAAGACATCTGGCACATCTTTGTCCCCACACAACTTGCAGTGCCTGAAAGCATAGCCCCAGACTGGACATTTTAAAAGTGCTGGTTATACATTAAGTACCAACAGCAACTACTTCAGTCTTGCTCTGACTGCTCGAAAAAGTTAATTCCCAGAGCATGAGGGCTCTGAAGCCATGCCTGGCACAAGTTTGTTTACCCATATAGTAAGCGGTTCTGTACCTCCGGCATAAAGTTTCCACCAAGTGGCTTTACTGAGTCTACACCCCTTGCAGATTCAGATTGGCTTCGGTGCAAACGAGACTTCTAACCATGCCTGCCATTTCCAAATCATCTGAAACCCTACTTGGGCTAATCCCTTTGTTAATCCGGGACATGACTGCAGCCACTTTCATGACTCACTTGGCCAACTTACATACAGCGACGGGGTAGCATGCAGTCAGCGCTGTAACGGACACAGAGAACTGGGAATTCGAATTCGGGGGAGCAAGCGTCATGGAACCCTTCACTTTGCCTTACCTCAGGGTTCTCCCTCGACTTAACAGGACGGATGTGGCCAAGGGCGCACAGGACGGGCCCCCTCCGAATGCGAGAGGACACGACGGAAGGGCTCTAGCTGAATTAATTCACAGGAAGTCTTTCTTACCTTTGCAAGGATCGAATGCCCACTCTGGGGAATCAGTTATAACCCTCACTGCCAACACGATCAGGGGTTCACCTTAAGAGGGAGACCCTTTTTTAACAAAGGAGAAAGCTTAGGCATGGAGATCCGAAGTGCTTTGCACAAGGTCGGGATGGGGGGACCCCTCCTGGGAAGAGGAGCAGCTTAGTCTCTTTGACCCCTGAGTCTTGCCCTTGGGAGATGAGCCCACCATCGTTTCTCTGACCTCGGGTGCTGGGGCGGGGGGAGCTCCCCGATCCTCCGGAAGCCCGGGAGCCGCGGGTTTGGGAGGCTGATCTTAGGAGCCCCTAAGAGAACGGGAAGGGCCGCCGGCCGGGATGCCGGGATGCCGGGATGCGGCGGTTGCCGGGGCCGAAGGGCTCACCTGTAGGCCGCCACGGCGCGGGTCTGCAGGTATTTCTGAGCCGTCATGACTCCCACGAAGAGAAAGTTCCGGTCGCGCTGACCGCCATCCGGAGCCGAGCCGTGGGACCAGAGCTGCGCCCCGCGCGCCTCGCCGCGCGCCCCGCCGGCCTGGGCTGCGGCGGCCCCCGCCGCCCCCGGGCCCGGCCGGCAGCCCTCCAGACTGGCCCGGCGCCGCGGGCCCACCCGCTTCAGCTCGGAGGCGCGGGGCAGCACGAGCCGCGAGGCCAGCACGAAGCCCACCACCAGCCCGAGCAGCATGCTGAGCCAGGCGCGCCGGCCGCGCGCGGCCATGCCCGCGCCCCTCCGCCCGCCGGGCCGCCGCCGCCGCCGCCGCCGCGCCGCCGGCCCCCCGCGCCCTCAGCCCGCCGCCGCCGCCGCCCCCGCCCGCGGAGGCCAGCCCGACCTAGCGCCGCCAGGCCCGGCCCGGGCAGCGCCGCGGCCGCCGCGGGCCCGCCGCGCCCATCGCGTCGCCCCCGAGCCGCACGCAGGCCCCGCGCCGGCGCTTTGTTCCGCGCGCCCACCCCCGCCGCCGCGGCCTGCGCCTTTAAGACGGGACCATGCCCGGCGCGCGCCGGCTGCGGCTCGGGGGCGACGCGGCGGCTCCTCCCGCCCGCGCGCGGGGGAGCGAGGCCCGGGCGACGGCGACCGCGGAGCCCGCCGACCTCGGGCTGCGGCCCCTCGCGGCTCGAGTGTCTCGGCTAAGCCCGTGCCGTTCCCGCCCCTGTCTTCTCCGTGACCGGCGCCGCCGCCGCCGCACATCCTCCGGCTTAGCTCGCCATTGCCACCGGAGCCCCTCACGTCACGCACAGCGCGTTTTGAAGCGGGCCCGGCGGCGGCGGCAAGTCGTGGCCCCTCTCGGGATCCGTCCGCGCAACGTGATTGGCGCAAAAGTGAATGGGGGGCGGTTCACGCGGCCAAAGTTTGACCAAAAAAAAAAAAAAAAAAGCCACCCGCCCGCCTGGCGAGGTCTGAGGTCCCGCGGAGGGGGTGTGGGGACGCGTCGGCCCGGGAGCCGCCGGCCAGGACCGACGCCCGCCCAGAGGGCCCGTTATCTGCGGCCACGCCCCCCCGGCAGCGGAGACCACGCCCATCCACCAAAAGCCCGCCCCTTTCGTTGAAGTCACGCCCCTGCCTCCCGAGACCACGCCCCGTCCCGGACGACCACGCCCGCTCACCCGGAGACACACCCCCGGCCCGAGGCCACGCCCCGTGCTAGGGCGGGCCACGTCTGCCGCGGGCACCGCGCGCATCCCTGGAGCTCCGCAGCAGGGGCTTCTTGGTCCCCAGATTCTCCACGAACCGCACGTTCCTCCCGCCCAGCCTGTCCTCGGATAAACCCCACGGCTCGCCCTTCCCTGCAGTCGGGCCGATGTCCACACTGTAGCTTTCTTCCCGCCCGTCCTGGGGGGCCGGAGCGGCGCGTGGTGGAGGGTATACGTGCAGGCCCGGAGCGTGAACTGTGCACCCAGTGTCCTTGCTCCCTGCCCCTCGACGCCGAGCCAAATCAATGAGGAAGGTGTGTGGGGAGGCCGCTGGCAAACGCGACGCCCCGGGGCCGTCGAAGGGAAAGCAAGCCGTACTGGAGGTGCAGGCTTCCCGCCCGGTGCGAGCGCTCAGTGGACTCTGAAGGGCTGCTGGGCGGTGGGGTCTCCCCGGGTGGTTCAGGTGCAAGGCGGGCAGATAGATAGCTGCTGGTAGCACCTGGACCACCCAGGCTGCCATCACACCACCCTTCCGCCCGCTTCTGCTTCCCCAGGGCTGGGGGGGAGGGGGTATTGGAGGAACCACCATGCTCCACTGTGTTGGGTGGGCTCTCTCTCTCCCTCCCTCCCTCCCTTTTCTCCCTCCCTCCTTTTGCCAGTACCTGAAAACTCAGGTCCTTGTGCTCTTGCTTAGCTCTTTTGCTCACTTTACCACTTGAGCTATTTCCATCCTTTTACTGGTTAAGTGGAAATAAAGCGTCTCGCCGAAGTTTTCTGCCAGAGCTGGCCTCAAACCTCAGTCCTCAGCTCTCAGCCTCCAGATAGGTAGGCGTGCAGGTATGAGGCCTCAGCACTTGGCAGTCGCGGTGTTTTCTAATGAAACTGTTTAAGAGAAAAGCATTTGTCTGGGCCTCAGAGGTTATTACTTTAAGTAAATGAACCCACACCTTAGGGACAGAAAGTAAGCACACTTAGGGCAATCCTTAGCTCTCTCTTCGTTATTAATAGGACGGAATGACCGAAATATTACAGTTTTAAAATACCGAGCTGTGGGAGACACGGACTTGTCTGCCACTGAATAGTGGTGGCTCTTGTTTATTCTTTGGATATTACCACTTTCTTTGACGCTTGTGATTTATTTCAGAAATAGTTTATGGCCCACCTTCCCCACAGTCTCCCTCCCTAAGAGATGATCAACATCTAAAAATAAAATATTCGTTATGCAGTGAATACAGGATTCCAACAGCATTCCTGGGTAAAATACAGAACATGCAACAGGCTCAGAAATCATCGAAAGAGATTTCCAGTAAGATCATGAACCACAAATGCGGAGTCACCAGAGTCCCCCCAAGTGTAGCAACAGCCCCACAAGAACTCAGGGCCTAAGCACTGTCCCTGGCTTCTTTTTGCTCAAGGCTAGCACTACCACTTGAGCCACAGTGCCACTTCTGCTTATGTGGCACTGAGGAATCGAACCCAGGGCTTCATATATACAAGGCAAGCACCCTACTCAATACTTTCTGGTCTGATATCCTCTTCTAAACTAAGATTCAGAGAAAAGCATGAAAAGCTGTGATGGGAATAATCCTGGGAGAATGTTGAGTATCTTGTCCTAGGTTCCCAGGATCTACACCAATGGTCTCATCTGCCTGGCTCTGTGGGGTGCCCCCTAGTGGCCAGAAAGTCCCCATTCACAAAACTGCATTTTTGTCAATTGAACTCAGGGCCTCAAGCTTGCTAGCCAAGTGCTTTATCCCTTCAGGCACTCCCCTAGTCATTTTAGGGTTTTTTTTCTCAGCTTTTTACCAGAGATGACCTCTGACCAAAATCTTCCTATCTTAGCCTCTTAAGTAGCTGGGATTATGAATGTGGGCTATATGTGTTGGTGTATGCATGCATGTATGTATGTATGTATGTATGTATGTATGTATTTTAATGCCAGCACAGTTGGGGCTTGAACTTAAGACCTTGAACTCTCTTGGTTTTTTTCTGCTCAAGACTAGCAATTTATCACTTGAGCCACAGCTCCACGTCCAGTTTTTGGAGGGTAACCGGAGATAGGAGTCTCACAGACTTTCCTGACGGCTTTGAAACATGATCCTCAGATCTCAGCCTCTTGAGTAGCTAGGAGTACAGGTATGAGCCACCAGCTCCTGGCTTCATTCATTTATTTTTAAAGGTGGGAAGTTTTCTTAGACTATAGGTATTTACTCCCAAGTAAGCTAAGGAAAGCGTTTTTAATACTACCAGGGTCCTGATTCACTATACTAGTAACTCTCTTTATAGAACTGAAGAAGGTATTGAATATCATCACCAAAAGAGAGATGGGGTTAATCATAGTCGGGGCTATTTGGCACCAGCAAGTCAAACCATGAATTTCGTCTATGCAGGCCCTGGATGCCCCCATCCCAAGCCCAGGAGCCCAGGAGGGGGTTTGAGTCCCACTTGGCCAAGCCCAGGGCCTCAAGGTCTGACAGGTTCCTTGTTTTTTGAATTCATCTTTCTACTGGATCAAGTTCAAGTTTCCCCCTTAGTAGTCGTTCAAGCCTGTTACTTAGAAATTTGTTCGAAAAATGCTAGAACATCCATTTCCCTTCTGTTTTCATGAGTATAATTATCTATGACAGGTAATTAAAATTCATCTCTACCTACCTGGCAGAACATTTTCTCACAAATTACAACTCTGTTCCCACATGCATTACAGCTTTTTTTTTGCTGCTGCTAATACATAGAATGTCTGTTACCAGTATAACATTTCGTATAATTTGTTGCAGTTTCTTAGAAACCTTTGGTAAATAGCTCAATTGTCTGTTGGCACCCAGCCTCAAACAACCTTGTGAGTTCCCTGAGAGGGTTTCTTTAAAGACATTCAGTCTGAACTCAGGCCTCTACAGGAATCCTTGGGGGGGAAGAGGATAATTACTTTTTTTCAAGTTTCAGAAATACTTCTTCTATAAAGAAACACTGAATACTGAGAAGTTCTAATAACCCAACTTTTCAGAAGCTTGTGTTCACTCCTTGCAAAGAATTAGAACCACCACTTCACTAATATTTACCACCATTACCTTCATGGACCCTCCACTAACCCGATTACATTTGGCATCTGTTTTCTCCTTTGTGTAGATACTTGGGGCCTCATGTGAATATTGAATTTCTTTTCTTTTCTTTTGTTTTTGCTCAAGGCTGGCACTCTACCACTTTAGCCATAGCTCCATGTCTGGCTTTTTGCTTGTTAGTTGGAGATAGGTGTTCCATGGACTTCCCTGTCTGGGCTAGCTTTGAATCACAATCCTCCGATCTTAGCCTCTGAGTGGCTGAGATTATAACATGAGCCACCAGCACCTGGCTCCATCGCACTTGAGGGGGCTTTTCGGTTGGCAAGCGATGCCCTTATCCCCTTACTAATGACTCTCAATATTGCCTTTATTTGCTGAGACAGGCTGGAAAAGGGAAATGCAAAATGCCTCATGATTCTGCTTGTAGATACCAGCAGATTCAACATGACCATCTAGAATATTCTCCAGGGCATCATGCTGGGCTTGGTTTGAGTATTCCTCACAAAGGTCTGTAAGCAAAACAGAGACACATGAAATCCCACCTTACTGCCCGCTGTGTGGATGTCCTATCGTCTTACCAACTTGAACAAACTCGGGCTGCCGCTGGCACAGGCCGTCTTGAACAATGGCCCAAATGTGCTTTGGGAGATAACCTTGCTCGAAGCGCCAAGGGCAGCTCGCTTTACCTTTGTGTTGAAGACTTGACCCTGGTGTTGTGAAGAATTTTGCCTTTCCCATCCCTTGCCAAGACATGCCAGTGATCTTTACAGCAGGGTCAGAGTCTTAACAGCTGGACAGATTGCACAAAGACTCCGTGCACAGGAGGGCTGCCCCTCCTCAACATCTGAACCCCCAAAAGCATGAACCCCCGAGGCTAGCCACAGTTGGCAGCCTGTGGAGAAACTGCAGGTGGGGACTTCCAACTCTCTTTGTTTTGCCCTAGAGCTAGGAAAGGATCATGCTGCCTGGGGGAAAAGAAAACTCAAACTGCGAAGAGCTCAGCCACTTCAGGCTCACAAACCCAAGGGTGCAAGGCAAGACTGAGAACACAGTCGCTCTCTCCACCACCAATGGATTTCACGAGTGTCTCTCTCATCACCAAGCACCTCCACAGTCCAAGAGGATGCTCACGATACTTATTATAGGCGATGAGAGGGCTGTTGTTCCACCATGCAATGAACGTCTGTGGAGAAATTTAAACTAAGAAGGGTGTGAGGGTACACTTCGCGGTTGAGAGTCCAAAGGAAAAGAGGTCACAAGAAGTGGGTACTAAAAACAAGTAGGGTGACGAAGTGTGTGTGTGTGGGGGGTGGTGGTCAAGAAGCCAATGTATATCCTCCAAAATGAAGAAGAGTGCGGAAAGGGATGGGGAGGGGAGGGATGGGTGGAAAAAGTTCATGAGAGAGAGGGAGAGGGAGGGAGGGAGGGAGGGGGGTTCAGCTGGTAAAGCATTAGCCTTGAGCCTAAAATCTCAGGGACAGAGTCCAGGCCCTAGTTTAAGTCCAGGACCAGCACACACAAAAAAGAAAGCCAAGGAAAAAAAAGAGAAGAGGAAAAAGAGAAAAAAGGAATTTACCAAAATGTTCTTTCCTTAGAGTGTCTACTGAACATGAAGGGGTGAAGGCGAGGCACTTCGTAGACCTTTGAGACAATGGCGCCCTCTGGTGGCAAGTCCTGCTCAGTGAGGTTTCCTTTCATCTTGGACTCATCATTCTACAGTTAAAAATAAACAGCCATTTTTGAATTAGTGCCTACTCAAGCATACTCCCACAGTGGTATCTCCGAGCGAGCTTTGGCTATCTTCTCTTCTGTGACGAATGAACCAATATCTCCCAATGAATGTCAGTTTATTGTACTGGGTGGGAGCGGCTGGCTGGTGTCTGGGACCTCAAGGCTCAGCGTTCCCTTGGGAGAGGGTTTGGCAGGCCCTGCTGCAGGAGACAAGATCTGAGAGTGAGGGTTTGAAGCCAGCCTGGGCAGACAAATTCCAAGGAACCAGCAAAAAGCTGGAAGAGGAGGTATGGCTCAAATAGTAGACAGCCAGCTTTGAGGATAAGCTCAAAGGCCCAGTGTTCAAGCCCTCGTACTGACCATTTAACATCTGTTAAACTAGAAATACTTAACATTTTCCAGGCCAACTCACCCCTGCCTCATTCCTGTGTCCTCGAACCCCAGGATCTCAGAGTGCAGACTCACCCCCAAACTTCCCTGGGGGTATCTGTGTCTAGTCAAGGGGCAGAAGCCTCCGCAGTTATTTGAACAGAGAGAATTGTTGGTGTCAGTACCAGGGTTTATGCTCTTGCTTGGCCTTTTTACACTCGTTTCTACTGCTTGAGCTACACCGTTGCTCCCAGCTTTTTGCTGGTCCTTATCTGTCCCAGTTGGCTTCAAACCTTGCTTTTCAGATCACTGCAAGTGATGCATCCTGAGTGTACTGAGGTGTCAGTCATGTGACCCTCCTCATGCCTGCATGCATTAATGGCTTGCTCCCTCAGAATGGTCCCACACCCCAACTCTGCCTACTTGGGGGCACAAAGCTCCTTTGTTAAAACTGCACCTCAGCCAGTTTCAGTGCACTGGATTTCCTGTTGATACCCTGGCTGATTTGAGAGAGAGAGAGTGTGTATGTGTATGTGTGTGTGTGTGTGTGTGTGTGTGTGTGTGTGTGTCCTGGGCCTTGATTTGGGCCTGGGCACTGTCCCTGAGCCTTTCTGCTCAAGGCTAGCGCTCTGCTACTTCTGCCTTTTTGGGGCAGGTAGTTGGGAGATAAGCGTCCCACGGACTTTCCTGCCTCGGCTGGCTTCAAACTGGGATCTTGAGATCTCAGCCTCCCGGGCATCAGTTAGGCTGACAGATGTGAGCCCTTGGCACCTGCCCAGTTGTGCCATCTTTGAGTGGCTGGTCAGAGCAGGCTTCTGCACAGCTGCCACGGGACTCTCATGTGGAAATCTAGGGCATCTTGCTTCTTTTTGGCCCAGTAATGGAACTTGTACTCGGGGCCTTGCACTCTCACTTGGCTTTTCCCCTCAAGGCTGGCACTCTATCGCTTGAGCCACAGTGCTACTGATAGCTGCTACATCGCTGGGATGACAGGCGTGAGCCTGGATAAATCTGGACCCAGTGGGAAGGCAGCCCGGGTCCAGGTGGGGGGATGCCACAGGCTGAAAAGTGTGGCCTTAGGCTCGCCCAAGGTCGCCATAGCCCCAGGAGGATGCCAAGGCTACTGAAAATGGGCAGGTGCGGCCCTCCCTTGCGCGGACTCTCGCTCCTCCCCGAGTCTCAGGAGTCCTCTGTTTGCTTTTGCACTCGACAGATGTGATGTAGTAAATTACAAGTGAGCAGATTCCAAAGGCCGGGCGCCGTTCTTGGAATCGACCTGACGGGCCCAGCCGGCTACCTGGCCGGTCCCTATTATACCTGAGGCCATGGGGCCCGGCCGATCCACAGGCTGACCGCTGATACTGAGCCGTCAGCCAGCCGAGCCCTGCAGAGCCTGGGCGGGAAGGTGGCTTTAAGGATCCCGTGTGGCGTGGGGTGCTGGAAGCACAGATGGCTGCCATCCCTTATCGGGTCACTTTGGGAAGCTTGCTCTTACACCTGAAGCCCTTACACTCTCACTAGACTTCTGCCCGATGCTGGGGCTCTAACCCTTGAGCCACACTTCCACTTCCTTATCTGGTGGTTGACTGGAGCTAAGAGTCTGCCTGGGTTGGCTTTGAACCGCCATCCTGATGTTGGCCTCCTAGGTAGCTAGGTTTGCGGGCGGGAGCCTCCGGTGCCCCACTAAGCCCTCGTAGGTTGTTTTGCTGACAGCGTGCATGGAGGCGCAGAGCAGGAATTCCAGGAGGGGGCTGTGACCTCCCAATGTGTTGTCGAGGAGAGTGGTCTCCCCACACGGCTATGTCTGCTTCCCGTGGCCTTGGGGACCACGGCTCCCGGGCTGCACACCAGGGCTGCTTGCTACAAGTGCCACATACAGACACAGTGTCCCAAGGACCCCATGGCTCTTTTGTGGCCGTCCTGAACGCAGGCTGGTCCTGGCAGGAGGTGGGTGCTCATGGGCGTGACCCGGTCACGAGGATGGAGGTCATGGGAACACCCGGCGCTGTCAGGCAAGGAGAAACTAGTGAGCAGGGCTGCACGTGGTCAGTGCCGTCTTGGAGCAAGCGAAGTCTTCACCCGGGTTCCACGCGCAAAGCCCACGCCCAGGACTTTGTGGATAAACCAGGAGATCCACCAATAGCCACGTGGCAGCCGCCGGCACCAGGCAATCAGCTAGGAGTCGCATGCTGGACGACGATGAGCTCACAAATAAGTGGCCTTCCACTTAATAAAGAGGCTCAAAATGTTACTCGGTTTTTCTTTTTTTAATATTTATAATTTCTCTTCTACAAAGTTCTGTACAGGTGACTATACAGGAAGGAACCCCATCAACTGTCGGCATCAGTAATCCTCACTGGTGGCTCACCATTTATAAGGAAGACATCATTCCACGCACGGCACAGGGACTTTCGTGGGTGCTCCCGCCTCGTTTGCTAGTGGCCAGCCAGGAAGTCAGTGGTCACCCACTGGTCCTCACTGGTCCTCAGAGTGACCGGGGGGCCGACTGATCCCTTAGCTGCACAGACAGCGCGAGGAGCAGGAATCAGCCCACTTCCCCGCGAGTCACTGCGAAAGCGTGCGTAAGGCAATTGAATGGAGCGTCAAGGGTTCATCTCGCTAATGTCACAAGCAACACTAGGATGGGACTCCTAGCTTCATCCTCCCGACGGGCCCCTGCGGCCGGGCCTCCAGGAGCAGGTGCCGCCTCCTTCACCCGTCAGAGGGTTGTAACCTGGAACCGAAGGAAGGAAGCAGGTCAGAGGGCAGCCTCAGCCAGCAGAGGGAATGGCGCCCGGGAGGCGGAGACCTGGAGGGTGGACAGAGCAGTCCAGGAGAGCCCCCTCCCCCAACCATCATCAATCAACCGGCTGGACTGGAAGCCCAGCCCGAGAGGAGGGCCGTCACTCATGCTAACCACGGGCCTAGACGGCAGGCCCATCTGTCTGTCCCACCTCCACCAGCTTCGCCTCCATTTATAGACCCACCGAAATGACGAGAACCTTACGCCCCGCGCCCACCTCGCTATGCTACCCAAGCTGCCCTCAACACTTTTAAGACTTTTTTTTAATGTCAGTCCTGGGCTTGAACTCAGGGCCTAGGTGCTGTCCCTGAGCTTCTTTTGCTTGAGACTAGCACTCTACCACTTGAGGCCACAGATGCACTTCTGGCTTTCTGGTAGCTTATTGGAGAGTTTCACGGCCTTTTCTGCCTGGGCTGGCTTCAAACCATGATCCTCAGACTCAGCCTCCTGAGAAGCTGGGATGACAGGCGTGAGCCACTGGCACTGGGCGTGCCCTTAGACTTTTGATCCTCCTACCTCAGCCTCCAAGGGCTGGGATTACAGGCATGTGCCACTATGCCCAGCTAGATAATTTGAGAGACAAATAAACATATCCTGTAAGTGTGGAAAATCTTAACAGTCTTCAATCATTTATTTGGTACTTACCCCCTCCCCGCAAAGGCTTTTTGTCAGACTTCCGTTTGGGGACGACAGATGATGTAGAAGGCTCAGGAGTGTTGTTTTCCTGTTGGAACATATACAGGCTTAAGAATCAATGTAAGCTGGGCACTGGTGGCTCACACCTGTCCTCTTAGCTACTCAGGAGGCTGAGAGCTGAGGATCCTGGTGCAAGGCCAGCCCTGGCAGGAACGTCCCGGAGACTTGAATCTCCAATTAACCACCAGAAAACCAAATGTGGTACTGTAGCTCAAAGTGGTGGAGTGCTAGCCTTAAGCAAAAGAAGCTCAGGCCCCGAGTTCAAGCCCATGATTGACAACAACAACAAAAATCAATGCAAACATGCTCTTGGGACTGAGGGTATAGCTCAGGGCCAGGGTGCGTGTCTAGCATGGTAGAGGTCACAGGTTCAATCCCCAGCAGCACCACAACAGTAGCTACTCAGAAAAGCCTGCCTGGGCCCAGTGTGGGTTACCTGAGGCTTTCTTGCATTTCCTCGGTAACTTTTGCCCTCCTGCATGCTGTCCCACATTTCAATCTTCTGTCTCCGCCTCTCTTCTTCAAGCTGAGAGAGAACCCCACATTATACACAGAGCACTCAGACGCTGCCGCTGTTCCCAGGGAAGATGCCAATTCTGACAATTCTTTTATCGTCAAGTGGGTTACGCAAAGCAGAGCATGCTTCATTTAAATGTACCCTAAAGCCAGGCGCCAGCGGCTCCCACCTATAATCCTAGCTACTCGAGGCGGAGATCTGAGGATTGAAGTTTGAAGTCAGCCCAGGCAGCAAAGTCCTGGAGACTCTTATCTCTGATTAACCATCAAAAAGCGAGGAGTGAAGGTGCAACTCAAGTGGTAGAGGGCCAGCTTTGAGCAGGGGGCGGGGGGGGGGGGGTGGTCAAGCCCCAAGTCACTGGACACCAAAATAAAACAAACAAAATGAACAAGTTTCCCAAAACAAACCTTTGCCCTCATTTTACTCAGAAAAGCTGCTACGCAAAGCCAGGTGTGGTGAGGCACAGCTAGAATTCTAGCACTCGGGAGGACTTCGAGTTCAAGGCCAACCTTTGTTATAGTATAGAGACAGTTTCAGAAACCAAAGGAAAGAAAGGGAGGAAGGGAGAGAGGAAGAGAAGGAGGGAGGGAGGAAGGCAGGGCCTCAGGACCTGTTGTCGTAAGCACTGTGCCTGGAGCAGAACGAGGATGGGGCACCTCGAGGCCCCCTCAGGAGGAGGGCTTTGGCTTGGAGCATAGGCACGGCCAGCAGGCCGGCTCGGCCACCTGGGGATAAAGCCGCTCAGCCCCGGGGCCTGGGCTCCAGCTCCAGGACGGCGAGTGTGTGTGGAGTCTGCAGAGCCACAGCAGCGCGCACCTGTCTCAGCTTTTCCTTGTGCTTCTCCACCTGCGCGTCGAGTTCCTCTTGCATCCTCAAGCGAGCAGCTGCTAAGGCCTCCTGTCGTTTTACAACCGCATCAGGTTCTAAGATATCAGGGAGAAAAAAAAAAGAGATGGAAACAGCACCCGCACCATACACACTGGACATGCCTGAGTCATCAGGGCTGCAAACGCCAACCAACCCCAGGTGTTAGCTGAGGAAGCCCACCCCAGCTGCGCATGCGACTCTCCTGCAGTCACAGTCCTTAGCCACTCCTCCAGAGGCCTTCGAGGTGCCTTCCAGCAATGCTTCTGCAGAAAGTTTGCAGCAGTGGCCCTGTCACTAAAATCGAAGTGGTTCCCTGGCCACGGAGAGATCCCGTTAATCCCATGTGCCAACCTCACTTGGAGCCAGTTTTCAGGCCAAACTAAACTCTAGAAGGTCTCCAGGCAAAGGTTAAGTGTTCTGAAACTTGCCAGGCACCTGTGGTTCATCCTGTAATAGGATTTCAGTGGTGAGCAGCTACTCAGGAAGATCTGAACATTGCAGCTTGAAGCCAGCCCAGACAGGAAAGCCTGTGAGACTCATCTCCAATTAACTACACCCAGAAGTAGAGGTATAGCTCAAGTGGTAGGTAGAGTGCCCAGGCCCTGAGCTCAAAAGCCTCTCTTCCCTACAACACACACAGTTTTCTGAATCTTTACTCACCATGTTGCTAGCCCAGGCCTCTAGCAGAAAGAAATGACATTTTACGCTTATTTCACAGAGAAGAAAGAAAAATCCTCCTAACTAGTACTTACATAAATAAAACTGGGCCTAGGGGCTCTTACCTGTAATCCCAACTACTTAGGAGATAGAAATTGGTTGGCAAGAGCCAAAAGTTAGCAAGATTGCTTCTTAACCAACAGGCTGGATGTAGCTCTTTATACCTGTAACCCAGGCTATGAGGGAGGCACAATTATAGGACTGATAGTTCGAGGCTGAAAGCAAAAAGCACATAATCCTATCTGAAAAATAATCTAAAACAAAAAGGGATGGTGGAGTGGTTTAATGGGGTACACCTTAAAGCTCTGAGTTCAAACCCCAGTACTGTCAACAACAGCACAGGTGCTCCAAGACAACTGGTTTGGGGATTTTGTTTGTTGGTCATGGGGCTTGACCTCAGGGCCTGGGCGCTGTCCTTTGCTCAAGGCTAGAAGAGCTCGATCACTGTGAGCTACAAGGCTGGCTTTTTCTGAGTAGTTTACTGGAGATAAGAATCTCAAGGGGGCTGGGAATGTGGCTTAGCGGTGGAGCGCTTGCCTAGCATGCATGAACCCTGGGTTCGATTCCTCAGCATCACATAAATAGAAAAAGCTGGAAGTGTCTCTGTGGCTCAAGTGGTAGAGTGCTAGCCTGGAGCAAAAAGAAGCCAGGGACAGTGCTCAAGCCCTGAGTTCAAACCCCAAGATTGGCAAAAAAAAAAAAAAAGGAAAAAGAATCTCAAGGACTTTCCCCTGGGCTTCAAACACAAACCTCAGATCTCAACCTCCTGAGTAGCTAGGAATTACAGGCCCTGCTTAACAAAGTTTTCCCCTCAACCTCAACAAGGGAAGAATACAGCAACTCAGATGGGTGTTACTTTTGTCTATGTTTGTGCTGTTTCAAAGGACTGAAAATTTCCTTGCCACACCCACACCAAGAGTAGCAGCTGTCCTATGACACAGAAGTTTCCTAGACGACCAAATGTCATTAGAATTCAGCCTCCAGGGATAAGGATTTTTTTAGGGGAATATTGGAGTTTGAACTCAGAATATTATACACTACCCCCTTGAACCACCCCACCAGCCCTTTTTGTTTTAGGCTATTTTATCAGCTAGGGACTTCACTTTTTTCCTTGGCCAGCCCTCCTACCTGTGTCTCCCTTGTTGCTGAGATCACAAGCACTATGGAAACCTGCAGCTGCCATGGTTCAAGATAAAGAACCCGCTGGGAATATGGCCTAGTAGTAAAGTGCTCGCCTCGTATATATGAAACCCTGGGTTCCATTCCACAGCACCACATATATAGAAAAAAGCTGGAAGTGGCGCTGTGGCTCAAATGGTACAGTGCTAGCCTTGAGCAAAAAGAAGCCAGGGACAGTGCTCAGGCCCTGAGTCCATGCCCCAAGACTGGCAACAAAAACAAAACAAATTTAAAAAGACAAAGAACCCAGTATGTGGACTCGAGTACAAAGAACTTGCCAAGTTCTAGCCCTAGCCCATATTAAAACCATTCACAATAAGTGCAGAATCAGGCAGGTTTTTCAGACTCACTAAAATCTTTGAAACAAGAAAACCACTACATATACACCCAAACCCACTTCAGAGGCATAAAAAACGCCCACATCCAGTGTTCTTGCTACTTTGGGCAACAGACTAACTTCTAAACGTCCCAAGCAGGTGAGGAGTCCCGCCCACATTTCCGTGACAGGCACTAACCGACAGCCGAGGCGGCTTGGTCCTGCTGCCTCTGCCTCAAGGCCCTCAGCTGGATGGAAAGCTTCTGGATGGCCACGTAGAGGAGGATACAGCCGAAGAGGATGTACCAGCCATAGGTGGCCAGCAGGGAGCCCACTGGAAAGGAGAAAAAAAAGGAGGGGATTCAGAGATTTAAAATGACAAGTCTCCAATTAAACTCAATGAACGCAGCTCCCCCTTTCCGCTAAAGGAAACTTGTTCCTGGCGCTGGTGTCTCACGCCTGTAATCCTATACTCCGAGAGGCTGTGGGCACAGCAGCTGCCTAACCAGGCTCCGGGGACTAAGTTTACATCACCAAGGTGACAGCGGAGGGCGTGGGAGCGGGGAGGAGGGGGAACTACAGGGAACCTCCGGGGGACTCCGGGGCCTGCCCCTGGAAGGGGTGGCGGCGCCCAGGGCAGAGGACCCGGGGAGGGGGACAGCACACACTCGGGGCGCAGGCCACGCCCCACCCCAGTCCTGTGCGCCGCGTCCCAGCCCGGCGGCCGGCCAGGCCTCCCCGATTCCCGCCCCGACGCGGCCGAGGTCGTCCCACCGATCATGGCGGCGCCCCGAAGGTCGGGGGCTCGCGGCCCGCGCCTCACCCGTGGCGTGCAGGAAGCGGAGTCCTTCGGTCTCCAGGGCCGGTCTCGTGGACAGCTGCTCCCCGTCCTGCTCCATGGCGGTGACTGGCGCCCGGCCCGACTCCCGTCGCCT
Source organism: Perognathus longimembris pacificus (assembly GCF_023159225.1). Lineage (NCBI taxonomy): Eukaryota > Metazoa > Chordata > Mammalia > Rodentia > Heteromyidae > Perognathus > Perognathus longimembris. Next base: position 38,076,229 of record NC_063180.1, read on the forward strand.
TCAGCTGCAGCACTTCCGGTCCGTCCTTACGTACACGTGGCACGCCCGACGCCGCCCTAATGCCGGCCAATAGCAGATTGACCCGGTCCCGCTACCCGACCAATCGCTGAGAGGGAGCGGCAAACGGGCGTGGCCAGGGAAGGCGGGGCCGGAAGCTTGCTTTGCATTCCCCGGTGAGCGGGGCGTGGGTTCAAGATTCCCCAGGGGGTAGTCGTACACTGATTGGACTGCGAGGCGGAGCCTCCCGGGACAAGATTGGGGCCTACACCCTCGCCCGGTCCCTTAGGGTGACTGGGCCTGGTAGATTGGTTAGTTAGGAACTTGGATCAGGAAGGTGCTAAACATGAAAGGTGGCACTTTCCTCCTACTTTCCGGCCAAAGCGTCTCCAGCGGTAGGAGGTTTTGATCCCAAACCTGAAGGAATTGGCCACCGCAGTGGCTCTGGCCTTGGGTGGAGTCGCTGTCACCAGATGTCATTGTTTATAACTGTCAGGTGGCCTTTGCCAGCCCTTCCTGCCATTTAGGTGGGAACTTTAACCACCCTCTTTCAATTAGGAAACTGGAAAAGGGTGAGCCATCTTTCTTTTCTTTTTCCTATTGGGGCTCCAGCTCAGGCCCTTGCTCCTCTCATTTGGCTTGCTTGCTCAAAGCTGGTGCTCTACCACTTGAGCCACATGTCCAGCCAAGCTGGACTATGTGGGACCCCCATAAAACCCCCTTTTAAGAAAAGAATTGGTAATGGGAGCTGTAGCCCAAACGTAAATGTCCCAAATAACACCCCCAACCGTGGGAAATGAGTCTCTAATGTTTTAAGATTTGTTTTTTTTTTTTTCTTGGCCAGTCCTGGGCCTTGAACTCAGGGCCTGAGCACTGTCCCTGGCTTCCTTTTTGCTCAAGGCTAGCACTCTGCCACTTGAGCCACAGTGCCACTTCTGGCCGTTTTCTGTATATGTGGTGCTGGGGAATTGAACCCAGGGCCTCATGTATACGAGGCCAGCTCTCTTGCCACTAGGCCATAACCCCAGCCCTAATGTTTTAAGATTTGAACATACCACTCCTACTCAAGGCTCAATTTTGCCTTCAGGCAATGTTTTGATTTTTATAAAGTAAACTAAAGGTCATGCTGACCTGGCCATGTTTTGCATCAAGGCTCAGTTCTGCGTCTGTAAATCTGCTTGCTTGCACAAACACCACCTATGTGTGGATTTTGCCTTTAAAAATACAGCCCTACTAAAACTTGAGGCTGTTCTCCCTATCCTGAAGGTGAGGACAGACACTGCATGCAGCTAAATAAAGACTCCTAGCCGGATTGACTGAGTGTTGGGGACTTTGTTGTTGTGGGTTTGAGGCCACTCTGGGTGGTGGGGTGTAAGACTATATGTATATAGTATACCACACACACACACACACAGTATGTATATTATACATTTAACATAAGATTTAATGGACTTCTGGGTTGAGTGCATGACAAGGAGCCTTCAATTCCTGCATGGCTAAAGTATCACCACTGTTCCTTGAATTAGGTGATAAGTACCTCACCTAGGTCCAGAAAGTTACTCAAGCATTTTGCTCAATATAACAGCACTGGTATTATTTGCAAATACGGGATAAAGGTGCACAGCAACCAGAACTCCAACCTGTCTCTAAGTGACTGGCTCCAATTAGTCATTCCTTCTTGCAGCCATATCCTTGTCCTAGCCTCCAGGTTCAAAGAGTGATTTCCCCATTGTTTGATGTCATCTTCACCTAGTGCTATTGCTTTGGCTAACAGCAAGTGGGCAGAGATAAGTGGGTTAGTTCTGAGTGCAGGCTTTGAGAGGCCAAAGAGAATGAGCCACCTATTTCCAGGATACTCAAGTCCTCCATGGGCATGCAATGATAAGCACAGTCAGGGACGAGACCAAGTGGTGCTGGCTGCTTAAAGCCAGTTTAGAGGTAGTTTGTTTAGTGGTACAATCAACTGCAAATGCTGCCTCTTCAGCTAAGTATAGAGGCAAGCAGCTGATGGTGGTTTCACAAACAATACAAGGCCTTATTCCTTGTAGCCGACATTCTTGGGAGATTCCTAAAGTGGCCTTTATGCTAATTATGTCCACAAATATAACTATTTCCTAAATTTATAGTTCTTAGAAACAAACTAGAGCACTGACCAATTATATACAAATATCACAAATACGTAAGTCAAGCTTAATGAGGCTCTTTGAAGTCACTGGGGCTGTGTGACTATCACCTGTTAGAAGTTTCTGTTCTTGAAACTTAGTGTCCCGTGGAGAACAGCACCTTGACAATAGTGGTCTTCTGGAAAGATTGGGTTAGGGTAAACCCAATTATTCTGGCCCTCTGCCACTTTTGGAAAATCTTTTCTGGGGACGATGGCGCACCGATGTAGCAGGAAGCCCTTTGGCCGTTCCTCACTGCACTTCCAATGAACATCTGGAGTCTGGTACCCAAAAAGGCCTCAGTCCGGATGCATTCAGGAAAACGGCACACAAGTCTCAGGCACAGCTACATTGTGGTGGCCACTCAGTAAGGTGACTCCCAAAACTGGGTCTCTACTTTTTGTGGGGGTGCGGGGGTTTGAACCCAGGGCCTTCTGCATGCTTTGCATGCATTGTACCACTGACATACAGCTAGCCAAAAAAGAAAGCCGCTGTCCTAAGAGCAGGGCCACAAGGGAGGAAATGTGGCCCAGGCTCACGGGCCTCTCACTGGAGACACCTGGCTCTCCATCGGACCACCACGCAGAACTACACACATCTGTGCTCACCAAAAGACCACGCTGGGATAGTTACAAGTGTCCTTCACACTCAGAATGACCAAAGGAACTTAGGAACCAAACCAAGAAAATCAGAATGCCAGGTGGGGCCCAGGGCGCTGGCATTTTGCAGACCCTTCCTAGTAGACGGCCAGCACACAAGGACTGCGGAGCCTCTAGGAGCTGGGAGGCCTGCACCTCCCCCTCTGCAGCCCCCCACAGGCAGGAGGCGGCGGCCCCTCCCTCACATGCCACCCAGCCAGCAGTCTTGGACTTCAGTCCCAGTCTTCTAAGGTGTTAGCAGGCTGGCTGCCTTCATGAAGGACCACAATGTAAACATCCACGCAAGGCGAGGATACCCAGCTGGATGACCCTCCTGCTTGTAAACCGTGATGGTGGCACACCATGTGGACGCTCAGGATGTATGTGACCTTTATTTTCACTATTTGTAGAAAACTGACATTTACATTTCAAAACTTAACAACCCCCCCCAAAAAAACCCCAACAACCAGCAGATTAAAATATTTCAATCAGGCTGATAGGTTCTACTTTGCTGCCACAAATGCACATTCCCAAACCAGAACTTGTCATCTGCCCGGCAGGTGGCTCATGACCCGTTTGCAACTGTGTCTTCCTCCATCTCTTCTTCACCATCATCGGTGGGCCCTGCAGAAAAGCACACGGCAGAAGTCACGCTAGGGGGCTGGGGATATGGCCTAGTGGCAATAGTGCTTGCCTCATATACATGAGGCCCTGGGTTCGATTCCCCAGCACCACATATATAGAAAATGGCCAGAAGTGGCGCTGTGGCTCCAGTGGCAGAGTGCTAGCCTTGAGCAAGAAGAAGCCAGGGACAGTGCTTAGGCCCTGAGTCCAAGCCCAGGACTGGAAAAAAAAAAAAAAGTCCCGCTAGGGCTATGGCTCCCGGATGCCAGGCACAGGAAGACACTCCTGCCTTGCAGCACAAGGCCCAGGACCAGCACCAATCAAAACCAAAACCTTTCTCACGGCATTCTTGACCAAAGCACATAAAGAGACAGCCAGGGTTTCCTGACCTGATCTGCGTTCTCTGCCTGGGATCTGCCCAGACTGCAGCAACCCTTTCAGCCTCTCCACTTCAGCCAGGGTTGAGGCGTTGGCTATAGCGTTCTGGAAGAAACCACAGAGATGGACAATTAGTTGCAACCAATTATCTACTGCCCACAAAATGCTCACAGAAGTTCACAGCAACTTTTCCATAGAACACTAACTGCTGAACTGGGGGAAAGGCTTTTATGGGCCCATTGCAATCAGTCTAGAAAGAAAACAATACAATTTTGAAATTGGAGATGTGGGTTCCCTTATAAAAAAGAAAAAGTAATCGCTCTCTATTTGGGGTTATGTGACTGGAGACTTGGTAGGCAATCAACAGTATGCCATGGTAGCTAATGGTTCAGTGATCAATGTATCCTGGGAAAATAAGAAAGACTTTTCTCACTCTACTGCCCTCAGTTCAATTGGTTCATGCAATGAATTCAATTCATCGTCCAAACAAAGTATTTGTGGGGTAGTTTCTTCCCTAGAAACCTGGCTAGTCCCCCTGGGGTGGGCAAACGAGTGCGAGCGGCTCCGAATTGGGCTGTGCTGTGTCTCCTGACCCCTCCTCCCCTCTCCGGAACAGGAACCAAACACAATTACCTTGATCGCTTCCACATCTCCTGGAGATGGGCCACCTTTCTTTTTGTCAGTTGGCAAACCAGCACCTGGGTTAAAGCTTGGGAGGGAGGAAGAATACACTGTTAAATCCTGACTCTTGCAAGGTGCTTCTCTTTTACTTTCAAAGTTACTTTTGAAAGTAATAAAACCAGTGTAGTATCTTATCTTTGTTAACAAACTGATACAAGAACTCTCCCCTTCAGAAACACCACCAGACTCATCTTCCTCCAGAGAAAGCTGGCTGTGCACAACAGCACATGAAGGTAAAAACACAAGTGTCTGCTCTGCTACCCTGGCAGAAGTTTCTGGTCATGTGTGGACTAGGAGGTGGTTGCAGACCACAGACGCCCAAATTTAGTACCGCATTCATGAATGCATAGGTTTCCATTTAATTTTGTAGGTGGCCAACTGTCCGGCAGTGTTTCTGAAGGTGAAGTGGAGTTAAGTTGGATATCCGTGTCTTACGTTTTGCTTCTCCTGGCAATATCCTTTGCAAGCTGTGCACCCCGTTTGCCCTTGAACATTTTCTCTGCTTCCTGACGCTCCTACAGCAACACCATACACAAAGTTAATGGAAATGGGAATACCACATGCACTGAGATGCATTCCTCAGAAAACATGGAAGGACTCTCCCGAAACACCCGGGACTGGAGAAAACACCCACAGATCAGTCTCAAAATAGGAGACCCAGTGGTCACGGCCCCCCAGGCCAGCTCCTGTGAGCTCCCTCTCCCAGTTAAGGGACTCAAAGAAACTGAGAAGGAGGAGGGAAAATCCACCAATGGAAGAAAAAAAGGCATCCTGTCAGTCAGAGCTGCTCAGAAGTGGATTTTACATTTCCTGGGAAACTATAGCTAAGCAGACAACCCACCCCGTGGCTCTGAACTTTTTGCCAACACTGCAATGGCCCAATACGGGAGTATTAATTAATTCAAAGCCCTGCCATACACTCTGCTGAGAAAAAAATTTTACTTCCTATTTTCTTTCCCACGCGTTAAGTGATCAGCTACTGGATTAGGCAACTGAAGAAATCAATAACCAATGGATAAAGGAAATCACACAGCTCAACACTGATTCCACACTAATAGAATATGACTTACTTTTAGTTTTACTTTCTGGAAATCCAGGACTCGAACCTGTGGGACTTTGTAGATGACATACAGTCTGTAATGCTTCTTATTTGTGACTGGGTTTCTTAGGATGCTAAGAGAAAAGGAAGAGGACAATGCCAACCTGGTCACGACAGCGCACTTGAAAAGTCCATTGGAACAGTAATTGTCCACGAAGGAGAGTCCACCAGCCTTTCTGTTACCCAGCACCACTGAGCAAGCATTTCCAACACTAGGTTTTAGATGGTATTTGTTATAAAGCGATCACTTGAACGTTAAGGGTAATGTGCTATTTTAAGGACTTCTTAGCTTGATTTCCATACCTTAGATAGGTCAGTGATTTGAGAGATGCCAGAGGGTCCAGATCTCCCTGTGAAGACAAGGGTCGCAGGTAAGAACGCAGGCGCCGCAGACTATGCAGCTCCTAGCTCCTACCTCCTTGAGAGCAAGGGTCCCATTGTCTTTTATTCTTCCTGCCCTGGCACCCAGCACACACCCAATGCCTAACTAGCCTCTCTGGAACACACTGCTGAGCATGTCTGCGTTTCTCTCAGCCTGGTATTAACTCTGTCTCCACACCAGCTTCCCATGGCATTCCTGAAATGGCGATGTGCAATGAATGACTGAAAAGAAACCAATGCGCAAGCTAGTGTCTTTGGAGCAAGGTGACTGTGGAGAACCGCAGGCCAGGATCTGGGTGCAGTGTCCTCTCCCCTACTCGTGCCTCCTGAGTGCCTGTCTGCAAGAGCGGGCTGTCTTTGAGAAAAGTACTTTTATGCGAGGCCCTGTCAAAGCTGATCAACTAACTTCACACAAGGACAAGATGAACAGAATTAGAATGGACAGACATATACATACAGAACACAACAAAATAAAACAAAATAGAAGCAGGATAGTGTTTGATACTGAAACAAGGACAGCAAAAGTAAAACTCTATGGGCAATAGCTACAACCAAACCTGTGGAAAAGCTTTGTAAGACTGAGTATGGATGGCACTGACAGTTCTAGACTTGCTAGCGACAGCATTCTTGCACAAGCAGCCAGGGGGAAGGCAAAGAGGCACACAGTACAGATGAAACTCCCAAACGGGGAAAGGAGTTTCAAGGCCACACCAAAAGCAAATTAAGCTACTCACAAATTAAGCTTCAGTTAAATTAGGAAGGTCACCCTAATAGAAGCATAAGGCAAACCAAAGCAGAAAAAGTACCCTCAACAACTATGACCCAAAAGGTCTGTCTAGCATGTGTGAAGCTGTGGGTTTAATTCCCAGAACAAGAAAACCAAAACCACAACAACAAAACTCGAAAAAAACCAAAACCAAACAAACATAAAAACAAAACCTTAAAGGCCTAGATTCTGAACTAATGAAGCAAAAGGCAAAAATGATAATTCTCTGTGACATTTTCTGGGCTGGGATGTAACTATCCTACCGAGTATGAGGCCCTGAGTTAAAGCAAAATACATTTTTTCTGAAGTTTTGCCATTTTCCCTAAGAAGCAAGCCAGTGCTTTAACCCTGCCCCTCAAATACAAGTCCCCACCCCCTCCCACCCCCTGCCCAACTTACCAGTTCCACGAGACTGTTGTTGGTGAGAATGAGTTCTGTCAGACAGGGCAGAGCCTGGTCCAGCCCCTCACCTATGCGGCTAAAATAAATGACAAAGGTGCTTAGTAAGAATGAAAAGTAAGTGAGCTACCAATGAAGCAGGCTCTATCTTCAGACCTCAGACCCCTTGCATACCTAGTCCCCGCAGTCCATGACCTGGGCTGAGCGGGTGTGGAGGGACTTAGTACCCATCTGACCCTCTCCCCAGCACACAGGAACCAAGGTGGACTCCTCAAGAAATGGCTCAGCACGTTTCAGGACTTTTTTGATTCTACATTCACAGCTTATTTTTTCTTTAAATGATTTAATGACTTAAAAAAAAATGTGGTAGGGCTGGGAATATGGCCTAGTGGGACAGTGCTCATCTCATACACATGAAGCCCTGGGTTCCATTCCTCAGCACCACAAATATAGAAAAAGCTGGAAATGGTGCTGTGGCTCAAGAGGTAGAGTGCTAGCCTTGAGCAAAAAGAAAACCAGGGACAGTGCTCAGGCCCTGAGTTCAAGCCCAGGACTGGCCAAAAAAAAAAAATAATAATCCAACCCAGGGTCTCATGCATGCTAGGCAAGCACTCAACCACTAAGCCACAAGTGTAGTCTCTCACAGCTTAGTGTTAAAAGTATACCCTAAGAGAACAGTGAGCCTATGAAAATTCCTATCTCAGAATTGATTTTTTTTTTTTTTTGCCAGTCCTGGGGCTTGGACTCAGGGCCTGAGCACTGTCCCTGGCTTCCTTTTGCTCAAGGCTAGCACTCTGCCACTTGAGCCACAGCGCCACTTCTGGCCGTTTTCTGTATATGTGGTGCTGGGGAATCGAACCCGGGGAATCGAACCCAGGGCCTCATGTATACGAGGCAGGCACTGTTGCCATTAGGCCATATCCCCAGCCCCCAGAATTGATTTTTATCAATCAAAATCCCCCAACTCACCACCCAATTCTTGTCTATAAATATCTGTAACATTCCAATAACTTTCTCCAAGAAAATCTGGAACTGGGCTGGGGATATAGCCTAGTGGCAAGAGTGCCTGCCTCGGATACACGAGGTCCTAGGTTCGATTCCCCAGCACCACATATACAGAAAACGGCCAGAAGTGGCGCTGTGGCTCAAGTGGCAGAGTGCTAGCCTTGAGCGGGAAGAAGCCAGGGACAGTGCTCAGGCCCTGAGTCCAAGGCCCAGGACTGGCCAAAAAAAAAAAAAAAAAAAGAAAATCTGGAACTGATGAAAAGAGGGCAACAAAATCTCAATTTCAAAAAAAATTATATTCTAGATACTAGCTGTGAAAAAATAACATTACTTACATATGTCTGGTGAAAAACAGTTTATTCATCCCTAAATTTTTGTACGTTTATTTTCTCTTATAGGTCCTTTGACAGCTGCTTTAGAAGCCTACATAGATAGCTAACGTGTTTTCAATTTAAAGGACAGACTACTATGAATATAAAAATACACAAGATTTCTGAGTGGATGAATGGGGCAAACTGGCTCAATGCTAAATGAGTTTCTGGGTCTCTATAGGAATGTGCCATTCATTCTTCAGGCCTTTACAAGGAGGAGGTGCCCAGTGCCATTTACTGGAGGGAAAAAGTTCTCTCTACTGGCAGTCACTTACCATATTCTGTTGTTGTTCACTAATAAAGTTTTCAGTCTTCTCAACAATGGAAAGCCATCCAGTTTCCTGATTTCATTGTCAGAAAAATCAATAGCATCGAACTGGTCTAAAGTAGCTCCTAGATTTTCTATGACAGGAATTTTATAGCCTGTCAAATAGAGGGGAAACATACAGGAAGTATTAATAATCAACAGGTCCCTTAAAACAGCAGCAGGATTTTATTTCAAGGTAATCTGGCTTGAAACTTCCCTTTTATACAGGAAGTACAGACCTATAGTCTATACATGTCAGACGCTGTGCAAGGAATTGAAGACAGCAAGCAAAGAAGAACCAGGACATGATAAATTATATGAGACTCTAGGAATTCACACAGTGAGGCCAAAGGAGAACTCTTAGGAGAGGAACACAAGGCACAATGCCTCTGATCATATAAAATACTTATCAAAGTGAATTTCAAGAAATGGGAACAAGGTTTTTTCCTTCCTGCGTCTTTTCTTTTTGTCCTGCTTGTTTAATCTGTCTTTGGAAGGGTAGTTGGGGGGGGTATGGAAATGGAGGGACAAAGGGTAAACAAATGCAGCAGTGGTACTCACTGGACACTACATTGAAAATGAATTACTCAACTTGTGGGTGGGAACGGGAGGGAAAAACCAGGAGAGACGAAGGGGAGGGGTGACATAGTCCAAAAAGAAATGTACTCATTACCTGATAATTTACCCCCTCTGTATATCACCTTTGTAATAATTTAAAAAAAAAAAAGAATGCCCAGTGAGCTGAGTGTCCTTGTGCCATGAAGCACATGATCCAGCGGTAGTCTTGAAGACAATGATAATGGGTCTATTTGCTAACAGTAATATTAATAGCTCATGTATTTAAAAGAATCTTTAGAGGGTATTATGCACCATTCTAATACTGCCAGTGTCTAAGCCTTGTTCGGCCACTGGAGCAGTTTCCCCCACTGGCATTCATTCTCACAGGCCACTCGGCTGGTCCCCTTACATCCCCTCTGCCAGCTCCAACCCAGAGCTGAAGGCCAGGGGCACACACAGTGGTGAATCACAGTGAACAATCACTCACATGCTTACTGGTGTAACTAAATTGAGTGCATGGTGCTAGATGCTAAATGAGCCCAACCAAAGTACACAACTGAGAACTGAAAAGCCTGCATCCAAGTACGTGTTCTCAACATTGCCCGCACTTCAGAAAGGAGAAACCAAATGTATGCCAAGGGCGATGGGGGGGGGCACTGGCATCATACTCTTCTAGGAGAAATTTAATGCTAAGTAAAAGCCTTGGGATTTCCCAAAGCCCAGCAAGTACCCTAGCAGACAGCTGCGCCCTCAGGTGGCTTCCTGTGCACTTGGCTCAGCTGATGCATCTACCATTTGAGCCATATCTCCAGTGGGTTGTTGTGTTTTGTTTTTACTGGTTATATTTTGGAAGACTAACCACGGTGGACTTTTCTGCCTCGCTGGCCTTGACCTGTGAGATCCTCTGGACTACCTGGAAATAACAAGCATGAGTCATTGGCCACCAGCTGGAGACAAGCTGCGGTGCAGATAAATGCACTTTCATTTTCAAACTTGTCTTGTAGCTAAGCCTTAATAAGTCCAAACAGCTACAGGGCCTTGAGGAGTTGGGAGAGATTCCACCATGGAACACATAAGAGGTGAACACACAAGTCTTGGCCAAACATTTCAATCTTGCAATACCTTTGCAAAGGACAAATAACTAGGTAACAAAATCTAGGAAGAGCATAAAAGCGCCGGGTGCTGATGGCTCACACCTGTCACCCTAGCTACTCAGGAGACTGAGATCTGAGGGGGGCGGGGCAGGAGAGTCCGTGAGACTCTTCTGTTCAAATAGCCACCAAAAGTGGAGCTGTGGCTCAAGTGGTGGAGCACCAATCTTGAGCCCCCCCCCCCAAAAAAAAAGGCTCAGGAACAGTGCCTAAGCCCAGAGTTCAAGCTCCAATACCGACACACACACACATACACACACACAGAGCATAACGGAGGGGATCTGTGGAGAAACAGTCGCTTTTCTCCGGTGACTTCCTTTCCTTCATACGGGACTTAAAGGGCATCACGGTTGCATTTGTTTACCCCTTGTCCCACCATTTCCGTGCTCCCCGTCACTACTCACGTACTCCCTACTGAAGTAACTGTCACCCCTCTGTACCTTTACGCCAGCAATTAAAAGAAGATTTAAAAAAAGAGAAACATACGGGACTTGCACTCACGCCCGACGGCGCTCCCGAACACCCACCGCGCGTGGGGAGCCCGCGCCTAGAGCCCCGGGCACGGGTCAATCCGCTTCCCGGGCAGGGGGCCCGGGCGATGGGCGGACACCGCGAGCTGCGACGAGCCTGTGCCGAGCGCGGCCAGCACCGGCCCGGCCCCCGACCCCACGCGGGCCCCGGCCTAGGCGCACGCGGCCGGGAGCCAGGGCGCCGGGGCCTCCCGCCCGCCTGCCCCGGGCCTGCCCCGGACCCGCCCCGGACCCGCCCCGGCGCACCCCGCAGGTCCAGCTCGCGGTCCCGCACGGCGTTGGTGTACTGCGCCGCCTGCTCGATCAGCTCCGCCGTCAGCTTCACCATCCTGAGCCCGGACGCCCGCCTCGACTCACGGCCGCCGCCACAGCCGCTCCCCGCAGCCTCCCGCCAGAGCGACGTCCCGGCGTGCCCCGCGCCCGGACGCCAGGACGCCAGGACGACGCCCGGCTGCGCCGAGCGCGGCCTGCCAGTGCGCGTGCGCAGCTCGAGCGCCAGGCAGAAGCAATCGAGAGCCCCAGCGCCGGCTTCGGGGATGGATCCTGGCTTCGGAGTTGGTAGCTGGGAAGGGGGCGCAGCCCACTCCGGGATGTGAACGAGGGGTAGAAGAGAGAAATGTGTCAGTGTCAGTTGCCAGACTCGGATAGTTGTGTGAGAAAATGATCCTAGGAAAAACTAAAGTTATTTGGGAATGACATATCATTGCAGAATATTACTCTCAAATTTAGCCCAGGAAAAAAATATTTGTGTATCATACTCAACGCTTTCCTATAATGTGGCCTTGTGATTCAAAAGTAAAAAAGCAAACTTAAATTTACTTTAATTCAAGAAAGCACCAGTAGGTGGAGCCCCTGAGCCAGGGACCTGGCTTGTGCTTGGCCCTTTTGCTGAAGTACAGACTCAGGCCTATAAAATCCTAGCTCTTTGAAAGGCAGGTTTCAGGAGAACCACAGGTTCAAGGCCAGCCCAGGCATAAAAGGTCAAGAGACTGGACTGAGAGTGGTGTGTGCCTGTCATCCCCAAGGAGCAAAGAGAAGCAAAAGTAGGAGGCTGATAGCCAGCCCTGGGCACAAAGCAAGACCCCCCAGCACTGGGAGGCTATGACAGAAGGTGAGTTGGAGGCCGGCTGGGGCTATTTATCAAGACCTGGTTTTTATTTTTAAAAGGGAAAGTTGTATGGATTTCCCTTGCTTCAACATACAATCAGCGTCAGAAGTCAAACCACAGGCACTTTTACTCATGTTGGTGTCTCTCTAGGAGATTGCAAATGACTCTTTGTGTGTGACAATACCTTTGTTTATTTGTTTTGTTTTTGTTGCCAGTCCTGGGGCTTGGACTCAGGGCCTGAGCACTGTCCCTGGCTTCTTTTTGCTCAAGGCTAGCACTCTACCTCTTGAGCCACAGTGCCACTTCCGGCTTTTTTCTATATATGTGGTACTGAGGAATCGAACCCAGGGCGAGCACTTTACCACTAGGCCACATTCCTAGGCCCTGACAATACCTTTAATAATCATAAAAAGCCTTTTGTCTAAAAGTGATGGTCTACTCAGAAATGCTCAGCAAAACTTTTCATCTTCCTGAGGTCTCAAGGAAGGGGGCTTTATAATTTAATATATGTATATACAATGGCATAGTTATGTATTATATATAGTAGTCATATATACACACATATAGTTCCTCTCTCTCTCTCTCTCTCTCTCTCTCTCTCTCTCTCTCTCTCTCTCTCTCTCTCTCTGTTTGCTTGGCTGGTGCTGTCCCATCGACTCAAACTCTCCAGCCAAGCTTTTTGCTGGTTATTTTGGAAACGTAGTGTTCAGAACTTTGCTTCCCAGGCTGGCTTGCAAACAACTCTTTTTAAAAAGTTCCATTTCTCTTGGTTGGATTGTCTTAGCATACACACCTGACTTTGGGCTGTGCGCTTCTTTGGTGCAGGCAGTTAGCAGCATCCCTGGCCTGTACTCACTAGAGGTAAACACATCCTGCAGATGTCAGACGTACATCCAGACATTGCCAGAGCTCTCAGAGAAGGCAAGAACCATTCTTGGCTGGGAACTAGTGTTTTTTTGTTTATTTTGTCCGTTGTGGGGCTTGAACTCAGGGCTTGTGCCCTGTCCCTGAGCTTTTTCACACAAGGCTAGCACTTTACCTCTTGGAGCCACAGCACCACTTCCAGTTTTCTTGTGGTCAATTGGAGATAAGTGTCTCATTGACTTTACTGCCTGAGCTGGCTTTGAACCACAATCCCTGTATTTCAGCCTCCTGAGTAGCTAAGATTACAGGCATGAGCCACTGGTGACCAGCTAAAGGGTTTTTGTTGTTTTGTTTTACTATAAGATGTTCTCTGCACTGGGATTTGGGTTCCTGGAGACTCCACGGAAAGCTAAGAGTCAAGTAGTGGCTGGCTCATAGTAGTGGTGGGGGTTTGGAGAGTGGGGCTGAAGCCCAGGACCAGAGGTAGCAGTGTCGTACCATTCTGTGCAGATAAGCAACAGGCCTAGAGAGGGTTGGGGTTTGCAGAAGGAAAGCAACAGTCAGGCCAAGGCTGTGTCAGACACTCACTTTTCCCTCACACCTAGTACCTAGTTGCCTCCCAGTTGGCTGGGCAGGAATTTCAGAGTTGCCATGACTGTTCCTTTCCATTACTTCTGCTTTCGTGTGTGTATGTGTGTGTACATGCATGCACATGTGTGTGGAAGGCTTGCACTGGGGTGTTGCACTCAAAGCTGGGTGCTATTTCTTGACTTTTTGCACAAAGCTAGAGCTCTACCACTTGAGCCACAGTCCCACTTCTGGCTTTGTGTTGGTGAACTGGAGATAAGAGTCTCTCATATTTGTTTGCCTAGGCTGGCTTGAACCATGATCTTCAAATCTCAGCCTCCTGAGTAGCTAGAATTACAGGTATGAAACACTAGCCCGCAGCCTCTTAGGAAAATGTCTTTCCTTGGGAACCTGGCAAGGAGGAGGATGAAAGGGATGGATATGATCAAAGTGCTTCATCCGTACATAAGAATCAATAATGAAACCCTTTGAAATTGTTATGAGTGTGTGTGTGTGTGTGCAGTACGCTCGCACACCTGTGCGTGCTAGTCCTGGGGCTTGAACTCAGGGCATGACCACTGTCCCTGAGCTTTTTTCTTTTTCTGCTCAAGGCTAGCACTCTACCACTTGAGCAACATCTCTACTTCCAGCTTTTTGTTGATAAATTACAGATTAAGTGTCTCATGGACTGTCCAGGCTAGTTTAGAACCTGAATCCTCAGAACTCAGCCTCCTGAGGAGTTAGGATTAAAGGTGTGAGCCACCAGCACCCAGCTTCATAAATAAAGGAAAATAAAAATAAAACTCAAAACATTTTAGCATTATGCATAGTTGAGAATTTCTCAGTCCCTTGTTAATGTCAGTGTGTTTCAATCATGTGGCTTGCTGGGTATTTTCCTGCCTTTATTTCTGTAACTTCTGTCTCTTCAAAAGCAAATAGTGCCTAGAAAGCAAGGTAAAAACTATAGGAAGCCTCCCCTAACCCCCCCCCCAAAGAAGCATACAACATGCTTAAGTTAATGAAGTGGAAATTGAGATTTGGTGAAAGGAGCCGTGTCTTTAGAAGATGTTATGGGGAAATGAATCAAACTGAGCATGCACAGGTTTTCCTCAATGGCCGGCTCACCAAGGGTCTACTGTATCTGACAAATCAAGTGTCTGAGCTCGTAGAAAGGCCACATGGCATGTCACCCACGAGGGCAGGAACTGCAGGCAAACTGTGGCTTCATGCAATGGCTTGGCCCTGCATCTGGGGACATTGGGCTTTTCCACCCAACTGGGCTTTGGTGGCTCCAAGGGGATCTCTTTGCCAAAGGTCATCTCGTGGCTGGAACTCTGGGGACCACCACCTTTTTCATCAGAACAATGGCAGCCCTTCAGGCTGAGGACGTTAAACACACCCCCAAACCACAAAGCAATGCACAAAGGATACACTGGCTAGCCGCCAAGATTAATGTATTATGCCTTGGTAAGAATTAGAGGTTCCTCTGCTATAGGAAGTTAAACGCTTTTTATTAATTTAGGATTAACATAGTATTTGCTTCTCTGATTTCTTTTGTTCTGGGTGGGGGTGAGCTCAACAGACTGCAGCCTGCTTCTCTGCCAGCTCGCAGGCGACAACGACCAGGCAAATGCGTTGTCATCAGAAAAGAAAGCAGGACAACATGGAGAGACGAGGTTGCAAAAATTTAAGGCAAATGTTATTCCCATATTTGAGTGTGGGGGGGGGGAAATCAAGCAGATCTGTGCATTTCAATGAAAATATATGAGATATTTATCAGTAAAAATTAGAACATGTCGCTTATAAAATGCCTACACAGGTTTGGCAGAAATGGATCTGGCTGTGCCGTCGTAGGCGTCTCGCCCTACACAGACGCAGCAGCGTCCGACTGGAGATGGAATCTCCTGAGCATGAGGCCAAGTGGACCTGCAGATGCAATTCCATGCGTGACTAGCGCTTCCTAGGCTGGCTTTATATGTTGTTGAGAGGGCGTGGCTCGGCCGGTCCATCCGGGCATCTTCTGACTGGCCTCCTGGGGACTCTCCTCGGAAGGTTCTGAATCAGGTAGAGGTGGTGGTCCAGGCCTGAGAGACCGGACAACACAGTCTGCCCCGAGAGGATTGTACCCAGAGAGGCCCAGCGTTGCATGCGGTCGGCATTGGACCTTCTGGGCCACTGCTGCTCTTTCTAGAGGAGCTGACTCCGCAGAAACCCGTTCCAGCCGCAGTGGTCGTCTAGCCTATGGCCCGAAGCGTGTTTCACTGAACCATCCCATCTAACCATCCTCCAGGCTGCTCGGCAGCAAGCGATGCTCCCGCGAGGGTGGCCCCGGGGTCCCGCTGGCCGGACCGCACGCCATGGCACGGGATCGTTCCTTCTGCTTTGGTCTTGAAGATTCAGTAAACTTAGGGTCCTAGAAGCTGTTCCAAAGCCAGAGCTCGCATTTCATTTTTGTTCCTGTTGTAAGGTTTGCCAGAGCCTGGAAACACCATGTCCGGAGCCACCATCCACTTGGTTCGGGTTCCCCTGGGCGGGGGGCGTGTGGGAGTACCCAGCTCACGGGGAGATAAAGCTGTCAGGTGCAGGGGATCGCCCCTGGAACGAGATTCTGGCCGACAGTCTAGAGGAAGGCGGACGGATGGGTAGTGGACCTGCAGCCGGCGCTCCTACCCCGCCAGCAGGCACGTGCGGCAGCAGAAGTGGATGAAGAGCTTCCGCTCGCAGAGCCGGTTGGATTTCACCATCTCGCAGAAGGTCTCGTCAGCTGAGGCCCCAGGACCGGAAAGGCAGAGGAGGGGGAGGTCAGACTGGACAGGAAGGGTCTGGGAATACTGTTCCCTTTGTGGGGACCAACCATGTGCCAGGTGACCGACCTGTGACCCAGCTCTTGCTGAGTCTATAAGACCAGCAAAGGGGGGGGGGGCATGGGAGTGTGGAGGGGGCTGCGGGTGTCGATAGATCTAGGGGACTGCCCAGGATAGGGCGACAGACCCCTCCCCCGTGACCCCAGGCCGCCTGCCCTGCGGGGGCTGGGGGAGGGGACGGGGCGGGGCCTCACCGTTGCTGCAGGTGTGGTTGGTGATGCACGAGCTCCCCAGCTGTGTGAAGCCCGCCTTGCACCGGCTGCAGTTCTGGCTGGAGTCCTCACAGCTGGCACAGTTCTCCTCACACCTTTGGGGAGAAGCCAGCCCTGCTGAGATGACCACGGTGCTCTCCTCCCAGTGCTCACCCCTCCCTAGGCGAGCACCCTGCTCCCCACCGCCCCCCCTTCCCCTGCAGCTAAGAAGAAGGCATGGCTTCCAGTCTTGTCCCTCCTGAGGGGGGGGGGGGTCTGGGGGACAGCCCTTCACTGTTTGTTTATAGGGAACAGGTGCTAACAACCTACAGCCAACAGCGAACCCCACGGTGGGGCTCCCCACTGAGAGGAGTGGTGCTGCCCAGCCCGGGGCAGGCTCCCCGGAAGCCCGTACCTTTGACACACTTTGTGGGGCACGCCGGGCGTCTTCTCCGCGTAGAAGCCCTCGCTGCAATCCGGCACACACTTCCAGTCTTGGAAATGTAAGTTTGGGGCACAGTGGATGCATTCTTCTCTGCTGGGCCCTGAGAGGTGCAGGAAAAGAAGATGTCAGCGCCTGCCTGTGGGGGTCCGCGCCCCGGGCCTGCTTCGCAGATTGCCAGGAGATGTATGGCACTCGTGGGGGGCTCCCCAGGCCACCCACACAGCGCTGTGCCCACCGATTCCCGGAAGGTGGGCGTCAGCACCCCCGTGTCCCAGGCAGGGGCCACGGCCATCAGCCCAATTCCATCCACATCATCCTCATCTCTCATTTTGTGGGAACCAGCGCAGTGAGCATTTCAGCAGCCGCCCTGGCCAAACGGAGAGGTGCTCAGAGTGAACCCCATGTCCAGTGGATTTCGATGGGGCACGGAGAAGGATGGCAAGGAGGAAACTTCCCCCGGTCCCTGTCTGAACCTACGACGCCATGGCATGCCTTGATTTACTTGCTCAGAACACTGCCAAATGAAAGCCAATAAAATGAGGGAAATCGCTGCTATATTCTGCATTAAAAAAAAAACCTCCACGCCTGGAGACATCTCTGCTATAATCTTTGTAGGAAATTGTAATACATGTAAAAATGTTTATGGCAGATCTTTTCCTCTTTGAATAAAATGTTTGGAGTAAATGAGCTTTGTATAAAGAACTAAAGTTCTGGTTTTAAAACATCTGCATCCTTTCCCCTCCCAGAGGCCCAGGAATCTTTATGGTGTTGTGTTTTAGTGTAATTTCTGCAGCAAGACAAGACGGCTCATGAACACTTAAGCATCTTTTATTTCTTGCCTGAAAGCATTCACAACCTGGATGGTTTCTTCCTTTTCTTTTTCTGTGTGTGTGTGTGTGTGTGTGTGTGTGTGTGTGTGTGTGTGTGTGTGTGTGTGTTGGAGCTTGAATTCAAGGCCTAGGCACTGTCCTTGAGCTTTTTTGCTCAAGGCTAGTGTTCTACCACTTGAGCCACAGTCCACTTCCTGCTTTCTGGTGGTTAATTGGAGATGAGTCACATGGATGTTCCTGCCTGGGTTTGTTCAAAATGTGATTCTCAGATCTCAGCCTTCTGAGAGGCTAGGATGATAAGTATGAGCCAACAGCACCGACTTCTCTTTTTCTTTTCAATTCGTTTTTAATTATCTTTAAATAGTTGTACAAAGGAAAATCAGTTCAACATGTCACTTTATGAGAACAGTACACACCTCTCTCTCTCTCTCTTTATTTCCGGTCCTGGGGCTTGAACTTAGGGCCTGAGCACTATCCCTGGCTTCTTTTTGTTCGCTACAGTGCCACTTCTGGCTTTCTGTATATATGTAGTACTAAGGAATTGAACCCAGGGCTTCATGTATGCAAGGCAAGCATTCTACCCCTAGGCCACATTCCCAGCCTGAGAACAGAACATCTTGATGAGTGTCACCCCTTTATTCTTCTCTCCCTCTATCTCTTCCAACCCACCCCTCCCCTCAAGTGCCTTGGTTCCATTTTCACACATGTAACATTGAGTGTTATGACTGCATTTGCCCCCCTCTTCCTCTCTCCATTCATCTGCCCCATCCCTTAAGTTCCACCATCCCAAGACAAGGCATGTTTCAGCTTCCTGGTATTCATTTTGTTAAACTGTTAATTGGTTAAAGCGGTTACTCCGCTGTAACCCGCCTCTGCATACACCATGCTTCAGTCTGTTTAATTATGTAGATATGCATAATGGCCCTGTATGTGTTTTCATATATGATTATATTTTATATATATGATTACATTTGGTATATATTTCATATATGATTATATCCACCTAGGAGAACCTGACTGGGTTCCAATGCTGAGCAACCCAGGTTGTTTACTTAAGTTGGGCTTTATACTTTTTGGCTGCTTCTAGTTTTCCAATTCTAAAATTATGATATAATATCCATAATGTAAAATTTCTCTAAATTCTAACCATTTAAAACATACAGCTTGGTTACATCAGTGCCCTCACATCATGTAAACATCTCTAGAATTTTCCTCATCCTCCCAGACTGAAATTTTTGTATCTATTAAATAATAATTCCTTATCCTTACCTCCCAGACATGTTTAGTTTTGTTTTGATGGGTCATGGGGCTTGAACTCAGGGTCTGGGCAAGATCCTAGAACTCTTTTGCTCAAGGCTAGTGCTGTACCTCTTTGAGCCACAGTACCACTTCCAGTTTTTGAGTGGTTAATTGGAGATAAGAGTCTCACAGGGACTTACTTTTCTGCCCTGTCTGGCTTTGAACTGTGATCCTCAGATCTCAGCCTCGTGTATTGCTAGGGTTACAGGCATAAGCTACCCAGTGTCCGGCTTGCCTTTGTGTTTTTTTTTTTTTTTTTTTTTTTTTTTTTTTTTTTTTGGCCAGTCCTGGGCCTTGGACTCAGGGCCTGAGCACTGTCCCTGGCTTCTTCCCGCTCAAGGCTAGCACTCTGCCACTTGAGCCACAGCGCGGCTTCTGGCCGTTTTCTGTATATGTGGTGCTGGGGAATCGAACCTAGGGCCTCGTGTATCCGAGGCAGGCACTCTTGCCACTAGGCTATATCCCCAGCCCCTTGCCTTTGTGTTTTTATAATCTCTTGGGTTGTTGTTTGAAGTAGATGGAACCTAGGGCCTTGTGTATGCCAGACAAGCACTTTACCTTTGAGCTATATCTTTAACCTTTTGCTTTCATATTTCAATGCTGCAATAAGTGCCGAATCTCAAGAAGTTCTATAACTTTTTTTTTTAATTTATTTATTTTGCCTGTCCTGGGGCTTGAACTTGGGGCCTGGGCACTGCCCCTGAGTCTCTCTTTGCTCAAGGCTAGCACTCTACCACTTGAGCCACAGTGCCACTTCCAGATTCTTTGAGTAGTTTATTGGAGATAAGAGTCTCGCAGGGACTTTTCTGCCTGGGCTGGCTTTGAACCATGATCCTCAAATCTCAGCCTCCCAAGTAGCTAGGATTACAGGCGTGAGCCACTGGCACTCAGCTAGTTCTAGAACTTTCCCAGTTGATTTCTCAAGTTTGCTAGCCTGTCCACCTTTGTAACCCTGGTTACACCTATCTACCGTTGTAACCCTGGTTACAATTATCCCATGAAAGCAAGGCTTTGTCAGGCAAGCCACTCACCCACGCAGGTTCGGCAGGTGTGATGGCACTGCCCACATCTGATTAGCTCTGAATCGAAGTAGGTTCCAGGCTCACAGTTTGGAATGCAGCTTCCCCGGGTGACGCTTTGGGGAAAAACAGGAAGAAAAAAAAAAAAAAGAAGAGTTCAGTTTCCACATCTGTTCCCAAGTTGTAATTAAATTATGGCTTTTACAAGAGGAAATGCAAGTTGTCCGAGCCTCCTGCTTTGTGTCACGGAGGTTTCCGGCTAATGACCGCTGGCATGACCATCCTGAAGCAGCTGGTGGTCCTCCGGCCTGGATTTGGGTTCTTCCCTGCTCTGGCCAGCTTCTCATGACTTCAAACTCCAAATCTGAACACACACCCCCCACCCAAGGAGACCTGGAGCCTGTGGGGGCTTTATGCCGGTGACAGGCTGGCTGTGTCTCCATGAGTCCACCTTCCAAGCTAACATGCAGCCCTACATCTGTGCCTGCGTCTCCCTTGCTGGAACAAAGCCCCCCCGACCCCCACCCCTGGACCTGGCAGCTGCTTGGCTTCCTCTTCCACCTGCTAAGTGCCTGCGCCCCCCTCCCTCAGCCAGCCACCCCGGGGGCACAGCTGAGCTGGACCACCCACGCCAGGTCTGCCTCGCCTGCAGGACCCCGGGCAAGCCAGCAAACCCCTCTGCAACCTCTGCTTCCTCTCCGTAATTGGTTCCTGCAGCAGACCGTAGCTTGGAGGACTCACTGAGCACTCATGTCTGGCACCTGGTGCCGCACACGGCTATCCTACTAGGATTTCTTTAGATCCGAGGCACACACCGTAAGCAGGTTCGCCACTCAACATCGTCAAGAGTGAATGCGCTCCGGTGCATCTGTCGGAGGCCCCGAGACTCCTGCTGTGATGTTATGACTTATAATTAGGAATATATACTTGGTCTTTATCCCAGCTCCTAAAAAAAATCCTCACAACCAATAAAGTGAGAAGTGCCTTTTTGTATGTTAATGAGATGGCTGGGGGCTGGCTTCCTCCAGTTGGGTCTTGTTGAGCCAACCATATGTTAAGAGGGTAGGAATTTTCAGTCCCACTGCTCCAATCATGGAGGATGTTAGGGGGGCAGAAGATAGACGTGGGCGCCAACGGCCAAAGATAAACCTCAAGACAGGCGCTATCAGCTCACGCGTTTCATCCTAGCTACTCAGGGGGCTGAGAACTGAGGATCAAGCTTTGAAGCCAGCCTGGGCAGACAAATCTGTGACACTTGATCTCCAATTAACCATCCAAAAACTTGGACAGGAGGTACGGTTCAAGTGGTAAAGCATCAGTAATGAACAACAAAGCCAAGTGAGAGTGTGAGGCTCTGGGTTCAAGTCCGAGTGGCAGCACAAAAAGTAACACAGGAAGAAACTCAGGCTTCCATATCAATTCTAAAGGAGAGAATTTGAAGAGCTTCCAGGTTGGTGAGCAAAAACAAGCTCACTTTCTGAGGGGGATGGTGGATCCCCCCAAACCACAAGTTTTGACCTGTTTCATATATCTCTCCATTTCTCTGTTCTTCTCTTTCCCTTATTACACCCTTTATAATAAGTGGGTAGCTGAATGCAATGTGTTTCCCTCCCTTCTGCAAGCTGTTCTAGAAACCGGAGAAGGCTCTGATCTGGAAGAATGGGTAAAGGTGAAGGCAATCGGCCCTCGACAGGGATGCAGGGTATCCTGGGAAAAATGGCTGCTCTCCGGCATGTAAAAATACAAGTTACTATGTAAATAGTGCTGTTTGATATGCTCGAAAGTTACAGGAACAACTATAACTCTACGAATTCTGCAAGCTCTGCATAAAAATGTAGACACCCTCCCCCCCTTGCCTGGAACTTTCCCTCCCACACGCGGCTCCTCAGGGGACCCAGGATTTTGTCACACCAAAAATGTCTTTGCATCTCTGATACGTTAGCTTTCAGAAAAAGATGCAAAAAGATCTGCGACGCACAGCCAAAGCTAAACACGGGCACTGGCACGCTTGGGGCTTCGGGGGGTGGGGGTGGGGGTTACCTGAATCCTTCCTTACAGTCTGTACACAGCTCCGGTTCCCCCATGCACTTTTTACAGCTTGGGTGGCACTTAAGGCAGTTTTTCTGACCTGGAGAAAAAGAGCAAGATGAGGAGGAAAGGTCGCCCGGAGGGCATCAGATGTGTCACCGCCGGCCTGGGCCTGTCTCCAAAGTGGATCCGGGACCGTGCCCAGCACTGTGCTGGCAGGGTGTCACCTCCCTTTACTGGTGCAAATCCAAGTCCCCGAGTGACCTTGAGCCTCCACTTCTGGCTTGTTGCTGGTTAACTGACGGTAAGAATCGCGTGGGTTTTCCCGCCCAGGCTGGCTTTGGAGTAGCTGGGATTGACAGGCCTATTATGCCACCAGGGCCTGGCTGAAGTGGCCGCTTTGTAAACTTGTCTGAGAGCTGTTCCTCACCGGTTCCATCCACACTCTCTCTTTCGTGCTCTGGCTGGCTGAAATCATCCCATCCTCTTCCCCGGGCAGCAGAGCATCTGGCTTTTCTACTCTGAGTTACTATTCTGTGTCTTTCGGCTTCAAGGCCCTGCCTACCTCTGCGCGCGTGTGGCCTCCCCTGGCCCTGCAGAATTGAGGAAGGCCACGTTCTGGCCCCAGCAGCCCCCGTGCAGCTCCCCAGCACTTCTTAGAGGAGTTTTCCTTCAGGTCCCATCCTCTCCCTACCAACTGCACACACTTGCGCCATCTCCCCGGGCTGTCCCCGTCCTACGGCATGGTGCACCGTGCGGCAGGTGGCATGGCTTTCGGGTGGCACCGCATCCTCTCCCAGCGTGTGGTTCAGGTAAGCTGGAACCTGAACCATTTTCGGTCCCATTTTTCCAAGTAGACACTGACTTTCAGTGTGGATCCCTCGGTGGGAGAGACTTGTTCCGATGCTAGCGAGCATGTCAGTGCGCTGGCCCAGAACACTCTCCCGTTCATGGGGGACACCAGCCCAGAGAAGGGGCGCGGGCTCCCCACTCCCATGCCCACAGACAGACAGGCCACTTACTGTCATCCGCATAGAACCCAGCGGGACACTGGATCACACAGGCGTTGATCTCCTGGTGGTAATAGAAGCCACGCCGGCACGACAGGCACTGGGTCTGGCTGCGGCCCGAGCACGTATCACAGCCCCTGTGGCACCGGCGGCACCGGCGTGCGGCGGAGTCCCCAAAATAGCCCAAGGGGCACTCGCTCACACACTTCCTGTGGGAAGAGGAACACCTGAGGACCCCCTGCCCGAAGCCAGCCCTGGGTGGGCTGTAATCCTAGCAACCCAGGAAGCTGAGATCCGAAGATCACAGTTCAAAGCCAGCAGCCCAAACCGGAACAATCTGGGATATTCTTTTTTTTTTTTTTTTTTGGGGCCAGTCCTGGGCCTTGAACTCAGGGCCTGAGCACTGTCCCTGGCTTCTTTTTGCTCAAGGTTAGCACTCTGCCACTTGAGCCACAGCGCCGCTTCTGGCCATTTTCTGTATATGTGGTGCTGGGGAATCGAACCCAGGGCCTCATGTATACGAGGCAAGCACTCTTGCCACTAGGCCATATCCCCAGCCCCCAATCTGTGATATTCTTATCTCCAATCAACCATCAGTGGTTAATTGGAAAACCAGAAATGGAGCTGTAGATCCAAGTGGTAGAATGCTAGCTTTGAACAGAAGAGCTCAGGGACAGTGCCCAGGCTGTAAATTCTAGCCCCCCAAGACTGACAAAAAATAAATTAAAAAATAAAAAAGAATGAGAACTTTTTTCTTTCAGAATGGCTCTTGTGGGAGGTCCTTAGTTATTAAAGCTCTTAATTTCTCCTTTTCTAGTACTGGGGCTTGAACTCAGGGCCTTGTGCTGTCAAACAGCTTGTTTACTCATGTCTGATGTTCTACCACTTGAGCCAAGTCTCTACTAGTTCAGCTTCTTGCTGGTTAGTTGGAGATGGAGCTTCAGAGACTTTTCTGCTCAGGCTGGCTTTTTTTTTTTTTTTTTTTTGGCCAGTCGTGGGCCTTGGACTCAGGGCCTGAGCACTGTCCCTGGCTTCTTTTTGCTCAAGGCTAGCACTCTGCCACTTGAGCCACAGCGCCGCTTCTGGCCGTTTTCTGTATATGTGGTGCTGGGGAATCGAACCTAGGGCCTCGTGTATCCGAGGCAGGCACTCTTGCCACTAGGCTATATCCCCAGCCCTCAGGCTGGCTTTTGAAACCTCAGTCCTTTAGGTCTCTGCCTCCAGAGTAGCTAGGATTAAATGAATGAGCTAATGGCACATCCCTCCCCCCCCATTCTCCCCCCCCCCAACCAAACAGACACCTTCTTCTCTGTTGGAGTGTTACATAGCTGAAAACAGAGGGCATTAGCATTAGTGTTCCCTTCCCAGAAGGAAGGCGGCTGCCCCAGCCCATTACCTGCCGGTCTTGGAGTTTCCCAGGCTGAAGTGGACACAGTTCAAGCACTGGTCAGCATTGGGACCATCGCAGCCTTTGGTACCACACTCAGGATGGCACTCACCTTAAAGAAACAAGCATTAGCCTGGTGCCATGGCTCACACCTGTCAGCCTAGCTACTCAGAAGGCTGAGATCTGAGCATTGCAGTTCAAAGCCAGCCCAGGCAGGAGACTCTGTGAGACTCTTTTATCTCCAATGAATCACCAAAAAAGCCGGAAGCGAAGCTGTGGCTCAAGTTAGGTAGAATGCCAGTCTTGAGTGAAAAAGGTAAAGGACAGCACCCAGGTCCTGAATTCAAGCCCCAGTACTGACCACACACACACACACACACACACACACACACACACACACACACAGAAAGCATTTCCTTTCAAGCAGAGAGAGACATTTTTTTCCATCAGATCCGGTCCCCTTGTGTCAAGACATCACAGCAAGGGGAGGAGCCTCTCTCAAGCATGGGGGTTGTGGAAGCATGATAGCCATGCAAGCATGGTGGTCATGGGAGCCAAATGATCATTCCTGCAGGAGGTGGTCACAGCTGGGAGCCGAATCTAGCTGTCAGGATCAGAGAGCCTGACACTAGGCAGGAACAGCACATGTAACAGCCAGCGGTGGGTGGGTGGGTGGGTGGGTTCGGGGTGGAGGTCGTGAGATGCCGGGGAGGGGGGGATGAGGGGAGGGGTCCATTCACATCACCACAGCCATGACGCAGGGCCTGGTCAGCTGACTGTTCCATGGTGGAGGATAAAGCAGGTGAGATGTGGGGGTGTAGTGAGGACCAGTGACGTAGCACAGATTGAGGGGGATGGCCTCCCCACGGGCCTTGCTGAGAACGAGGACACCTGGCTCATCTGTGGCTAGGCAGGTCTGGGGTGGGTGAGGGGCAGAATCTGAGAGCTCTGTACTGGAGTGAGTAGGAGCTGGGTTCCTTTCTAGAGACTTCTTTCCTAGCTCCTCCCACTCTAGCCTTCAGTGATGAACCACGAACGTGTTCTCAGCTGGAGAAGCCATGCAACCACAGAAGTCTCCATTCTAGATCCTTCCCTGGTTACCCTACGTTTAAGCGGCCTACAGGGTGGGTCTTCCATGTCCTCTCTCCCTATCCATCCATCCTAGCCCTGCCACGGGCGATGGGCACAGGGAGATTTGTGGGCAGTTCCAGAAGGCACTGGGAAGGAGTGGAGCTCAAGGAAGGCTTGGGCTGGGGGGGGGGGGGTGGATTGTGGTTGTTGTTGGAGGGGTGGGGAATGAGCTGGGAAGCAAGGCAGAGACCGCCTGCATTTGAAGGGGCCCTGGAGGGGAGTCGTCCTCTCCTGCCGTCCACAGTGGGTCTTTGCTGTGCGCACAAGGCCTGCTTCCCTCATCCTGCCAGAGACTCCGGGTAGACTCCGGGCCTTCCCAATGCGAGGCTGGGGTTCTAAGACTTCCCTCTCCAAGGCTCCCGCTGAGGTCCTGCCGGCCTCGCTCCCACTGCCAGCCCTTAGAGAGGTGCTGGGTGCCTTCTGCTCCCCGCTGGCCAGGCCTGGGTTCTAGACACGGGGCCCCCTCCCCCCTCCACGTGGCTGCCAGTTCTCACCTGACTGAACTCATGCCCACCTCACCCTGTGTCCTTCACGGGGAAACCACAGGACTTCCTGCTCTGCCACACTGCACCTGGGCCTGGCCACGGGCCTGTGTGCCCACCAGGGGTGCCTCAGGTCTGTCTTGCTTCCAGACTATGTCCATGACAAAGAATTCCCATCTCAAGGAGGTTGGGGGATGGGGGAACATGGGGGTGGAGGATAAACCAACGTCTTCATACTCTCTAGGCACAGTGGATGACTGCTCCCATCCCCCAAGGCGGGATGTGGTCTAGCCTGGTCACCTCCCCCCTCTTCCCAGGCAAAATGTGGTGTAGCCTGGACATTCCTAAAACCCCAAACACTGTTGGCACAGGGGACAGGCTGACATGTGAGAACACCAATGAACGGAGCATGGAGGAGGAGATGGGGAAAGTACAGATGTCCTCATGCACTGTGGATAGAATGTTCTAGAATGTTCCAGGACAGGGAGAGCCTCAGGGAGGGGCCTGGACTGGTGCTTCCACATGCTGTCCTTGAAATGTTCATGTCCCACCCTCCCCCCACGAGGCCTCTCTGCTGGGGAAAACTTTCCTCCCACAACATGGAGTGGGGACCCCTTTACAAACTGGGGCCTAGGCAATAATACCAAGGGCAGGATATCAAGGTCACTGGCAGCCCCTAACTCACCCACCCGTACCCGTGAAGCTGGAGAAGTCAAGGTTAAACAGTGCCCATCCAAGAGCTGGGGTCTATGTAAGCATCTGTAAACAAACCCACCAGCATGGCACTCACTATGCTCTTTTAAAAGCCAAACATCCAGACTCATCTCTCCCATGAAAAGCTCTGAATTAAAGCCACCTGGCTGGTAAGCCTGGTTTCAAGGCAACTCCTGCCCTCCTAGGAATGTTCTGGTACAGCTGTAACTCATTCTCTGGGCGAGCATGTGGTGTTTCTGTTACAATCTGTACTTAGGTCTGCTTTTCTTTACTTGATTAGAATAAACATTCCTCTAAGACCTTCCCCCACTCCCCACTCCCCCCCACCCCCCCACCCCCCCACCCCCCCCACCCCCACCACACTGGGCCGCTCCATTCTGGGAATCTGCCAAAGAAAGGGGCTCCGTTAAGGTGCTGGCTAAACAATTAAGGGCTGGATGAACAGCTGTCCCCACTCCTGTGGAGCTAACTGACACAGATTAACTTGTAAAACCCACCTCAAAATACATACACACACACACACAAACACACGAGCCTGGTGGCTCACGCCTATAATCCTAGCTACTCACGAGACTGAGATCTGGGAATCGAGATTCTATGCCAACCTAGGTGGACAAATCTTTAAAACTCTTCTCCTGAATTCACCAGCAAAAAAAGCCCACTGGCGTGGCATCTGTGAGATGTCAGAGGTGATTGGACCGAGAAGGTTTGGGTCTAATCAACGACTTCACCCGCTGATGGATTCAGAATTGATTCTTGGAAGGCAGTGGGACCATGGGAGGGAGGGAGGGAGGGAGGGGCTGGCTGGAGAGAGTGTGCCCTGGAAGAAATCTACCTTGCCCCCATCTCTTCCTGTCTCTCTTCCTGGCTGCCGTGAAGTGAAGAACTGGGATCGGCTGCAGCCTCTCGGCCATGGCGCCGCGTCTCACCGGCAGGCCTGGGGCAATGGCAGCAAGCAGCCACGGACGGAAACCTCAGAAAGCATGGGCTGAAACAAGCCTCTTCTCTAGATGCTCTCAGTGGCCCAGAAACGGACTTACGCATAGCTCAAGGTCATTACGGGTGCTGCCCGCCCTCGGGAAGCACGAGTGCTCACTCGTGGAACTGAGCGTTCCTTTTTTTTTTTTTCCTAGCCAGAATAGATTGTCATAAAGTGGAGCTACCCTTCTGTACTCAGCCAGTTTTATCTCTGTGTCTCCCCCATCCTGTAATATTAGCAGCCAGGGGAACCCCTCTCCCTCCCAGAGGCTGGACAGATGGGCCCTCTTGATCCTCATCTTGTACTTCCAGCCTGCTACACTGTGGATTAAACAGATCTTTTTAACATGTGTAAGCACTCAGCTTCGGGCATTTTGTTATAGAAACAGAAAATGGACTAACGCCAACACTGCTTTGGGGAGTCCTGCTTTTCCACAGCAGACTGCAGTGCCGGCTGCTCCTGGGAGACCCCTCCTCCATCCAGGCTGTGCTGGGGCAGGGTCAAGTGGTTCTGCAATCAGCACGGCCTGAGCGTGTGCAAGACTGCCATCGGTGGTAGATTTTAAGGGGGGGCGGGGGGGGGGGGAATCGGTTGTTGATTAATAATTGCTGAGTCTCGCCACAGATTATAAATCACAGGGGGAAAAGTGGAGCAGATTAGTCCATACATAATTCAATGTTTTGTTTGAAAGGAATGGTAAAAAGGAATTTAAAGTGGAATCGACCCATAATTTATTCTTGATTGATATTGGTGAGATTTTTCCAGAAGGTATTGGTTAATTCAAAGCATCCAGATTCCTAAGATATCACCTGTCATTTATCAGCTAGCTTGAACATTTAGCTAAGAAGAGTATGCCCAACCAGAAACACCCAAAGTTGTGCAAACAGCTGGGGGACAGGTTAGAGACAGAGACTGTCTGTGACCTAGTGTGACCTGATGTGACCCCCAACACCGGCTACTGGGCTACAGGTATCCAATGCCCTCTTTCTGCCGCTGTGGCTCCTGACCTCCTTGCCACAAGCTAGTTGGCCCAGAGCCCAGGCCCACCAAGGCATTCAGACAGTGGGAGAGAATGGATCTTCACGGGCATCTTTATATGCCGCTTCTTGTTCACGGTACTGGGGCTTGAATTCAGGTCCTTGAGCTTGTTAGGCAGTTGTTCTACCCCTTGAGCTATGTCTCTAGCCCATTTTTTTTTCACTGATAGGGTCTCATGCTTTTGCCCAGGCTAGCCTTAGACCACAATCTTCCTACGTAGATTACAGGTGCGAGTCACAGTGCCCGGACCACAGAGAGTTTTGAGACGTTTTGCTTTACTATCAGTCTCTGTTGATGCCTTCTCTTGACATTCTCCCCTAGGGCTTCAAGCCCGGTGTTCAAGGCTGATCGTCTTCCTCTACCACTAACTCCTTTCCTGGCTATACTAGAGTCCCCACCTTCCTGGGTCCCGGATTGCAGTTGCATTCTTCCACAAGAGGACCACTGCAAGGGGCTGGCATGGAGCGAGTCATGAAGCTAAGCGGTATGATGAAGGCAGTTAATGAACCAGGGACAAATGCCAGTTCTGGTTGGGCATAGAGAAGCTCAATCGTCCCAGCCTGGGAGGGTCAGACAGTACTTACTGGTTTGAAGTATACTTACTGGTTTGTATAATATTAGGAGAGTCTTGGATGTGAGGAGCTGTGTGAGTGCAAATTACCATCATTATTACCATTTCTGGGCAAGAGAGGACCTATCACCATCCTCACCCCCGCCTTTTGCCAGGAACAGCCCCACTTTTGAGAGCCACGGTGGAAAAGCGAACTCCAGAGGTTAACCATCAACTCTGGCTATGAGCTCTTTACCTAGATAATCTTCCTCCTCCTCGGGCAGCTCCGCCTGGACCGACGGGCTAGCGGCCACGGGGGGCGCCGTCTCCAGGGCTGAGAGCTCCAGCATCCGGGAGCGGGACTGGTGGGAGCTGAAGGCCCGGTGGGGGTGCTCCGCGGTGCCGTACAGGATCAGGCTCCACTCCTTCAACTTTCCTGTAGGGCCAGAAAGGGACAGTCACCCGGGGGTGGGGGGGGGGGGGGAGGGGGGGAGGGGCAGCCCCTGGAAGCCCCTGCAGACTCGCCAGCCTATGCAAAGGTTTCCATCTTAAAGTGAGCCAAGCTCAGAGAGACAAATGAAAGCCAGACCTGAACTACACCGGGACGTGATGAATGATGCAGGTCTGCCGGCATTCACGCACACAGGGGCCAAAGGAGGCTATGCTTAGGAGAGGAGCACAAAGGCGCAAAGCCTATGCGCCTCTGACCATACAAAATAATATTTATCCAAGGAAACGGAAACAAGAGGGTTTTCCCCCCTTTGTTGTTGTTTTTGTTTCCTTTTCCTCTTGTTTGTTTGCTCATGTCTTTGGGAGGGGAAGTGGAGAGACACAGGAATGGAGGGACAAAGGGCGAGCAAACGCAGCCGTGGTCCTCACTGGACACTACGTGGAAAACGAACTGTACAACTTGTGGGTGAGGGATGGGAGGGAACAACGGGAAAGAGCGAGGGAAGGGGTGACAAAAAGAAATGTACTCCTTACCTGGCTTATATACTATAACCCCTCTGTACACCACCTCTATAATAACAATAAAGAAATGAATAAAAAAAAAAAGGTTTCCATCTGTCACTGGAGTAAGCTCTCTGTCTTGCCTCCAACTTCTGCCCAGCTGATGACCATGGCGGGGGGGGGGGGGGGGGCGCTGTCCGGGCCATCTGGTGCTTTCCCCGGACCCGTGAGAGCGCCTCTGCTCCCGTGCTCAAGAGCTGCCCCCCACTTCTCCCCAGCAGGGGGGTGGGGGTTCCACTGTATGGGACACATTGTTGTCTGGAGGTACCTTGTGCCCCTGGGCACCCTGCACTCTCCCTGGGGGGTGCTTCTCCCCTTGGGATCCCTGGTGGGTGCCAGGTGAGGAGCGGGGCACTGGGGGGCGCTGAGGGGCGGGGCTCTGCTGTGTGGATCCTGGATCCAACCGCGAGGGAAGCCTCGGCTGTGGCTTCGGAGGGGCCGCCGCGCAGCCTCCCTGGCACAGGGATGCGTGTGCTGGGGTGTGGGGGGAGGGGGTCAGGCTCTGCCCCCTGCCACCATGTGGAAATGAGGGCTGTGTGTCCACGTCTGCTTGTATCTGAAGAGAGGCAGGAAACCTGACCTGGAGTTGGTCTGTTGTTGTTGTTGTTGTTTTCATTTTGCTTTTGTTTGTACCGGTTCTGGGCTTGAACTCGGTTCCGTTAGCTTTTGTTTCATTCAAGGCTAGCTCTCCATCACTTGAGCCACGGCTCCACTTCGTTTTCTAGTCATTAACTAGAGACAAGAGTCTCATGGGCTTTCCTGCCCAGGCTGACTCTGAACCATGATCCTCACATCTCAGCCTCCCGAGAAGCTAGGAGGACGGGTGTGAGCCACCAGTGCCAGGCTTAACAGGAGTTAAAAAAAAATAGGGGTGGGGGAGGGGAAGAAATGTTCACAATATGGACACGTCCACTTCTTTAACGAACCCCTTGGCACGGACTCGAAGAACGTATGCCGCCGTCCTTTATCTTCGTTTCTGAAGATACACGTTTGCCGCCCAGACTCCTTTCTCCTGACAGAGCCCCGTGTGGAAGCCCTGGGTGGAGAGCAAGACCTAGTGCAGGCTCTGAGCACGTGACGTCAAATGCCACTACGGCAGGGGCACCGAGGCTCCTTTCCTCACCAAGGCCCCGCCGCAGCCCTGTCGCCCAGCCAGTCAGACCGGATGCCAGGGCAGCATCCTGCACACGGCCACCGAGAGGGGTCCAGGGCGGCTCCCTCCGCATCTCTCCCGGAGCCACACTCTGGCTGGGAAGGAGACAGGAGAAGTGAGGATGTAGAGAGACCAAAGAAGAGGCCAGCCACTTCCAGGGCTATCCCAGACCCAGCCGGGGTCCACGCGGCGCTGCACACCACTGCCACCTAGAGGACCCGGACCAGAATGCTAGTCCTGCCCTGGACCAGGCATTTAACAAGAATGCGGATACTGGGCAGGTTTGCTCAAGGTTACTGTGACCAAAACCTGCCAAGACATAAAGGAAATGCACATCGAAGCAACTCTGAGATCCTCTCTCATCCTAGTTATATTGCCTACCATCAGGAAGTCAAACAACAACAAATGCTGTTGGTGGGAATGAAAACTAATACAACCACTCTGGACAGCGGTCTGGAGGTTCCTCAAAAAATGAAACCTACATCTTCCTTAGGACCCGGTCATACCACTCCTGGGCAGCTACCCAGAACGTCACAAGCCAGGATATAATAAAGACACCTGCAAACCCGTGTTCATCGCTGCACTATTCGCAATAGCCAACTGATAGAAACAGCCCAGATGTTCCACAACAGATGAGTGGATTAATAAAATGCGGTACATATGTACACAGGAACATCACTCATCTACTAGCATGAGTTATGTCATTTTCAGAGAAATGGATGGGCCTGGAACAAATCATGCTAAGTGAGGTAAGCCAAGCTCAGAGA
Organism: Perognathus longimembris pacificus; assembly: GCF_023159225.1. Taxonomy (NCBI): domain Eukaryota; kingdom Metazoa; phylum Chordata; class Mammalia; order Rodentia; family Heteromyidae; genus Perognathus; species Perognathus longimembris. The sequence goes on from NC_063180.1 coordinate 38,108,713, forward strand.
GACAAATGGCGCGTGTTCTCTCTCCTATGTAGAAGCAGATCTAAAATATAATGGCATGATAATCTACAGAGGACTCTAGACACACACAAACAGACTAAAGGAGGGCTCCGTTAGGGAAGGAACACAAAGGTGTAACTCCTCTGAATGGTTAAAACACTATTTATTGTAACACACTGCAGGAAATGGAAACGCGGGATTTGTTGTTGGTGGTGGTGGTGGTGGTAGTGGTAGTGTTTGTTTTTGCTTTGGTGTTCTTTTCTTCTGGGGAGAGTAATGGGAGGGTAGAGAAATGATGGAGGATGGTGAACAAATGTAATTGTGCTATTTAGTATACACTACATAGAAAAGGAACTATGTAACTTGTGGGCAGGGTTGGGAGGGGGAAACTGGGGGAAAGTAAAGGAAGAAATGACACTATCAAAAAAAAAAAGAAAGAAAGAAATGAAGCTAGGTGCCAGTGGCTCATGCCTGTCATCCTAGCTACTCAGGAGGCTGAGATCTGAGGATCGTAGTTTGAAACCAGCCCTGGCATGAGACTCTTATCTGCAATAAACTACTTTAAAAAAAAAAAAAAAGCCAGAAGTGGCTCTGTGGCTCAAGTGGTAGAGTGCCTGACTTGAGCAAAAGAAACTTAGGGACAGTGCCCAGGCCCAGAGTTCAAGCCCCAGAAACGGAAAAAATAAATGTACTCATTGTCTGACTTATGAGATGGTAGCCCCTCTGTACAACACATTAATAGTAAAAATAAAATTATTTAATTTTTTAAAAACTTGCCAACACTGGGAATTACTTCGTTTTCAGGAGGTGATTTTCTTTGCTGTTACCGTTTTTGTTGTTGTATTTGTGTGTGTATGCATGTATGTACACACTTGCCATTGCTGGGACTTGAACTCAGGGCCTCTTGCTCTCACTTGACTATTTTTTTCTCAAAGCTGGCATTCTATCCCTTAAGTCGCAGCTCCACTTTGGCTTTTTGCTGGTTAATTGGAGATAAAGAATTTCATAGACTTTCCTGCCTAGGCTGGCTTTGAACTGCAATCTTCAGATCTCAGCTTCCTGAGTAGCTTGCATTACAGGCGTGAGCCACCACACCTGGACCCAGGAAGAGTTCTTTAAAAGCCAAGTTCTTTGGCTTGTTCACCTTCAGAGTTCTGAAAAGGGAAACATAAGCACAAATCCACCTGCTATACCAAGGCCAGTGCTGGCAGCAGGCTGCCTACCAATGTCCATGAGAGGCCTGGTAAGGTGGTAGGAGGCAGGGACTAATTCGTGCCAGTCGGGACTGCCAGTAATTAGCTTTAATCATCACTGCCTACCCTCCAAGAACTCACTTCCTACAGAGCAGGCAGGATCACACCTATCAATCAAAAGGACCCCGAATTAAGGAGAAACCAAGGCTGAATTGCCAATAGAAACACACTAAGAGAAACGGCGATTTTCTATGCCCAGAATGTTGAATGAAGCATTAAAAATCCTCCAGGGAAAAACTGAGTGTTGAAGACAAAGCCGAAGGGGAAGGTTTTGTTGGATTAAAAACTATAAGCTAATACTTTGGATTCCTAGGTGCTACCATGTAAGACATTGTTAACGATTAAGAATGATCAGGGGCTGGGGATATAGCCTAGTGGCAAGAGTGCCTGCCTCGGATACACGAGGCCCTAGGTTCGATTCCCCAGCACCACATATACAGAAAACGGCCAGAAGCGGCGCTGTGGCTCAAGTGGCAGAGTGCTAGCCTTGAGCGGGAAGAAGCCAGGGACAGTGCTCAGGCCCGGAGTCCAAGGCCCAGGACTGGCCAAAAAAAAAAAAAAAAAGAATGATCAGGGGCTGAGAATGTGGCTCAGAGGTACAGTGCTTGCCTAGCATACATGAAGCCCTGGGTTGGATTCCTCAGCACCACATACACAGAAAAAGCGGGAAGTGGCACTGTGGCTCAAGAGGTAGAGTGCTAGCCTTGAGCAAAAAGAAGCCAGGGACAGTGCTCAGGACCTGAGTCCAAGCCCCCAGGACTGGCAACAAAGATACAACAAACAAACAAGAATGATCAGGCTTAGCACCCATGACTCATGCCTCAGCAAGCTGAGATTTGAGGATCATAGTTCAAAGCCAGTCTGGGCAGGAAAGTCCGTGAGACTCTTATTTCCAATCTACTTGTTAAAAAAGCCAGAAGTGAAGCATAGTGCCCAGGCAACTGAGTTTAAGCCCCAGCAAAATGTGTGTGTGGTGTGTGTGTGTGTGTGTGTGTGTGTGTATACATATACATATAACTGAATTTTTAAAAACAAACCAAAAAAGAAGCCATGAAAAGCCAGATTCCACATCCAATTGAAACACCTGTTACGAATAGGTAGAAAGACATTTTCAAAATAAATTAACACGGAGCAAATTCATTGCCAGCCAGCAAAGCAGCATGATAAGAAATAGTAATGGAATTCTTCAACCTGAGAGAAAATGATACCAGATGGTAATTTGGGTCTGCAGGAAGAAGAGCCAGCACTTCAAATAGTAAAGATGGCGGTAAACGTCAGAGTAGCTCTCTTAATTTCCTTGAGACAAAAAGACTACTTAAAGTGAAAAATAACTTCCTGTAGGATAGAGTTCACGAAGAACATGGAAATAAAAACACCACCACTAAAACACAAACAAGGGAGGGAGACAATAGAATCACCCTGGGAGGAAACTCTTAGATTTACAAAGTATGAAATTGTTCAATATTAGTGCTAAGTCAACTGTAATAAAGTAAAGGTGCATATTGCAATCCCTAGGGCAAGCACTCAAAGGACAGCTGGAAAGCCAGTAAAGAAATAAAATGGAATTCTGAAGAACACCTGATGAATCCAAAGCAAAGCAGGAAAAGTGAACCGGCAGGTTACTTCTAAAAATGTTTTGGGAGCTGGGTGCTGGCAGCTCACACCTGTAATCCTAGCTACTTGGGAGGCTGAGACGGGGAGGACAGAGGTTCAAGTCCAGCTCCTTCTCAACTAACGCTGCGTGAGGTGTCTGTGCTTGTCATGGAGCTACAAAGGGAAGTATATAATAGAATAATAGATGGTGGGGCAGTGCCGGCCCAGGCCTTGTGCTTGCTGGGCAGGCGCTCAACCACCTGAGCCTTGTCCCCCCGCCCTTTTTGCTTCGGGTAGGGTCTTGAACTTTTAATCAGGGTGTGGGGAAGTTTAGACTACGATCCTCCTCCCTCCACCTCCTGAGTAGCTGGGATTACAGGCGGGAGCCGCCGTGCTCATGTGTCCCCTTGAGTATGCACCTTTCTTCCACTCTGTAAGGCAACGTCTCCCCACGATTCCTTTCTTTGTCTTGCCTCTGAATTCGTTTGACCAGCTCGGAACATGGCTGCGGGATGTGGCTCTGGGCTCATTTGACGTCGCCCAGCTGCATGGCCTCCCCCAAGGGCTTCTCACTGTATCTGTGTGTCTACAGCTCCTGGGCAATCCTGGCCAGGCTACTTGGTCTTGCCTTAGCCTCACTTTTCAGGTTGTGGGAAGGAGCGGGCAGAAGGGGCCGGCTGGCAGGTGGAGTGGCGTGGGCTGGGCTGGGCTCCAGAGAAAGCGGAGATGTGTGGGAACGGCCTGAATGGCTCTCACCCCGAGAATGTCCCCCGGTGCACACCAAAGCCATGGGGCCCACCAGCTCCGCCCCTGGCTTGCAGTCTGTCTCCCACGGAGTGAAGCAAAGCTGATTAGCAAATAAATCTTTGTTGCTTTGGCTTGGGAGAAAAAATGTTGCTTCAGGAGAAGACAAAGAATGTACCTGCTGAGTGTGTGTGTGTGTGTGTGTGTGTGTGTGTGTGTGTGTGTGTGTGTGTGTACACTGGAGTCTTGAACACAGGGCCTGGGAGCTATTTCTTAGCTATTCGCTGAAGGCTGACGCTCTATTATTTGAGCCACAGCTCCACTTCTGGCTTTTTTCTCCCCCCCCCCCCCGGTTAATTGGAGATAAGAGTCTCATGGATTTGTCTGCCAAAGCTGGTTTTGAACCATGATCCTCAGATCTCAGCCTCCTGGGTAGCTAGGATTACAGACCTGAGCCCATCCACACCCGGCTACCTGCTGAGTTTTGAAGTTCATTCCACGGAGCCAGTTCGGTGGAGGGCACAATCTGGTTTGCTCTCAGCACTGTTTGCCCCGGAGTCTGCTGTCTCCAACTTCCTAACTTTTCCAAAGCTCACACCTAGGGAAGTAGGCCTCTACCACTTCCCCCAGGCTGGATTTCGTAAGGGAACCAAATGGACCAGTTCCCAAAGTCTATGGTAAAAGCTGCATCTGTCTTAGCAGGTGATGGGTGGGGGGTGGGAGGGGGGAGGAGGAGGAAGAGGAAGAAGATCAGCATTTCCAGCTCACCATGATGTGCTCCGGAGGCAGTTCTGACCACGCCCACATCTCTCAGCCAGTAGCTGGTAGAGGTGACATGGGACCCAGCCTGTGGGCTCCAGGGCGGAATGCCACCCACATCCTGGCATGGGTTTTGGAATCCCTGGTACTGCTGCTGGCTGGCTCACTTTCTTGATATCCACCTCTTTTTGGTTCTTACAAAAGTAGATCATTTTCCTTCATCTCTTTTCAGGGCCCTTTGTCTATTCTTGTAGTGAGGTGCTCTGTCTCTCAGTGATTTATAAATGCTCTTTCTATATCAATGCCACCACAGAGTCTAAAGCTCTATTTGTGGACATTTAACTTCATTTCACTTTTTTCTTTTGTGCCAGTCATGGGGCTTGAAGGCTATCCCTGAACTGTTTTTCTTGCTCAAGGCTGGTACTCTACCACTTGAGCCACAGCTCCACTTCTGGCACTTCGGAAGTTTATTGGAAAAAAGAGTCTCATGGGCTTTCCTGCCCTGCTGGCTTCTAACTGTGATTCTCAAATCTCAAACCTCAGCTTCCTGAGTAGCTAGGATTACAGGCGTGAGCTACCAGTGCCCAGCCTCTTATTTGTAATTAGCCAGCAAAAATACAACGGTGGAGTTGTGGCTCAAGTAATACAGACCAGCTTTGAGTGGAAAAAAGCTCTTGAGTTCAACATTCAATACTGGCACACGCACATACAAAAATATAGAAACCAACATTTATGTTGGAAAGACAGTTGTTGATGAATTGCTACGACAGGTTGGCTACAGATCAAAGAGCTTGGCAAAAGGCGGAAACATCCTCTGAGAAGCAAATGGCGAGATGAAATTTACCGTCTCTGCAGTGTCTATTTATTTGAAAGTTGCCTGTGTGCCTATTTTCCATCAGTCAAATTTACAATAAACTCATGTGACAGTATTGCTATCTATCTCTACATGAGTTCAGATATAGACAGTCATAATTTTCCCCAGACTGGGGAAAAACATAGAAAAACAGGGGTAGGGCTGGGGATATAGCCTAGTGGCAAGAGTGCCTGCCTCGGATACACGAGGCCCTAGGTTCGATTCCCCAGCACCACATATACAGAAAACGGCCAGAAGCGGCGCTGTGGCTCAAGTGGCAGAGTGCTAGCCTTGAGCGGGAAGAAGCCAGGGACAGTGCTCAGGCCCTGAGTCCAAGGCCCAGGACTGGCCAAAAAAAAAAAAAGAAAAAAAGAAAAACAGGGGTATTATGGGGTGCTTCAAATAACATCCAAGTAAAGAGGCTGCTTAAGTTTGAAGAACTACCAAGTTCAAGGGCAACTTTTACATCTGGTAGAGCCAGGGGATTCAAAGTGGCCGCAGGTACCCGGCGCTTCTCGGCTAAGTTATTGGGGTACGTGGGGGTACGTGCTTCCTCTCACATTGCAAAGCTGGCAGGGGCAGGGGTGCTTACCGAAGAAGACACCAGAAAGCCAAATACATTTACTCCCTGGCCCTACACACACCAAGTGTACCAGCTTCCAAGATAGACTCGTTAAAAAGCCATGTGTGAATTACTCAAGCTTGTCCAAAATGTTTTACAAATACTTTGCTAAGTTTAACATCTTTTTTCCCTGTTTTTTTGTTTGTTTTTTTGCCAAACAGAAGTTTTGTATTTTATGTGAAACTCATCTGTCATAATAATGATTTCCTTTCCAAATGGCTGGCCGCTTGGTTTGGCAGCTTTTTGCTCACCATTTCATTCTATCTCCATCAAAGTGAGGCTCCATCCAGTCACCCCCCCCCCCGGCCCGGAACCTGCCTCCACCAGGCACAGAGAAGGTATGTGCAAACACCAGGCACAGGATTTGTATCTTGTGGTTACCCCCCAAAGAATACGGGGTAAACAACTTTGTATATAGCTTATCCATCATACTGGATACTATAAATCATCCAGAGAAACAGTTTAAAGCATTCTGGAGATGGGTTCAGGTTGTATGTTAATATTATGCCGTTTCATATTAAAAGATAAGAGCACCGAAGGATGCTGATTCCCTTGGATGGTCCTCTAAGCTGAGGGATGACAGTACATGGTGGCTTTATGGATTTCTTTTAATGGGCCATCCACACGATCCCCAATGTATCTGTCTGTTCTAGTACTGGTGCCATACTGTTTTAATGGTTACCACTTCAAAATATGTTTTAAATATCCGGATTTGATTTTTTTTCAATGTCTCCAGCTACTCTCTGTGCTCGGCCTTCTGGCAGGTCGTCATCTAGGCCAGTCTTCCTGATGTCTGAGTCATAGTGCTGTGGCAGGGGATTGTGCCAGAATGGCAGATCCACAAAAAATGGATGTCTCAATGACACTGCATCCTCCCAGGCAGGAGTAGAGTGCGTCAGGAAACAACATCTAAGCGCCCATCTGCTTCTATCCCCAGGGCTTCCTGCGCTGCTTGTGCTCTACTGGGGAAACAGCCAGCACCAGCCCAGCCTAGCCCGCCCTGCCACCGGGAGTTCTTCAAAGTCTCTCCAATGTCCGGGAGAAGCAGCGTCTCAGGACAAGTGGGCTCCTGGGCTGCTCAGGACAAGGCACCGAGAGCTGTCCATGCTCATTCGATCGTCTTCCAAAGACAATCTGTGAACTACAAACCTCCCACCCACACAACCCGGAGCCAGACACCAACACCGCCAGCCTCCGAGCTAAAAAGGACAGGCCGCTTGCTGGGCGAGGGAAAACACACTCCCTGCCAGGCTGCAGGGCCGTGGCCCTTGGAGACCAGGGGGATCAGCGGAGGGACCTCTCCTGGTGGCATCACTGCTCAGAGCCCAGCGCAACTTCGAGCCCTAGGTCACGTGATGTGCGTGCCCCACCCCTGGTGTGAGAACGCGCAGTGGGATCAATGCACACCTGGCAGGTACGTGGTGGACAGGCCTGCGCTGTCGCTTTCTGCCCCCGGCTCACAGGAGCAGAGGCTGGTGAGCTGGGAAATGTGTGCATGAAGCTGTCCGTGGTCATTCCCGGGACGCTGAGCGGAATTCCCAGCCTCAGGGACTGAGCGCCACGGTGGTGGAGGTTGGGAAACGCAGCCAGACTTCTGGGAAGCTGATTTAGGAGTGGGGCGGCCTGCTGCCTGAGGCCTGCCACCGATCGGGGTGGAAGAATCCCGTTAGAAACGACCCAGCGGGAAGGCAGGCGAAGCTGACAGCACCCACTGCCTGGCTGCGAAGCAGGATTCCTGCTTCCATTCCAGAATTGCCTCCTGGAAATCAGGGATCCCGGAAGGAGGAACCCCACCCCCCTCCACCCGTTGGTCTAGGAGCAGAAGAGGAAAAGGGATGACTAATTTCTTCTTGGTTTTAGCAAATAGTTTTAAAAACGAATAACATAAGCCGAGTTCAGTCTGGCAGGAGGTAAGAGTTATTCACACGAGTACATGATTCATATCGCTTAATGACTTAATAAACCCCAGGTCTTATCCAAGATTTCCAAGTAGGTTTTACACAGCCTACCATTAAAACAGAGCACTAAGCTGTTTTTCCATTCCGTGTGTGTGTGTGCGCGCGCGTGTATGTGTGTGTTAATATCCTGGGGCTCGGGCTTGAACTCAGGGCCTCGGTACTGTCCCTGAGCTTTTTTTTTTTCCCCTCCAGACTAATTAAAGCTCCACTTCTGACTTTTTGGTAGTTAATTGGAGATAAGCATCTCATGGATTTTTCTTGCCCCCACTGGCTTTGAACTGTGACCCTCAGCGTCCTGCATAGCTAGGATTATAGGCGTGCGCCAGCAACAACCGGCTCCTTCAATTCTTCATTGGATTGAGACACTAGACCTCGCAGGTTGACCAGAGCATCTCAGTGCTGGGCCAATCCCGGGTCACGTGACACTGGGCGAGCGGCAGGTCCTCCCTCCCCCGCCCCCCCACCGTGACGCTCATCCAGCAGTGCTCCAGGGTGCATGCAGGCCTGCGTCTCTCCTCACCCAGACACCGACTTACAGAGGGTCCTTGCTACCCTGGAAGAGCTTCCAGACTTCCTGGGAACAGCACTCAGTACTCAGTTCTTTCGGCCGCTATCACCCAAACATCCCTCATCCGTTCTGCTACTCAGCGCTTTCTGAACATGGCCGTCTCTAGACATCTTTGCAGAGAATCCACCATCTCAACCTCTCCCCAGTCTGAGAATCTGCCAGTCGCGGCAGAAAAAGTCTGACAAAACTCCATCTCTAGTTAACCAGCAAAAAGCTGGACTGGAAGCATGGCTCAAGTGGAAGAGCACCCAAGGTTATCGAGAAAGCCACGCATCCGCCTATACCCACATCAAGGATTACCCAAGGCATCTGTGGGTAGAGAGAGGCTTGGGATGAAGAGGACGGGAACGGGCAGCCGTCCCGACCTGCGGGGGCAGCACTGACCTTGCTTGTCCGGGTTGCGCACCTGCGAGGGCAGGTCTTGGATTTCTAAGGTCCATTCGCCTTCCGCCTTCTCTCCCCAACAGTGGACGGTCATGAACTCCCAGTTTGTAAATCCCTCGCTGGAAAAGTCCAGCAATCTGTAGGAGGAGACGTGGTGTTAGGGAAGGAGAGGCCCCGTCCCCGAGGCTGGTGGTGGGACGAGCTCAAAGAGCTCAAAGAGGGCTCCGGCCTGCAGACTCCTGGTCCCTGCTGAGCTGGCACACCCCAGTTTAAGTGCACCCCGGGGTGGAGAGAGCAGAAATTAGCAGAAAGCCACAATCCAGTGCTGACCTTGCTTCCTGGACGCACTTTCTTTTCCATTCTTGCAGCCCGGGGGAACGAAGAGAAGGCCCTGTGCACCCTAGGAAAGTTCTCCATCCCCGAAAGCCAGCCTCAGCCCAGCCCCTTCGTGTAACTGACAGCCTCGCTTTCTATTGGGAATAAAGGGATCTCTATGGTGTGGGAGAAACTGAAGCACAGAAGCATCATGTGACACAAGATTCCAGTCTCAATGTGAATGCAGGGGGCACTGAACATTTCAAGTATGAAGAGGTTGATGGAAGGAACGTTCTGCAAGGAAGGGAAGAGGTGGGGGGAGGGGAGCACCTCATGCTTTCTTCTAAGAACTGCCAAGGTCAGGGCTGATTTTCACACACAAAGCCAAGTGGAACCTAACACACTTGGGGAACCAAACAAGGACCAGCTGTCCCGGAAGTGCTCGGGTGTTTGGGAATGGGCACGTATCCTTACTGGAGGGCGCCTGGCCCATCCCGGAAAGATGGGGCACACACCAGAAGGTAACAGATCCTAGCATGGAAATCTCGATACAGTCACAACATCTACCGCAGGAGAGGAAAGAAATAAAACAGCTCCCCAAGGCTCAAGTGACAGCCAGGTGGCCTCAGGGCGGGGCTTCCGAGGGCTCGGTGGCACGGAGGTCCAAGGAAACCCACAGGGCCTGTTCACATCCCGAGGGGAGACACAGGGAGGAAGGAAAGGCAAACGGAACTGTGAAGGAGCAGGCTGGGGTGCTGGAAGGTTCCTGCGGGCCAGAGGACTAGACTGACCTCAACAGGAGGCAAAGGGCAGCCAAGCACCCATGCCGAGCATTTTTTTAAATTTTAACTTCATTGTCAAGGTGATGTACAGAGGGGTTACGGTTACATACATAAGGTAGTGAGTTCATTTCTTGTCATACTTGCTGCCCCTTCCTCATTTTTCTCCCCACTCCCCTCCTCCCTGCTTTCTTTTTTACCTTCCCAATGACCCATGCCAAGTTTGTTTTTTGTGTGTGTTTTTTTTTTTTTTTTTTTTTTTTTGCCAGTTCTGGCGCTTGGACTCAGGGCCTGAGCACTATCCCTGGCCTCTCCCTGCTCAAGGCTAGCACTCTGCCACTTGAGCCACAGCACCACTTCTGGCCATTTTCTGTATATGTGGTGCTGGGGAATCGAACCCTGGGCTTCAGGTATACGAGGCAAGCACTCTTGCCACTAGGCCATATCCCCAGCCCACGAGTATTTTTTATCTACATTATAATATTCAATTCTTTCTTTTTTTCTTTTTGGTGAGTGTGTATGTGCCATCCTGAGTCTTGAACTCAGGGAGTGGGCACCGTCTCTTAGCTTTTTTGTTCAAGGATAATCTTCTTCCGCTTGAGCTGCAACTGCTTCCTGCTTTTTGCTGGTTCACGGGGGATAAGAGTCGCATGGGCTTTTTTATGTGTTGGCTTGGGCTAGCTTCAAACCACAACGATCCTCACTCCTGAGGAGCTAGGGTTACAGGCATGAGTCATTAGCACCTGGGCACATTCAAGTCTTTCATTTACTTATTTATTTAAAATGTTCTGCCGTCCTGGGGCTTGAACTCAGGGCCTGGGCACTGTCCCTGAGCCTCTCTGTGCTCAAGGTTACCACTCTACTACTTAAGCCACAGCACTACTCTGGCTCTTTCTGTTTATGTAGTACTAAGGAATCGAACCCGGGGCTTCACTCTACAACTAAGCCACATTCCCAGTCCACATTCAATTCTTTCAATTCTTGTAATATTCTGAATGTTTAGTGAGGGGTGAACTGTCATTTCCAGCGATGGGGCACGAGCTCCGCTCTCCAAGGGGCAGGCCCGGGACTCTGTCTTCGCCTGCCTGTCACCTGCTGCCTCCTGTCTCTAAGCGTCGCCCCCCCCCCCCCTCCTGGCCCGGGCTCTGCCTCTGTCCCAAGGGCTGCTTAGCACCTGCCATCACTTCACGGCGTGTGGAAGATGTGACTCTGGAGGCTGCCAAGGACCATGCAAGAAGTCTCACGATTTCTGAGCCCGTGTCTGGGCATTGATGTTTAAAGGAGAGAGCTGCAGAGAATAAATAGCCCAGGAAGTCCTTCTTCACATCCGACCACAGGCCCGTGGATTAGAGCTGAGTATGGGGCCAGGCCACAAGGGGGAGGGGGCAGCCTAGGGCCATGCTGCCACTTCAATGCCAAGTGAACAGGACAGCCTATGACCTTCAAGGCGCTTCCAAGGTCAATTTAAAAGAAAAAAAAATCCAAGCAGGACTCTCAGGAAACGCCAAAACAGAACAAGCAACAACTCCTCCGTTGTTTCTAGAACTATCTGAAAGGCAAGGCTGTCAAGAGCCACTCCCTGGGGTCTACATGTGAGGACCAAGAGGCACGAGACTCCCTGCAGGTCCGCGCCCCCCCCCCCCCCCCGCTGGACTCGCCTGATGGGGTCCCCACAGCCTTACCTCTTGGCCAGAAGTTGCGACCTGGTCCCCGAGGGAGAAGTCAGGTGGATCTGGAGGTCGCCCCGGCGCGGGTGCGAGATGGAGATGCGGGCCACCACGTGCTCCAGGTAGACCACGCGCTGGTCCGAGTGGTCGGCGCAGGCGTGGGTCAGGGCCGTGGTCCTCAGCACGTGCGCTATGGGGATGCTCCTGGAGGGGGGAGAAGGGCTTAGGTGCCTGCGATTGTGAGTGTGTGTGTGTGTGTGTGTGTTGGTGAACTCAAGGCCTAGGTGCTCTCCATTCACGTTTCTGCCCCAGGCTGGCACACCTCTGCTTCTGGTTTCCTGGTGATTCCTTGAAGAGAAGAACTTCGCGGACTTTCCTTCCCAGGCCGGCTTAGAACCGCCATCCTCAGATCTCAGCCTCCCGGGGAGTTAGAAGGACAGATGTGAGCCGCCAGCGCTGGGCTTGGCGCTTGGTAAGCTCCCGCGTTCCCCGGCGCGGCCTCGGGGACTGGGGGCCTGCGGGGAGCAGGGCTGTCTTGCACACTCGGTTCTGACACTCTGGCTCTTGCATTGGCTAAGTGAGAGGTAAAAGACCAGGTTTGTCCTGCGGGCCTGGGCTGCCCCACGGGGCCAGCTCACGTTCTCCACAGCCGGCCTGGCTCCGTAGGGCTTCCGCACCTACTCCCCCATTTTAAGGTCTAGCCTTGGACACGGAAGTCCCAGAGCTGACCCGCAGCCTGTCTTTCCGGGCTGACTCGGGAGGGGGAATGCAGCTCATCCCGGGACAAGCAGGCCCACTCTGGAGGCGGCCCGGCTACCGGGAGACGGAGCCGGGGCTGGCGGCTCGTCCGCTCTGCCTCACCCTTCCTGCCGTGTCATCTTTGGCGGATCGCCCCGTGGATCCACACCCCAGGGGCCAACGTCGCGGGAGCTGATCTGCACGACGTCCCCCACGCACCCAACCGCACGCGAACTGACTCAAAGACGGGGCTCACAGGGGTGGTCCTCAGGCTGTGACCCCTTCCAACAAGTAACTGACAGGAAGCTGAAGCACGTCCTGTCCTAAGAAGGATGGTTGACGAGGAGGGGACAGCCGGGCACCGGCGGCTCACGCCTGTCATCCTAGCTACTCAGGAGGCTGAGATCTGAGGATCATGGTTCGAGGCCAGCCCAGGCAGGAAAGTCCATGAGACTCTTATCTCTAATAACCTACTCAAAAAAGCCAGAAGTGGAGCTGTGGATCAGGTGGTAGAGCATTAGTCTTGAGCACAAAGAGGCTCATGGACAGTACTCAGGCCCTGGGTTCAAGCCCGAGGACCAGCCCCCCTTCCCCCCCAAAAAAAATAGATGGGGACAGATGAATGGAGAGAGGAAGGGAGGGCAAATATAGTCACAATATCCAGTGTACCTGTGTGAAAATGGAATCGGGTAGGGACAGGGAGGTGGGGTTGGGAGCGACAGGGAGAATGAGGGAAGGGGTGATTAAGCTGCACTGTGCTCATAAAATGACATGTGAAATTGAAACTCCTTTGTACAATGATTTAAAGAGAGTTTAAAAAAATTTAATTAAAACGACAACAAAGCCAAGTGCACTGCACTCCTAGCTACTCGGGAGGTTAGGCTGTAAGGATCATGTTCAAAGCCAGCCAAGGGAGGCAAGTCTGTAACTCTTACCTCCAATTAGACAGCAAAAAGCTGGGAGTGGAGATATGGCTCAGGTAGTAGAGCACCAGCCTTGAGTGTTCAAGTACCACCAAGACTGGGCCCTGTCCCTCTCTAGTACCACCCCCTCACCACACACACACACACACACACACACACACACACACACACGTGCGCACGCGACTGGGCCCTGTCCCTCTCTTGCCCTGTGATGAGAATGATGTTTCTCTTCATAACCTAGGGCCAATTTTACTCCAGGATAGAATGGAGAAGCACAAAGCTCCAATCACCCAGGATCATCTGACACCCGAACCCCATGCCCAGCGCAGTTCCAGACTGTCCAGGCCATCCATGACTCCGGGCTCCCATAGCTCACCTCTCTGCAGAGCCTGGCTCCTCAGCCTGACCATTTACCAACCGAAGAAAGCCAGCATTCTCTGGCAGAGACCCAACCGCGGCTCGGCTGTACATGACTAACTCCCTCCCCTCCCTAGCTGGCATTTAGTTCGTTATGGGGGTGCTTTTCCTCCACCATGCCCGCCTTTCCTCTGGGGAGACTCCGAACATTTGCTCAGAAGCTGTCAGGAATGACATCGCTTGGCTGTGCTGGCCTGAGTCATAAAAAAACAATCTAAACAGTTAGAAATGGTGAGGCAATTTCCTCTGAGGCTCTGTAAACATTCGAAAACCCGCTTCACACACGCTGTAAGTTGCTTTAGAGGTGCTGGCTTTCCCATGCTTTACTGTCTCTTTACTGGTCAGTGGGCTCCACGGCTGTGGCAGATGCAGATCTGAGTTCTTCAAAGTTCTCGAAAGTTCCAGGTGCTGCAAGGCAGGTAGAGAGCGCCACCAGACTGCCCACCCAATCAGCCCTAGTGCTGGCGTAGTGGTGGGGGTGGGAGAAAGCTCCCTGGTGTGAATAAAGAGGTTCACTAAGGCTCCCCCTTCCCTGGGGCTGCAAAACGTGGCGTGCAGGCAAGACCCTGAGACCCAGAAATGACCCACTCTCAAACTCCAGGCAGAATAGCAAGATCGAGTTCACACACACACACACACACACACACACACACACACACGCCATAACCAAGCTTTAAAATACTGACTGACCTTACCCAAATCTTTTTTTTTTTTAATTGGCTAAAGGAGCAATCATCAAACTATAACCAGAACTAGAATCCCACCAAGGAGCCTGTGTGTGAGCACACATGCATGTTCACGTGTGTGTGTGTGCACACGCACATGTAAGCATGCACACCAGTAAGCAAGCTAAGTGTGTAAAACCCTGAATTCAAGTCCTGGTACTAGCACAAACAAACAAAAAGCTAAGGTCACTAGGTGCCTATGATTCTGCTAAGAAGGCTGAGCACGGCAGGGTGGTCGTTTGAAGTCAGCCTAGGCAGAGAGGTCTGAGAGGGACTCCATCACCAAGGAACCAGCCAAAAGCTAGGCTGGAGGTATGGCTCAGGGGGGAGAGCACCATCCATGAGCAAGGAAGCCTAGTGAGAGCAGGAGGCACTGAGTCTAAGCCCTGGAATCAGCAAATAAACAAAACAGAAGAAAACAACTCCTAGGATGCATTAAATCTGTTGACCTGTTCTCTGGTTAACCTGTCTTTGGTGTGAGGATGTCAGTCATCACCGTGTATGTTGCCCCTAAACCCCTTCTGAGCAATAGTTCAGGAAAATGGGGTGATCTGTTCTAATTCACAAGGGCCTGCAGGGCTATCAGGAGGCAGAACAAACATCACAGTCCTGTATGACTGTCCCCAGAACAGGACTGCATCCATAGCACCTAGTGGGTTTTGAGGGGTTGCCCAGCAATGTGGTACCTGGGTATGTTGAGGGGTCCAATGCCTAGGAGAGATGCGCTGGGGAGGGAAAATGGGTCCCCACTGGGGCTGGCGGGCCTGGGTCCAACTCCCAGGAAATCCACCAAACCAGCTGACAGGGCCGGAGGGAGGGGGGCTGCACGTGGCCAAGGTAGGAGAAAGCCAGGGCGGAGCGCTTTCCTGCCCTGGGAGGCCACGTGCCCAGGCAGCAAGGGGGCACGAAGGGACGCGGGGACAGGCCCTGAGGGGGGACAGGCTCTGAGGGGGACAGGCCCTGAGGGGTGGCAGCTCACTCTGCTTGGCCTGGATTTCTAGAGAAGCCAGAAAGCCTGCGTGGGGAGGCTGAGCCCCTGCGTGGCCAACCCCAACCCGGCTTCTGATCTGTGTGCCTCCGGCTTGATCTATAAAGTGAGGGGACAGGTTGTCCCCAAGTTCTACACCCTGCTTGGAGATTTTGAAAGAGTTAACACATGTAAATCAGTTGGAAAGATGCCTGGAGCTTAGTGAGTGGCTGTGTAATTGTTATTCATTATCCGTCATTCACGGCTCTATGTCCTGATAGATAAAGTTGCTTGAAAATGCACATCAGACACACTCTGGTGTAATGAGATTCCAGAAAGAATGAAATATCCGGAAAGAAAAGAGGAGGCAGTTAGTCTAGAGCTAATTCCTGAACATCGCTAAATAGATTATCTGCTATACAGATAATCCTTCCTATTCAAAGCAACTCTGTGGCTTTGGAGACAGAAAGCTGTGTGTGTGTGTGTGTGTGTGTGTGTGTGTGTGTGTGAGAGAGAGAGAGATAGTAATAGAGAGACACGGAGTGTGTGAGACAAAGACAAGAACGAGAGACAGAGAAAGAGACAAAAAGAAGAAGAGACAGAGAAAGAGAGACACAGAGAGAAAAACACACTAGCTTTAAACAATCAACAGGCCAAACTGAACTGTAAATTCTGTCTGAACAGACAGCACAGCAAAAGCTTGAGCCATGTACTAAGTTCTCTCGGCTCTATGTTGATTTAAAGAACCTCTGTCCTTTTTTCAGCCTTAAATCAGGACAGAATACATCACCATTCCATGCCTAGTAGTCTGGATTTTTAAAGAGGGAAAGGAAGCAGTGGCTAGAAAAAATTCCAAGACCAATAAGACATTTAATAGTCACGCCTCTTAATTCTCTTTTTCACTTGAAGAAAGGCTATATGAAGTCTTAAATTTTCATCCATCTCCACATACTACACCCAGCTTGGAAAATAATTCTGCATGAGCTGATGTCACAGGTCATAATGCTATTTGCTATCCCTCGGCCAAAGGAAGGCTGCAAATGGATGAAAATGATTTGTGCCCAGGAGTGGGGAAGAACATGTTTGATCTGCATGTAGAAATCTCATAGCAAGTATGGCTTGAATTCCCCTCAGAGGACTCTTGGCACAACATTGTCTTTCACTGGCAAAATGCACCTGCCTTGTTGGACCTGAGCTGGCTCATCCCTGTAATCCTGGCTCCTCAGGAGGCTGCGACCTAAAGGATGGAGGTTCAAAGCCAGTCTGGGCAAAGACAAGTCTGCCAGATTCCATCTCCAAAGAATCAGCAAAGTGTCAGGCTAGCGGTGTGGTTCAAGTGGTAGAGTGCCAGCCAAGCAAGAGAGCAAGGGAGCCTGTGAGGCCTTGAGTCCAGGCCCCCAGTACTTAGCACTTAGCACTTGCTGAATGCTGCCGGATACAGTCTTGCCCCATGCTGGCTCTGCAGAGGGCATTCGGTGCCACAGCCTTGGTTCTCGGGGCTGGGTCTATTCCGGGGTTGGGGAGATAGCGAGCTACAAGAATCCACAGGGTGTGGCAGTTCCTCCATCTTGGCCCACCCCCCACCCCCACCCTGTTTCCTGGTGGGCTCCCCAATCTTCTCCTCACTTCAAGGGGCTTTTTTGTGTGTGTCAGGGTTGGGGCTTGAACTCAGGGCTTGGACACTGTCCCTCGGCTTTTTTTTTTTTTTTAACTTAAGGCCGACAGGCTACTATTTGAGCCACAGCTTCACTTCTGGCTTTTTGTTGGTCAGTTAGAGATAAGAGTCTCATGGACTTTCCTGCCCAGGCTGGCGTGCACCACGATCCTCAGATCTCAGCCTCCTGAGTAGCATGACAGGTGTGACCCACCAGCCCTGGCTCCCGCGCCTTCTTTTTCTGCTGTTCATCATGAGAAACAGCCGAGTCCAGGCCTGGGACATTCGAACAGTCCTCGAACGC
The DNA here is from genome assembly GCF_023159225.1 of Perognathus longimembris pacificus. Lineage (NCBI taxonomy): Eukaryota > Metazoa > Chordata > Mammalia > Rodentia > Heteromyidae > Perognathus > Perognathus longimembris. The sequence goes on from NC_063180.1 coordinate 38,125,933, forward strand.
CACCACGAGAGGAAGGAATTGGGAGACCAGGAGAGAGGGGCGGTAGGCTGAGCGGTGCCCACAGAGGGGGTGCAGCAGACTGGGGGACACTTCTTGTTCATTTTAAGCCAGGAGGGGCGAAATGAAACACTAACTCTGGAGAGGAAAGTGACCAGCAGACTGGAGCACGGGTACAGGGAGCAGGGAACCCCAGGCAATCAGGATGGCAGAAGAGCAGCCAGAGCACCCCGGATGAGGCCAGATGTGTCCCCTGGGGTGACTGTACTCACCCCAGGAACCCTCACATCCTCAGGAACCTCCAGTGATGGAGTTGGCCAAGGGATCTGAGGCCAAAAATTCCAGAAAGACCCCAAAACAGCACGAGGTAAGGATGACTTTCCTTGGAAAACAGAAGCTCCATTCTTGGCCTTTCTTGGAATTGTGGAGCTCTTAATTTCCTCAAAAGGCCAGGAACAATGTCAACCTGTGTTCCGCCCCCCCCCACCCCCCAATCTGCGCCTGTCTAGACTGTGTGCATTCACTTAAAGAGCAAAATAAGGTAAAAAATAAAAACAACTATTCGCCACCTAGGCACCACTCTGCCATTTTAAAAATGACTTCTGGCAGGAGAAGAATGCTTCTTTCAGGAGCTGCCCCGACCAGGAGCCCAGCGAGAGGGGACCAGGCAGCCCAGCGTGTCAGGAATGGGGGGCGGGGGGGGGGCTGTCACCCCTGCCCTCCTGGCATTTGATTACAGCATTTGTTTTCCAATTAAACAAAAGCCAAGGGAGGCAAAGAGATCTCCTTATCTACAGAATCACTCACTTGCCCTCCAACTTGGCCGTATACGGTTCCCGAGAGAAAATGAGTCTTGAGGAAGCCAATATAGACTTGCCCACTGGCTTGCAGGCACTGTCCTGTCTGGGTGGGTCATTCTGTGAAATTGGCTATAGGAATGATCCTTGTATAACAACCCATCCAGAAAATTCTTCTTGAATCCCTACATTGTGCAAGGCACCCACAAGAAGGACTTCTCTCTCACTGTGGCAAAAGAGCATAGTTTAAAAAGTGAAGCAAGGAAAGATTTCATATGATCTAACCTGTGTGTGTCTGATAAAGCAACTGGTTTGTGGCAGCCAAGAGCATCTGGCTAGGGCAGATCCCCCCTCCACGGGGCAACACTGAGCCTCTATAGAAAAGAATTTGATCGCAGGCTGAGTTACGTGGCCAGAAGCAGATCTCGTTCTAGCTGCATATCCACAAGAGAAAGAGGAGCTGCTCTACACGAGCTTTTGCGTGATCCTGCCTACGTGCGGGGGAAATGCGTGTGCAAACCCCTCCCGCCCCCATGCTTCCTCGCCCTGCCTTCTAGCAGTCTCGGGTGTCTGACAAGTCAGCGCAGAGCCTCACCTGGGCCTCTTGTCCGTGGCAGCCACGCATGTGTGCTGGGACGGGACAGCGGTCCACTTCTTCGCCTCCACCACCAGAGCTTCTGCATCCACCAAGCCAAATCCATAGAGATGGCTAACTGGAAAGACAGGGCCGTCAGAGCCAGCTCGCCCGCCTCCCGGCAGGCAGGCTGAGGATTCTCCCAGGATGCTGTGCGCACACCGCCTGTGACCCCTCGGGCTAGCGATGCCCCGGGCTGCAGGGCATGAGGCCACTCCCTGACAGAACCTCTGCTCGGGAGCTCGGGGCAGGAGAGGTGGCCCATGTGGGATCAAAGGAGGAGGAGGAGAGGGTCCAGAGCTTTCTTTTGGTGGTACTGGGACTTGAACTCTCTTCCTCGTACTTGACTTGTACTCTCTTCCTTAGCTTTTCGTTCAGGGTTGGTACTCTCCCACTTGAGCCACATTCGCACTTGTGGCTTTCTGCTGGTTAACGGGAGCTAACAGTCTTATGAATCTGTCGATTCCAGGTTGGCTTCACACTGTGATCCTCAGATTTCAGCCTCTTGGGTAGCTAGGATTATAGGTGTGAGCCACCAGTCCCCAGCTAAGGTTAGGTTTCTTTACAGGGGCCTGACATTATCTGTGTTCCTCCATGTAGCCTGGGATCCCGCCTCAGCCTCCCAAATGCAGGTATGAACCACCACACCTGGCTAATTTGTTTTATATATGTATCAAAATTTAACAAACAAATTAAAAAACATATATTCAAACTCATGATTCACTTTTAACGGAGCATGAACTCAGGGTTTTTCTGTCTTGGTTTTCTTACTCATGGCTAGTACTTTACCACTTGAACCATGTCTGCAGCCTGGCTTTTTGTCAGTTATTTAAACATGGCAGTCTCAAAAGACTTTCCTGCCCAGGCTGGTTTCAAACTGTGATTCTCAGATCTCAGCCTCCTGAGTCGCTAGGATTACAGGCATGAGCTACCGGTGCCTGGCTTACTTCTAAGTCTTATGATACACAATTAAGAATAGTGATTAAAGTTATTGGGAATTTCCTTCCAAGGGATTCACACCACCCCTTAACACCGCACATCATGACACCCTGGCCCGAGCCCGGCCCGCTGGGTGCCCTCGAACCTTTACGCCCGGCTCCATTGATCTTCCAGTCATTCGCCTTCAGGTGTGCGGGCCGAGACGTCTTCACCAGCAGGTGCTGGACGTCCCTCCAGGTTAGCTGGCTGCTGCAATGACGCAAGTACAGACCCGTGAGAGCAGCTCAATGACCCCAGCCACTCAGGAACCCCAGGGGGGCCAGAAGCTGGCGGAGGCTGACCCAGAGCCTGCTGGGCTCACCACCTGTCCCGAGCAAGGATCGACTCCCCAAACGCTTCACAGAGCATTGCTTCCACGCCAGGGGAAGCGGTGGCTCACAGGTAATACTAGTTATTCAGGAGGCGAAGCATCTGAGGATTGAGGCTTGAATCCTGCCGGGGCAGAGCGTCTATGAGACTCTTCTCTCCAAGGAACCAGCATAAAGCCAGAAGTGAAGCTATGGCTCAAGCGGTAGAGCACTACCTTGAGGTAAAAAACCTAAGGGACGGCGCTCAGGCCCTGAGCTCAAGCCTCAAGACCTGAAAAGAAAATGCATGGACATCTCCTTGCTTCTAAGGTATATTCGTCTCTGCAACCAGAATCCACCTTTGCACACGGATGCTCTGTAGGGCTCCGCTCTGTCCTTGGCATTCAAGAGTTGCCATTCCCAAGGCCGTATAACTCTCAGTATGAAAGAACTCTTCAATAATCACAAAGATTCTGCCAAGTATTGTGTCAACAGCAGTTTAGGTTCTGTGGCACGTAAAAGGGCCTGCTTGCCTTACAATCTGTGCACCTTGGGCTGGACAAAGCAGTATTTCTCATGCTGTTGCTAGGCCATAAGTAAAATAAGACTGGCGTTTCTTTCTTTTGCTTGATCGTGGACTCTGGGTATCTGAAGGCCTGAGCATTCTACAAGGTTGCTGTAAAATGTGGCCCGGATAATGGCACAGACAAGACACCGAGGGAAAAGGTAGAGTCCTGCTGCGTAAACCTCAATGCTGCAAGTGCAGGCTCGTGTCTTCCAGTCACAGATATTTAAATTCTCTGTTAAACGGACACAGATCTAAGACTTTGTAACCAGTCATAAATATTCATCAAGAGTTCCGACTTCACTTCTAGCTTTTTGCCAGTTAATTGGAGGCAAGAATCTCATCATAAACAGCCCTACTGTGGCTAGCCCTGAGCCTTGATCCTCAGATCTCAGCCTCCTGAGTAGCTGGGATTACAAGCTTGAGACATAGGCACCTGGCTTTGTCCCATACGTTTCTGATGAGGAGAAAAAACTCAGGAGAGCCTACAGTTTCGTGGGCAGCTCTAATGGGAAGATTGGTGGTGAAGCTGGGTTTATTTTCCACTCAATTTTGCAGAACAAAGCCCCTTGTCTGTTTCCAATGAGGAAGGAAAGAAAAGAGCAAGGACTTGCTCAGCATGTGGAAGCAACTTTCCACACAAGTAACTCATTATTTAGAATTTTTAAAAAAGGACCCGAGAACACAGAAGCTAACATTTTGGCCTAGAAATCGGAAATATTTTGCTGTTTCTCTATTCAGTTGGTAACATTTGCCTGCTATTGTCTTTAGCTCGATGCAAATCCACATGCCAGCATGCATAACGAGAAGGATTGATACATCCCCAACTTTCCTTCTGAATTCCTCCAGAACTCCTCTGTGACAAACGAGGACTGCCAAAGGCCTGGCTTCAGTGACAGTTTTGTCTAAAATTTGTTTCAGAACCATGGCTGCATGTGGAGTTAACTCTCGTGTGTGTGTGTGTGTGTGTGTGTGTGTGTGTGTGTGTGTGTGTGTGTGTGCTGGTACTGGGCCTTGAACTCAAGGTCTCTCACGCCTGCTCAGTTTTGTCACTGAAGGCCGGCACTCTACCCCTTGAGTCCCTTCTGGCCCTTTTGCTGGTCAGTTGCAGCGAATGCTGGATTTGTCTGCCTGAGCTGGCTTCCAATTGCGAGCCTCCGATCTCAGCCTCCCGAGTAGCCGGGACGACAGGTGTGAGCCACGGTGTGAAGAGAAACTTCTTATTTTTTAACAGAAAGTTAAAGAAAGAAGGGAAGTGGATACTTACTTTGCTTCTAGAGCCAAGGCGAGCATGCCAGCCACCATGGGGGCCGAGACGGACGTCCCGGTGTGGCCGTCAGTGCAGCGATGCCGCAGATCGGTGGTGACCTGGGGGGAGGGGGCGGGGCCGGGCATGCGCGTCAGGCGAGGCTGGCTCTGGGGGGGGGGGGGGGAATCCGATCCCCACACACAAACGCCCTGGTGCCCTCTGAGTGTGGCTCTGGGTGGCAGCCGCAGAACAGACCTCGGACAACTCGGAGCCTGGCTTTCCCACCAGGGGACAAGTGCAAAATTTGCTCTCAGGTACAAAATGTCAGCCCACTGTAGGGAGGGGCTCCTCCCAGGGGAGAGCCGGGGTGCTCCCCATCTGCTTTATGCTGCTCGCTGTGATAGCTTGCTATCAACCCTCCACCCATGGCCGGGCTCCAGCAACCACTCTGTAACCTGAGGATACCTTCTCCCAAGCCCCACTACTGGGATTTGAACTCAGGCCCTATACACCATCCCTTGGCCTTTTTACTCTACCACTTGAGTCACACCTCTACTCCCAGCATTTGCTGGTTAATTGGAGGTAAGAGTCGCATAGATATTCCTGCTATGGCTAGCTTTGATCCTTGATTCTCAGATCTCAGCCTCCTGAGTAGCTAAGATTACAGGTGTGAGTTTGAGATGGTGAATTCAAAAAGGAAAGGAAAGCATTTTGTAGCTGGGTGCACACCCATACGCATATGCACGCGCGTGCGCGCACACACACACACACACACACACACGCATGATTAAATAAGCAAAGGAAGGCACAGCCCTCCTTCCAGAGCTGAGTGACACATCTGTCAGCACACAGCCCGCGGTACAGCGTGTCCAGTTACACGAGCCTCAACTTGCCCTGACTCAGGCAGCAGGCCTCTGTCTGGTTTCAGCCCGAGGGTCTAATTGACTAAGACTCCAGCAAGTCGGTGCTCCAGTGAGCCAGATTCCAACAGCAATGGAACTCCATTCAGTCTCTCCCGCCCCTCCCTGTCATGCAGGGCCCCGGACTACAGCAAGAAAGGGACAGAAATGACTTCAGTGAACACCTCAGTGAACCAGCCCGGGGGGACCAGGGGGCTGGGGGGCTGGCAGTGCATGATGGGGACTGGCCTTGGCATCAGGAAGCCTGGATGTTCCCGTAGAGAAATGTAGAAATCAACCAGGCACCTGTGGCTCACACCTATCATCCTAGATACTCAGGACACTAAGATGTGAGGATCATGGTTCTGAAACAGCTTGAGCAAGGAAGTCCCTGAGACTCTTCATTTCCAACTAACCAGCAAAAAGCCAGAAGTGATGAGGTGACTCAAGTGGTACAGAGGCCCCGAGTTCAGGCCTCAGCATTGGTATACACACCTCCAAAAATGTTAAAAAAAAAAAAAAAAAAAAAAAGAAGAACAAAAACCACAATTTGAGCGTAATTCCTAAAGATGTGGCTAATTAGCAAGAGAAATGAAAAGCCACTAGTGAGTGGTGAAATGAAACCAGCTCTAGCCAGCCCCACGGCTTGATGGGAAAATGTCTACAAACAAACTTAATGACTGCTCATTCAAATTCCGCATTCGTGTAGACTGGAAACCATCCTTTCCTCCTTTTTTTGTTTTTTTTTTTAACATAGGAAAGTATGTTGGGGGAAGGAAAAAGTACAAATTACGTCCATATATTGAGACAGTAACTGCTTAAAAAAAATAAATCAACGGCTGGGGATGTGGCTCAACGGAGGAGAGGGCTGCTTACGCATGTGCCCCAGCGTGGCGAAGAAAAGAATAAAAGATAAATCACGCCGAGGGTCACTGAAGAGAGCAGGACAGACGAAGAGCCAACAGAACCCCGACACTGTAAGCAACAGAAGCCGACATGACGAGAAGACTTGGATTTCTAGAATGTTCCAGCATAAAACCCAAGCGTCCTCTTCCTGTCCTTTGACATGTTGGAATGGGACCAGTCAATTGGACTCTGAGAAATGTGACCACAGAATTTCACAGAGCTAAAAGGAGAGGCAACGAGAATGAACCCCATTCTTAAATGATTATTTTTAGATGGCTAAAACCAGAGAGGGCTTTAATTGGCACTCCTGGGCACACAGGAGCAAGGCGGGGTCCAGGGCGGGGCTGCCCAGGGACTGGACTTGACCTTGAGGCTCCACCCCCCCACCCCCCAGGGCAGAGGCGCGAGGCCACTCACGATCTTGCGCTCGTAGAAGGCGCCGCTGCTGTAGGTGGTGGCCAGCGTGGACGCGCACTCCTCCAGGTACCAGGGCTTGTGGCCGTTCTCCGTGGTGCTGCTCACCGAGATGGTGTAGATGCTGTTGGTGTAGCCGTCGCAGGAGCAGTGGTCGCCCTCTCTCCCGCCGTTCCCCGAGGCCCAGACAAAGATGGAACCCAACCCCTGCCGGCCCTAGACGGAAAGAACGAGAAGGCATCAACCATTGTGGCTGGGACCCCAGTCCTAGGGAGGGTGGTTCCTACATGGATTGGACTGTAGGCCCACCTTCTGGATTCTTCCAAAAGGGTTCCCAAACTCCCCTCTGTCCCTCACCCATTCTGGCAATGATGGCACTGGTCCACACCAGAGCCCGGGTGTCCAGGAACTCAGACCCATCGGTTCCCACAGAGGTCTCTCCTTCCCAATCCCAGGGGAGGAAATGGATGCTTACACTCAGACACTGGTTAATTTTAGAAATCGCTTTCGATCCTACTTGATAATCTCGTAGCCTTACACAGAACTGGATGTCTTAAATTCACTCTTGAAGTTCAAGTCCGCCCTGGGCTGAATGGACGGGCCTGCTCTCTATAAGCCCTATGGCACTCTACGTGGCAGACTGAAAGAACCGCAGTCCCAACCTGAAGCTCTGGGCAGAGGCACTGGGAGGGTCCCGGTGCCCGCCCAGCCCTGCTGCTTCCAACCGCCTCATTTGGCTGCCTGCATCTCTGGTGGACTTGTGCCAGTGGCTAAGAGCACGCCACAAAGGCCATAGCAGAGGGACTAGGGGACCGTGTGTGTGCGTGTGTGTGTGATCACGGTCATACGTGCCACCCAGATGTGCAAAAGCTAGGTGTGTGGAGCCTATGGCATCCAGGTGTGCCCAAGCACACGCTGGGATCTTCAGGAAATGACAGAACCGTCTAGCTATGCTTTTCTCAGAACATGGCCCCATCATTAAGCCAAGGAAAGCCATAATTACCCGCTGGAAAAGACTCATCAGAAACCAGTTTAAAGGAATGAAAGTCCAAAAACAAAGGCATCAGACCCCATCACATCCTATCCTTCGTCTACCGGAGAAGCATCTTGGAGACATTGCCAGTGTCATCTCACTCACAACCATCTGGAAGGTGCTGTCATTTGCCAAGTGGAACCGTAATCTTACGGACCCGGTGGACAGAGAATGGCTTCAAACTGGGCCGCCACGCTTGAACGGGATGTACTTAGCCATCTGAAAATCTTGTTTCTCAAAGCAGACTGGAACAGGCTTGGGGTTGTGTATCAGTCAGCTTCTATCACTTGAGCCACGGCTCCACCTCTGGGTTTTTGCTAGTTCTTGCATTTGTCTGCCTGAGCTGGCTTTGAACCGTGATCTTCAGATCTCAGAGTAGCTAGGATGACCGGCGTGAGCCACCTGCCCCTGACCATGTAATAGTTCCACTGCGTAATGCCACAACTTGATCAGATGGGCTCAGAAGCGGCCTAGTGAGGACCAGCAAAGGCTGCCATCCCCATGGGACCAGTGTGGCTAAGCCACGGTGACGTTTAACCTCCCCATGTGAATGACCAAGTCACGCGAGGTGTGGTACTCCATTAGGACTCATATCAAACAGATCACGGGGCCAAATAAGGGGCTGCTAAAGTCTCCTACCCCTGGGCCACGCCAGCTACCAAAGATGAAGCCAGATTTTTAAAGGACCGCAGGTGACAAACAGGCGGCATGGAGCAGAAACAGATGGGGCACATCAGCTTTGGTTTAACACCATGGCATTTCTGGGAAGATTTGCCATGACAGCTTTTAGACAGTTATGATTTAAGGCTCCCTGCGTGACATGTTTCACTTCAGAATGACTGGGAAAAAAATTAAATGACCTCAGTATTTTAAGGGGCCCTGACAAGAATGAAGGTGGGGCCCCACGGTTCCCTCCGCAGGTCCCTTCTCTCCTGACAGCTTGATGAAGCGGATGCTGATCAGAATCCAAGATGAAAAGATCCTTTCTCTGCAGGCTCAGAGCTTTCGTGTGTGTGTGTGTGTGTGTGTGTGTGTGTGTGTGTGTGTGTGTGTGTGTGTGTGTGTGTGCACTTAAACTCAGGGCCTCACACTTTTTCTCTGCTCAAGGTTGATGCTCTACCACTAGAGCCACAGCTCCACTTCTGGCTTTTTGCTGGTTTAGAGACTCATAAACTTTTTTGCCAGGGCTGGCTTTGAACTGCAGTCCTCCGATCTCAGCCTCCTGAGTAGCTAGGACTATGGCTGTGAGCACCGGTGCCCAGTTTCAAGCATTCAGTCTTGTCTGGGTTCCATCTATACAAACCTTAGTGGATGATCCAGGCCATGATTCCTTGTCCCTCCTGAAAGGCCTAATCCTAAAATCTCTCTCTCATCCTTAGCAATCATCTCCTAGGAACGTCAAGAGCGCCTCATCAACACCATTCAAAGCACTACATTGTGTACAGAAAACGTAAGCTCTCACTGGAGCTGAAGTTGAGCTGAATTTTTAAGATGTTTCGCTTGTCATCAAGCGTGGGATCCAAGCGAGCTAGGGGGTGGGAGAGGGCGTGGAGTCATGGAAAGACGTGATTTGCTTATTCCACAGCCCCCCGGTGGACAGCCAGGGTCGTGCCTGAATCTGCCAGGGCTCCCGCGGTCTAGCCCATAGCTCGGCACATGGCCGGGCTTAGGTGGCCAGTGAAAAGGCGGCCCAGTGTTGCAGGTGTGTGCCTGAGGGCACATGCTGTGTGGTCTGCTGTCTGCTCTCCTCTCCTCCCCTCTGCTCCTCTTCCCTCCCCGCCCCTCCCTCCTTCACAGACTGTTGGAAATCATGTAATGGGCATGACTTCCCCCCAAGTTCTTCCTCTCCCATCCTTCAGAGAACACCCGGGCCTCCTGTGGAAACTCAACGCTCCCTGCCAACACTCCGCAGCCACATCTAATGCTGCGGACTGGGCCTTCTGGGGCCACCTTGAGTCTCCTGCGGGGAGCCCACAGTTCTGTCTGCTCGCTCCAAGAAGCTGTCCTCACTCAAACCTGCCTTGCCTCGCCGCCCGGTGTGTGAAAACAGCCCACTTCCACTTCCCCCGTCTCGGCCTCCAGCCTCTCGAAGCTGCAAGATCCAGAATGGGCGAGAGGCACCTTCCGGCCTCCGCAGGCTCTCGCATGTGGTAAACGTACAACCTAAATATTCTGGGTTGGGCGGCTGGATGGTGGCGCTGGGCTTTGGGGCTCAGACTCTGGCTTTCTGCTGTGGCAGGACGCTGGGTTAGTAAACGCTTTCAAAGGGCCCATGGAATAGCTCCATGCTGGGGATCACTGTGGGCAGGGGTGCCAAAGCCCAGAGCATCCGTTCCCCTGCGGAGTTCAAGAATTCCAGCACAAGCCAGGTGCTGGTGGCTCACGCTTGCAATCTTAGCTACTCAGGAGGCTGAGATCTGAGGATCATGGTTCAAAGCCAGCCCAGACAGGAAAGGCTATGAGACTCTTATCTCCAATGAACCACTGGAAAACCAGATGTGAGGCTGTGGCTCCAAGTGGTAGAGCGCTAGCCTTGAGCAAAAGAGCTCAGGGACAGCGCCCAGGCCCAGATTTCAAGCCCGGAGACTGACAGAAAAGAAGAATTCCAACACTGAGGGTTGGGTGGGCGGATCCCAAACTGCCCCTCCCAGGAACAGGCAACAGCTCCGGCCTAAGCAGTTAACTTTCCTGAGCCCCAGTGGCTCGGCCCTCCCTGGAGTACTGAAGGAACGCCTGGCCAGGCCTGCTTCCATCTGGGGCTGGTTCTCTTGGATACTTAGCTGTTAAAATGTCCCCCGTCCCTCCCCGCCCTGCCCCAGGAGCTCCCCTGTAACTCTGGGTTACTCCCACCTTTTTAATGCCATACTCGAAAGCCTGTTTAGCCAGTCGGCCGGGGCCGTCCACCGTCTTCCCGTCGTCATCTGGCCCCCAGCTGGAGCTGTAAATGTCGATGTAGTTGGGTTTGATGCCCAGCGACTTAGCTTCAACCACATCAGTGACATCGCCGTCCAGCATGCGGATGCCTGAAAGCATGGGCGGGGGGTAGGGGCGGGGAAGGAGGGCTGGTCAGTGCTTGGATCCCCACATCCACTATGGGCTGGGATACACCAGGGCACTGTGCCATGGAGCTCCTCCCGCGTCACTTCAGGAAGTCAGGAAGTGTGCTCCTCTCTGCTGGCTGGTGTGCAAGACCCGAAATGACACCGCAGGCCACGCCATGAGATGCTCCCGTTGCATAGCAACAATAAAGGAAAACCAACTCCTTCCAAAAGAAGATGCAAAGTCTCCCCCAAGTACCATGATGTCATGCTAGGCTCTGGTGGCTTGCACCTGTAATCCCAGCCACTCGGAAGGCTGAGATCTGAAGAGTGGGATTTGAAGCCAGTGGGGCAGGAAAGTCTGTGAGACTTTTATTTCTTTTTTGGGGTGGGGGGTCGGTTGTGGGGCCAGCTACCACCAAACCAGTGCCCCTCCTAATCCTGAATCTCCTCAGGCTGTGTACTCATCCTGAGTCCTCTCAGGCTATGTACTCATCTTGAGTCCTCCCAGATTGTGTACTCATCCTGAGTCTTCCCAGATTGTGTACTCATCCTGAGTCCTCCCATGCTATTTCCTCATTTTGCATCTTCCCAGCTGTTTTCTCACTTTATATGTACATGTGCATCCTGCATCCCAAGCTGCTTCTGGGAAGAAAAGTAAACAGCCCTGACCAAATCTCTGTTGGCGTTTTTTGTGGGGTTTCTTTGCTCCATATTTTGATTGGGGAACTGAATCATGTTCTTTTCCTTTCATAAACATGGAACTGTTAAGTACATAACAGCCAAATTAATCCGCGACATACAGCGATGAATTACGTTAATTCACGGAATTCAGTCTCATTAGTGATTCCATTAAGCAGTTCAAGCTGGTGAGTGTTTTAAGAGGACCGTTTAAGCTCTAGATGAATCTTCAAAGGTCTCCGGTGCCTTTCACATGCACTGGGAAGTGATTCGTTTTCGGAGGGGTGGCTTGGTATTAGAAGTCCGTGCCTCAGCCTTTCACCGCCCCGCCCCCCCAACATTCTCATCAAAGGCTCTGCTTACGGGGCCTCAGCACCCCATGGCTCTGTGGCAGCCATCGGGAGGTGCATAAGGAACAGCCACAGCCCCTTCCTTGCGGCCCTGGAGGGTTGTGTCCTGTACCCCAGGTTTCCCTGCTGCAGCCCCTCCCTCTAAGGCCCGGCTCCTCAATGCCGCTGGCCGCTCGGGTCAGGGCTCTGAGATGCCCTCACAGGGCTGCAAAGGGGAGCTTTGTCCTCTGGGGGTCCGGAAGCAAACGTGACAGAAGTGAAGACTAACAGGTAAGTCTATGTGACAGCCCTCCGGTGACCTTTCTTCAGGACAGGACTTATTTCCCCCTGCCCCCTCGTCAACTTCAGGGGCTGGCTTTCTCTATCTCAGGGGGCACCTCCTGCACATGGTGTAAATATAGGAGTACGTGCTCCCTCTGACTATAGCATGCCATGTCCCAAGCTGCCAGCTTAGAATCGCTGAGCCCCTGGGGAGTTGCTTCCTGGCCCTGGCCCTCTTCCCACATATAGGGTCCATTACAGAGCCAGTCTCAGCCTCTGCTGGTCTTTCTCTACTATCTGGCAATAAATCTGGCTGTTAGAGAGCAGCGTGGTTTTCATTCTTATTTATGTTTCTCTGGCTTTGTGAGGAGGAGACAAGGCCACTGGCCACAAGGCCCCTTGTGACTCACTCTTCCCAAGAGGGCGGGGCACAGGGTGCCACGCAAAGCCTCATGGGAAGCTCTAAGGTGGCACGGGATGGAGGGGAAACATGGAGTTTTATTGTGACTTCCTTGGGCAAGGCGGACTGGTTGGGAATATTCAACAGGATCTGTAGTGTAGGGACTGGTTGATGTCGAATCTCGAAGGCCCGCAGAATCATGGTCAAGGAGAGTCCATTACAGGACACAGCTAGCAGTGTGGGCTCTGTACTGATTGCTTGGCATAGGAAAGATTCACTCTATGGTGACTTGTTAAGAACTGGCAAGCACTGGGAGAGACAGTCCCTTATGGTGAGCGAGAGCCCCAAATGTCAAAGCATCAGCGTACAGAAGACCAAAAAGTCCTAGTCACACACCAGTGGCCCAAGCACGTTAACCCTAGCTACTCAGGAGGCTGAGAGATCTGAGGATCATCACTCCAAGCCAGCCCACAGTGGAGGTGTGGCTCAAGTAGTAGAATGCCAGCCTTAAGCAAAGATGCCAAGCAAGAGAACAAGATGGTGGCACAGGGTGTATTTAGAGGCTAGAGACAGCTCTGTTACTATCATGGGTGTTTAATGAGAGTTGGAAGATTTTTTTTTTTTAATGTGCCAGTCCTGGGGCATGAATTTAGAGCCTGGGCACTGTCCCTGAGCTTTTCTGCTCAAAGCCAGTGCTTACCACTTGAGCCATACCTCCACTTTCAGCTTTGTCATTTGTTTTTGTTTTGAGTGATTAATTGGAGATAAGAGTCTCATGGATTTTCCTGCCCAGGCTGGCCTCTAATCATGATCCTCAGGTCTCAACCTCCCAAGTAGCTAGGATTTTTGTGGTATAGGCATAAGCCATGGGTGCCTGGCCAGAATTTTACAAAAAGCAACTGTCAAAGCTTTATTTGTCCTAGTATGGCCGTTCATAGAGCAGGATGTGCTGTTGTTCTGCTGGGGGAGGAGGGTACCAAAAAAACCCAAGCAACTCCCTGTGGACTCATTAAATTTGGGATTAGGGAGTAGAATTTGTTACATGCAGGAAGCTGAGATCTAATCCCGTGTGCTGTTCGTGGCTCCGGCATTGCCTTTCATTTGCTGAAGGTAAAATCCATTACTTGTCAACAAGCAAGAGTGGGCCCGGCGGTGAGCCTCTCCTGAGCTGGTGATTCGTGCTTATAATCCCAGCTACGCAGGAGGCTGAGATCTGAGATTCACTGTTTGAAGCAGACAAATCTGTGAGACTCTTATCTCCAACTAACCACAAAAAGCTTTAAGTGGAGCTGGTGGCAGAGAGCCAGCCTTGAAAGCCAAGTGAAAGCACAAGGCCCGGAGTTCAAGCCCCAGTACTAGCATACACACTCCCCACACAAATATATACATATAATATATTGCTATATATATTATTTACATTATGTATCACTATATACATATTATACACATTATATGTTAAATATATATTAAATTGTCTAAACACAAATATATGTGCATATGTATATATACACATATATATGTGTGTGTGTATGTAGGTAATTTAATAGGAATGCATATAGTATTAAAAGTTAGGCAAACCGTTTTCTATTAAGTCTGCAATTATCTATTGGGAGCTTGAGCCCCAACAACATTCTGACTTGTCTACTCAAATACAAAGTCTTCAGAATTAAGAAAGCCCCCCCCCTCGCCCTTCCTTCATCATCCCTCCCACCCATGCCCACCGCGGGGTCCTCAGAACAGAGAGCCAAGCGAGTTTCTCTGGCCCCTGTGAGCTCTGAACCCAGTGGGCAGCAAAGCAACCCCTGAGTGGAACAACAGGGAGTTAATTCGCCAGTTACGTGATTTGTCCAAATGATTTTTGTACACAGCAATTTATAGTAAATGGGTCTTTCTTTTTTCATTAAAGAAATGATTGCTGTTTTTCTTCTCTCCGGCATTTCCCAAGAGCCGCTGGCATTTGAAGCTAATGTTGGAGCAGCAGGTTTCTATTGAAAATATTTACCCACTCTCTGCTGGCAGCTGGTCAGTGGTGGGGAAAATAGCTGCTCTATTAAAATCTAAATACATAGCCGGGCACTGGTGGCTCATGCCTATAATCCTAGCTACTAAGGACACTGAGATCTGAGGGTTGCGGTTCACAGCCAGCCTAGGAAGGAAAGTCCAAGAGACTCTTATCTCCAACAAACTACCAAAAAGCCAGAAGTAAAGGTATGGTTCAAGTGGTAGAGCACCGCACCCTAGCATATGCACAAAACCCCAAATACATGAGTGTTTCCTTCCTCACACACCTCCCTCAGGCTCCTTTGAAGATGAAAAGCATGGCAAATACTGTTGGGAAATCATTCTTGTCATATGCTTTTACAGTTTGGATGTCTCTCAGCCTCCTGTTCTTCAAAAATAAGCATTGTGCCACTATCACTTGCCCAAGAAGTCCTGGCATAGCAGATTCAGGTTGGGTTGGTTGGTTGGTTTTGATTGGTCACAAGGCTTGAATTCAGGGCCTGGGCACTGTCCCTGATTTATTTTGCTCAAGGATAGTACTCTACCTCTTTAAGCCAGAACTCCATTTCCAGTTTTCTGGTAGTTCATTGGAGATAGAGTCTCACAGACTTTCCTGCCTGGGCTGGCTTTGAACCGTGATCCTCAGACCTCAGCCTTCGGAGTAGCTAGGATGACACGTAGGAGTCACAAGAACCAGCTAACAGATTCAGTTTTACCGCCAGAACATCCAAACTGGCTTCGGTTGCCTCTGTGGCCAACCATGTCACCTTCCATTACTAAGTATAAGATCATTTAAAAAAAAATACAACCACCACCAGGCAGGAGGTGTGGCTTACATGGGAGAGTGCCTGCCTAGCAAGTGAGAGACCACAGAGTTCAAACCACAATGCAGTAAAAAGTAAAAATAAAATACTGGTTTTCGTTGTGTTGACCAAACCCCTGGCACTGAATAAGTTATGAACAAAAATGATTGCTCTGGCTCCCAGGGAGCCTGGCCTTGCAAACAGCTCTGACGTTTGGCTCTGATGAAGGTCTCCTGGCTGATCACATCACAGGAGACAGAATCACAGCGTGACCCTGGGCTAGAAGAAGAGATGATGTGGTACGACAAGAAGTCAGAAAGGCTCACACTCTTCATAACAACTCCTTCAACTCTTCTTACCAACTTGTCACACACTCTCAAGGATGCCAAGAGAACTAATCCCTTCTGATGTTAAGTCCATCAAAGACCTAACTGCCTCTCGCTAGGCCCCACCCCTTAAAGGTCCCACGACCTCCCAACATCATCACACTAGGGGACCAAGCTTTCCACACAGGCATCTGTAGAGACACATGCAAACCATCACTAAACCATAGCACAGGGCCTCGGCTGATATTTTCATTAATCTTCACCAACCCCCAAAAGATAAATTCAGAGACGCTGAATCTGTAGCCCAAAGTTACGTAGAACTGGGACACCACCCTAGGACTTTCTGACCCTGGCTGTCTTCCCTCACTGGCACCTGCACCGAGTGTTGCCAGGCACCTGGCTTTGCCGGAGTACCACAACGCCAACTCGCTGCAGTACTATGGCCCCTCTGACAGAGAGAAGTGTCTGAGCGAGCTGGAAACTGGGTCCAGCATCCCTGAAACAGCCATGGAGACAGAAGCCATGAGCTGGCACGCTGAGTGCACAGACAAGAGACTAGGGAGAAAGAAGAAAGGTAAAGCATAAGGAGCTGGCGCTGCAGCTCAGGTGGACCGTGTGTAGAATGGCTCTTCCCTGCCTCCCAAAGGAAGCGTACGATAGATGCCAGGGAACTCGGGGGGAAAACACGAGCCCCGTGAGGACACTGAGCACTTAACATTATTCAAAACCTCTGGGGGTACGAGCGTGGCACTCAGTGGTAGAACACCTGCTGAGCATGCACGAGGCCCCGGGTTCCATCCCCAGAACCAAAAAGAAACACACACACTCACACACACAATACCCCACACCTCTGTTTATCAAGCAGTACCACAAACAAAGCGAGAAGAGAAGAAACACACTGGGAGATGTTAACGACCTCTGTAATCGGCATGGTGACACAGATGTCCCTGGGGAACCAGCCTGGTGCCTGGAGAGCAGTGTCCTCCCATCCTACAGCCAGGTGGGTAACAGGACCTTGAGCCACAAGTGGGGGAGGACTCAGGGCTTCCTGGGTCTTCCAGTCTTTAGGGTTTCGTGTGTTTCAAAAAAGAGGAGCCCCAGCCGGTCACCGGTGGCTCACGCCTGTCATCCTAGCTACTCAGGAGGCTGAGATCTGAGGTTCACAATACAAAGCCAGTTCGGATAGGAGAGTCCATGAGAGACTGATGTCCAACGAACCATTCCAAAAAAGCCAGAAGTGGAGGTGTGATGCAAGGGGTAGAGTGCTAGCCTTGAGCAAAAAGTCCAAGTGAGACTCTAACGCCCTGAGTTCAAGTCTCAGTACTAGTACAAACATAAACAAAACAGCAACAAAATAAGATATTAGGTGCATTAATTTCAAAAAGTTCTCTTTTTAAGCCCTGTAAGTAGGTTTTCCCTCCAGATTCTTTAACCTTGGGCCCACTATTCTTCAACAGCACATTGCTATTTAGTAACAAGCCGTATTTAGCACACAGCCACCTGAGCTCTTCTTTGTGGTTTCCTTCACTGTCCTCTCCTCGCCATCTTACCTGGCTATCCCAGCCAGGCCTGCGAGCCACACCTGGAGGGCATTATGACGAATATCATTTGATTAACCCTGAGGGACAGAGGCAGAAGAAGTGGGTCCCCAGGAGTGAGTGGGGTTGGTAGAAGAAACCATAGTCCCAAGACAAGACTGAGAGTCTGTCTGGGAACTGACAGAAAGCCACCAAAGGGGTGGGGTGGGAGAGGACCATGGCGGAAGGGACAGACTGACACCCCCCACCCCGCCCCTCACTCCCATCCGGGTCCCACGCCTACCTCCTATTTTAGCATTGTATGCTATGCCCACGATGCAGTAAGAGTTGTTGGCTGAGGCAGCAACTTCTCCCGCACAACGAGTGCCATGTCTGGAAAAAGGAAAGGGCAAAACAAGAAGAGAAAATGAGGCCCCAGGGTCCTGCAACTCTCCGTGAACAACAGGCGTTGCTCAGTCGGGCGAGAAGGGGGAGGCTGGTGCAGCCCGTAGGTGTGCATCTCCTGAGTTAGTACCCACGGCTGCGGCTGCGGGAGGAGCACCCAGCATGCTTTGCGGGGCCCTGCAGAAGGCGGGCTCGCTCAGGCCATGCCTACCCGGCCCTCCAGTCTGTCAGCCCAATTCTGCCTCCTGGAAGCTGTCATCAGCTCACTGCCACGCTGTGCCTGGAGCTGCCTTGGTTCTCTCCCTCTTGTCACTAACAACACACGGCGTGGCACAAATGATACTCCTGTTTTGGGTGCTCATGGGCACCATGCTGGGACCAGACAGCCCTGACATCATTTCCACCACCAAGGATCCCACAGGAAGATGCCTCTAAGTTGAATACTCGCCGGGCACGGGTGGCTCACGCCTGTCATCCTAGCTCCTCAGGAGGCTGAAATCTGAGGATTTCAGTTCAGAGCCAGCCCAGGCAGGGAAGTCCATGAGACTCTTATCTCCAAGGAACCCCCAAAAAGTGGGGAAGTGGAGCTGTGGCTCAAGTGGTAGAGCACCAATCTTGAGCAAAAAAAAAAAAAACAAAACAAGCTCAGGGACAATGCCCAGACCCTGAGTGCAAGCCTCAGTGCCAACACACACACACACACACACACACACACACACACACACACACGCTGAACACTCAGTAGCTGCTAATGTATGATAAAGAAAAGCCAACTTATTTCCTCAGTAATGACCTCAGGCTCTGAATCGCCACACAGGGCTGCTCCTTCAGCCCAGGTCAACATACAGCGACGGTAAGCAGTTGGTTTTTGAGCACAGTCCACAGGGGATGCAAGTCGTGGATTCACATTTAGAGCAGCTGTTCACAAAGGCCGGGGGAAGGAAGTCATCCAGCCTTCCCTGGGAGTTTACAGCCAAGGCCAAGCTTGCTCTGGGGGGTCACTAGGCACCAGGGCTTATGCAGGGATTCCATCCTGCCCTTCAAGGGTCATCGCCTGGACTATGGATCACGTGTCTCTGCCCCCTGATGGGTGAGCGGGGTACAGGCCCCTGGGCCCAAGGCGTCCTCACTGCTGGGCATGAAGGGCACCTTGGGATGTGAGGCAGGGAAAGCAGCCCGAAGCCGGGGCTTCTACAGCTCTGCGGGCTTGGCAGTCTGTTGTATGGAGCAGGGAGGCTTGAGGGGAGCTTTCTTTATTCTTAGGTGCCAGTACTGGGGCTTGAACTCAGGGCCTGGGCACTGTCCTTTGGCTTTTTTTTTTTTTTCTCAAGACTGGTGCACTGCCATTTGAGCCACAGCTCTGGTTCTGGCTTTTTGGTGGTTCACTAGAGATAAGAATCTCACGGCCTTTCCTGCCTGGGGATGGCTTTAGGCCTCGATCCTCAGCTCTCAGCCTCTTCGGTAGCTCGGATGACAGGTGTGAGCCTCCAGCCCTGGGCAAGCTAAGGGCAGTTTTAAAGTCATTCCACCGAGATGGAGGAGAGGAGCAATGCCTGCAACACACCCATTTCTAGCCCATCAGGGGAGATGAGACCCCTGAAGAAAAAGGCGGACTCTGCAGGAACCCCCAAAGTGCCTGAAGGGTTTCCAAACCTCGGCTCAGTCCCCAACAAGGCGCCTGTCCCACACCGTGGCGTGGGGACTCAACAGCAGCCATGCAGGGAGAGGAAGCGAGAGGCGGGGATGGGGGGGGGCACGCTCAGGGACCTACTTGTTCTCGTTGCTCGCATCATAGCGGGGCGATGGGTCATAGTCATTTCCATTGACATCGTAGCTCGCGGAGGGATCCTGGGAATTAGATCTTGGGTCAGCAGAGAGAGACCACACAATCCTGTTAAACTACTTTTTAAAGGCCTACTGGAAAGTAAACAATGACTACACGTAGCTTCTGTATTATACCAACCACCCCATGCATTGCAAGTGTGGGCCTGAACCTGGGGTCTTGCACTTTTACTTGGCTTTTTCACTCAGAGCTGGTGCCCTACCACTTGAGCCACACCTCCACTTCTGGCATTTTTTGTCGGTTCAGTGGAGATGAGAGTCTCTTGGGTTTGTCTGCCCAGGCTGGGTTTGAAATTCAGCCTCCTGAGTAGCCAGGATTACACGTGTGAGCCACCAGCCCATGTTTTAACCCTCCAAGCGTTCAGGTGACCACTCCTACACAGGGGCTGCTAGATATTCACGGGACTCCCCAAAGATGGGGGCCCTCTGCTTCCTCGGCAGTCGCTTGGTGGCCTGTCACACTTTCTTTTCTGCCTAGTTTCAAAGGACAGACAGGCGACATACTGGTGTTCCAATGCGCACCTATTTCTTGCTGTGCACGGCTGACTGTCACCGTGTGGCACTCCTGAGATTTGACTTACGTAGTTGGGGGCCAGGTCCGGGTGATTCCTCTCGATACCATCATCCAGGATGGTGACCACGACGTTCTTGCCCGTGTAGCCCCGCCTCCACGCCGCCTGGACGTTCATCTCTGACCGGCAGCGGCTGTGCTTGTCCCCACAATGCTGTCAGCACAGGAGACATTCAGGCCTTCTTCCTTCTTTCTCCCCTCCTTCTTTCCCTCCCTCCCTTCCTTCTTTCCTTCCTGCATTTCTTTGCCAGGATACTGGGGGCTTGTGCTCTCACTCAGTGTTTTCTCTCACCCCTGGTGCTCTACCACTTGAGCCACACCTCTAGTTCTTGCTTTTGCTGGCTAATTGGACATAAGACTCAGATTGGGTATGAGGCATCTCAATCGAGGTCACCCCTTCTATCATCCTCCCCCTCTCTCCCAACTCCACCCATCTTCTCAATTTTCCCTGCTCCATTTCCACATACGTACACTGAACATTATGACTGTGTTTGCCTGCCCTCCCTCTCTCCATTCCTCTACTCCCTGCCCTTCCCTTCTCCCGCCCGCTCCACCCATCGCTCAGGTACTTCAGAGGAGAGGCACAGTTACGCACCACTCAGACAGAAGAGGCTTTACACTACAGATGAGCTCTATCTGCACTGGTAAGAGATTTAGCATGGATGGAGAAGTTAGCCTCCAGCTCCCCCCTGCCCCCGAAAACCCCCACAGCCTGAAAATAAACACAAGAGCAGAGAGGCCACACCCCAACTCACCAGGTACCACATATTGGACCAAATGGGGTCGTTGAAATAAAGGGACTGTGTGTCTCTCGGCACCTGCCTCTTCACCCTGCGTTTCACTTCCTGTTGCTGGAGCCATTTCACCTACAGGAAGACATGGGGGAACTGCTTCATTTCAGAAGCAATCTCATCAACCGCACGCTCGTGTTTAGAGCAATACTAATGGTAATAGCCAAGTTAGTCGCTGGCTATTATCTACAGTAGCCAGACTGTGGAGTCCATCGAGATGCGCATCAACTGGGGATAAAGAAAATATAGTAGGTGTACACAATGGAGTATTTATTATTCAGCCATAAAGAGGAATAAAATTCAGTTGTTGCCAGAAAGAATAGATGGGATTGGAAATCATTGTGTGAAATGACATAAGCCGGTCTGAGAAAGATAAATATTGCTTGTTCTCTTCTCTTCTAAGTGGAATCCAGACCTTTGGGGGGGTGGGGAGAATGACATGAATGTATATCATACAAAATGAAGAAGTGTGAGGGAAGGGGTAGGTGGGGGAGTGATGAGTTGTTGTATCCTTAAACTGCTTTGTTAAACTGCAACTCCTTTGTACAATGACTTTTTTGACAGTGATTTTTTTAAAAAGACACCAGGGGCTGGGACGGTGGCTCAGTGGTAGAGTGCTTGTCTACCATGCATGAAGCCCTGAGTTCAATTCCTCAGTACCATATAACAGAAAAAGCCAGAAGTGCCGCTCAAGTGATAGAATGCTAGCCTTGAGCAAAAGAAGCTCAGGGACAGTGCCCAGGCCCATTGTTCAAGCCCCAGGACAAAAAAAAAAAAAAAATCACTAGTATAAGATGGGAGGAGGGAAGGGGGTGGGAATTTTAGGGACGTGAACCAACAAGAAGAGGGAAAGTGAAAGGAAAGAATGGGGAATGAGTATAATCAAACTACTTTGTACAACACACAAAAAGAGAATAATGAAGCCCTTTGTTTTAATAGAAGGAGGGGCTAGGAAAGTAATCGAGGGGGGTAAATTTGAGCAAGGCATGTATGGAAAAATCACAGTGAAACCCTTTTGCACAACGAATACTACTAAGTGTAGTAAATACTACTAAGTGTACTGAATACTACTAATGCTACTAAAAAAGAGAGAAGAAAATAAGTGAAAGTCATCTCGTAATGTTATGTAGCTTCTCTGTAGATGCTACAGGCTTCCTTTTTCAAGAGTATATCTGTAGCCCCCACGGAGATTTTTATTTCAAAGTGCCTCCATTTGAAAAATGATGCCTTATTTGTTATACGCAGAGGAGGAACTAACACTGTACTGATAAATTCTGAAGTTCTTGCCTCTTCTTCGTCTTTTTCCTGCCAGCATGAGGGCTCAAGCTCAGGGCTCTTACTTGGCTGGCTTTCTCGCTCACTGTCGGCACGCTGCCTCTTGTGCCGTGCTCCCCGTTCACCTTTATGCTGGTGAACTGGAGATGGAGTCTCACAAACATTCCTGCCCAGGCTGGCCTCAAACAACAATCCTCAGAATCTCAGCCTCCTGAGTAGCTAGGATTACAAGCATGAGCCATCAGCACCCTGCTTCTGAAGATTTTTTTTTCTTTTTCTTTTTGCCAGTCCTAGGGTTTGAACTCAGGGCCTGGACACTGTCCCTGAGCTTCTTTTACTCAAGGCTAGCGCTCTACCACTTGAGCCACAGAGCCACTTCCAGCTTTTTCTGTGTATGTGGTACCGAGGAATTAAACCCAGGGCTTCATGCATGCAATCAAGCACTCTACCAACTAGCCACATTCCCAGCCCTGAAGTTATTTTTAAAACAAAAAATTGGCCGGTGACCCTCATTTCAAAGAAGGAAATGCAAGTAGGGGAGGGAATGAGTGAAGAGAGGTAAGAGTGTACCTGGTCAAATCATGATCAAAAATTGTTTTATAGCAAGAGCATGAACCAACTACAATAAATCTCTATGTTAGAATTTCAGGTGGCCACTAGACACATGATATCAACACAGAGAGAAAAATCTAGAAAGGGACCCAGCAAAATATACTAACAGTGGCAGTTGGTGGGGTAACATTCCTACTAAATTAAAGATTTTAAATTGCTATCAGGATGTTATAAATCTCTCTTAAGTGATGTGATTAGCATTTGTGACCAAGGAAAAAGTCTGAGAGGCCATATAAATGACATGTGTAAAAAGGGATCAAAACCAGGGTGCCCAGATTCCAATCCCAGCCTTCCCCTCGCCAGCTGCGGGCTGAGAACAGTAGCTGCTTGGTAAATCTCACTGGATGAAGACTGAAGTTATACTGCAGACTAAATATGCTGCAACCACAAACAGTCTTTGAAAACCATACTTCTGAATTAGAAATGGGGTGGTGTTTTAATAATCACTGGGTGCCATTTGTTGGGTTTTCGGTGGGAAATCCACTCTGAGTGAGTTGGAAGCAAAGAGGCTTGCCAAATGCCACTTCTAGCCCAAACACAAATCATTTCCATTTGCAAATCTGAATGAAGTGTTTTGATTTCTTTGAAGCTATTATGAAGATGCAGCTTTATTTTGACCCTTTTTCTCCTTCCTTCCTTCCTTCCCTCCCTCCCTCCCTTCCTATCCTCTCTTTCTCTGCAGGTACAAGGGCTTGAACTCAGGGCTTCACATTGGCTAGGTTTGCTTGCTTACAGCTAACACTCTACTACCTGAGTCATGCCCCCAGCCTGACATTTTTGCTGGTTCACTAGAGAATCTTCCAGACTTTTCTGCCCTGGCGGGCTTTGAACTTCGATCCTCCATGTCTTAACCTCCTGAGTGCACCACCAGTGTTGTACTTGGCTCTTTTTTCCATTTTCCATTTGTCTATTTCCTGCTAGGCAGGCATCATACTTGTCCTAGAAAGTTCTATGCCCATTCTAAGCACAAAGAAGACTTCATGATAATCTCAAGTTGACATAAATAGTAACACTTGGTTTTTTTTTTTCAAGGCTGGGGATTGTACCCAGGACTTTGCACACGCTACACAAAGCTGCACCATCAGCCCTACACTTCACTGGATAGCATATACCCTTCTCCAACTTTCTTCTGTGGAGTCAAGTTCAAATGAAGCCTCGGTGGAATGTGCTTCTGAAGATAAGACTAAAGAGGCCACAGGCACAAGCCAGGTGGAGGAGTCTCGTCAAGGTCACGGTCATCGGCCTGCCAGTGTCAAGGGTCACCTCAGTGCGGCTGTTGACCTTTGCCTATGTTGTCCCAGTGGCCTCCTCAGCCATGGCGGTCTATCCGGACAGCCCTGAGCTGCCCAGCAGATCAGAAGCATCCTGACACCTTGACAAGCAGTGACAAATGTGGGGGTTTGGGTTTTTTGTTTGTTTGTTTTTGTTTTTTTACCAGTCCTGGGCCTTGGACTCAGGGCCTGAGCACTGTCCCTGGCTTCTTTTTGCTCAAGGCTAGCACTCTGCCACTTGAGCCACAGCGCCACTTCTGGCTGTTTTCTATATATGTGGTGCTGGGGAATCGAACCCAGGGCTTCATGTATACGAGGCAAGCATTCTTGCCACTAGGCCATATTCCCAGCCCGACAAATGTGTTTCGAAACTCTCTTCTCAGAGACAATGTCACAAAAAGAAGAAAAATAAAGCCCGGGCAGGTGCTCTACCTGAAGTTATCACGTGACCAGGGGCAACCCAGGTGAGGCTCTTGGTCACGTTCTCCCAAGCTGGAGCTGGAGATTGCTACACCAGTATTTGCTCTGCGCCAAGCCAAGGGGGAGGAAGGAGGTTCCTGCGGTCCCAGGGCTCTGGCTGGCTCCCAGGGAAGAGCACGCATTTCAATGGAGCCCTACCTGGGCAGAAATGCTCCATCTCCTGCAAGCTGTGCCCACAGAAGACAGGTGGCTCCCGCTGGCTTCTTGCCCCTGGCTTCATCAAAACGAAGGCCACTTTGTGAGTGCCGGTGATTGATTCGTCATCCCAGCTACTCAGGAGGCTGAGATCTGAGGACCACAGTACAAAGCCAGCCCAGGCATGTAAATCCAAGAGACTCTTATCTCTAATTAACCAGCAAAAAAAAAAAAAGATGTGGAGGTGTAGCTCAAGTGGTAGAATGCTAGCTCTTGAGGGGGGAGAAAAAAAACCTAAAAGAGAATATAAAGCCCTGAGTTCAAGTCTCAATACTGGCACAATTTTTTTTTTTTTTTGGCCAGTCCTGTGGCTTGGACTCAGGGCCTGAGCACTGTCCCTGGCTTCTTTTTGCTCAGGGCTAGCACTCTGCCACTTGAGCCACAGCGCCACTTCTGGCCATTTTCTGTATATGTGGTGCTGGGGAATTGAACCCAGGGCCTCATGTATACGAGGCAGGCACCCTTGCCACTAGGCCATATTCCCAGCCCACAATTTTTCTTTTTAAATCTAAAAAAAAGCCAGGAACTGGTGGCTCACACCTGTCATCCTAGCTACAAAGGAGGCTGAAATCTGAGGATAGCGGTTCAAAGCCAGCCCAAGCAGGAAAGTCTATAAGACTCTCATCTCCAATTAACCACCAGAAAACTGGAAGTGGCGCTATGGTTCAAAGTGGTAGTGTGCTAGCCTTGAGCTCAGGGACAGCGCCCAGACCTAGGATTCAAGCCCCACAACCAACAAACAACCAAAAAAAAAAAAAAACTTTTTAAAAAATCACTTTGGGAAATTAAAGCTGTTCATTTATTTATAAACTTAGTTCTCACAGTGCTGAAAGGAATCGGAGGGTTTCCCCAGCTCTTCCTGTGACCTGTCAGCGGCTTCCAACCCAAGACAACACAATTCAGTTTCATCCATTGCTATGGCTGAATGGTGTCATCTCCCCAAGGGCTTATGGTGACATCCACCCCTAAATCCCAGTGGCTGAGAATGTGACAGCAGGGTGGAATCAAGGAGGCGCTGGCCAGGGTGGGGTGCTACCACGGGGCCACACCCCCAATCCCTGGAGACAGTCTGCACAGAGATAATGGAGTTAAAATAAGGTCATTAGGGTAGGCCCCCGTCCAATCTGATCAGTGTTCTCAGAAGGAGAGGAGATTTGGACACAGATGCACTCTGGGAGGGACCGTGTGAGGACACAGCAGGTCAGCAAGAAGCCTGCGGAAGAATCCAGCCCCGACCATGCCTTCCTCTCTGACTCCATCACTGCAGACCACAAACGCCTGCTGTTGGTGGGGCTTGAACTTGAGGCTTGGGTACTGTCCCTGAGTTCTCTAGCTCAAGGCTAGCACTCTGCCACTTTGAGTCACGGCTCCACTTCCGGTTTTCTGGTGGTTCACTGGATATAAGAGTCTCATAGCCTTTCCTACCCGGGCTGGCTTTGAACTGTGATCCTCAGATCTCAGCCTTCTGAGTAGCTAGGAGGACAGACATGAGGCACCGGCACCCAGCCATGTCTGCTGTTTTGAGGACTTTGTCACCAGAACTCTCATGAGTTAGCATACCTGTGAACTCAACACACCAATTAACCAGGACAGCCCACAATTTATAGCCAGCATATTTACACAGAAATAAGGAAGGTGCTAGGTTAAGGATGACAGAGATAACTTGCAAGTAAAAAGTGAAATACATTTCCATTAATATTTACTAAACATATTTTCTGAGTAGCTGCCAGACCTATAAAGGCATAAAAACAAATGAGATGCGGCCTTGACTCCCAAGAACTACAGACTGAAGTCAGGTATAATCTTAGCTCACCGGGAAGCTGAGATCTGAGGATCGCTGTTTGAAGCCAGCCTGAGCCGACAAATCTGAGCGACTTTTAACTGCAACTCACCAGCAAAAAGCCAGAATCGAAGACAAGTGGTAGCAGTAGCCTGAAGTAAAAAATCCAAGCAACAGCCAGAGGCCCTGAGTTCAAGCCCCGGTGCAGTACATATGAACGTTTTAGTGTCTTGGCAATTGATTGTCTTGGCAACTCAGGCTCCTCTTTGTCGGAGCACCTACAGGCCAGGCCGGCTAGCCTTCCCGTCCCCTCTCCTTTAGCTGCACCCAGCCTGCCATATAAGCCTCTGCCAGGAATGCTCTGCAGGTCCCCAGAGAGCCAGCTCCGTCTCTGTGTCACTGACCAGATCCCGAAAGAACTGACTTCCTCAAGCTCACCAGCATAGGTGGGGTCCGCTATTGCCGTCTTGTAGGACAGCTATTGTAAGCAGAGTGCACTGTGGGATTGAGGAGGAGGAGGGCAGTGCTATGGGTCAGGTGAGGGTCACAAAGGACACGGGCAGGGCCAATACCGCTGGAACACACGGAGGGCAGAGGGAGCGCCCAGCTGAAGCCACGCAACACAGCTAGACGGGCGCCACCTTCGGAGACACAGGGAGCGCAGAGCTGGGGGTGGGTCAGCCCCATGAAGCCACTGAAACGCCTATGTGAAGGTGCAAAGATAAATTCCTGCCATTCAAATATACTGCCAAATTCAAACTTCTGGATGCGTGTGCCAGTCCTGAGGCTTGAACTTAGGGGCTGGGCGCTGTCCCGGAGCTTTCTGGCTCAAGGCTAGCGAGCACTCTATCCCTTGAGCCACTGCTCCACTTTTCAGCTTTGTGGTAGTTCATTGAGGTCGCTCTCACAGACTTTCCTGTGCTGCCTGGCTTTGAACCTGGATCCTCAGATCTCAGTCTCCTGAGTAGCTAGGATGACAGGCGTGAGCCACCAGCATCCAGCTAAGATTCAAGGCAGGTAACCAATGCGAGGTAGCCACATCATTAGCGTAGGTTGGGCCAGACTGAAACTAGAAGAAGGCCGGCTGCGTGGGAAGAGGCAGCGAGCTGGGGATCTGGGAGAGCATGGGGAGCACAGCCCCTGCCCCTGTGGGCGGATCCAGCAGCTGCCGGCTCGGCTCCCAATCCCTGAGCCTGGGTTTGGTCACTCATTGTCCGAATGTGTGTCCCTGTTCCTGGCCAGGAACGTCCTGTTTGTTTGCACTTCGAGTGGCTCCAGTGCACACAACTGTCAGATAAAATTCCATCTGTGGTTAATGGAAAGATCTGCTGAAAAAAGTTACCTCACTATTGGAATGAAACCTGAGCTCTCATTAAACTCTGGGTGGGGTGGGGGGGCGGGAGGAGGGGGAGAGGGCAAGGTCCCATCCTACAAGAGGGAACACCAACTCTACGGCCTGAAATCATTTCTCCGCTGTGGAGGCTGAAAGCACAGATGTGTACATCAAGCCAAAGGTTCCCACTGGCCGGGAGGAACCACTGGGGTTCCCTACTCGTATCTTTATCCAGCCATTCCCATCATGCATCGGGCTGAGCACAGGAGAGAGGGAAAGGGCTGAACTCGAGTCATCCTGCTAAAATGTAAGGTTTGGAAGACTCAGGCAGCAAGTCTAACTAGAAGCCAGTTTGGAACAGAATCTGAACAAGTAATTTTTTTAAAAAAAAATCTGTGAGCCCTTTCAGCTATTGGCTGAGACTTCGCTCACATCCACCCTTCTCCAGACTTTTGGCAAAGGAACAAGTTAAAAACAAATGCTTTCAGTTAGCTTAAATGACAGCCCTTGGAACCCCAGAGAGAACATTGCGGCTGTGCTCCTTGCTCTGGGCTGGCGGCGAAGCCATCGAGGCAACGTGTATGTGTCTGTGTGTGCACGCACGTGTGTAAGAGAATGTGTAATTCAAGAATCAAGGCGAGGGATGTAGCTTAGTGGTACAGTGCTTGTCTAGTGCACGTGAGGCTCTCCCCCTTCCTTACGAGAGGAAGGAGAGGAAAGAGGAAGGAGGGAGCAGGGAAGGAGATAAGGAGGAGAAGAGGAAGGGGAGAGGAGAGAAGAAGGGAAAGGAAAAGAGGAGGAAGAGGAGGAAGGAGGAGGAACAGCAGGAGGAGGAGAGAGAAGAGGCAGAGAAGGAGGAGGAAGAGATGATGATGACCACAATAACAAGGAAGAGGAGGAAGAGACAAGAGGAGAAGAGGGAGAAACAGAAGAGGAGGAGGCAAAGGCAGAAGCTGTAGAAGAGGAGGCAAGGAAGAAAAGGGGCAGCAGCAGAAGAAGGAGAGAAAGAACAGGAGGAGGAGGAAGAGAGGAAGAGCAGATGGGAGGAGGAGAAGAGGAGGAGGAGAAGGAGGAGGAGGAGGAGGAAGAGGAAGAGCAGCAGGAGGAGGAGGAAGAGCTTGGGTTTGAATAAATATACACCCTATCAGTTTTTACACGATGTTGAAGTAGACTGTAAATCCTGCCACTTATCAAAGCACTTTTATACAATGGAGACTGGAGTTAATTAAAATAAAACACCATCTGTATTCGATTGAACTTTATCCTAAGCCCTATAACATTCATTTCCAGTTTGGTCATTCCAATACAACCAACAAGCTCGCATTCCAATGCCTCTGGATAATATTAAATCATCTTTTCCTTTTGTTAATAATATTAATTACCCAAGTCTCCAGATGTTAAGGCACACAAATGTAGGGGAACAGTTCACTGGCTGCCACACAAGAGAACACTAAATACTTACATAAAAACAGCTAATTTGGCCAAATAGTTAATTGGAAATAACTAGACAAAGTAAATACTCATCAGGCTGACAGCTAATTGATCGGCCTGAAAACTAGATGCATGTAAAAGAGGTATGGCGGTTGAGATTCTGAATTCATAATTGGTTCCGATGTCTATATGTTTTTCTCTGGGGCAAAAATTTAATTAGAATTGTAGAAGACAATCAGCCAATCACGTGGAGGTTTCAGGCTGGGCTGGGATGTCCGGCTGTTTATATATTTTTTCTCTTTCTTCTTTATTGGCAGGATGCTTTGATAGCAGCCTTGCCAGGAGCTTTATTAGGTAACTGTGCAAAAGGGATTTTTTTTTTTAATTTGAAAAGAAGGTTTAACTGCCAGAGCCTGTGCCTGGGAAGTAGACTTCCTTCTGTTTCTTTCAAGGACTCAAAGTAAAGACTGTCCTTCAGAGGTAAATAGACGGCTCTGACACGAAGGAGGAAGAGACTGAGGCTCCCGTCCCTTGACACCTGCCCACGCTGCTCACAATCTCCTGCCCCCGCTTTACTGTGGGGTCACCAGTGTCCACACCTCCGGGGCAGCTAGGATCTCTGCATTAACACTCACAGTGGCAGGGTGCTGGCGGCTCCCACCATTAATCCTAGCTACTCAGGAGGCTGAGATCCAAGGATCGCA
The DNA here is from genome assembly GCF_023159225.1 of Perognathus longimembris pacificus. Taxonomy (NCBI): domain Eukaryota; kingdom Metazoa; phylum Chordata; class Mammalia; order Rodentia; family Heteromyidae; genus Perognathus; species Perognathus longimembris. The sequence continues at coordinate 38,155,780 of NC_063180.1, forward strand.
CGCAGTTCGAGGCCAGCCCAGGCAGGAAAGGCTTTGAGACTCTCTAATCTCCCATTAATTACTCAAAGAGCTACACGTGGAGCAGCTGTATGGCTCAAGTGGTACAGTGCTATAGCCTGGAGTGAAAGAGCTCAGGGACAGCGGCCAAGCCCTTGTGTTCAAGCCCAGGATCAGCACCTGCGTGTGTGTGCGCACACGCGCACACGCACACACACACACACACAGACACGTCTGTCTTTCCACAGGCCATGTGTCCGAATGGGCTCCCTGGGGACTGGGACCTCTGGTGCCCCCGGGGCCGGCATGAGTGGCCTCTGACCCCTGCTCCAGCTGTCAATGATTGCCGCCCAGCGGCCAGGAGACCACACCAAGAAGCCATTTTTCCACGAGACTTTATTGTAATGCTCTCTGTGAGGAGCTGAAATAATTTTGCTACCAGCTAAAGAGCTCGGCCCAGGACTTTGCGTGTTTCTTTTACGATTTCAATCTTTAAGCCCGGCATTGGGGGCTCACGCCTGTAATCCTACCTACTTGGGAGGCTGAGATTTGAGGATCATGGTTCAAAGGCAACCTGGGGCAGATATATGCCAGTGATTGTTATCTCCAATTAACTAGTAAAAAGCTGAAAGTGGAGGCTGGTGTGCACGTGCACGCGCGTGTGTGTGCACGTGCACACGCACACATACAGAGAAAGGTATGTGATGAGATTCATAAAAACATTCACCTGCCTGATCTTTTACTTTCATTAGTACACTTGTCATTTGAAGTGCCTGGGGGCTTTGTTTAATGGGTAGCATTCACATATCTAATAATTATAGCATATTTTGATAATATTGGTACTTATTGCTTTTTGTGTGTGCCAGTCCTGGGGCTTAAGCTTAGAGTCTGGGCGCTGCCCCTGAGCTTTTGTGCTCAAGGTTAGCGCTCTACCACTTGAACCATAGCTCCACTTCCAACTTTGGGGAAGTCCATTGGTGATAAGAGTCTCATGGACTTTCCTGCCCAGGCTGGCTTCGAACTTCAGTTCTCAGGTCTCAGCTTCCTGAGTAGCAAGGATTACAAGCATGAGCCACCAGTACCCAGTTGAGAATGTAAATTCTTAAGCTTGATAAGGCCTTTTGGTGATCTGGTACCTCCATCTCTGTCATGTTTGATTCCAGGAAGAAAAGGCAAACGAATACCTTTCCAGAAGCACAATGCAGCCCTGACTCAGCCAATGTTAGGACCACAGACCAAGTTCAAGGGGAGAAGGCCGCCCGTGCTTACCTGGGGGTCCAGTCTCAGCAGGGTGTGAGGGCCTCTGCTGCTCACGGTGGAACGCTTAAAGGTTTTGCTGTGGTAGAAATGGTAGTAATCTTCCAGGGGCCCAATCTGCAAAATAAAAAGCAAGGTACCACCCATGAGTACCACCCATAAGTACCAAACACTCAGAGGTCTCCGTCCACGGGGCGCTGGTGGATTTGGCTCGTGCCTGCCATCCTAGCTACTCAGGAGGCTGAGAGCAGAGGATCAAAGGCAGCCTAGGCAGGAAAGTCTGTGAGACTCCACCAAAAAGCCGGAAGGAAGGTGTGGCTCAAATGGTAGAGCACCAGCCTTGAGTGAAAAAGCTAAGGGACAGAGTCCTGGGCGCTGAGTTCCAGCTCCGGTACTAGCATGCACGCACATGCGCACGCACACAGGCTCACACAAGCTCTTCTCCTGATTCAAGCCTGACTCTGCTCCCAGAAGAAATGGACCCCCATCACACTGCATGCACGCACGCACACGCACACACACACGCACACACACACACACACACACACACACACAGTCAGCGTTTACAAACCGGAAAGTGGATTCCAAGGGTCCTTCTGAGATAAACAAACCGAGGTAACATTTCAGTAAAGCACTTGCTCCATTACATCCTGTGGTAAGTGAGTGTCACTTCGAGTGTGTCCTATCTTGGCCTCGTCAGGACAAGAATGAGTGTCCATTTCAGGCCCAAGCATTCCTGCGGTAGCTCAGTTAGCATCGTCAGGTCTGCAGCACATTCTCAGGATAAACAAGCTCCATTCTCTCCACCCCATGGGTAAACTGAGATATCTAAGAACAAGCACTCAGCCTCCAGCGTAGCAGACGAAGCAGCCGGCCAAGGACAACACGTGGGCCCATTTGCTTCGGGGCAAGAGGAAAGGTCAGATGAGAACATCCAGACCCCTGGGGGTGTCCCGATTTTCTGCCAGGCGCAAGTTTTCAGGACAGATTTCAGCTCAAGGGTGGGGTTGAGGCCACCGCAGCTATGGGGCTCAATCCTGGGTCTTCGAGAAGGGCTGACCCTAGTAATCCTTCCTGCAGTCGACACTTGCTCGCTCTCACACCAGATGACCCAGGAGCATCCAGACCGTGATCGCACGGGCGGGCTGCCACTTCTCACGTTCGCTGGCTCCAGATGGCTGCCAGTTAGTCACCATTCTTGCAAGAAGGGCTTTCGAAATGCACATGGACCGAACATCCCCTAGAATCTCATGCTGCCCTTCCCCGGCTCAATCACCTGAGTTTCTTTTGCCAGCTTCTCATTGGAGTTGGAATTTAAGACTCCAATAACTCCCCCCTATCCATGCCTTCACTTTTCTGAGGTTCAGTTTCCTGCAGTCAATATTACGTGACAAAATTATGCGGCAAGTCAGGTGCCAGTGGCTTATGCCTATAATCTCAGCTACTCGGGAGGCTAAGAACAGGAGCAGGATGCTTTGAGGCCAGCCTGAGCAAACACACACAAGACCTCTTCTTAACCAACAGCTGGGTATAGCAGCCTATGCCTGTCATCACAGCTGTGTGGGAGGCTGAGATTGGGAGGGTTAGGGTTCCAGGCCAGCCCAGGAAGAAAAGTTGGCAAGACTCCATCTCAATGGAAAGAAACTGGGCATGATGAAACAAGCCTGTCATCTTCGCTATGATAGGAAGCCTAAAATAGGTGGGTCACAATCCAGAGGAATACCTAAGCAAGAAGCAAGATCTTATCTGAAAACTAACCACTACTAAAGCAAAAAGTCAAAACAAATAAAAAGCTAGTGGAATGGCTAAGAGGTACTGTGACTGCTTAGTAAGCCAGGCCTCCGAGTTCAAACTCCAGAATCAACAACAGCAGCAACAACAATAAGCAGAAAATTCCAGAAAGAAACAATTCATGTTTACATGTTTACATGTTTTTTATTAGCCTTTGTTGCTAATCTCTTAAGTGTGCTTACTTTTTAAATTAAGCTTTATTATAGGTATGTATTTACAGGAAAAACATGTTTTGTGCATAGATCTATATAGGTAGATGGTATATATCTATGTGTATTGTCTATATACTAGTGGTGTACTGTACTATGCATAACATATGCTATGCTATTAAGCATCTATTAATACACATATCTAGGATCAGTAGAGTATGTAGAGCATATAGTATGCAACATAGATATCATTGGCAGTTTCAGGAATCCATGGAATGTCCTGGAACCTATCCCAGATGCAGATAAGGGGCCTTGCTTTAATTATTCCCTGGAGAAGCTTATATGAGATGATTATACGCATGAGTTTCCAGTCAGATACGCCTAATTCAGCTCCTCCCATGTTAATTGTGGGGATAAAGCTATTCAATCCCTGAGAATCTCAGTCCCTTAAAATGATGTTGTATCTAGGACTACAGTCAACCCAACACAGTGCCGCGGTGACACCCCTCCCTCCTCACGCACAGCCGCTGTGTGCTCTGAGCTGACCCCAAGGGAGGCTGAAGCTACCAGTGCCCATCTTCATGCCTTTGCACACTCTACAGAACAGGTGTGCAAGGTTCTTCGCCATCCTTCAGCTCCCTTTGCCAGAAATCTTGACAGTCTGGCTGCCTCTGGTTCTTAGGTTTAGAATGCCTAGCTTTGGTGTGTTTTTTAAATCAATTTTATTTAAAATTAATTAATTTAATTTTTGTGGTACTGGGAAATCTCCGAACCCAGGGCCTCACGAATGCTAGGCAAGCACTCTTACCACTAAGCCACATTCCCAGCCCTCTAGCTTTGTTTTTAAAGAACCTCCTTTTTATATGTAAACTTCCTTCCTCCCCTCTTTCTTTCTTTTTCTTTCCTTCCTTACCTCTCTCCCTCCCTTCTTTCCTTCCTTATTCCTTTTCACTCCTTGCCTTTTCTTTTTTGTGCCAGTAGTAGGGCTTGAACTCAGGACCTGGACGCTGTCCCTGAGCTTTTTCACTTGTGGCTACTACTCTACCACTTCAGCCATAGCTCCACTTCTGGCTTTTAGCTGGTTAATTGGAGATAAAAATCTCATGGCCCTTTCTGGCTTTGCTCTGGGGGGCCTCAGCTCTTAGCAGCAGTGAGCCACCTGCACCCGGCTTCTACTTGAGCTTTCGATGGTATGCTTACAATTATGGACCACCAAGAGGATGAGGCAGATCAGAGCAGCCGCCATCTGCCCAGTGCTTCGTCTATGCCGAGAGCCTTGTGGGTAGTTGGCCAATGCTGGCCAACCTGCGGAGCTGGGACTCTCTCTGGTTCTTTCCTGTGCTCCACCTCTTGTTGCTCAAGGTCTGGGATGGCTATGGATTTGGGCCAAATATGCACCTAACTTGACCACTTCCTGTCGGGCGACATGAGCTTTCCCTGCATCTTCGTTTTCTCATGACACTAATAATTACCACCTTGCCTGGCTGCCGGCTTCAAGACTGGAATGAGCTGTCGGTGTATGAACGAGCTTAGCGGGGCACCCCCACACACACGGTCTTCTGCACTTCTGAACCCCCACTTGTTCTCTATCACATGACATTTTTCTGTGACATGGCTCGCGTCACTATTTCCGTCCTATTTTGCACACGTGCACTTTCACTTCTCTTCCCACAGGTGAGTCACGTGGCTTGTGTCTTCCACAAAGTTAATTGCTACCCATGCCCAAAGCCGCCTCCTAAAACATCCCAGACCAGAGACAGTCCCGGAGCAGCATTAGTTAATAAATAGTAGTATTTAATAAGTACGTTGGCTTTGAAGCCGGCTCTTATCTCTGGATGTGTTACATAACCTTTGCTCTGTCAACCCTAGGCATTCTAGTCACGTCCTATTGATACTGTCCAGGGGCAGGTTCGTTTCCTCTACCCCTTAAGGAAATGACAAGGCAGGGAAGTGTCTCACCATTCAGGGCCACAGAGAAACAATGAGTTGAATGCATTTGCTGGCAAAAGAATGGATGCAGTGTATTGGACATCAACAGACCCATGGCGGGGAGGCCTCTGAAGCCATCCAGCCCCTGAGCCAGGCCAGCGGCAGCCACCTTTTCCCTTGAGCAAGCGTCAAGGCCACCGAGTCCCCTCCCTGTGGGCCACCATAACTCCCAGGTCTTCTTTGAGCAAGGGAAGAAAAATGGCGTGCAGAATGCTACCCAGGCAAAAGGCCTTTGTGGGCAGCAGTGGCCAGTGCCACAGTCTTCGGATGCATACGCCCGGCTCTGCATCTGATCGTTCAAGGAGAACCTACGGCAGCTGTCCTTTGTGTCTAGCCGGTTTCACGTAGCGCCATGTGTTCAAGGCCTGTCCATGTGGGAGCCTGTGTCAGGATTTCCTTCGTGTGTGTGTGTGTGTCTGTGTGTCTGTGTGTGTGTCTGTGTGTGTGCTGGTAGTGAGGCTTGAACTCAGGGCCTGGGCGCTGTCCCTGAGCGTTGATTCCTCTCAAGGCTAGTGTTCTTCCACCTCAGCCACAGCTTCACTTCTAGCTTTTAGGCAGTTACTTAAAGATAAGAATCTCACAGACTTTCCTTCCCAGGCTGGCTTTGAACCATGATCCTCAGATCTCATAGCTCTCCCCAACTTGGAAAGCTGCCCCTCAGCTCTCGGGGTGCCAGTGTGAGGGATGATGTGAGGCTGACAACTACCAGGCTTGACAGGGTCATGTCGGGAGGGCGTTCACTGACCAAGGAAGCCTGGCCGCCTCCTGACCCCCACACTGGCTGGGACCCGCCGTCCTCTCACTCCGACTCCCTGGGCCTTAGTCTCCTCTGTAGAATGGGGCCGCGTCTGTGAGGAAAGAGCCATCCTGAGTTACAGACAGGGAGATGGAGGCCCGGGGAGGTCAAGGTCAGTGCGTTCAGGAGGATGTCTACATCCTGACCCAAGCAACCTCCCCATTCGGCACACCGGCAAGCAGAGGACAATGTTGGATGCTAAATGACATTCGAATAGTTGAAATGGGATGGGAGGTGAGTGCTATACAGTTGGCACCTTCAGCATCCAATTGACAGATTCAAGATGGAGTCTCTCCTCCTCCTCCTCCCTCTCCTCCTCCTCCTGCACCTCCTCCTCCTCCTCTTTCCTCTCCTCCTCCTCCTCCTGCACCTCCTCCTCTTCCTGCTCCTCCTCCTCCTCCTCCTCCTCCCTCTCCTCCTCCTCCTCCTGCTCCTCCTCCTCCTCCTCCTCTTTCCTCTCCTCCTCCTCCTCCTCCTTCTGGCTGGCGCTCCACTTCTGGCTTTTTGCTGGCTAACTGTAGATGAGAATGTCAAGGACTCTGCTACCCAGGCTGGCCTCAAGCTCTGATCCTCAGACCTCAGCCTCCTGAGTCGCTTAGATGACAGTCACGAGCCACCCATGCCTGACAAGATGTCTTATGTCGCAACATAAAATTCCACTATGTTCTTTTTCTTTTTTCTTGCCCATGGTATTTTCACAATTGCATTCACTGGAGTCCGTCTCTGAGCACACCAGACAATAAAGCAAACGATCTGCTAGATATCGAACCCTCATATCCCACCACTCCACGCTGACATGTATGGATGTACAGCCCTTGATAAAATCGGTAACACCATTAAAATAGCATTAGAAGCCCTGCTAAGTGTTCCCAGCCAGAACATTGGAAGAAATGAGATTGAAGAATCCACAATGAGTGTAGGTTAATTCTCCTCAACAGGATGCTCTATTTGACAGCTTAAAAAACAATTGTAGCTAATGTATATACACACATGGCACAAAATAAAGGAAGGTGTAAAACAAAAACTCAGGAGAGTCCCTCAGCTTCCAATGCATGCTTCCAGCTCAGAGGTCAGATCAAGTCACAATCTTAGGAGCTTGCAGATGGGGAAACTGAGGCAGAGCAAAGCAGTCACTTCAAGTCCATCCCATAAGTCAACAGCACAACCCACATTCTGAACTGTCCACCTTTTGTCTCTTGGCCTGGCGAGGGTCGTGATTGTAGGGCTGGGGGACCCCCCCCCCCCAGGACCGCCACAAGCTCTTCCACCAAGTCTGTGTCTCAGCAGATGGGTGCAAGGGACCCACGGGAGTTACACACTAAGCTCCATGAGACACACTCTGTCATGCCTCTCCACCGGTGTCTTGAGGTTATGCGTGCATACGTGCACGCAAGCGTGTGTGTACACGGACATGCACGTACACAGATGTACGTATGCGGTCAGAAGGTGGATGTGTGTGGGTTTGCATACAGCCATCTGTGTGTGTGGTTGCACGTGTGTGTTTAGGAGTACATGCATATGCATTGTGTGGCACACAGCCAGGCGAGCCTTTGGTTTTCCCACAGCTTTCACATCCCAGTGGGTTCCTAGAGCTGATGCTGGCTGATGGACCTGATCCGGAACCCCCAGATCTATGGTACCCCATCGTGGAGAACATCAGAGTCAGCCGCACAGCCCCAGGGAGGGCCTGCTGCATGGGGGCTCAGAACCCCAGAGGCTGGTTCTGGTTCTTGTGTGCTGAGCTGGGCTCAAAAGCTATGGAGTGAAGAGAACATTCCAGAATTCTTGTGGACCCTGCAGCCTCATCCCGGGAGAGGTGAGCCCTTCCCTGGAGGTGGTCCTCCCTGCTGACCTTCTAGTGTGGGAAAGCCTCAGCTCTTCCCGTGTGGGCTCAGAGCACTGGGAGCTGCAATGGGAGTCCTCCCGGGGCCGGTCATACGCTCACCATCTCTGTGCCCTGGCCTGGTGGAACACAGATGGCAGATGACTCCTGCCACCACCAGAACAGCCTCAACCAGACGCCATCTACCGCCTGGGTTCCATTGATCCCCGGGAACTGCCTGTCTCAGTGGAAGGTGCCACCCAACCTTCCCAAAGCCATCTCTGAAATGACCCGGAGCCCGGTCCTCTTGGGCACAGGCAGCGGGCGCTCACTGGACCCCAGTGGGCCTCTGTATCTCCTTGCTAACACCTCAGGCCTTCTCCTCATGGGAGAGAAAGCCCAGCCTTTCCCGGGCCATCTCCAAGTCAGGCTCCTTGTCCAACTGAGCTGACCTGGGCCTGGGCCTGAGCTGACCTAGGCCTCCAGGCAAGGGGCCTGGGCCTGGGTTACTTACTGCACCTGCTCCTCCGGGCCCCACATGCCTGCTATTCTTACCCCCTCCGCTCCACCCCCCAGCCTCCAGGAAGCCTCCTGGACTCACCCCCACCCCCACCCCCATCCAATCTGCTTCCATTGTCATTTGCGTCCCTGGTAAGGGACTTTTGTCATCTGTCAACCCTCAGAGCCTCTGGTGCAAAGGAGGAGTGTGAAGAGAACGTTCCAGAGCTCCAGTCCATTCCACCAACAGAGACTAGTCCAGCCAAGGGCTGAGCCCCAGCAGGGCTCCCGTCCTGGGTACAGCCACCCTGCCTTTGTGCTTTCCCAGAGCAATCCCTGCACTGTGGGTCAGGGAATCACCTGCTGGGTGGCCCAGGCCCAGCCCGTCAGCCTCTCTGTTCTCCTCCTACCACAATGGCAAGCACTCCCAGCCCGCAGCGGAAAGGATGGCACCACGCCCTGGGGGTAGGGGGCTTGAAAAGCTGCCCCATGGCCCCCCAAAAGGGCAAAAGCCAAGGGCAAGAGGGAGCAGCCTGCCTGAGCTGGTCCCTTTCCAGGAAGAACGCCTCTTGTCTTGTTTGTTTTTATTCCCTCCCTGCTTTGAGAAGAGCAGGGGCGAGTGGGGGGGGGGGGGAGGAGGGCAGACACAGCGGGTGCTCCCAGCTAGGCTCACCCTACCTGCTAGAAGTGCTAGAAGTAAGGAATGGGGGAAGAGGGGAGGGGAGGGAGGGCTAGGAGGGGGAAGAGAGGGGACCAGAGGGGAAGGAGAGGGGGAGGACGGGGAAGGGAGGAGGAGGAGGAAGAGCACAGTACTGAATTAATCCCACGTGGTGAGGAAGTAAAGCCACTCTTGAGCACATTGTGTCTACCCCGAATGACATCAGACCCCCGTTTCCCCTCCCCCCCCCACAACTGGGCTCTCCAGTGGACATGGCTGAAGATACAAGTTCAGGTCCCTCCACCCTGATGGGAGGAGTGGGCTAGATACATACTTTGATCAGTCCCCCCTCCCACCCCCAAAGAAAGAACAACTCCCAACTCCATCTCCCCAGGCCAGCGCAGAGAAAGCGAATGAATGAGCTACAGAAGCCGGCGCGGAGGGGCGGGGCTGGCCACGCCCTTCATCAGCTCCAGCCTGCCCTTGGCTGGGCGCACAGATGACAGGCGGGGCGGGGGGGGGGGGGGGGGGGGGGGGCCCTGTCCACCCCACAGCTGCTACGTGCTGGCTTCTGAACACCGCCGCTTGTCATCCAATAGGGCCAGCAGAGTCCCAGGGCCCCAGGCTTTCTGGAAGAGTCTCTGTCTAAAGTCATGGGTGTCTGAGTTCAGTTATATAACACTATTGATCCCAGTTGGCCCGCTTAAGAAAAACATAACTAATTAGAGCCCATAAAAACCTACACACCAAATTAATTCTGTATTGCTCTAGTGACTTCCTCCTGAAAAAAAGAAGTTATAAATAGAGATGGTCACTGAACCTATATTTAGCCAGCACTGAGTTACCTGGTATTTATAATTAAGGAAGTCCAGAGAGACAGAAGGGACATTTTGTTGCTATTTTTTTTAAAAAAGGTACTTTAATTAAAAAGAACAACAAAAACAAACAGCTTCTCATTTCAGGCTCATATACCCATAACCACATTCTGTTATTGCAGTAATTATAATCCTGATACAAGTGAAGATCAGTGAACACTTTCCTAGTTCCCTAAAGTTACTTTCTCTAGCATAGATCCCACCAGACTACAGTCAAGCTGTTCAGCTTCCCACAAATTCCTGGAAAACCATTCATTCTGATGGAGGAGACTTCATTCTCCTCCCTGAAGCTGCCGAAGCGAATGGTCTGGCTTCTGATGATGTCTGAGACGCACACTCACCCCGGGTCTATCCTAGCCCGAGACAGGGCCTTGCTACGTAGCACAGGCTGCTCTTGAAATTTCACAGGGTAAATTCTGATAAACGCGGCCTGAGGCCGGGCACTGCGGCCCTCGCCTGGCATCCTCGCTACTCAGGAGGCTGAGATCTGAGGATGGACGTTTGAAGCCAATGGGGACAGGAACATCTGCAAGACACTTATCTCCAACTAAGCAGCAAAAAGCTGCAAGTGGAGCACTAACCTAGGGGGGGAAAAAAGGGGGAAGCAGTATCCCAGTCCTGGGTTCAAATCCCAGATCTACTGACAAACAAACCCCACCAAAACATAGAACCCCACACTTCCATTCTATTTCTCACCAATGCCCATGACATCCGCAGACATCCGCCGGAGTGGGCTGAATTCCCCCCCATTCCACTCTATCCTCACACCCAAGCTGCACTTAGCGGCCTGGGCTCCCTCTCTGTGGGCTGCTACCTCGTTCCTCGTGTGTCTCACTTGGAAAAGCCCAAGCTGCCTTCCGTTCTGTTTGATGCCCCGGTCACGCCCATGGGCCTCCTCCAGGTGTTTTATGAGCTTGGAGGTTCACTACTGACAACTGCGATCAACGCCCCAGTATTCAGGAGAGCGCCCAGTATGGCTTCTCCCAGGAGAGGAAGGCAGGCTTCTTAGAGCAGGGCAGAAGCCAGCCAACCCCTCCCGCCTCATCTCACGCACTAGGCCACCTCTCCAGTCGCAGTCACGTAGTCCACTCCCTGCACTGAACCCCTGGGAATGAATCCCTGGCCCCAGCTGGGTCCCCACTTTGGTGTGGAGACCCTCACAGCTCACCGTGATGTTGATCAACCAGTTCCTCAAGCCATTCTACCCACCCGGCCTCCAGCCCGGTCCCTTTGGGCAGCTGGGTCAAACATTTCCTGCTTAGAACCCAAGACGGCCGGCCCCTCTCCCGCCTCCCGCCACCCCACCCCCCCCCACCCCCCGTAGCCAGTCTCCACACAGCAGGGGACACCTTGACACCCAGCACCTGGGAGCTGTCACACAGGCCTTGAACTCGGGACCTCAGGTTCCCCCTTGGCATTTTCTCTCATGGCCGGTGCTCTACCACTTGAGCCACTTGAACCTCCACTTCTGGATTTTTGCTAGTTAATTGGGAGGTAAGAGTCTCTCTGACTTATCTGCTTGGGCTGGCTTTGAACTATGGTTCTTCTATCTCAGCCTCCTGGGTAGCTCAATTCCTTCCTTCCTTCCTTCCTTCCTTCCTTCCTTCCTTCCTTCCTTCCTTTCCTCCCTTCTTCCCTTCCTTTCCTTCCTTCAAGTTAAACAAAACGGAGTTAAAGGTAGAAGCAGAACTCTATGAAACAGTCAATAACTTTCCAATGACGATCACTTGAAAAGCTGAATGTAAGTCTTTAAAACTCCGGGAGGGGAGAGAACACCAAGCCGCGTGACAAAGAAAAATGAGGCGAAGCAGGTGGAAGTATCCTGCGATGAAGTCAGCTCCAACCCCGGATGGGGCAGAGATTTAAAAGGCAGTAAGAACCACTCTCAATGATGCTAGGCTAGTAAATTTGAAACCTTAGGTGACATGAGCAAATGACTAGGAAATTACAATTTATGAAAACTAAAAATGAAATACTTGGGGGACTAGTCAGATTTTACACTCAAGCAATTGAAACAGTGGTCGGACATCTATCTCCCTCCCATGAAACAGGCTGAGACAGTTTTACAGGTGCTCACTACTAAAACCTCAATGTGTAGATCATTCCAATCCAGTACAAACTCTTCCGGAGCATAGAAAAAGAGCAAAATTTCATGAGGCTGGAATAACATTAAAGCCAGACAAGGACAGTCTACAAAGAGAAAATTATGGGTTCGCTTTAACCATGAATAGAGAAGCTGAGCTTTGAACTAGAATATGACAGTACCAAATTCAGCAAAAAGTAAGAAAGACAATCCACTGACCGAGGTAGATATAGTCCAAGAATGCAAGATTGTTTGAACCCCAGGAATGAATGAATTTTAATTCATTCTTCCAACAGATTAAAGGAGATATGGGGGGAAAACTGTAAAATTTTAAAACGTAGGATTAAAAACTCTTTGCAACCAATAAAAAGAAGGACATTTATTTAAACTATTTAAAAAAGGAATCTAGCCTGATGCTGGTAGTTTTTGCCTATAATCCTATCTACTCTGGAACCTGAAGGTTTGAAGCCAGCCCAGGCAGAAAGGAGGGAGGGAGGGAGGGAGGGAGGGAGGGAGGGAGGGAGGGAGGGAGGGAGGGAGGGAGGGAGGGAGGGAGGGAGGGAGGAGACCTAGCAGATGAAACTATGCTTGTCATTATGCAATATGGAGAAACTTGGCTATTACAAAGAGACGGGGAAAAACACCTGTTTCCTTTCCTCTTTCTGGAATCTCTGTAGACCTTCTGCTCGTTTCATTAAGACAACGTTCTATGCAATCTGTCCAGAGCAATGCCCAGGGCAAGAGAAGCTCAGCTCAGAAAAGAAATAAAAACCTGGCAACTCCAGGAGCTTCTGTCATTGTCTTTGAGGAGTGACAGGAAGCAGACATTTGCATCGGTGGCAAAGGTCTATTCTCTCCCTCAGTCTTCAGGGCAGGTGGAGACGGCCTCTAAGCCTCTCTGATGCTCCAGGAGGCCAACAGAGGCTGACAGGCATATTTTTGCTAGTTTGCTCGTGTGCGGTACGAGGGCTTGAACTCAGGGACTAAGCGCTATCGCTTAGCTTTTTCACTCGAGGAGGGTCCTGCTCTCCCACTTTAGTCACAGTACCCCTTCTAGCTTTTGGGTGGTTAACTAAGAGCCTTACAGACTTGCCCCTTCCCTGGGCTGGCTTTGATCCTCAGCTCCCAGCCCCCCGCGTGGCTAGGATGGCAGGCGTGCGTTTTCAGTAGCATCGCTTAGAGGAGTCCTCGCCCGCTCGAGGCGTTCATGGAAAAGCATACGTCCCTGCTCAGCGTCGAGCTCCGCGTCCGAGCTCAGCGTCCGAGCTCAGCTTCCCGAGGGACAGGGCTCTTCCAGGGTGCAGTCCCTCAGCGCAGGAAGGAGGCACTGCAGGAGCGGCGGGAAGAGTTGGCCAACTACGGCTATTTACATATCCTACCATAGTTGATACATTTTATCGTGCCAACACATCCTAGAGCACTGTAAGTATTTAATTAGTTTTATTTCCTTTTCACAACAATGGTGTTTTATTTGCCTTCCTGATGTAATTAGTATAATCTCCTTATTTATTTCCCCTCGAGTCAGCTTACTACTTACTCCTTTTCGTTACTAAAAATTTTGTTTCCTTCCAAGTTTTTCTCTTAATCAAATCCTTCCTATTTTTTTAAATTTCTTTCCATTTTGTGTGTGTGTGTGTGTGTGTGTGTGTGTGTGTGTGTGTGTGTGTGTGTCAGGATCTTATTACGTAGCCCAGGCTGGCCTCAATTCACAAGTCTCTTGCCTCAGCCTCCCTAGAGTGCTGGGCTTACAGGCATGTGGCACCATGCCCGGCCCAAGTCCTTCTTTCAATTCCATTTCCCTTACAACCTGCACTAGGACAATTTTATTTCAGATGAATGATACATCTTCCCTTTAGTATTGTCTTCTACGTCTCTATTTTACCACTTTCCCCTATTTCAGTTTAACGCTCTTTCGTTTCTATTATGCCTTATGTGTGCCGAATTTCATGTCCCTCCGGCATTCATTTTAAGAGAATTAAGCGAATCTATAAATAAAAGCAGCTTCTTACAATAATGCTTTCATTCTTCCCCCACTCTCCCCACCTCCAGTTCTGGAGCAAACTGTAATTCTAGCAGCAGCCTCTCCTGGGCAGAGGCTCCACTACAAAGAGTCAGGCACCCCCCCCCCCCCAACACACACACACACACACACAATCCTAGCTAGGTGCAGTCTGGGAGGATGGGGAGTGGGGGTGCAGGATTCTAAGTCAGGACAGGCACCAGTGAAAGACATGGCACAGAACAGTTATTGCTCTGGCCCTTCATTCAATCTCATCAAATCAGAGGAGGCTGGAAAGTCTACAGAAAGTCAATAACTCAAAGCCTAAAACTAGAAAGGAAGAAGAAGAAGGAGAAGGAGAAGGAGAAGGAGAAGGAGAAGGAGAAGGAGAAGGAGAAGGAGGAGAAGAGGAGAAGAAGGAGAAGAAGAAACAACACTGCAGAGTAAGACACAGAGAGAAGATAATTAGTAGGCAAGCAACTCCGACTCCCATTGGCTGCCGGGGGTGTCTAGGCCTCCCATTGGCTGCTGAGGTGTAAGCCAAGGCTTGTCTCTCCCCACAGGAAGTTCCTTAAACAGAGAGGCTGAGCTCATTTGCCATTTCCTGGGATGCTAATTCCAAACTAGAAACTCTACCAGCAAACAACTAGCAAATGAAATCCTCAAGGAGCCCCAGTAATAATCCATTCAGGTGCTTGGGTGACACGGAGCACCTCCAACCAACACCCCCCCCCCCAAAAAAAAACCCACAAAACAATAAACAACGACAAAATCCTCACCAAACCCAGATTCCTTTGAGGACATCATTTGTCCCCTTAAGTCCCTAGAGGTTTGGAGAACGTGGCTCACACCTGTAATCCTAGCTACTCAGGAGACTAAGATCTGAGGATCACAGTTTGAAGTCAGCCTGGGTAGGAAAGTCCCTGTGAGACTCTTATCTCCAGTTAACCACCAAAAAAGCCTGAAGCAGAGGTAGGGAGCCAGTGGCAGCGCACCAGTTTTGAAAGAAAAAGCTACGGGGCAGCGCCCAGGCCCCGAGTTCAAGCCCCAGTACCAGCACACTTATTTAAGCCACTGAACTAAAGCCAGCTTCTAGTTGAGGGACTGAATGTGTCTGAGTGTGTTACGCCTCTGCAGATGACAAATTAAGAGATGTGTGTCAGCCAGGGATTGATGGCTTGCCTGTAATCCTAGCTACTCAGGAAGCTGAGATCCAGAGGACTACAGTTCAAAGCCAGCCCAGGCATTAAAAAAAAAAAAAGTCCATGAGACTTTGCTGCAATTAACCAACAAAAAACAGAGCTGAAGGCACCGCTCAGAAGTAGAGCACCTGCTATGAGAGAAGAAGCTGAACAAGAATGAGGCCCTGAGTTCAAGCCCAGTTACCAATACACACACACACACACACACACACACACACACACACACACACACACACAGAATATAACACCATTAATAAACTCAGGCATAAGTAGTTACTTGGATAACAGAATAGAAATAGAGACTGGGCCCCATAGGAAGAAGAATGCAAATGGAGAGTTTTGTTAAAGTTTAAAAAACAAAAGACCAGCAGAAGATCAAGGATGTGTGAGAGACAGGTAATGATCACCAAAATTGAGCCTGTTTCTCTGTTAAACTCCATCCTGCCATGGGGCCTGACAGATACAAAAACCGCCCATTTCCTGGCCCCGGGCAGAGGGCACAGCAGCCACCAGGCCCTTGGCTCCGCCGACCTTTCTAACGCGGGACAAGGCACGTACCCTGCCAGGCCCAGAGCCAAACTTCAATAAACGTTCACTGAACAACATGGGCCCACGAAATCCCTGCCCTCTCATCATGACAACACCTGGTGTTTGCTAAACGACAGAAACGCCTAACCTGCCTCAATCTACCAAAACAGCCCATGCCTCTCCTGCCTCTCTGTCCACAAAAACCCAGGGGACCCCTCAAGGTCACCTCAAACGCCACTGGTCAAAGAGTCCCTGAAATCTCCCGGGTGAAAACAGCCCCTGAGCCATTCTCCATTGCACTAAAGTATGTGGGTTCCACCATCAGATGAACATCACAATCCCCCCTCAATGTTCTTTCCGATTCTTTGGGGGGGTGTCCTGTTTATCCCCAGTTACACGAGGTAACAAGCTCAAAGCTTTGCAAACAAACAGTACTGCAGATTTTACTTCAAAAAACAAGCAAGCAAGCAAACAAAGCCTCTGAACAAAGTTCAAAAAAAAAAGTGACTGAGAGGAGAGACACTTGCAACATACTGAAAACCACAGACTTAGCACCCTCAGTACGGATAAAAGACAATTCAATGGAAAAGGAGGCAAAGAATACAAAACACAATTCCGAGAAGAGTGAAAATGACCAAAAAAATTGTGTGTGTGTGTGTGTGTGTGTACATGGAGATATTTAACTTCAGTAGTTATCCAAAAATAGCAAGAAAATTAAAACCATCTTGATAAAAGAATTAATAAATACAATTGTCTGCTTTGGTGGCTCACATCTGTAATCCTAGCTACTCGGGAGGCTGAGATCTGAGGATTGAAATTTGAAGGAAAGTCCATGGGACTCTTCTCTCGAATTAACCACCAAAAAGCTAGAAGTGGCGTTGTGGCTGACATGGTAGAGCACCAACCTTGAGCACAAAAGTCTCAGAGACAGTGCCCAGGCCCTGAGTTCAAGCTGTCGGGCGCGTGCACGTGCACACACACACTAATAATGATAATAATGAATAATAATAAGTCATCAGAACTAGAAGAGCTCGAAGTATAGCTAAATGGCTCAGTGCCCAGTGCAAGGCCAGTGCCGTGGAATGGGGTGAGAGAAGAATAGACCAGGACACCATCAGTGAGTGTGCAGGCCACACCCACCAGTGGGCACACGGCAGGGATAGAACCGCCCCCTCGTGAGAGCGGCACCACCCTGCAGCCCAGGACTCCATGAGAGGCTCCTGACCTGGATGTCCAGGACAAATGAAGCGCGCTGGGAGCCAGCCACAACGGCGCGCCGACCATCAGCTACCACGACACCAGCTCAGACAGACCGGGAGGGACAGATGGCAAAACTGTACGACCCATCTGTGTAAGGCGTTTGTGCAGAGGCCAGCGTGTGTGCACGTGTATTCACGAGCATACGGAGGAAAGGGGCCACAAAAGCAGCAAAAGGCCATGCTCCCAAGCGTAACCATGAGCATTTTGCAGTGGTGGGATGATGAGTGATTGTGTGCTGGGGCTTGAACTCAGGGCCTGAGCATTGTCCTTCAGCGCTTTGTATTTTCTTGCTCAAGGCTAGCGTCCACCACAGCTCCACTTCTGGCCTTTTCATAGTTAAGAGATGAGAGGACTCTCGTGGATTTTTCTACCCAGGCTGACTTTGAACCACGATTGTCGGATCTCAGACTCCTGAGTGGCTAAGATGATGGGCACTGGTGCCCCGCTATGGGTGTCTTTCTCTTTCTTTTTTTCAATCATTTGTGTGTGTATGGCAAAAGCTTTTGCATATATGTATTCTTTCTTTTTGTATTATACTGAGAAAGCCTGAGACACCCAGGCCATGCTATTCTCCCGGCAGCCGGGCTCTTGTTGGGCGCCTCCTCTCCTCCAGAGCCCTGCGCTCTTGGAGGAGATCCAAGAGGTTCCAGTCCTTAAGACTCTTGGATCCAATAGGAAGAATGCTGGGCTGGATGGGCTCCTGGCTTCTCCCACTTTGGCTTCCTTTTCTCTGCCCACAGGAGCCAGGCCCTGCCGCCCTGCGCGGAGCACGGAGCACCTGTCCGGGTATCTGGGCCCTCCCTGCCCTACGGTGACTCTGCCTTTGCCCCTCGCAGCTCAGATGACTCATTAATCATGCCTTAGCCTTGATTTGCAAGACCCAGCCAGGTGACAGGAAAAATCACTCAGCATGACCTAACCCTGGACAATGCACACAATTCCAGTGACAATGGCCGGCGAGGGAGCAGCACCCACCCGGAGCCCGGAACAAGGGGAGAGAATCCACTCGGCATTCCTCCCCATGTTCGCGCTCCGAGGGTTGTTTACTTTTGGAGAGTGAGTGGAATGTGCAAAAACCATTTTTGCAGATCCCGGTAGTGGGGGGAAAGAACCTGTAGCGCTTTTCCATTCACTAACACTTCTACGTGTAGAAGCCATGCCAGGGTCTAAGGAGAGAAGAAAGACAAGGCTGACAGATGTTGACTGCAAGATGCTGCGGCCAGGCCCGGCCAGCGGGGGCGGCGCCTCCTGCAGCTGGGGGAAGCTGCTCAGCCCTGCCGTGCGACAGGCAGGTGAAATCTCCATTGAGGACAGCAGGGCTCTCCGGGTAGATCAGGATGGGTGCTTAGTTAAAACAAGGACACGCTGCAGATGCGAGAGACTGCAGAGAGTTTCCAAAGCAGGAAAAAAGTGCTCAGAATGCCTTTCCTGGAGCATAGGGCAACACGGAGGGATAGAAAGCCCGGCGCCCATTATAGGCTCCTGTCATCCTAGCTACTCAGAAGGCTGAGCTCTGAGAATTTGGGCTCAAAGCCAGCCTGGGCAGGAAAGTCTGTGAGGCTTTTATGTCCAATTAACTGCCAGAAAAACTGGAAGTGGGGCTGTGGCTCAAAGTGGCAGAGCACTAGCCTTGAGCAAAAGAGCTCAGGGACAGCGCCCAGGCCCCGAGTTCAGCCCCTCAACCAACACCGACAACAAAACCTGAAAGGGAGGGCAGATGGTAGGAATATACTGGAATTTTCGTGATGTTTGTTTTGATACTGAGGTTTGATCTCTAAGCATCACAATTGCTAGGCAGGTGCTCTACCACTTGAGTCATACCCACAGCCCTTTTTTTCCTCTGGTTATTCTTGAGATGGGGTTCACTTGTTTGCCAGTGCTGTCCTGGACCGTGATCCTCTCATTCACACTTCCTGCCGTGGACAGGATGACAGGTAACACACCAGCATGCCCAGTTCTGTCTGCTGAGATGGTGGTCTCAAGAACTCCCTTCCCACCTGGGATGGCCTCCAACTGTGATCCTCCTGACCTCAGCCTCCCTAGTGGCTAGGATGACAGGGATGGAAGCCGCCCCTGCTGGTTTTAAGGCAGGAAACGACAGTGTGAGGTCTATGACTCCGGAGATTCGGCAGTGTGGGGCATGGCAGGAAAGGTGAGCAGGAGAGGCAGGAATCCAGGTCTTGGCAGAGCAGGTGGCAGGCTCAGGACGGGCAACAGGAGACAGCGCTAGAGGTGACAGGTTGCTCAGGGTTGTGGCCAGGACAATGGGCCCAAGGGATGGGGAGAATTCAGGGTGACGTCTGGTTTCTGGGGAATGAAGTAGGACAGGCTCTGGGTGTGGAGTGCTAGAGAGAGGCCCTGCCTGACAAGAGAGATGCTCCCTCCTCCCACCCACCCCCACCTCCCGCCCTGCCCTAATTCAGCTAGGGTGGGTCCAGCCAAGGTCACCCAGGGCCTTGCAGGGGCAGGAAGGAGCTCTTCTTGATCATCGCTCTGAATTGCCACTGGATGGTTTGAAACCAAAGGGGAAAGTTTGGAAACTGAGGCAGATCTTTGTAGGCACGGAGGCCACTGAGTCGTTCGAGCTAGCCAAGGCAGCCCATGGCTACACTAATAAGGTCTCTCTTGGCAGGAACTCAAGAAGCCCCAAGGAGGTCAGTGAACTGGGCCTTGGTGACCCCTTCCTGGTCCAGAGCAGCAAGGAGTCCCTGCAAAGCCCAGCCCTGCCCTGCCCTACCCAGCCGGGCAGAGCCACATGTCTGGCCAGGCTGTGGGGCCCTGCGGGGCGCGGCTTGTTTGTGTCCAAGCAGCCAAGGGGGAGACAATGAGACTATTTCTTTCCCCTCTGCGGTGCCACCATCTCCGACACTGAGGGCATTGATGGGCCGGTTACCATGGGAACTGAGGCTGCCAATCCTATCCCACAGAGCCTCAGGCTCCCAACAGCTGATGGCTATTCATCCCCCATTTCTTGCGCCTGCCATGGGGACTTCAAAATCTAGCCAGAGCAGAAGCATTTGGATGGAGAGAAGACTCATAATGGGATGGTAGGGAGGTGGACCTGGGGTACCGGAAGTATACATGGTATGCTACAAAGCATTTCCGGGTCATATAGGAAGCTGAGAGTAGAGCTAACCAGGCCTTGAAGCAAAGGGTATGAGTGTCACTAGAGGTGGTTCTTCTACCACACAGAAGCGCACACAGGAGGGACCAGCCTGCCCTCCGGGGAAACCCAAAAGCAAAGGATTAAGAGAAAAGGCAGTGGGTGGAGACCATTTAGGGACTATCGTGTAAGGAAAGGACCCCAGTGCACTCCCCCTTCGTACACACTCACAGCCACGAAGAGCACTTGCTGGCTAAATGGACTCGGTCCTTGGGCCATGGAAGGACCTGCTGTGGTTTTTTTTTTCAGCCATCAGAGGGATGGCTGGATTAGAATTAGATCTTAGCAGCCTGAGAACCGCCCAACTTTGGACTGACACACCCAGGAAGGCCCCAGAGCTCAGGAACAGACACAGACAAGCCAGCAGGTAATAAAGAACAGGTGACAGGGCCTTGGAGCCCAGAAGGGCCTGTCCTCTGGGCTGAGGACATTAAGAGAAATGTCTCCACCATAGGCCCCAGGTTGGAAGATGGCCTCTTCTCCGGACACCGGAAGCCACAGGAGGCCTATCCATCTTGATGATGACACGGGTTAGAGTGGCTGAGTGTGGTACCCTAGGAAGACCAGAAGGGGTGAGCTTGTTCTTTTTTTGCCAACCAATCAGTGTTCAGAGTGAAGAGGAAGAGGAGGGGCCTAACTGCATAGCTCAGGTGCGTATACACACCTGTGGGGGGGGGGGGGGTCCCAGGTGAGAGAAGGAACAGCTGTGGCCATAAGAACCATGAGGCTTCATTCATCCCTTGTTTTCTCATTTTTGCAGAGAGCTGAAAGGCCTTCAAAGTGGCTGGATAGCTTACCCTAGCGGAAGCAGACACGAAGCCAGGTGCCGGTGGCTCACGCCTGGCATCCTAGCTACTCAGGAAGCCGAGATCTGAGGATGGCGGTTCCAAGCCAGTCTGGGCGGGAACGTCTGTCTGCGAGGCTCTCATCTCCACTGAACCACCAGAAAACTGGGAAGTGGCGCTGTGACTCAGAGTGGTAGAGTGCTAGGCTTGAGCACGAAGAGCTCAGGGACAGCGCCCAGGCCCTGAATTCAAACTCCACAACCAACAAGAACAAAAAGGAACAGAAGCAGAGATGGGGGGTGGGGGAGGGTCATCTGTTAAAGGTGGCACGGCAGAAGGAGTTGGAGGGTGTGGGTCATCAGTCTACCTGAATCTAAGTGGACCTAAGGCCTGGTGACACCTCCCTGCAGGGTGGGGTCAGTGGCTCCCTGAGCAAGGGGACACCCCAGACTGTACAGCTGGGCTCGTGCCAGTTCTGGGAGCCAGGAGGCAGCCAGGCACTGTGGACCTGGGCTCAGAAGCCCTCTGTGTGCAGGAGGCTGGAGGAGGGGGGCAGGCGTTTCCCATCTGGGCTAGGCTGGGCTGGGGAACATTCAAGGAACTTCTTTCTAGACAGAAGAGTCTGTGCGGAGGCCGGGAGAGCCGGCCGAGCTCGGGATGTTCCCAGGATGGCAGGGAGTTGTGCTAGACACTGGAGACACAGTGTCTGGTCAGCCCTGCGCGGCCCGTGGCCACCCAGGGTGCCAGGCCAGGCAGGGGTCCAGGGGCTCCTGACCCTGTTGACAGTGCAGCGCTCTGATTGGCTCGCTGGCTTCTGCCGAGATGAACTCGAAGGCCTGCCAGGGGAGCGGTCGGCCAGCCATCTGCTCAGGCTGGATTCTCGGTCTGTTTTTGGACTCTGGGGCCTCCCTGGCTCTACCCCCTCTGCAGCTGGCCGGGCTCTAATGAAACAGAAAGATGGTCACTTAACTAGAGCCCTGTCCACTTCAGTCTGTGACCAGCTCAGTAAAATGCCAAATGAAGCCGGGCACCTGCGGCTCACACCTGTCATCCTAGCTACTCAGGAGGCTGAGATCTGAGGATCATGGTTCAAAGCCAGCCCAGGAAAAACGGTCCGTGAGACTTCTCTCCAATAAACCACCAGAAAACAGGAAGTGGCGCTGTGGCTTCAAGTGGCAGAGTGCTAGCCTTGCGTGAAGAAGCTCAGGGACAGCGCCCAGGCCCGCAGTTCTAAGCCCCACGACCGACTGACAAAAATAAAAATAAATAAAATGCCAAATGAGATGCTATGATGCAAGCTTCAAACCCTAATCTTGTCTGGGTCCTTCAGTTCATACCTCTCCTAGATCAGCCCAAAACACAGGGCACCCTTGGCTCAGAGCATAAAACCCAGAAAGCCTTAGATCAAACACCAATACTGCGGAACTAGTTCACATTCTGGGCTTTCCCCCTCGGCCCTACCAAGCCTCCAACACTCTGGCCACAACAAGTTCTGGTCTATTAGGCTTCCCCTGAGAATAAGATGTCATAGTATGACATAACCATTTTCTTCTACTGGCAAATGAATTCTACAGGCCCACCTGAAACTCTGGGCCAGGTATGGGCTGCTCGGGAGCTATTTTAAGTAAAAACTATTTAAAGTCAGTTCACAATCGTTGAAGGCTCTTAGATCTTTTTAGGGCCCTGGCAGGCAGCCAACCTGCATTTGGTTTTTTTTTTTTAATGGTCAGACTCTGAAGCAACAAATTAGCTCAGTACAACCAGGCGAAGCAGAACTGCAAGAGGAAGTGTGGGACCCCTTCCTGGTAACCCTCACTTTCTAAGGGTGTAGAAGATGCAGCTGTGATGGGAAGGATGGAGGATACCTCGTATAACTTGCCTTGCCATTCAGTCACTTGTGTCAAAGGTAACCATGCACAGGGGTCAGAACAAGGCTCCTCTGCCAAGAAATGGGGTAAAGGGTACAGAGAGGGAGGAAACAGGGCCCGGAGCCAGGGGTCCTGAGGGCTGGCTGAGCTGAAGCCACCATACTTCATTTTCCTGCTTTCCTGGATCACCACTTCCTCACTAAGGGAACTGGCCCCACCTGGGAGGACTTGAACTCAGGACCTGGACACTGCCTCTTAGCCTTTTTACTCAAGGCTGGTGCTCTGCCACCTGAGCCACACCTCTACTTCTGCCTTTTTAGAGGGTGTGCCCAGACTGGCTTTGAGTCACAATCCTCAGATCCTGAGTAACTAGAATTACAAAAGTGAGCCACTGATACTGGGCAAAATGGGACGGACTGATTGATTGATTTGCCAGTCCCAGAGCTTGGACTCAAGGCCTGGGCTCTGTCCCTGAGCTTCTTTTGCTCAAGGTTAGCACTCTCCCAGTTGAGCCACAGCTCTACTTTCAGCTTTTTCTGTTTATGTGATGCTGAGAAATCAAACCCACAGCCTCATGCATGCTAAGCAAGCACTCTACTACTAAGCCACATTCCCAGCCCCAAAATGGGAACTTAAAAAAATTATTATAAAGGTGATGTACAGAGGGGTTACAGTTGCATACATAAGGCAATGAGTACATTTCTTTTTCTTTTTTGCCAGTCCTGGGGCTTGGACCAAGGACCTAAGCACTATCCCTGGCTTCTTTTTGCTCAAGGCTAGCATTCTACCACTTGAGCCACAGCGCCACTTCTGGCCATTTTCTATATATGTGGTGCTGGGGAATTGAACCCAGGGCTTCATGTATACGAGGCAAGCACTCTTGTCACTAGGACATATTCCCAGCCCCCGAGTACATTTCTTTTTGAAGTGTTACCCCTCCCTCATTTTCTTCCACTCTCCCCGTCCCCCCTCCCCCCCATCTGCCCAGAACTTCTTAACCTGGGCCAAGAGGTACCTGTTCATTCCCAGCAGCATCGTAATGTATGTGGTGTACTTTTTCTGAGTTGTTTATTGGAGATGAGAGTCTCACGGCCTTTCCTGCCCAGGGTGGCTTTGAACAGCAATCTCCAGATCTCAACCTCCTGAGTAGCTAGGATTACAGGCATGAGCTACCGGCGGCCTGGCTGCTCACATACTTTAAATCACCTAATGCACCCGAAGTGCTGGTGCCATACTTGTTACACTATACAGACAAGAAGAGTTTGTTCCTGTCTAATACAGATGCAATCATATAGATATAGATATACATACATATATATACATACATATATACATAAACACACACCTATACAGAGGCAGTACTGGGATTTGAACTCAATGCCTTGAGCTTGCCAGGTGGACAGCCTACCACTTGATCCTGCTTTATCTGTTGGCTTCCATTACTATCCCAGCAGAAGGGTCTTGCATTTATCCTAGGCCCGCCTGAACCTCAATCTTCCTAGGTGGCTGAGATGGTAGGCGCACATGACCCACAAGCCCAGCTTTTTCTATTGGTGAAGGTATTACATTATAATTTATATAAATATCATCAATGCAACCTTTTTATGCCCTGGCGCTGAGCACTGGTTGGTGCACAACCACTTGAGCCACAGCTCTACTTCTGGCTTTTTGGTGGCTAACTGGAAATAAAAGTCTCATAGACTTTTCTGCCTGGAGTGGCTTTGAACCTCTCTTCTCCGATCTCAGCCTCCTGAGTAGCTAGGATGGCAGGCGTGAGCCACCGGAAACACTTAGCCCTCCTCCTTTCTCAGGCTTGTTTGCTGCCTGAGCCTAATTATTGTTTCATATGGATTCATTTATTTGTGGACTTTAGCTTGCCCATACAACCCTGGCAGGGTGTACCCAGATCTACATTTCATTAGCAGATTAATTCAGGGTCACTTGTGGTAGCTGAATTGTCCTGTGCATGAATGTAATATAACCCTCGGGTTCCTTCACTTTCTTGTTTCAGTTCTACCTTTAAATCGTTTGTGATTTTCAGGAGCTGCTGGCGTAGCTCAAGGGAAAAGCACTTGCCTGGTATGCACAAAGCCCTGGCCTCTACTCCTAACTTAAAAGAAAAAAAAAATCTTGGCAATTTTCTCCCTAAAATTTTCTTTACGATTCATTCCCAAGTCTCTTAAAGCTTGCAATGTTAAGCCGGATGCCGGTGGCTCATGCCTGTCATCCTCGCTACTCAGGAGAATGAGATCTGAGCATTACAGTTCAAGACCAGGCTGGGCAAGAAAGTCCTTGAGTCTTTTATCTCAAGTTAATCACCCAAAAATCAGAAGTAGCGCTGTGGCTCAAAGTGGGAGAGCACAAGCCTTGAGCACAAAGCTGAGAGACAGTGCCCAGGCCCAGAGTTCAAGCCCCAGGATACACACACACACACACACACACACACACACACACACACACGCGCGCGCCAACAGTGTGTCTCAGGTGGTAGAGTTTCATCCTTGAGGGGGGGAAAAAAGATGAGACAAACCCACTAGACAAAGTTACATTTGTTTTCTTTTCTTTTAGGTCCAAGACTGGGACTCAAACTCAAACTGCTGCTTTCACTCACTGGTAGGCTAGCGCTCTACCAACTGAGCCAAGCCTCCACCCCACAAAGCTACGTTTGGGCTATGTTAAATGAGTGGAATTAGATTAACAATTGTGGGAAAGAAAGTCCACTCCAGGAAGACCTGGGAGGGAGGGATGCTAGCAGGTGATCAGCCTGTCTCTTGACTCTGGAGGAAGTCACCAGGGCTTGGAGATCTCAGACCACATTTCAGCATCAGACAAAGGGTAGAAGGAGCAATCCTAGTTACTCAGGAGGTTGAGATCTGAGGATCATGGTTCCAAGCCAGCCTGGACAGGAAAATCTGTGAGACTTTTTATCTCTAGTTAACCACCAAAAAACCAGAAGTGAAGCTATGGCTCAAAGTGGTAGAGCACTAGCCTTGAGCAAAAGAACTCAGGCCCTGAGTTCAAGCCTCATGCAACAAAAACAATTAAAAGGGGCAGAGGACATGGCATAACCATCAGAGCCAACCCACGTGGAGACGTTTGTGTGGACAGCAGCAGCTTCCCTCCCAGGCTGTACCCCCATTCACTCATCTATAAAGTAACGCTAATAACACCTCCAGCTTATTTATGAGTCACAAATTCTCCGGGTTGAGAAAGGCAGTCGGGCTCTGTGAAGCGCTCTCAGGGAGTGGGTAGAGGCTGGAAGCCTGGGCCCTTTCCACATTACAGCACACTTGCAGGGGACGAAAGGCTGGCTTGGGAAGGGAGAGTAACAGACTTTGCCTTGCAGACAGCGCTGATTTCTGATCTCCAATGAAGCCCTATCTCTGTCTGTGAATGTCTCCACTGTAATCCTGTCAGCAAACTAAGTGATCGGGCTACACAGAGCTGGGGAGGCCTCAGATACCCCCAGAACACCCAGGCTGGAAGGGGACACACTTAGGAAGAACCTTTTCACTCACAGACAGCAACTCCAGGGACCACAGTGGACTCAAAGACTCAGAATGACCAGAGCTTAGATGGTTTTATTCCTGGGGATAGGAATTTCCTGGGGGACATTAACTATGCTTCTCTCTTGCAATGTCAAGTGCTCCCAGCATGGCCCGGGTGCTGTGGCTCCCGCCCGTAATCCTAGCTACCCAAGAGGCTGAGATCTGAGGACAGGGGCTCAAAGGCAGCCGAGGGCAGGAAGCACTGTGAGACTCTCATCTCTAATTAAAGCACTTAAAAGCCAGAAGTAGAGCTCTGGCTCAAGTGGTAGTGTGCCAGCCTTGAGTGAAAAAGCATCTAAGGGCAGCATCCAGGTCCTGAGTTCAAGTCCAGTAACCATACTTCCCCTCCTTCCCCCCGCCCCAACAAAAAAAAACAACCTCACAGCACAAGTTAGTTTCCTTCTGTTCCTCTAATTATGGGAGCCCCAAACCCAAGCACTTGGTAATTTTCTGTGCAATTTAAGAGCCAGGCACCAGTGGCTCACATCTGTAATCCTAGCTACTCAAGAGGCTGAGATCTGAGGATCGTGGTACAAAGTCAGCCATGGTGGGAAAGTCTAAGACTCTTATCCCCAAATAACCACCAGAAAACAGGAAGTGGCACTGTGGCTCAAAGTGGTAGAGCACTAGCCTTGAGCAAAAACATTTAAGAACAGCACCCAGGCCCTGAGTTTAAGCCCCATGACCAACAACAACCAAAAAAAAGATACTTAGAGTTGAAGACAACTTGTCAGACATCAGACAGGTAATCTTAGCTACTCAGGCCACAATCTAAAGATCACAGTTCAAAGCCAGCCCAGGCAGACAAATCCATGAGACTGTTATTGCCAATTAACCATCAAAAAAATGGAAGTGGGCTGGGAATGTGGTTTAGTGGTAGAGTGCTTGCTTAGCATGCATGAAACCCTGGGTTCAAATTCTCAGCACCATATAAACAGATAAAGCTGGAAGTAGTGCTGTGATTCAAGTTGGCAGAGTGCTAGCCTTGAGCAAAAAGAAGCCAGGGACAGTGCTCAGGCCCTGAGTCCCAAGACCCAGGACTGGCAAAAAAAAAAAAAAAAGATGGAGATGATAAAAGTGGAGCTGTAGCTCACCTAGGAGAGCATTAGCCTTGAGTGAAAAAGCTCAGGAACAGCGCCCAGGCCCTGATGGCCCAGAGTTCAAGCCCTGGCAATAGCCTAAGAAGGAGGGGGGGGGGGCAAAATAAAGAAAGAAAAAGAGAGAAAGGAGGGAGGGAGAAAGGAAGCGGAGAAAAGGGGAGGAGGAAAGGGGAGGGGAGAAGAGGGGAGGAGAATTGCTGAACTACCTGGACAGAGCAAAGCAAAGTAGCAGGAATGGAGCCCTAAGCAAACAGCATCTTTGATCAGACAACGAACCGGGAGATTTCAAAGCCACCGAGGGAAACGAGTCACTGTCCCCCAAGGGCACGACCCTCCACCCCAGGCTGCTTGTGGACACTTGCGTGGCCCTCGTTGACAGGTGATTGTGTTCTCTTCCTTCGGATGAACTCTGACCTTTTGGGAGGGCGGAGCTGCCCCTTCCCGGGGGACCTCCCCCTCCCCACCTCCGGGGGGGGGGCATCATCGACTTGGGTGGGGTGCAGAAGAAATGTCCCTTCCATCTGGGCCACGGCACCCTGGGCTGGCTTGTGTCACCAGGGATGATGAAACTGAAGTTTCGCGCTGCCGGGCATTCCTGCTCGGGGAGTCCTTTGTAGATTTGCCCGCTGACCCTGACGGACCCCGGGGACCGGACGGGGCGGGGGGCGGGGGGAAAGGGGGGCTGCGACGGCCGCCCCCCCCCCAGCCAGGCCGGGGGAGGGCTCCGCGGTCCCCGCGCCCAGGCCACGCCTCCCCGCGGACGGCCAGGTCAGGGGAGGGACCCGCGGCAGGTCCGCGGCCCGGGCTCCCCTGGGGAGCGTGGAGGGAGGGCGCATGGCTGGGTCCGGGCGCCCCCCCCTCCCCGCCCCCGCCCAGACGGGGACGGGATTCTTGGGCGCGGGCACCGGGACGCCCGGGGAGAGGGAGTCACGCCACACCCCGGAGTCTCATGTCACCCCGAGTGCGGAGACGCCGAGGCCGTCGGGTGCCGTCGCGGAGGCCGGCACGAGCGCCCCGCGCCACGCGCTCCTTCCCCACGCCGGGCAGGTGGCTCCTCCGGCGGGAGCCCGCGTCCCGCCGGCGTGGGGCGCCCTCGACGGCCGCCCGGGACGCCCCCCCCCCCCGGACCCCTCCAGCCGGCGCCTTCCCGGTTCCCGCCCGCCGCGCGGGGGGCCCCCCTCGGAAAGTTGGGGGCGCGGGGCGGGGCGCCACTCACCTGGCCCAGGTTGCGGTAGCCGTGCGCGGCGGCCACGCGGTCGGCGGCCTCGGGGCCCCCGAGCACCCGCACCGCCCAGTGGTTGGTGTAGACGGGGCGCGGCGCGGGCGCGGGGGAGCAGGCGGCGGGCAGCGCGAGCAGCAGCAGCCAGCGCCAGGGGCGCGGCGCGGCGGGCCGGGGCCGGGGCGGCGCGGAGCCCGCGGGGAGCGCGGAGCCCGGGGAGCCCGCGGCGGCGGCGGCGGCGGCGGCGCGGGGCGGCGCGCGCGCAGGCATGGCCGGGGCGGCGGCGGCGGAGCCCGGGCGGCGAGTGCGCAGGGGGGCGGGGAGCCGCCTTTTAAAGCCGCTCCGCCGGGAAGCGCCGCCGCCGCCGCCACCGCCGCCACCGCCGCGGGCGGGAGGGGGAGGAGAGGGGGAGGACGGGGGGGGGAGGAGGAGGGCGGTGGGGAGGACGACGAGGCGGGGAGGACAAGAAGTTCGGGAAGGGGGAGGACGAGGAGGGTGGAGAGGAGGAGGAGGGAGGATGGGGAGAGGAGGCTGGGGCGGGGAGGCAGAGGGGGAGAGGAGGACGGGGGGGGGCGCGGAGGTGACCCCCGACCCCCTCCCTGCGCGCTGCCCCCCTCACCCCCGTCAGGACCCTTCCAGAAACCACCCCGGCTGCCCCAGGAACTCCCCGCAGACTTTACAGAGACCCGGGGCTCAGCCCCGAGCCCTGGGCCGCCCCAGGTGAGGCCACGCCCCAGGTGAGGGCCCTGGACCCCAGCACCCCCCACGCCCCAGGTGAGCCCCCAGCACCCCCCACGCCCCAGGTGAGCCCCCACCATCCCCCACGCCCCAGGTGAGCCCCCAGCCCCCCACGCCCCAGGTGAGCCCCCAGCACCCCCCACGCCCCAGGTGAGCCCCCAGCACCCCCCACGCCCCAGGTGAGCCCCCAGCACCCCCCACGCCCCAGGTGAGCCCCAGCACCCCCCCACGCCCCAGGTGAGCCCCCAGCACCCCCCACGCCCCAGGTGAGCCCCCACCATCCCCCACGCCCCAGGTGAGCCCCCAGCACCCCCCACGCCCCAGGTGAGCCCCCACCACCCCCACGCCCCAGGTGAGACCCCAGCACCCCCCACGCCCCAGGTGAGCCCCCAGCACCCCCACGCCCCAGGTGAGACCCCAGCACCCCCCACGCCCCAGGTGAGACCCCAGCACTCCCCACGCCCCAGGTGAGCCCCCAGCACCCCCCACGCCACAGGTGAGACCCCAGCACCCCCCACGCCCCAGGTGAGCCCCCAGCACCGCCCACGCCCCAGGTGAGGCCCCCACCATCCCCCACGCCCCAGGTGAGCCCCCAGCACCCCCCACGCCCCAGGTGAGCCCCCAGCACCCCCCACACCCCAGATGAGCCCCCACCATCCCCCACGTCCCAGGTGAGACCCCAGCACCCCCACACCCCAGGTGACCCCCCAACACCTCCCACGACCCAGGTGAGCCCCCAACCATCCCCCACACCCCAGGTGACCCCCCACCATCCCCCATGCCCCAGGTGAGACCCCCAGCACCGCCCACGCCCCAGGTGAGCCCCCAACACCGCCCACGCCCCAGGTGAGCCCCCCACCATTCCCCACGCCCCAGGTGAGCCCCCCACCATTCCCCACGCCCCAGGTGAGGTCCCCACCATCCCCCACGCCCCAGGTGAGGCCCCCACCATCCCCCATGCCCCAGGAGAGCCCCCCCAACACCCCCACGCCCTAGGTGAGGCCCCCCACCATCCCCCACGCCCCAGGTGAGCCCCCACCATCCCCCACGCCCCAGGTGACCCCCCCACCATCCCCCACGCCCCAGGCTCGGATCCCAGCTGGCTTTGTTCTGCCCACCGCCCAGACCAGGTTGCAAGCCTGGAAGACACCAGGGGCTGGGGGGGGGGATGGGGGGGGTACCAGAACCAGGGTTGATTGGAGGTGCGCTTGAACCCGCACAAACGCTGTGGGTTCCTCCTCAGCCCCGCTGTCCCTCTCACACAAACTTTGGAGCCAGGCACCGGTGGCTCCGCCTGTAATCCTCCTAGCTACCCTGGAGGAAAGCTGAAGATCACCCAGAGGGTTGTTCAAGGTCAGCCTGGACTTCAGCTCTGAAATAACTAGCAAAGGGGCTGGAAGCGCGGATCAAGCGATACAGCACCAGAGGAGTGAACAAACCATGCCAGCTTGAGGCCCCGAGTTCAAATCCAGGCACTAGCAGGAAGGAAGTTAGGAAGGAGGGTGGGAAAGAAGGAAAGAAGGAA
The DNA here is from genome assembly GCF_023159225.1 of Perognathus longimembris pacificus. Lineage (NCBI taxonomy): Eukaryota > Metazoa > Chordata > Mammalia > Rodentia > Heteromyidae > Perognathus > Perognathus longimembris. Next base: position 38,186,630 of record NC_063180.1, read on the forward strand.
GGAAAGAAAACTTCAGCCTGTTTGATTTAAGACAGGAAACGGCTGGGAATGAGGCTTATGGTAGAGTGCTTGCCTCACATACATGGAGCCTCAGGTTCGGTTCTGCAGTACTACATCCATAGAAAAAGCTGGAAGTGGCGCTGTGGCTCAAGTGGTAGAGTGCTAGCCTTGAGCAAAAAAAAAAAAAAGCTCAAGGAAAGTGCCCAGGCCCTGAGTTCAAGCCCCAGGACTGGCAAGGGGGCAGGTAGGAAAGGAGGCCGGGAGGAAAGGACTCAGCTTCTCCGATGCCAGGGCTCCTGGGCTGTTTCTGAGCAGGGCAGGGTTCACCTGCTCACATGGATGGCCTGGCACATGGAAGTGAGGCCCCAGGCGTACGAGGGGGGCAGGAGGGCAGGATGGGCCCCCGAGGCTCACGGGAGGCCCTTTCCAGCCCCCTGTCAGGAGTCCTCGATTTCGTAACCCACATGATTCACCCTCTCTGCAGGTATGAGTCACCGTGCAGGTCTGGGAGCCCAGGGCCCAGCGGATCACCTGGCCCTGACCCCGGGCCCCTGTGGGAGGCTGGCCGCCTCTGTCCCCTGCACTTTCCACACCCGATGCACACACGCTCTTCCCTCCCCTGGCCCACTGGGGGTCAGCCGCCCGAGGAGCGCACCCCATACCTGCTGGCACGCACAACACCCCAGCGTGGCCTGTCTCTGCCTGGCAGAGAAGGGGCACCATGGAGTCAGGGTGGAGATGGGGGCCTTCTTCTGTCCCCTTCCCACTGGTCCTTCTGGGCAACCCCATGGCACTGGGGTTTGAATTCAGACCCTCTCCCTTGGTAAATTGATGCTATACAACTTGAGCCACGCTCCCATCCCTTTTTTTTTTTTTGGCTTCTGTTCTTTTTCATGGAAGACTTTGTGGGGGGGAGGGGGTTGCTCAGGGCCCTGGACTGAAATCCTCCTGCTCTCTGCCTCCCCCATAGCTAGGATTACAGATAGGCACAGCCTCTCTCCCGATCTCTGCCTCCCTCATCGCTGGGATTACAGGCATGCATCAACACACTTGGCCCCTAGGTCACCTTTCTGGCCAGACTTCTCTCCAGTGGATCCCGCGTTCCACTTTCCTCTGTGTGTGTGTGTGTGTGTGTGTGTCTGTGTGTCTGTGTGTCTGTGTGTGTGTCTGTGTCTGTGTGTGTGTCTGTGTCTGTGTGGCCTGCTTTCCAATACTGCTTGCACACTGCCTGCAATCTCCGTGATCACGGATGTGTCCCCGCCTCTCTAGAGGGCACCCCCACCACAACAGTGATTTTGACAGGCAGAGGGAAGGGATTTTTTTTTTCCCCTCCATAATAATTTGGTAGATTAAGGGATTCAGCCCACTGATCTGAGAGGAGACGGAGAGGGAAAAAAATCGCATCTGAATTTTTATTTGGAGGGATTGAATTTTATTAACAAAGCTCGTCCTGGGGGACTCAACTTTCCCTTTGAGTTGAAAAGTACCTGGGCCTTAGCTTGGCTTGAGCATCAGAGAGAGTCCAGAGTTCCCCAAATGAACATCCGAAATCAAATCACCTGCTATTGATTTACACAGCGACAAGATTAACTCAATCAAGGGGTATCAGCCCTTTGCATGGCGATGGGATCTGCAATAACACTGGGCTCATCGTCCTGCGGGGAGGGAGCGGATTACTCCCACGGGCTCCGCTCTCCAGATGGCCCGGATGGCCATACCTATGCGGAATGGGCGGGGGGGGGGGGGGGGGGGGGGGGGAGGGGCTTCTGTTCCCCAAGATGGAATTACGCCAGCCTAGGGAGGGACAGGAAATGGATCAGAAAGGTAATTAGAATCTGGCTGTGCCTCAGAAGTCAAAAAACACAGTACTGGGGGATTTGAACTCGGGGCTTGACATGCTAGTGGCCACCTGTACGCCCAGCGACTGCAGAAGTGGAGGCAAAGTTCGTTTGAGATCTTCTATCAAAAGCAGATAAAGCCAGGTGCCAGTGGCTCATGCCTGTGGAGGCTGAGATCTGAGGATCGAGGCTCAACGTCAGCTCAAGCAGACAAATCCAAGAGACACTTACCTCTGTTTAGCGATCAAATAGCAGAGCTGGGCTCTGGCGGCTCACATCTATGATCCTAGCTACTCAAGAGGCTGAGATCTGAGGACCGAGGTTTGAAGCCAGCCTGGGCAGGAAAGTCTGTGACTCTTATCTCCAACTAAATCACAGAAAAAGCTGGAAGTGGCGCTGTGGCTCAAGTGGTAGAACGCTAGCCTTGAGCAAAAGGAGCTCAGGGACAGTGCCCGGGCCCTGAGTTCAAGCCCCAGGACTGGGGGTGGAGGGAAGCAGGAAGTAGAGGTGTGTGGTTCAAGGGGTTGAGCAAGAAATCAAAGCAGGAGCACAGGGCTCTGAGTTCAAGCCCCAGTACCGGCACACATGCATAAAAGCAAATTAAAAGCGAAAGAAAGCTGGGTGCTGATGGCTCATACCATAATCTTAACTCCTTAGGAGAGTAAGGTTGTTAGGATTGTGGTTCAAAGCCAGCTTGGGTAGAAAAAAGTCCAGAAGATTCCTTCTCAATGAAGAGCTAGATGTGGTGGCACACCTGTTATCCTAGCTACCAGGAAGCCCAACGCGAGGGGCTCTCACCCAGGTACACACGTAGGCAGGAAGGGAAAAATCACCGGCAAAAACCTGTACTGGATGCATGGCTCAGCGGTAAGAGCTTCCGCTTAGTAAGTGCTGGGTTCTGGGTTCAAATCTCAATGATGGAAGGGGGAGAAAAGGAGGAAGAGAAAATGCAAATGCAGAAATGTGATGCATTAAGGTTGGAGGCGTGGCTCAGCTGGTGGAATACCTGTCAGTGAACAAAAGCATGAGGGGGAAAAAAAAGGAATGCGATGCTTGTGTTTCCCTCTTCCTGAAGAAGAAAGGAGGAGGAGCCCCGGGGAGGTGCTGGGGAACTCGGTACTCCTTTGCCCACAGCCGAGCCCCTCACAGCCAAAGCGGGGTTGCAAAGCCCCAGCTGGGACCCCAGGGCGGCAGAAGCCTTGGAGCAACTCCTGTTTCACGATTCTCTTCACACAAGGATGGGTTTTGCAGTCAAGGGTGTCTCCCAGCAGGGAGAGGCGGCTCCCGCCTACCCTCCCAGCTGCTCAGGACCTTCCGTGGGTGGGGAGATCAGATGTTAGCGAGACCCCATGTCAGGCAGTAAGCAGGGCTTGGTAGTGCACAACTGTGATCTCAGCTTCTCAGGAGGCAGAGGTAGGAGAATCTAGGTCTGAGGCTTGCCAAAGGCAAACCAAACAAACAAACAAACAAACGTACCCTATGCAGGGTGGGCTGGCCTTGAACTCTCCATCCTGTCTCCACCTTCCAAGTCTGGCGCTACCATGCCTGGCTCAGTGGCTGGGCAGTCTGCTGCTTAACTCCCCCCTCCGCCAGTTCCTAGAGACCCCATAACCTTCTCCCCTTCCTGCTGCTCTCCCTGAGCCCCTCTGTGAGGTCCAGCAGTTAGCCACTCCACCCCACCCCCTTCCCCAGCAGGCTGAAAGGAGGCCCTGCGGTCCACCCAGCACGGGCACCCCCGTGCCAAGGCAGCTGGAAAAGAAGCCCAACCACCCAGACTGGTCCTGCTGGACATTAGTCATCCCCAGGGCCCGCTCCTCCCTGCCCCCTCCTCCCCGCCCCCTCCTCTCCCCTCCCCCTGCCTGCCTCCACCTGCCCCCCTCCACCTGCCCCTGCCGTGGGCTCCCCTACAAGCAGGGATGGGTCCCTGCTCTGCTGAGCTCCTCCACCCTGTGCTGGGCCCCCCAGCCCAGCCGGTGCTCCCTCTCCCTACGCTCTCCCCCCCCCACTAGATTATCTCTGCGCATGTGCAGTCACACAGCTATCAGAAAGGCCAGGGCCGGGCCTGTGGCTCACGCCTGTCATCCCAGCTACTCCAGAGGCTGAGAGGGAGGCTGAAAAGTCCACGACATTTATTATCTTCAATTAACCACCAAAAAGCCAGACGTGGAGGTGTGGCTCAAGGGGTAGAGCACCTGCCTTGAAAAGATAAGAGGCAGCCCCGAGGCCCTGAGTCCAGACCCCAGGACTGGCCCAAAAGAAAAGGAAAGAAAAAGAACCCCCGTGTTTCCTCCAGCCATCCGGTCCGGCTATGACTCCCCTTCAGAGCAAACTCCACCACCCTCTTGTCGGTCTCCATGCTGCCGGTACTAAAGGCAGACCCATCCGGCTCACACCCGGCGCTCTGCAGGCATGGCGCCCCTCAATCCAGTTTGGGGAGTGATCAGCAGATAAGATCTGGGCCGAGTCCTGACCCTGAATCCTGGCAACTGTCAAAGGAGAGGAAGACACCCCGGAGGCGGTGGCCCTTCCACCTGGAACCTGCGGAGCTGGGAGCCACGCCCGGCTTTGCTTCCTGGGCTGGAGGCGTGGGGGTTGGGGGGGGGCCAGCCCGGGGGGGCCGGGGGCCTCACTCTACATGGCGCCCACGGGCTCAGCTCCTTCGTTTCTCCTCCGTCTCTGGCCTCTTCCATCCAGGGTGGCCCGCTGACATCCTTACCCCACCCTGCTCCGGGAGGGGTTCCGTGGGGCACCCCAAATGTGCCCTGGCCCCTCCCCCTTGCCCGGCTCTCCTGACAACTTCCGGTGGTCAGAGGGGAGTGGGGTGTCCTCTGGCTGCAGCCAGGCCCCCTGGACAAGGTCCCCAGCTGTCCCCCAAGCCCTAGTCCCTAGGCACTCTGCACAGCACCCAGTCTCCCAGCCAGCAGGGTGGAGCCCCAACACCTTCTTGTTCCTCCTGCCCCACCCCAGGCCCGGGGATCTGCTAGTCAGACTGGCCACGCAGGCCCGGCCACCCCGGAGGACGAGGGGCTCACACCGGCTTCCCAGGGTCCCCTAGGGCCGCAGAGGCCTGGCCACGGGAGGGCCACGGGCATGCGTGGGGACTGGCCTGGCCCTCCTGGCAGCAGCCTCTGGACAGCAAGACCCTCCGGTGAGGACAAAGCTCGGGTGGTGGGGGCGCCCCCTCCCTGCCCACCCCAAATCGCCGAGCTGCTCAGAGAATCTTTTTTGTTTTTGTTTTTCTCCAGCAATACTGGGATTTGAACTCAGGACTTCTCACTCAACTTGCGTGCATAGCAGGTACTCTACCCCCTTGAGCCACACTGCCCATTTGACTTTTTGCTGGTTAATTAGAGATGGAGTCTCATGGACTTTTCTGCCTGGGCTGGCTGGCTTTGAACCAAGATCCTCCGGATCTCAGCCTCCTGGACAGCTAGGATGACATGCGTGAGCCTCAAGGACAGGTGACTGTCACCCGCCACCAGGGTTCCAGTGCCAGGCCCTCCGTAGATATTGAGAAAGCAAGCCTTCTGCTAGTGGATGGGGCAGCTGAATGATACCCTCTTCCTGTGTCTATGAAGGAACTCCACCATCCAATGGAAATATTCCATTGACAATGAGCGTGATGGAGCACTTAGGAGTGTGTTGTGTCAACCTAGGACAGTGCTCTCTCTCTCTCTCTCTCTCTCTCTCTCTCTCCCTCTCCCTCTCCCCCTCTCCCTCCCTCCCTCCCTCCCTCCCTCTCTCTCTCTCTTTCTCTCTCTCTCTCTCTCTCTGTGCGTGCTGGTCCTGAGTAGCTAGGATTACAGGCGTGAGCCACTGTCCCATCCTCGGATTAAATGCTTCTACAGAATGATGGGAAGGAGGGGGAGGCTAGCCTGGGATGGCTGTCAGAAGAAAAGAGCAAGCATGTGACTAATTCTGAATCACTACGGAGTCCAGGCTGCCCTGGAACTCTGATCCTCGGACCTCAGCCTCCCCAGTAACTGTAATCCCCTTCAACACACAGTTTCTGAAGCTTTTTAGAAAGTATTCTTTGGAAGTAAATTCTCTAAGTAGTTGGAAACGTAAAACTGTTTTGTCTAGATATTTTCTAGGATTCTGGGATCTCACTACTAGTTCCAGAATCTTCCTCTTGTCTGACGTCCCTGGTGAGAAATCTGAGACCCACGTTATTTTTGTTCTTTTGAGGCTGATTTTCTTTTATTCCCGGGAGCTTTTTAGGGATTTCTCTTTATGTTTGATGTATTGAAATATCTTGACTCTGTCTCAAAGCCTGAGTCTTTCATGCTCCACCCTGCTCGGGACTTGAAGGGTCTTTTATTTTAGAAAACTTGAAAAAGAAAATACTAAGTTCCCACAGAACTTCTTTCTGTAGTTCTGGAAAAGTTTCTTCTGTTATATCTTTCTTCTTGTTTTAGTTGAATGAAAGTTATACATTGATCTGGTTTAGGAAATTAAATAGTCCTGCATCAGTTATGGTGGCAAGTGCCAGAAATCCTAGGTTCTCAGGACTTAGAGATTAGGAGGATAAAGGCTCTAGGTCAGCCCGCTCAAAAAGTTAGTGAGAAACTCCCCTCCACCCCATCTCCACAGATAGTCTGGGCATGGTGGCTCTTTTTTTTTTTTTTTTTGGACAGTCCTGGGGCTTGGACTCAGGTCCTGCACTCTGTCCCTGAGCTCTTTTGCTCAAGGCTAGTGCTCTACCACTAGAGCCACAGCGCCACTTCCAGTTTTCTGAGTAATTTACTGGAGAGTCTCACAGACATTCCTGCCTAGCCTGGCTTCAAACTGTGATCCTCAGATCTCAGCCTCCTGAGTAGCTAGGGTTTCCGGTGTGAGTCACTAGTTCTTTGCTTTCAACTTCTATTTATTCATTGCTAAATATAGAAATAATTTTTTTTGCATGTTAATCTTTTTTAAAATCCTAATACACTGCTATAGCTCCTCCTAGTGGGAGCACATTTGGTGGATTCTGTAAGGATTTTCTCTGTGGCTCCACGGAGTCTGCAGATGACGGAAACTAGCTTCTGTCTCCCAACCGGAAGCAGCTTTTGTTTTTTCTCATTCCCTTTCTTCCTTCCTTTCTCTGGTTTATTGACTAGGCGAGGCCCTGCAGGACGAGCCTGAGGAGGAGCTAAGCAAGCCGACGGCGAGCAGACGGCGAGCTTGTTTCTCATCATGGACGGAAGGCACGCCGCCATTTGTAATTTAGCAGATCATTTTATTAGAAGCCCAAAGTCATAATGCGGAAAGCAATCTTACAGCGGTGAGATGCAAGCCAATGTACTAAAGCACTCAACTCCTTTTCCTTTTCTTAATAGACTTTATTTCATTTATTTTACCTTTTTAATGGTAAGATGAAAATGATCAGTGAGTTTGAGCAGAAGAGTTAGGGTCCCTAACCTCCTCTTCCTCCTCCTCCTCCTCCTCCTCCTCCTCCTCCTCCTCCTCCTCCTCCTCATTTCTGGTGCTTGAACTCAGGGCCTTGTACTTGTTAGGATTACGCCCTACCACTTGTGCCACACTCCCCGGCAGACTTTAATGTGGGTCGTGGGGCTTGAACTCGGGGCCTGGGCACTGTCCCTGCGCTCTCCTGTTCAAGGCCAGCATTTTATCACTTTGAGCCACAGCACCACTTCCAGTCTTCTGGTGGTTCACTGGAGAAAAGAGTCTCAGGGACTTTCCTGCCCAGACTGGCTTTGAACTGCGATCCTCAGATCTCAGCCTCCCAGCACAGCTAGGGTGACAGGCGTGGGCCCCCAGTGCCCAGCTATATTTTCTGCTTTTGGAGGAGAGGTTTGGGGGGTCCAGACAAAATGAATCCGAGAGTCCAGGCAGATCCTCTGTGCACTGTCCTGTGTCCACGGCCCTCCCTTCAGCCAGCGTTCTGTGCCACAGTGGCACCTGTGTTCACAACTCCATGGTGGGTCATTTTCATTAAGTGGTTTTGCAATCCAGTGCTAGGAGCTGAATCCAGGGTCTCACACTTACTAGGCGAACCTTCTACCCTTGAATCACACTGCCTCTGGCTCTTTTATTTTATTTTAGCCAGTCCTGGGGCTTGAACTCAGGGCCTGAGCACTGCTCCTGGCTTCTTTTTGTTCAAGGCTAGCACTCTGCCTCTTGAGCCACAGCGCCACTTCCCACTTTTTCTGTGTATGCGGTACTGAGGAATGGAACCCAGGGCTTCATGCATGCTAGGCAAGCACTCTACCACTGAGCCACATTCCCAGGCCCTGTATTTTATCTTTGACATAAAGACTTCCTAACTTGGCCTGGGCTTGGCTTCAAACCCCTAGTCCTCCTGGGATTACAGGTGTGCAGTGCCACCCCTATCCCCATGAGGGTTCATTCTTAGCGTGTAATCTGTGGGTTTGGAAAACATTTATAATGACATGCCTCTACATATGTGATGAATTACATCCATTTTTTGAACGTGAAAGCAAGATTTGCATTTTTTTAAAGGTTGGCAGTACACTTGATAGCTATGAATTATTTTTATCTATGATTACATCCCTGGCTCGGGGCCACTCTCCCCCTCTGGCTTTCCATCTCCCTGTGCTTGCAGATAACGTTTTTCCCTGACCTTCTTTGTTCTGGGAGATGGTTTCATTTTACACTTTCATTTAGAAGGTGAGCCAGCGAGCTTCCTGCCACTGCGACCCATCAGGTTAGAAGAAGAGAGGTTTGTTTGGGAAAGCAAAGCCTACGGCCAATTGATTGCTTTGGGCTGGTGTCGATGCATCCTGGCAGAACTGTGCGGTGAAGCAAAGCCCTTCTCCTCATCTCCAGACTGAGCGGAAAAGGAAGGGGCTGAGGTCTCAATATCCCCTCAAGGCCACGCCCCCAGTGACCTAAAGTCCTTGGGCTAGGCTCCTCCCACCTCTTTTTTTTTTAGTGCTGGTACTGGGTGTTGAACTATTAACCCAGGCTCTGTCCCTTAGGGTTGTTTTTTGGGGTTTTTTGGCTTGGTTTTCGGTCATGGGGCTTGAAGTCAGGACCTGGGTGCTGTCCCTGAGCTTTTTTGTGCTCAAGGCCCAAGGACCAAGTGTTCTACCACTTGGAGCCACTGCTCCATTTCTGGTTTTGAGGTGGTTAATTGGAGATAAGAATCTCATGGCCTTTACTGTTTAGGCTGCCTTCCAACCACAATCCTCAGATCTCAGTCTCCTGAGTAGCTAGGATGACAGGTACGAACCACCAGAGCTATGCTAGGCCTCATCTTTGAAAAGTTCTACCACCTCTCAACTACACCAAACTGGAGTCTAGGTTTTCATTCCACAGACTTTTCTGGGATGTTCTAAGTCCATACTCTAAGAAAATGAAAATGAAAATCCACTTCAAAATTCACCATGTTAAGCCAGAAGTCTGTTTCTACCTCCGCTTTTACAAACCCTTCTGCTTCTGCAGAGCATGCTTAAAGTGTTTTCTTTTCTTTTCTTTTTGCCAGTCCTCCAGCTTAAACTCAGGGCCTGAGTACTGTCCCTGGCTTCTTTTTGCTCAAGGCTAGCACTCTACCACTTGAGCCACAGCGCCACTTTTGGCTTTTTCTGTATATGTGAGGCTGAGGAATGGAACCCAGGGCTTCATGTGTGCGAGGCAAGCACTCTACCACCAGGCCCGTGGTTTATTTCTTAACCTACAGAAACTTAAATAAGAACTCAACAGAACCTTGTAGGTTCTTGAAATTCGCTCCTACCAAGATAACTGTGTCTGGGACACACAGATTTTTATGGCCAGGAGTTCATGCAAAAATAATACAATCACCTGGGCTGGGGTTGAAGGCACCTGTGCTGCAGCAAGATCTGAGAACTCCACGTGATTGCTTGGGTTGGATTTGTGCAGCTACGGGCCCAGAACATAACCTGACTCTTCCTGGGTTGGCCTGGCAGTATTGCTCCTTGGATGTTCGTGGCTTCTGAATAATGCATTACTGGAGGCCGAGGGGCTGGAGATGATCTGCCACAAAGCACATCCAAGAGACCTGTTCCCCGGATGTGTGCAGTTCTGATCCACAGTTCTGCCTCTGCTGCTCTTCTATGTATCCCAAAGATAACATGTTATACTCTGGGGAGGTGGCCTCTGGGAGGAAATGGGAGATCTAGGAGAAAATTCTGAAATAATTATAGCAAAGAAGACAGTCTACTATGCTGCCTATAAAAGTTGTTTCTCTCTCTCTTTCCCTCCCTCCCTCCCTCCCTCCTTCCCTCCCTCCCTAGGAGACAACTAGATCCCAGATTTTCTTCTGCATTTCTCTAAAATGTTTGGCTCTTGGCATAATTCTTGAGGTCTACCATCCAATTAAAAAGAAAATTCATGCCGGGAGCCAGTGGCTCCACACCTGGAATTCTAGCTACTCAGGAGGCTGAGATCTGAGGATCAGAGTTTGAAGTCAACCCAGGCAGGAAAGTCCTTGAGATTTTCATCTCCAATGAACCACCAAAGAAGCCAGAAGTGACATTGTGGCTCAAAGTGGCAGTGCCAGCCTTGAGCAAAAAAGCTGAGGGACAGTGCCCAGGCACTGAGTTCAAGACCTATGACCATCACCACCAATAATAATAATAATAATAATAACAGAAGAGAAAAGAAAATTCCTCATTCCTTGAGTATTTGAGGATGCCTGCAGATTCAAACAGGTCCATGATCAAGTCTTCTGCGTGTGGGCTTTGAAATGTCTGCTTTCCTAATGACTTGGAGGTAAAATCAAGTGCACAAACCATCTGTCAGAAAGGCTAGTAAACAACTCTATAGTCATTCTGCGTTCCGCTATTGACATATAGATTTGAAAGAAAATACCATTTAAATATGAAGGGTGACTTCCTATTAAACTTAGAACATAGCAACCATCAAGAAATATGGTCCCCAGTGGTGAGAGAAGAGAAAATAGTTTCTGTATACAAAGTCCTAACATAATAAACAAACAGAAGTGCTTCCTGATAAATAATGCCAAGCAAATATTCATATCCTTGCCTCTTCTGTCATCCAAATATTTTTTTTTACTAAACCCAGTGCAAAGTGTTATTATTATTAATATTAAGTTGATCCTTCCTGGACCTCATCCAGGCTCCAGTTCTACTCAAAGCTCCTGGTGGGAGCCAAGGGTATAGACATTTATTATGGCAGGGACTTTGCTTTTGATTGTGTTCGTATCAGTGTCGCCAAGCTCTAGCTCCCACAGACATGAAAGCCATGCCCACAGCCCCAGGCCCGGCGGCAGCCACCCCCGCCCAAGCCCAGTGAAAGGGGGAAGCCAGAGTCGTTCAGTCGGCCCTCAGATCCGGCCATGATGGCGGGCTGGGCAGAGGTCAGGACAATGACAGAGACACAGGGCGCCCATTGCCTCCTGCTGTGTCCAGGAAGCCATTCAGGGCAGTGCTGGCCCTCCACCCCCCCCCCCCCAGGAAAAGGGGGCTCAGAGTGTAACTGCTTTGTACTCTTTATTCATAAAGCAGAATGCTAAACTGAGTCTTCTCTTCATTTAAACAACAAAAACCGAACCAAAAAACTAACACGACTTTTATTGGTGGGGGGGGGGGAAGACATGTGGCTTGAACTCAGGGCCTGAGCACTGCCCCTGAGCTCTTATGCTCAAGGCTAGCGCTCTAGCACTTTGAGTCACGGCACCACTTCTGGTCCTGCCCAGGCTGGCTTCAAACCTCAGTCCTCAAATCTCAGCCTCCTGAGTAGCTAGAGTTATAAGCATGAGCCACCAGCTCCCAGCTCCAAATACTAATTTGAAAACTGTATTATATATAGTTAAAAAGCCACTCACATCGTATGTGCAGTTTGAAGGATTTTTACAAACGGAGCCTCCGGACTGAGACTCAGAACCTTTGCAGCCTGCTCTGTAAGTGTCCTTGGGGTTCGCTCCCATAGTGCCTCTGCCCCCAGCACAGGGTTACCATCCTTCTGGGGTGACCTCTGTAAGAGCAACTTAAAAGACGCTTTTTTCTAGGTCCTGTGGATTAACTAAAAAATAATGACTTACCAGGCATTGGCGGCTCCCGCCTGTCATCCTAGCTACTCAGGAGGCTGAGATCTGAGGATCACAGTTAGAAACCAGCCCAAGCAGGAAAGACCATGAGACGCTTGTCTCTCCTGAGCTACGAAAAATCCAGAAGTGGGGATGTGGCTCTAGTGATAGAGCATCCGCCCTGAGTGAGAAAGCTAAGGAATAGTGTACGTAGGTACTGAGTTCAGTACTAGTACTGAACTAGTACTAGTACTAGCATGCATGCACGCAGGCACACTTGCATACAGGCTCCGGGACATGCACACACGCTCACACACACATGCAGGAAACTCTTCATTTGGGCCCACATGCTAACTAGAAGCAGCACAGAAGCTTAACGTCGCTGTCTCCGTTTACAGCCGAGCAGTCACCACAAGGAGCGGTCGGTGGGGCCCGAGGGTGGCTCCGTGTCACCCATCGGAAGCTGGACAGGGTCAGGTGATCAGTACCTAGGACCACAGTGCAAGTCTGACAAGGTAAGCAGATCATATCCAATGTGGAGGACACACAACCTCAAGGTCGTGACACCATCCATTCTAGAAACGACCTAGCCACTTCTTACTGCTCTAGGAAATGGAAAAGCAAAAAGACGAAACCCACGGTGTGTCAATACTTACACAAAGAAATAGCAAAGGACATATACAAAGCCATCTTCAAGGCTCAGGGTAGCTGAGGTCCCCTGGAAATCCTGAAGAAAATGCCCTTTGGGGGCAGAGTTCTGCAATTCTTAGATTTGCTTCTGTTCAAAAATAATAATAATAATTCAGCTCAATGGGAGAGTTCTTGCCTAGTGTGTCCAAGGCCCTGGGTGATTGGATCCTCAGATCTGTTTTTTAAAAATTAATTACACATCATCATAACTCTAGTTAATATGCTTACATAATTACTGATTCATTGGTGATATTTACATAGTATGTATGGACTCTTGCCTAGCCCTGTGACTCATCCCTATAATCCCAGCTCCTTATCTCTTGGATCAGGTTTGCATTTCAACTCTAGACAAGAACCATGGGACGTGGCCACAGGCCTTCCAGCAAGGAAAAGGCAAAGGGAACTGAGGCAACTAGCACTTTGGTGCAAGGTCTTGTGCTTATAGGCAGGAAGAGAAAACAAGACAGTGGAGACTACGCTCCTTAGTCCTGAAGGCCTGGAAGACAGAGATGGTGACCCTGGTGGATCCAAACAATTCCCTGACAGCTCTAACACTGAGCCAGGCAGGGGACAGAAAACCCTCCTGCTGGGGTGCGGGGGAAAGCAATCCCACCGGATGCCAGAGAGCTGAGACTGGTCCAAAGGGACATAAATTTCTCTCTTACACACACACACACACACACACACACACACACACACACACACACACACACACACTATGGAAGCCTTTCTTTTTAATTACCTGACATCTTATTACAAAGGAGACCTATTGAAGTGAGGACAAGGTGTGTGTGTGTGTGTGTGTGTGTGTGTGTGTGTGTGTGTGTGTGTGTGTGTGATGTTCTGTAGGGCTATATTAGGCCTGCCTTTTAGTGATCTTGACTCTGGCCTCAGCCCAGGGAGACAGGAGGCCTACATGAGGATGGAGTTTGGTATTTCTCTCTCTCTGGCCCATTAGACTCTGGTAAAACTCCAGCCAGTTAGGTTCAGACAATATAGGGTTTTTGAAAGTAGGCCATACTAAAACATAGAATGTTCTGGGCCAATTTCAAAATAGTCAGTGTTTGGGGCTGGGGATATGGCCTAGTGGCAAGAGTGCTTGCCTCATATACATGAGGCCCTGGGTTCAATTCCCCAGCACCACATATATAGAAAATGGCCAGAAGTGGTGCTGTGGCTCAAGTGGCAGAGTGCTAGCCTTGAGCAAAAGGAAGCCAGGGACAGTGCTCAGGCCCTGAGTTCAAGCCCTAGGACTGGCCAAAAAAAAAAAAAGTCAGTGTTGTAAACCACCTGACAAAAACAAGTAAAAAGATTTTTTTTTTAATTGCCAGATACCCATGGCATACATCTGTAATCCTAGTTACTCAGGAGGCTGAGATCTGAGTTCGAAGATAGCCTCGGCAGGAAAGTCTATGAGACTCGTATCTCCAATTAATCACCAAAAAGCCAGAAGTAGAGCTATGGCTCAAGCCATGCTAGCTTTGAGCAAAAAAGATCAGGGACAGCACCAGGTCCTGAGTTCTCCCAGGACTGGCTGGCACCACAACCCAAAATAACAACAAAATAATTTTCACAATGGGGATCTTGAGAGTTAAAATTCACAAAACTATGAGCTATCTGCTTATACTATCCCTCCAAGTGTCAACCAACCTTGTCCACAAGGACACCCCAAAAATGGTCAATTATGGACATACACTCACACGCATGTGCACATTCACACACACATATGCCTCTATGCATACACAAGTACACAGTACACACACATGCACCAACACACATGCATTCATTCACACAGGCACAACTCCTGATGTAAAAGACTGGTAGGACATGGGTCCTGGCTATTCTCACATGGGACCACCATGTTGTAGCCACCTATATCACAGGGGAGTCTAACCTGGGGCCACACATGATCCCTGGAACAGAAGTTGACCCTCAGTGTCCCTGGAGGTGACCTGGGGCAGCCCACTACATTTTATAGTACCCATCCCTAAGACAGACAGAACCAGAAGGGACATAAGCCCTGATGTTGGACATTTTGTACAACTGGTCTACCAGGGAGGTAGCAGCAGGCGCAGGACAGCTTGAGGCAAAGTCACTTAGGGACAGGAAGAGCAATTACTTAAATATTTAAAGCAGACGCCCTGAGCCCCACAGTGGAGGCGGCTCTTTGTTAATATTTAACGCGAGCAGGGCAGCACTAGCAAACAAGTGTTTACAGCAGAGAGAAACAAACCTCCAAGCTCCCGACGGCTCAGGGGCCGGAGTCAGAGCGCTCTGGAGGCCACAGGGGCGGAGAGGCCGTGACTGTCCCCAGGGCCCCGTGAGGACAGTAAACACGCAGCCCAAAGTCAGCTGTCCAGCCCTAGACTTGAGGTTTGCAGGAAACCCAGCCCTGCAGCTGGGCCTGGGCGGTGGCCGCTGGCTGTCCCTGGCTGGCCAGCTGTGTCCCGCAGCCCCCGCCTGGCTTCTACTCCAGGTCTCATGCACTGCGCATGGGAGACAGCCCAAGGGGATCCCCTGACTGAAGCCGGGGGCCAGTGCTCCTGGAGGGAGGGGCTCTAGCTTGTGGAAAGAGACACAACCCCCACCCAGGGTCGGGGGACCCAGAAAGGACAAGCTCACTTGTTTTCAGGGCCTGTAACAGAAAGATCTGACTTGAGGCCTGCTTTGGTTTTATCTAGCCAGGATCAGTCAGGCCAAGAGGGAAAACAGTCTCCTGGGATTGTTACATCTCACCCCAACCATTCTATCACCCCCAGCACCCTCCCACAGAGGTCTCAGGGAACCCATCATGGCTCAGTGGCGTTCCTGGATGAGAAAGCCCAGTTCAAGACCATGGAGTGCCGCCATCTTGGATTCCAATCATGTCTGCAAAGGGAGATCCCATGAGACACTATGGAGCAGCTTCCTGTGGCCTCCTGGAGACTGTTGATTGCAAAGTTGCCTAACCCCAGACCACAACCCTGGGCTCTTCCTGGCCTGGCACTGCCAACTTGACCCAGTTGTTTGCACACCTGGCCACTGAACACTCCACAGAGAGCCCGGCTCTGAGGAATTCATGCAAGAACTGGGCCTTCATATTTATCTTTGTTAATAAGTTTTCGTTTATTATTGTCAAACTCTGGGTAGATATTCAAGGTAGTTTTACAGCACAAATCTATTTCTTTCACAGTCTGGGAACCAGTGACCCAATAATTGAGATATTAAAAGGATAGCCTTTCTGTATCCACAGCATATTTTGAATGTTAGAAATCAAAGAACACTTTAGAAGGCTGCTGTTGTTGTGTACTGGGACTGGGACTTGAACTCAGGACCTCAAGCTCTTGCTTAGCTTTTTTGCTCCAGTCTTAGAATCCCAAAGGCCTCTTTTTCTGGGGCTATTCCCAGTTTTGACATCACTTAGTTGTTCTGTATTCCTAAAAGACATCATCTACAGGTTCCCCCTCTTACAACTCTGCAAGAGTTAAGACAAAAACTCCGCAGGCTTGTGTTCTTGCCTGCCCAGCTGTGAGTTCTGGAAACATCCTAGCTACAGAGAGAGCGGTACTCCCCCCAACCATTGCTTGGGCCTCTTTCTTGCTGGCTCTACCTGTGTCCCAAAGAGAGCCCCCTTAAGGTTGTCCCCTCCCCTACCACACCTTAGGGGAGTCACATGACCATGAGAAGACTTCTGGAAGCTTTCCCATCCATTTCATGAGACATGGGCTTTCTTTCCTTTTTTTTTTTTTTTTTCCTGTGCCACTTCTGGCACTTGAATTCAGGGGCTGGGTACTGTGCCTTAACTTTTTCACTCAAGACTGTGGTGCTCTACCACTTGAGGCACAGCTCACTTCTGGCTTTTGGTGGTTAATTGGAGATAAGGGTCTCATGGATTTGGGGGCCTGAGGTGGCTTTGAATCATGCATGATCCTCAGATCTCAGCCTTCTAAGTAAGTAGGATTATAGGCATGGGACACTGGCTCCATTTCTACCCCCTTTCTTCTCATGTAGCATATTCTCTCTTCCCATCTACACAAGGTTTTCTCTAATCTTAGGGTTTAGTGGATGGATTCCATTCTCATTTAAACTTAAATTTTTTTTTTTAAAAAAAGGAATGTCTATTCCACACTCAAATGGGGAATGGAGCTAAAAATGGGAGATGGGAGGACAAGCATTTTTTTAAGTCAGTACAAATATTTTTGGAATTTAATTTTCCTTAGCAAAAAAAAAAAAAAAGAAGACTTGCAGACAGAGAGTCTACATCCTGTGTTTGAACACCAGTGGCCTTGGTGTCTTGATTTATAAGCCCAAGAGGGTGACACATGACCCCACAAGCCCTCAATCCTCTCCCAGCAAGATCAACAATGGCCCCTCGTCCTCTCCCAGCCCTCCTTACTCTTCCCTCCTCTCTCTCTCTCTCATTCTCTTTCTTATTCTCATTCTCTTTCTCTTTCATTCTCTCTCTCATTCTCTCTTCTCATCTCTCATCTCTCCCTTCCTCTCCTTGCATAATTGTGGGCAAACAGGACCACACCTTATGGGAACTACTTAGCATGATTAGACATGGCATCCCACAAAGCAAGGAACTGGCACTTGGTTACTTCAGTATCGGTATTTTGAAGGTGATCCAGGCAGAAGAACACAAAGGTGAAAGGTGTGGCCAGAAGAACAGCCACAGTTCTCTCTAATAGGTCTCTATTCAGCCTCTGGCAACTGAGCTTACGCTGGAAATGGTGACAGAGAAGTAACCTCCCATTTGTGCATCAACCAGTACGGTCATGGGAGCCAGCCCTACTCCTGACCACTGCCCTCTGCTCCCAAAGCAACCAGGTGGTGGGAGTGAAGGAGCCCAAACTGTTTTCTCAAGGTGGGCCAATGGTACATTTGGTCAGGGCCTCTGCCCACCATCATTCCATTTTAATAGTGAAAATTGCAAAAGCACTAAAGGTCTAGCCACAGGTTATTGGTTAGATAAATTATAATATGCCCATAAATTTGGGAAGCATGCAGCAATTCAAAGTGAAAGCTGACCTTGGAAGGCCTTCATCATATATCTTGGGAAAACACAAACTGAAATCTCATCTTTGGTGACAGAGGGCATGGGAGGGGTGGTTATTGGAGATCAAGGGGAATCTTCCAGCTGCTGGAGATGCTAGCTGTCTGGACTGCGGAGAAGGAAACAGGAGAGTGAAGGTAGCACATGGTGGAGTCATGTACTTAAGGTGAGGAAAGAACTGTACTGAGTGAATGGAGCTGAATGGATGTAAGAAGAGGAAAGATAAAAGATGTTTTTACTGAGTCCTATGAATGAACTAAATGTCTTCCAATTTTGAATTCATGCCTTTTGAGCTAAGCTATTCTCTATTGCAATCAGCTTGGACATCATCTTGGGTTCCAAGAAACACTAGATTCACAGATAAGCCATCTTGTGTGTGGGAACCTGCCCCTCACAACGGCAATGTCTTCTTACCGTCTTCAAGCAAACAGCCCCAAACTTGGGAGACCACCTTGTTCTTGTTCTCTTCCAGTAATAAACCAATAACAACTTCTCTGGAACTCCTCAGAGGATTAAAGACTGAACTAATAATGGCCTATACCTGTGACCTGTGACTGTTTAAACTCTGCAGAACTTTCTCACCCGTTGTCCCCAATTCTCCCTGTTTAATCTGAAGTCAATGTCTACATCCCTGAAGATGGCTGCACATAGGGGTAAGTGGCCAGACCTAACTTTAGACTCCTGGACTTTGGATCGGGGAGGGAGAGGGGTGTCAAAAAACCCAGTTTCATGGACAATATGACATACTTTAAAAAGTTGAACATGGTAGGTTGGGTTTTCCCAGAGTAGGCATGGTAATAATATTTCTCATCCAAAATATTCCAAACCTTGCCTCTCCCCCTGAACCTGGATGGCCTTGATGTTTGCCTCCACTCAGGAGGTTGGAGTAATGACAGCAATTCCCCAGGTTAGCTGCTCTCACGGCTTTCTCTCTTGGCACTCTCATCCTTAGAACCAGCCGCCATGTTGTAAGGAAGCCCCAGCCACTTGAAGAAACCAAAGATGGCATTTGAGACCAGCGCCACCTGCTGGTATGCGAGCCAACAGGCCAGTGGCTTTGAGCATTCCCAGGTTTCTGTTTGTGGCCCCAGTTATCAAGGGGCTGCCAAGTGCTTTCCACTGTTCCCTGCCCCAAATTAACAAATGGCTGTTTTATGTCACTCAGTTTTGGAGGCAACTTGTTACACTATAACTGGAAGCATGTGGGTTAAGAACTGGAGGGAAGTTCTGAATGTTGGAGCAGAGAAACTAGAGCTGCTATTCATTTCCCTATAATTTTGATATTATAAAACTGAAATGGGCTGGGGATATGGCCTAGTGGCAAGAGAGCTTGCCTCGTATACATGAGGCCCTGGGTTCGATTCCCCAGCACCAAATATACAGAAAACAGCCAGAAGTGGCGCTGTGGCTCAAGTGGCAGAGTGCTAGCCTTGAGCAAAAGGAAGCCAGGGACAGTGCTCAGGCCCTGAGTCCAAGGCCCAGGACTGGCCAAAAAAAAAAACTGAAATGAAAATAAACTTCTCAAATTAAAAAAGACCAGAATAGTCAGGCACTGGTGGCTTACACCTGTAATCCTCGCTACTCAGGAAGCTGAGATCTGAGGATTGCAGGTAAATGCCAGTCCAGGCAGGAAAGTCTGTGAGACTCCTATCTCTAATTAATCACCCAAGAGCCAGAAGTAGAGCTGTAGTTCAAGTGGTAGAGCACCAGCCTTGGGAGAAAAAGATAAAGGACAGTGCCCAGGCATTAGTTCAAGCTCAGTACTTGCACAAAAAAACCATATTTCCAGGATGATCATCAGTTTGACTTCAGTGTTTGTTCTCACGTTGGTTCACAAGGCAGATGGCCGGGAGTTTCGCTAAGGTATTTCACCTTTGGGCAAAGGGCCTCAGAGTCATATGTCATATGCCCTATGTCTAGAGGGCTGTTCGCAAGAGAAGAAGGAAGATGGTCAAAAATCTCAGCAGTCTATTACACAGAGTCAGGAGCTGCTGTTATCAGCAACTAGGTCTGCAGGGAACAGGGATCTGGCCTAGGGAAGAGCAATGTCTTAGTTCATTCTCAGGGCTAGCCTGTGGCAGGGGTACAGCGTGACCTGTCAGCGACCAGGGCCTCCCTGGAGGCAGAATCTGGATCTCCTTGTGAGCCCAGGGCTGGGGCAGGGACAAGGGGCCAGGCTGCAGTAGCCCAGGTCTGAACAGCGATCCTACTCCAGGGCCAGGAGCTAGAAAACTAGATGGGCCTGAGCTGGCATGAGCTGCCCCAGTGTGGTACAAGGGAAGAGGCCTCTAGAGCACCTAGCAGAATTAGCAACAGCTGAGCATTGGAATTCTGAGGATCCTGCAGTTCCAGTCCCACCATGTACCTGGGCACCACGGAGGCCCAGTGCCTACCACAGACTGGCACTCCTGTGGCAGCCTGGGGGCTCCGAGGCCAGATGGACGGGACCCTAAGAACTCAGGTCATTATTTGGGGGCAGGGTGTAGTGGAGAGGATGTCTTCCCTGGCATGGAGATATTACCAGGACCCAGAGGGCCTTCAAGACTGCAGAAGGTTTAGGAGTCCCCAAGAGGAGATTCCCTGCCTGATCAGGGTTCAGGGTCTCCGTGGACCCCCGTCCTTCCTTATCACACATCTCCCCTCTCCTTCCCCTGCCCAGCACCTAAACCCAGCATCCCAGTGGGGAGGAGAAGGGGAGAGGATTGGCCTGCGCAAACCCTTGGTTTGGAGGCCGCTATCTGCAGTCCTCCATTAGGATGAGGTGCAGGGACTTGGCAATATTTTGGGGGTCTTGGGGGCCACCTGGCCTTGCTATGCATGGCCTCTTGTGCCACTCAGGAGGCATTCATAGCTCTAAATGTGACCTCCTTCCCAGCCAGTGCCCAGGTGTGTCCAGATGTGTGTCTAGCCCCTACCTCGCAGCCCCACTCAGAGCCACGAGACGGGGTCCTCCCCCCGCACAGGAGGCCTCACCAGAGCTGAGGAGCACATCCAGTCAGCTTTGGTAGGTTCTAGAAGGACTCTGCCCACAGCAGTGAAGAGAATGGGGACCACCTTCAGCCCCAGGGCAGGAGAGATAGGGCAGCCCGGAGTCCGGGAGGACAGAGCAGCCTTTCTCTTCTGCTGTCCTGCCTCTGCACTGCCAATTGTCCTTCCTCCCTCCTCCCTGTCTTCCTGCCTTCCAGGCACTTAGCAAACCAGGCACTTGGTTTCTTCTTCTCATCTCAGGAAGTACAATGCCTGCAATGGGAGTACCCCATGCCAGGGATTTTCCTAACACTGACTCCCTCCTCCCCTTGTCAGGACTTCCATTTGCTTCTGAAAGGTGGGCATACGGAGAAAGGGAAGGAGCCCAGCCAGCAGGTGAGGGGGGCATGATTTGAAGCCAGGCTTGCTGGCCACCGGGCCCACACTCCAAACCAGGTTTTCACATCGCCTATTGCTCAGAGTTCCATGTTACTTTCTCCACAGAAGATAGCCTGGAGGCCACGAGGAGGGGGCTTCCTTTGCATGGTGTCCTGAGTGGAAGCCCCTTCTGGGTGTATTCTGCAACTGGAACACAGGACTGGAAGCTTCTGATCAAGACCTGGGATGCAGACTCCATCACCCCCACATCCCTGGACTGATGGAAAGAGGGCTAGCTTCCACAGAGAGCAGTTTCCATGGTGGTGACAGAGCCGGGAAGGACTTCCAGAGATGTTCCCAGCCAGCACTTACCAGACAAGACCTGGGAATTAATTCCCCCGCTTGCACACTGCCATGATGTTCTCTCCGACCCACCTCCCTAGCCCTACCCATGTTCCCCAGGATCCTCCACTTCCCAGCAAGGCCAAGGGGAGAGGCTCAGATCAAAGCGAGGTCTCAGATGGCTTCTCCCCCAACCCCAACTCGTCCCCACCGACATGTGGCTCTCCAGCCACTGTCCTGTGCCATGGACATCCCTGCTCCCTGGACAGTCAGTCGGCTCCTGGTGACCATCCACGAGGGTGGCAAGGAGTCTGAAGGTAAATCCAACCTCCAAAGAACAATATGGAAAAAAATGGTGGGGAAGACGTGTGCTAACACAGAATTGTGGTGAAGTTTATTCATTAAAATCCAAAGTGGGGAAAATTGGCACGGAAGGAATGAAAATTACAGGGTATTTCCTGTGAGGGATATACAGGACATCCTTGGAAATTTCTCAAGGCATAATAAGTTTACTGTTCCTTTTCTTAAAAAAAAAAAACTTGCTGTGGCTCACCTGTCCTCCCACCGTAGCCAACAAAAGTACAGTTATTTATGGATTAGAATATTCCTTGTTTCCAACAATTTAAGAGAAAGAAAAGAAGGAAAAAAAAAAAAACCATTGCTGTGCGTCTCCCCTAGCAGTAAAGAACCTGGCATGCAGTCAGGATCTGAGGTTTGGATATTTGCTTGCAGCTATTAATTGCTGCATAAGCCCTTGGAAAACAGGAGGGGAAAGCCCTGTATCTCTGACCCTGAGCTATAAAAGATCTTTCAGAAGCACTGGAAAACTGGTCTTTAAGCTGTTGGGGACAACAGAGAGTCCAGTCTCCAAGCAAGAATTCCCAATTACACATTCACTGGATAAAGGTACTGGGGTTACCTGAGGGGGTAATTAAACATGAAAATCCCAACCATTATGGAATGTCCAAATCTAGCCCCAGAATGATGGCCTTTGTGACCACAAAGGACTCCAAAGAGAATCACTATGGGATTTAAGGAGAAGAGAAAGGATTCCTTCTTCCTGTTCTCAATTAAGAATGCTTTGTCTGGGTGCTTGTGGCTCACATCTGTTATCCTAGCTACTCAGGATCATGGTTCAAAGCCAGCCAGGCAGGAAAGGCTGTGAGACTCCTTTCTCCAATAAACCACTAGAAAACTGGAAGTGCAGCTGTGGCTCAAAGTGGTAGAACACTAGCCTTGAGTAAAAAGAGCTCAGGGACAGGCCCAGGCCCTAAGTTCAAGTCCCAACCAATAAATAAATAAATAAATAAATAAATAAATAAAATAAAAAAGAATGCTTTGACATTTTCTCTTAAAAAAATCACTAATTAAATGTGCAAGTACAGCTGCTTTGGCACATGCCAAGGGAATTATTTAGAAAGCAAACACCTAAAATAAACTCCAACACAAATGTGTTCTGTGGTTGAGAAGATGGCCAGTATACTCTCTCTCAGCATGCTATGTCTGAAATGACACATCACAGCCAGGCTTTTTGGCATGTGGAACAGTCAAGGGCCAAAAGAACTGTCTCCTTTGCCCACTCTGAAAATCATCTCTGAAATGGAAAGAATCTCCAAGAATGTCTAACTAGGCTGGGCACTGGTAGTTCATGTCTGTAATCCTGCTACCCTCTATCTTTACCTCTACCCCAAATATTTTCTTTCATATATAGTGTCTAACATTCAATCATATATATATATATACATTTATGCATATTGTAACATTTATATACAGTTTTTGTATACAATGCCTAGCATCCAATCAAAAATAACCAGGTTGAAAAATGATAAGGCTGGAACAAAAAGAAAAATGGATGACAGAACAGATCCGCCAGAGACACACACATTTAGAAAACTAGTATTACCAGTTAATCTCAACATTTGAGATCAATATGTGAACACGATGGATGTTTTTAGTATCATCTTCAAAAATGGAAAATTAAGTTTATACACAGCTGAAGAAAGATATAATTGTTCAGGTAGGTTAGGAAAATATATCTAGACGGAAGCATAGAGAGAAAAATATTGCATAGAAAAAAAATTTTGAGAGAAAAATGGAAGTCCCAGAAATAGTGGGGAAAGAGTAAGAGAACAAGAAGTAAGTCTCGAAGAGGTAATAAGTAAGACTGAAGAGGTAATGGCTGAGAGTTGTCTAAAAATGGTCCAAAAAAGAACCATGGATTTAAGAACATTATACATGTCCAAGTAGTATAAATGAAAACCACAGCTAGACACATCATCGTGAAACTTCTGAAAACCCAAGAAAAAGTCCTAAAAAGAGCCACTGGACCACAGATCCTTCAAAGGGAACAATGGAAGCTAGTGGACAATGGAACCATAGACCAAAATGCTGGACTTTAATGGCTTCCCACCTAGACTTACATACACAGCAAGAGCATTCTTCCAAAGCAAAACTGATGTAAAGACAGGGAAAAAGAACGCAAACCCTCCACCCACCACAACACCCTGCACCAAGAAATGAGTAAGAGTTCTTTAGAGCCCAGATGTAGGCTTAGCCATATGGGAGAAGAATAAAGGGAAACATAAAACATAAATGTGTCGTTAAACCTAAATGAAGACAGTAAAAAAATCAATTGTAATAATATTTTAGAAACACTACATGACATTTCGCCATGATGAAAGATCAATTTACCAGGAAGACATCATAATTCTGAATTAGTTTCAAAGTTCTGAAGTATAAATTGATAGAACTGAAAAAAAAAGATGGATCTATCCAACTCTCATACTGGGAGACTTTAACACATCTTTCATAGTTCCTGAACAGACAGGTAGACGAAAAAAGTCAGCAACAATAGAGAATTAGAACAATACATCCAACAGGCCTTAATTGACATATGCATAACTCTGTAAAATGTCCATTCTTAATTGCACACAGGCTGGGTGTTGGTGGTTTACACCTCTAATCCAGCTACTCAGGAGGCCAAGATCTGAGAATCACAGTTTGAAGCCAGCCCAAGCAGAAAAGTTCGTGAGATTCTGTTTCCACCTAACCACCAAAAAGCCAAGCTGGAGGCATGGCTCAGAGCACAGAGAGCTAGCTAAGAGCAAAACTGCTGAGAGTTCAAGCCTTGGAACTGGCAATGAATGAATGAATGAATGAATGATCTCTTTTGACATTCTTGCAATTTACCTTCCCAAATATTTGATATATATGTATTATAATTATACTTTGCATTTGTATTTTCAGAAAAAAAGCCCTTATTTTCTACAGAGTTGTACATTTTCCACCTTGCAGTTAATATCATAAAGAATCCAGTTAATATCATGAAAATTTCATGTTATTACATATTCCTTTCCAACATTTTAAACTGCACAGCACTCTACATTCTGGATAATCATAATTAAACAAATATCCTATTACTGTTTGTGCCAAAGCTAGGGCTTGAACTCAGGGCCTGATGTAGACCTTGAGCTTGTTTTGCACAAGGCTTGTGCTCTACCATGTGAGTCACAGCTCCACTTCTGGCTTCTTGGCTGGTTCATTGGAGATAAGAGTATCACAGATGTTTCTGCCTGGGCTGGCTTTGAACTGTGATCCTCAGATCTCAGCCTCCTGAGTAGCTAGGATGAGACAGTGGTGCTCAGCTCTATTGGACATTTAAATTGACAATTATTTTCTAACTTCTTTTATCATTGACAATTATTCTGCTCTTCTCTGCAATATATATTTCTTAGCCTGAGCATTCTGGTTACTGAACTCTTTTTTTCTGGTATCACTGCAGCCCCCGCATATTTTATGAAGTTTTTATTCTCCTTCAGATACATGAATATTATGTGCCTGTGTTCCTCAGAAGATCCGAGACAAGTAATAACTGGTATTGATCTAGAAGAACACAATCCTATTAATAGAGATTTTGACTGCATTAGTTCTTATTGAAGCTGTAAAAAGTTCATAGTTAATGACTCTAAACAAGCACGCATTTATTGCTTTCCATTACAGTCACAGGTCAAAACAGAGCGGGATGCCAGTGGCCCACACCTGTAATCCTATCTACTCAGGAGGCTGAGATTTGAGGATTGTGGTTTAAAGCCAGCATGGGCAGGAAAGTCCTCGAGACTCTTATCTCCAATGAACCACCAAAGAGCTGAAAATGGAGCTGCGGGGCAAGTAGTAGAGCACCAGCCTTGAGTGAGAAAAAGTTAAGAGACATTACACAGGTCCTGAGTTCAAACCCCAGTACCAGTACAAGTGACTAACGCAGTGCACCTGGGAGGAAACCAGCCTCCTCCAGGGAAGTTTGCGGCCCTTGGCACAACGGAAATGAGCATGGTGAATCAGGAGAGGACGGCGCATGTGCACACCCCCAGGCGCAGAGTCATCGTTTAGCAGCGATAAAGGAGGGATGAAAGGGTGAGCTCCCAGCGACCTCCGGGGGCCGCCACCACGGGGCAGATGGGCTTGCTCTTCAGTTTCTCAGAAGAGCTAAAACCAGTGTGACCTTGGCAAGCTTGAAGGGCAGGGCTGCCAGGAGTTAGGAGGTAGAAACCGCGGACACCTGGTAAAAGTGGACTTGGTTTGCATTTCAGGTAAACAACGAATACTTTTTCAGCCTATGTTTTCAAACTTCACGATCCCCCCACTTTATAAGCCAACAATCTGTTTGACGTTTACATCTCACCAGACAGGGCTGGTTGGCGGGGGGGAGGGGGGGGGGTTATAGCTCAAGAGTAGAGTACTTGGCCTAGCATGCAAATGGGTCCCATTCCCAGCACTGAACACATAAATAAATACAAATAAAATAAGTAACCAGGTTCCCCTGTATTTTATCTGGCAGCCGGACTCCAGGATAAAGACAGCCTTCCAGTTCAGGCACCCAATTTGGAGAATCCACAGCCGGTGCGTTCACGTCCCGACTCCAAGAGAAACAGGTCGGCGTCCTGGCGTCTCACCTCTAGGCTGCCAGCGTCCGTTCTTTTAAGGCCTAATTCGGATGTGGCCTCCTCCAGGAAGCCTCTCCCGATTGCGCTTCGGGGGAGGCCTCTGTGCGCAGTGTGGGAGGAGAGGGAGAGGCTGTAAACAGAACTCTTTAAAGGAGGTGGAATAAATTAAAAGTCCAGAGGACAAAGGGAGCCTGTCCATTCCACCTTGGACGGGGCCGTGTGTGTGTGTGTGTGTGTGTGTGTGTGTGTGTGTGTGTGTTCACTCTTCCAGGCAGTTAATGTATCCAGCCAGGAAGGGTAGGGGAGGTGAGCCCGCTGTGCCGCCAGGCGCCTCCAGGGGGCGCGCCGGAGCACCCACTGGTGAGGTTGGGGCTCCCCGGGTCTGCCCAGCAGGCGGTGGGAGGATATGGAGTCTGCGGTGTGGAGGACGAACTTGGGGCTTGCGGAGGTGGGGAGATCTGAGGAAGGCTGGGGCTGGGGGGTGAGGGGGACCCTGCAGAGTGAGGTTCAGGCTGCAGCCCCAGGGCCTTGGGGATGGAGGGGAGATCAGGTCCCCCTAGTGTTACGCAGTCTCAGAGTTGGGAACAGGAAACTGGAGCCTGGAAGGGAAATGGGTGTTGCCACACACCAAGTATCCGCGGGGTACTGGGGCACCCCCAACTGCGGTGCATCGCCAAGAACAGGTGCACTGGGCTGCCAGCCGCCTTCCAGAACGTTCTAGATGCTGTGTCATGGGCAGGAGGGCAGCCCTGTGTGCGCAGGGAGTCGGGGGAAGCCTGTCCCCGGTGGGTGCATTAGGAAAGCTCCCCCAGGAATCGAGAATCCTCCCCTGGCCCTGCAGGCTGGTCAGGAAATGGCGGCCATTTGCCTCCGGGGCACTGAAGTTGTTACTTGTTCACTTCAACCTCAAAAACAAATGTTGTCAGCTGTAATTCATTCAGGCCACCAGCTGTTTTTGCAAAGCACCTGATACTCGACCACTGGGTCCCAAGAGATTCCGTGGAGGCCATGAGGAAGGGCCACGGATGAGGAGGGGCCACGGAGGGCATCCCCAAACCAACCACGGCTGCCGTGTCTCACAGCCCAGAGAACAGGGGCAAAGGATCGTGAACATGTGCAACTGAGCAGCGCAAAAGTCCCAACTGGTTTGACAAGCAACCCAGAGGCTGCAGCCCCCCAGTAAGAGACGCAGGAGGAATGGAGGGGGCAGGGATACCATGAGGGAGTGGTCTGAGGGGGGCCTGGGTCTTCTAGGGGTGCCTAGAGGATCCCTGAGCCATGAGTTTCCTGAGGCCAGCTTGGGGAGTTGGGGGGGCGGGGGGGGGGGGGGGGGGGGCTTCTGGCTATACATCCCCAAACCCAATGCTCTGGGCAGTAAGAAGGATTTCCTGAGTTTGAAAGCGGAAGTGAACCCCAAGTGCCAAGGGTGATGTTGACTTCCCTCCTAGAGAACTCCCCAGATAAGGAACTGGGCTGGAGAAACCATGGTTGTGGGGCCAGGGCAGGGGGCAAGGGGCAGAGGGCAGAGGTCAGGTGGCAGGGGGAGGTCGTGGGCTTGGTCATTCTGCATCAGGTGGGGTGCGCTGGGGTGGTGGATGCTCTAGGCAGGGGGCTGTCAGATGAAGGGCGGGAAGGAAGGTGAATGATGACGTAGAGAACTCAACGCTGGGTAGCGGTCCTGGTAGACATTCACCCAGGATAAATAAAATTAAGAGAATTTTTTCTTTTGGGTTGTTGAGGTAAAATGATATTCATCTTTTTTTTAAGGTGTGCCATTTAATGAGTTTGGGGGCTTGGGGCATTGGTAGAGAACTTGCCTAGCATGAGATAGGCCCTTAGTTTAATAGCACAAGAGGAGAAAAAAAAAACCAACAAAACCAAACAGGCGAGTCCTGGTGGTGCAAACCTATAATCCCCACCCAAGGCCTAGGTGGGGGATCACTGTCCAATGCCAGCCCCAGAGCAGGGGTAGGTTGTAGGGGAATGTAAGACTGCATC
The DNA here is from genome assembly GCF_023159225.1 of Perognathus longimembris pacificus. Taxonomy (NCBI): domain Eukaryota; kingdom Metazoa; phylum Chordata; class Mammalia; order Rodentia; family Heteromyidae; genus Perognathus; species Perognathus longimembris. The sequence goes on from NC_063180.1 coordinate 38,214,791, forward strand.
CAAAAATAAAACCAAAAAAAGAACTGGAGGTGTGGCTCAAGTGGTGGAGCACTTGCGCAGTAACATGAGGCCCTGAACTCAAAACCCTCTTCCATGTAAGGAGTTTTGCAGTTTTGCAGTGGTCAAACCACTTCCACAAAGCAGATAAGAGAACATCACCTCATCTCCGGAAGTTCTTGTTTCTTCCCAGCAGTCCCCTCTTCCAGCCCCTACTCCTGGCTACCCCTCCCGCTCTGTCTTCAGTTTCGGCTTCTCTAGAATAGGATCCTTCAATACCCATGCTTTAATGCTGGTTCTGGCCGCTTAGCACAGCCTTTGGAGAGCCACCCACCTGGTAGCACAAGCCAGTGGTTTATTCTTGCTCATTGCTGGGTAGAATTCCATTCTAAAGATATACTCATGTTTGTTCTCTTTCACCCACTGATAGACATTTCAATTGTTTCTATTTTGGAGTGATTATGAATAAAGCTGTCATATGCATTTCCATTCAAGTTTGAATGTACATATATATTCATTTCTCTTAGGTAAATATCGAGGAGTAAAAATGATGGACTATATAGTAAGGGTATGTTTATCTTTGTAAGGAACTAGAAAACTTGATTTCCAGTTGTTGAAATCTTTTGCACTCTTGCCAGCAGCCTGGAGAGCTCCGGTTTGTAAATGGTTTTGCCTGTACTTAGAACAATCAGTCTTCTGAGTTTTAGCCAATGTAATGGGTTTGTAGTGGTAGCTCATTTGCATTTATCTAGCCACTAGTCATGTTGAGCATCTGTTTATGTTCTTATTTGCTATTCATCTATCTTCTTTGGTGAACGATGTGTTGACATTCTTTGTTCGTTTTTTATTGAGTTGTTAATCTTATTGAGTTATGGGAATTCTGCAAGTCATTTGAATAATACAAGTCCTTTGTCAGATGTACTTTGCAAATAATGTGTCCCATACTATGATTTAGCTTTACATTGATTACAATGTCTTTTGAAGAGCCAATATTTTAAATTTTTGATGATTTCCCATTTATCTATTTTTTCTCTTATGCTTTGTGCTTCTCTTTAATCTACCTATCACAAGCTCGCAGAGCTGATTCTGGGCATTTCTCACTATCTCTTATTTTAAACTTTTGTATTTAGCTCTCTGATCTCTGATACCCTTCCACTCTGCTCTAACCTGTATTTTGGGTCTTTAACCTGTCCAGAAGTTTAGATGCTGCAAGAGATTATAGTAAGCTCCATTCTTCTAAGCAAGCTGGCGTGGCATCTTTAAGTCTGCAACTAAGAATTCTAATTGATATACAAGCCAATAATAAATCCAATTGTAAATTCCTCTTGTGGATGGTTCGACCTGCATGTGTGTCAATTGCAAGCAATATCATCATCTCTATAATACTCAACAGATTATCCACATCATCTGTTGTAAAACAGTAACTTTGGAATGGAGTAAGTAACCTATTTTACCCAAATAATAGATACCTCCATTTTCCAGCCTCATTCTGATTCTCCTGCAGTTTGAGACATCAAGACATCCTGAATTTCATTTTTATGGAAAGGGAAAGGTGTGGGTATCTCCAGTTAATTGTCTTCTGGGGAATATTGAATAATTGAAATTTCATCAGGCAAGAGATTTTTTAAAATAAAAATGTGCCACCTTTTTGGGTCGTTGATCGTACCATTCTCACCTGAGTCCTGAGGTCTCTGGGGCTTACTCAGTGCACTGTTCAAGTGCCCACGGGTAATTAGTGACAGGATTAACACCAGAAGCCCCCGCACCTTAATCTTGTCTTTCCACCACAGCATGGGGTTTCCAGAGACTAAGATTTCAGAAGAGGGACATGGCTAGGAATGGCAACTGAAGAAAAGAGGACACGGTCCCTAGGAGAATTTGGATTTGTGATGATGCTGGTAGATATAGACATGAGAGGAACTGGGCTGCGAAAGATCATGTCTGCTGTTCCTTCTCTATGGGGAGTTACCACTCAGAGAAGAGAACCTGAGTTCACATAGCTGCTTCTAAAGACAATGCGTCTCCTGGAAGTAGAAAGGCGATCATGGAACCAACCAAATAGGAAATGGACAAGTGTTTGAAGGAACAGATTCTAGAACAGTCTCTATATCAGGCCCAGGGGATGCAAGTTGTCTGTGGTGCACTACTGGCCTGGGTTAGAGAGGGCTTGGGACTGGTGTTCTAGAAGCAACAAATACCTCACATTAGTGTAAACTGGAACCATCAGTCTGTATGAGAAAAACTCCAAATTGCAGAAACTGAGAGCTTTGCTTTGACTGCCTGGTTGCTGATGGATGCTGGTACCACTGTATAGCCTTTTGTTTGTTTGTTTTTAGGAAATAAGACTATCTTGTAAGCCTGGTACCTGTCATCCTGGCTACTCAGGAGGCTGAGATCTGAGGATCACAGTTCAAAGCCAGCCAAGGCAGGAAAGTTCATGATTCTTATCTCCAACAAACTACCAAAAAAGCCAGAAGTGGACCTGTGGCTCAAGTAGTAGAGCACTAGATCTATTGTGTGTGTGTGTGTGTGTGTGTGTGTGTATATATACTATGTGTGTGTATATATATACTATGTATATATACATATATAATATACACATATTAGAAATTTAGCATTCTGCAGAATCCTTGAAAGATCAAGTGAAGAAATAGTCCAAGAAGCATAAAAAACAAAGGCAGAAAAATAGAGGAAAAAGAAGCAAATTGAAGCAAGTAGTTGATTGTAAAAATGGCCACGGTTCTCTCCCCACCCCTGTTCCTGTGCTGTCTTTGTGCTTGCAGTGCTGTCCTTGTCTCTACCCTGTCTTTGTGCTTGGTGCTGTTAGATCAAAAGTATCCTAGACCAAGCAGCTTCAAATATAAACGTTTATTTCTCAGGTATCTGGAGGCTGGGAGTCCAAGTTCAAGGTAGTGGCAGATCCAAGGACTGGTTTAAAGAATTGTATTTTCACACTAACCTGATGTAGGCGGGAAAGTGTGGGAATAGAGAGAGGTTAGGAGGGAGGGAGAAAAAAAAGTGTGTGTGGGGGGGAATCTGAGGGAGATAGAGAGCACAGGGAGACCCTCCCTATAGAAAGAATTGAAACATTTTAACAAGAAGAAATAGCCTATTCCTCAATAGACATTTCTTCTCTCCCTTGTCAGCTCTTCACATTTTTCCATACAGTCCCCAAGCCTGGATTAGCGCATGGTCTAGTCCAATCATGGCTGCTCTGGCTGCAGCAGAGAAAAAGCTTGGGCCCCGGTCCCACAGGATGAGGTACTAGAAAAGAAGAAGAAGTCTGTGGCAGCTCTCTTAGTTAAGGCAAGAACTCAAAGTGAAGATAGCTTCTCCCCTTCTCTGGATATTGCAAGAAGGTGGTGCCTGGAGTTCACAGCCCTGTGTGGGCAGTTAACTCTTGGAGGTAGGCAGATGAAGAGGCTGGAGAAGCTCTGGGCTTTGACAGCAAGAATGAGGCACCTGGGATGGAACTACTCTGGGACTGCTTTGTTTATGAGCCAATAAATCTCCTTATCTCTTAAGTTGCCATGAAGGGTGGGTATTGAGTTACTTGCAGCTGAAAGCATCCCTAATGACACAGAGATCCATGTCTAAACACACATGATAGACTTTCAGAAGAGCTAGGATAAATCTTAGAAAGAAAAGAAAATCCTCAAAAGCTGCCAGAAGGGAAGAAGACAGATGGTCCTCAAAGGAATGAGAATCAGACAAGCAGAAGACTTACAGCATCCTCGGAAGCTATGAGAGCACACAGCAGAGCCTGCAAAGATGGAAGACGGACGTCACACTGACAGTCCAGACAAAGTGACCACCAATGGGAGAACGCACCATGATAAGGCACAGACACCCAGGAGTTAAATGCTAGCCTCCCATGTATCGTTCCCCTTAGGAAGGAACAAAAGAGAACATTCCAGCAAACCAAAGCAAGGAACCAAACAAAGGGAAAAGAAACTCTGGGTAGCAAGAGCTCCAAACCCAAAGAAAGCAGTTGGGAGAAGCCCAGGGCAGATGTGAGTGGCAGGCCTGGATAGGAAGCATTTTATACTGAAGCAGGAGGTCAGAGACCTCTAAGAAGGAGGACTACATACACAGGATGGGGACAAACACAGTTATTGCAAAGATGTAGTATGGACAAAGGATGCAGAAAGGCCTCAGGGTGCTCCAGGAAGAGCAAAAAGATACAGAGTCATAATTTACATAGGAAAGACCTGGCCAGAAGTAGTGTAGCATGGGGGTGGGATCAAGAATAAAAATGACATGTCTGTGGACCAATGAGGAATCACAGGTTGCCAGAAAGTAGTGGATATATATATACTAAGTAGGGAAGGCTTCTTCTCTATAGAAGGTAAATGAACCGTATATAAAATATGATCGATCTAGAACCATGTGACCCACATAGTGGGCCATGATTCTGGGCAGTGTAAGATGTGTAACAGACCACAAAGACCACAAAAGGTGATGCAAACACATCATTGGGGACTAAGTTAGGATCTGACAGAAGCAAAAAGTTCTATGCGCTACTGCATGCCTGAGTGGCTACAGCTGACCATAACGCATAGCACACTTCCAAGAACTAGAAAAGAGATCGCCGATGGCCTCACTATAAAGAAATGACAAACCTCTGAGGGCAGATTTATTTAACCCAAGTCAGGTGTCCTAGCACTTGAGAGGCAGAGGAAGGATTCTGAGTTCAAGGCTAGACTGGGCTACATCTCAATTTCTCTCTTACTAGTCAGGTGCTTTGTCAATACAGCCATATCTCTATTATGTTTTGCTTTGGTTATTTTTCAAATAGAACTTTGATTTTTGCCCTGAGCTGGCCTCTGACCTAGGATATGCATACGTATGACCTCTCATTAGTTAGGGTTATAGGCATGAGCCGTGGCACCTTGTGTCTCCTCTGTTTTGTTTTTGAGACAAGATCTTGCTATGTAGCTGATACAGAAGGTGAAAGGGACCTGCTCCTCTCTGTCCACACTGCTCCATGATGAGAAGTGGAGGCCAATATTGATGTTCTGAAGAACACCTAATGCACTTCCAGATTTGCTACTCAAGGGATCATCTATTATTCATAACTCTTTTCATTGCAAGTGATCAAATTCCAACTCAAATAGCTCATAAATTTAAAAGGGAGGAAAAGAAGAAAGTTATTGTCCTGTGTAATGGGAACATCACTGGGAGCCAGGAAAATGGACAGTCGGTTACCCATCAGTTCTACCAAGAGGCTGCTGATTGGCGCAGCTTTGACTGTCCCGCCCCATCTCAAGAGGTGGAGTCCTCTGATTGGCTGGATTTGAATCACATGTCAAATCCTGCACCTAGATTGAGGGGTCAGACCCAACAGAAGGAAGGAAAAGAGAGGTAGTCTAACCACAGGTGGCCAGAAAAAACATGCACCTTCAACTCGATACTACACACTAAACCCCAACAGGCTGATACCCACAAAGGGAGGGAGGAAGGGACAATTCCTCAGGCTGACACCCCTTTCCTAGGGTGGGGGACTCTTCTCCACTCATTTCTCTCCATAGCCTGAACATCAGGCTCAAGTCTGCGGGGACATATTAAAGTATAAAAGTCACAGAAACAAAATTGAAAATAAAATTTATGAGCCTTTTTTCAAACCAATATCCTAAAGCTGACCAAGACAACCAACCAAATAGTTTCCTAAATTGCAGAAGAGATTTTGCAGGCACTTATATTAAGCCACAAGCGCTCAGAGGGAAGCTGGTCATTTTCTAGTTCCCCAGGGGAGGGATGAAGAATGTCCCAGCCACTGTGTCTGAGATGGAGAGATGAAGTGTCCTTGCCGACAGGACACTGGTTCATCCCTTCCTTAGTCCTGCCCATGTTCTTAATGTCTGTCCATTGCAGGGTATTGCTGCAGGCCAGCAGGAGCTCCTACAGACAGGTTCTGATGACCAAAACCTGCTGTTTCTCTGCCTCTGGGATGTTAGCAGTAGGATACACATCTGGCCACATGTCTTCATAGGATGTCCTATTCTTTTATTATTTTTTTTAATGTAACTCTTCTTCTTTAGTTATATGTATGGGGTCATCTTCCTATAGCTTGATGAACATTGTTTATTACTTCTAGGAATGTTTTTTTTTAGGTATCTTGATATTTCATCTGTGGACAATCACATCTTTTGCATGCAAGTAAAGTTTATTCCTTCTCACCCTTATTTCCTCTCCTTATCTTATTGCACTGGCCAGAATATCCCTACTATGTTAAATAAAAGTTGGATGAGATGGGCAAGAGTAGACATCCTTGTTTTACTCCTGATCTGAGACAGAAAGGATTCAGTGTTTCTGCTAAGTGTTGAATACCCTCAGCTGGAAATGTGACAGCAAGCACTGAATGACTAATTGCATAACAAATGTCATCGATTCCGAGACTTCAGATTGGGCAATGCACAATGGACTTGACTGAAAATGCAATAAAGCCTTGTGGTTTAACAGTGACAGAAACCTGATGAAGGTATCCTCCACACTGAAACACACTTTACATGACCTTTCCCTAATGGCAAGTTGTGAGGCTGAAAATAACTTAAAAAAAAAAAAACTAGCAATCAAAAAATAGAATTTTAACTAACAGTGCCAAAGGAAAGCTTAGTCTTTCAACTCTATGTAGAAAATTTCATTGTTTTATCCCCAAACAGAAAAGTTTCTTGGATGATTGTACAACAGGAAATTTAATTGTTTAAAAAAAGTGTTTTCAGGATCCTTCAATGTTCAAAAGCTTCTGTATTCTTAATTATTCACCTTTAATTTTTTTGGTAGTGGGGGTTGAACTCAGGGCCTGGGTGCTGTCCCTGAGCTTTTTTGTTCATGGCTAGTGCTCTACTACTTTAAGCCACAACGTCACTTCCCATTTTTGATTGGAGGTAAGAGTCTCATGGCCTTTTCTGCCCAGGCTGGATTTGAACCACAATCCTCAGATATCAGCTTCCTAAATAGCTAGGAGTACAGGTGTGAGCCACCAACACCCAGCTAATTCTTCATTTTTCTATCACTTTGTTGCTATAAAGTGCCCTGAAAGGCCCCTGTGCTAAAGGGCGGATAGCACTGTTGGGAGGCGTGGAAGCTTTAAGGGGCGGAGCTTAGAGGGAGGTTTTAGGCCATTGGGAATGTGTCTTTGCCGGGGACTGCAGGATCGCTCATTATGTTCTCTTGCATCACCACACGCCTCACCATGACGTACTCGCTGCCCACCACCGACCCCAAAGCAACGGCTCCCATCACCACGGGCTGGAAAGTCCAGGGAAAGAGTGGGAGAGCCTACTGGAAAATAAAGCAGGTGTGGCTCCAGCACTGACTGTCTGACTAGCAAGTGTGAGGCCCTAAGTTCAACCCCAGGACTGCTGAAGGAAAATAAAAGCCACGGGGGCTGGGGATATGGCCTAGTGGCAAGAGTGCTTGCCTTGTATACATGAAGCCGTGGGTTCGATTCCCCAGCACCACATATACAGAAAATGGCCAGAAGTGGCGCTGTGGCTCAAGTGGCAGAGTGCTAGCCTTGAGCAAAAAGAAGCCAGGGACAGTGCTCAGGCCCTGAGTCCACGGCCCAGGACTGGAAAAAAAAAAAAAAAAGAAAGAAAGAAAGAAAAGAAAAGAAAAGCCACGGGAGATACTGCCCTATCTGGTTAGGGAGCGCTTATGTAAAGTTAAAATGAGGCAATCCAAAAATTTCCAAAGAGGAAAGAGAATACCCTTCGGATTAAGTGTGAACTCCTACATTTTTTTTTTTTCCTCAAAGGAAAAAGTTAACTGTGAATCTCACTAATGACTTTGGTTACTAGGTTACAAAATGAGAAGAAAAGATCATTCATGGCTTTTTAACACAGCTCAGAAACTGTTTAAAATTCGCTTTATAAATAGAGAATAATATGATTGAGAAAAAGCTCATGCAGTGTTCTTGATAGATGATAGCTCAGTAGGCAAACAGAGTGAGTTGGTGATTTTGATTTAAAACATTTCATCTTTGCTCCCACGAAGGGCAGAGAAGGTGCTGGAGGACAGTGAGAGACACTGGAGCCGTGTGCCAAAGTCCTAACTTTTGAGTGTAATGGGGTGAGATCCGAGGCTACAAGGCAATTGGAGAAGCCGGGCTCCATGCGGGCTCAGGTGTTCCAGGGGACACTGAAGGCGAGTGATCGCTCTCACCTATGGCGGAGCACGGGAGATCCGGAGTCACCATGGGTGACAAAGGCATCAGCTGACTCTTAGTAAGGAATTCAAGGCCAAGACTGGGCTAGGATGCAAGTTGGGGAGGCCTGGGGAGACCCCAGGGCATTTGCACTAACTTGCAGGATCAGAGTGGAAAACATCTGAAACGGGGATGAGCAGGGGGTGCTTTCAATAGCACAGGCGCAGAACAGGCCCAGAGCCCATCCTTTCCCCATCTGCCCACCTGCTCCCCCGCTGAGGGAGGCGCAGAGAATGCCCACACTTACCAGGCACAGGTAAGAGGCATTGCTTTTGAAGAATAGAAGCAAATGCATCTCTCTAGGAGAGGGACATGCAACCCACACACACTGGGAAATGGAGGTGAGAAGCAAAACCTGATTTCTGGGGACAAAATACAAAAGCAAGGAACCAGTCAAGGCTGGAGTCCTAGAGCAAGCCCAAGGGAGGGCTGCGGCCACTAGAGGGAGAGGATGGGAAACGCCTGCCCAAATCAGCGGAGGCAGAGTTTAGTCGCTGGGGGCAGGAGAGGCAGGAGGGCTGCGAAGTGCCCCCCACCACACAGACACGCAACGCCAAGAGGTAAAGGGCACCTCAGGAATATTGGGGAAAACCTCACAGCCCGGTCCCCAACCTAAGGAAAAGACAGAAGCCACCCTTATTTAGAATGGAAGCTTTAGCTGTAATTAAGGCAGCAACCAGAAACAAGTTAGCCCAAAGCCAGCTCAGCCTGCAGTCTGAGGCTGCAGGCCTGAAAGCCCTCGGGAGCCACTGAGGCACATTCATAGTCAAGGCTGAGAACTCTGGCCTCCGATGTCTACATGGGATGGCAACAGAAAACCCACCCACTCGAGAAGATCAGACCTCTGCATTAGATTTACCCCTCCCTCAACCTTGCTCCTCCAAGGTCCCGCCTACAGGGTGGCACTGCCCACGTCCCCCCAACCCCTGCAATTCGTTCTGCCTCCATCTGCTATCACACATGCCAATCTTCTCTGGACACACCTAGTTTGGAGCTCGGCCCTCCATCCAGTCAAGCTGACACTCACACTCAACTACCACAGGGTAGGGCTTTTCTGTTGCAATATAACCTGATAAGACACAATTTAAGAGATGAAACTCCTTATTTCCGCTTGCAATTTGGCTCCAGAGGTTTGGACAGAGTATCATGCTGGCAGCAAGGTGTGTGAGAGGCTGCTCCCTCACTGCTTGGCAAACAGGAAGCATCTATATTCCCCCTTCCTGAAGTTTCCATGCTCTTCCAAAATAGCACCATGAAGTGACACCAAGCACTTAAAACGAGAGCCCAAGGACACTCCATATTCCAACCACAGCACAAGGGAAACTGCACACTAAAAAAAAATACAATAATTGAAATTAAAAACTCGTTGGATGGGCTCAGTAATCGATTGGAGATGACACAGGAAAGATTTAGTAATTTCAAAGACAGATCAATAGTAATCTGAACAACAAAGAGAAAACAGAAAGGAAAAAAGAAAAAAGGAGAAAAAGAAAATAGGAGTAAAACTGAAAGTGTAGTTGCACAACAATGTGAATGAATTTAATGCCATTGAATTACACACTTAAAAGTGGCTGAATAGTAAGTTTTGTTACATTTACCACAATAAAACACACTATAATTGAAAATGTTTACACCAGTAAGAATTTCAAAATACATAAGCAAAAGCTGAAACAGAAAATCAACAAATTTGCCATCATGGTTGAAAACTGTGACACCTCTGACGCTGATCAATATGAAGACAAAATAAAAATATTGGCAAGGATACAGAAATCCTAGAGTGTAATCAATAACTTGATCTTACTGATATGTGCAAAACATGTGACCTGGATGAGCAGAAAATGCATTTGCCCAAGGGCACATGAAGCACTCAGTGGGAAAGACCATGCTTTGATCCTATAGCAAAGTAAGTCTGTGTGTAAGTCAGCCTTTGTCACTACTAGGAGTAAACACCCGAGAGATGTAACTCAGAGGGAAGATGTATGTTGGCTCATATGTTTCACTCCATGACACGAAGGGTGTGGCGGAACACAGCAGCTCACACGTCATGGCAGCTAGGAAGGAGAGAGAGGAGAGGAGAGGAGAAGAAAGGAGGGGAAAAAAGAGATTCTGGCTTTTTTTTTTTTTTTTTTTTTGCCAGTCCTGGGGACTGGACTCAGGGCCTGAGCACTGTCCCTGGCTTCTTTTTTGCTCAAGGCTAGCACTCTGCCGCTTGAGCCACAGCGCCACTTCTGGCCGTTTTCTGTATATGTGGTGCTGGGGAATTGAACCCAGGGCCTCATGTATACGAGACAAGCACTCTTGCCACTAGGCCATATCCCCAGTCCCCTCTGGCATGTTTTTATTATAGGTTTCAAAAGGCTTCTTCTGGCAGGAAAAGGTCCTTTTCTAAAGCGATACCTGCTCAACCAAGATTCTTGAGGTTAAAAAGAAAGGCCAACCCAGACCCCCCTTGTACCTGAAGGAACACTCTGTGACAAGGTTCTAGGAAACACAAGATGGGTAGTTTCTGCAAGTACAGGAGCAAACAAACCTAACAGGGACTCGCCATCTAGTGATCTGAAATGGAACTGCTCCCAACACTATAGCCACCAAACACCTACTCAGATGTATGCTTCAAAAGACATTTTCTTCAAAGGTAAATATGACTACAGTGATTTCATGTCCCTTTCAAGTAGCATATAGTAAGCAAATCACCTGGAGAAGAAAACAGCTATCCCATTACATTTGTGTATCCTATAGTTTCTGGCTCTAACCTGCTAGTTAGATCATCTGGCTGTTAACACAAACCTTTAAGGCAGTATTCAGACACCCAAATTCCAAAGAAAAGAACTGCCTTCGCTCCAACAAAAGGTCCACAGAAATCTATAAGGACAAAACTACTTATCACAGAAACACATTTCTCAACACAACAATGGTGCCAAGAAATCAGCCAATCATGACTGCAGGATGGGAGGTGGTGCGCTGAAAGACTTTTTTTTTTTGGCCAGTCCTGGGGCTTGGACTCAGGGCCTGAGCACTGTCCCTGGCTTCTTTTTTGCTCAAGGCTAGCACTCTGCCACTTGAGCCACAGCGCCACTTCTGGCCATTTTCTGTATATGTGGTGCTGGGGAATCGAACCCAGGGCCTCATGTATATGAGGCAGGCACTCTTGCCACTAGGCCATATCCCCAGCCCCGCTGAAAGACATTTTGGTTCTTCATAATAAAGACTGTTCTAACTTGGAAAACATACAGAAATGAGTCTATAATATAATCTTAAAACAATCAGAAATTTTATTAATTTTTCAGTAACTACTAATAATGCAAACCAGTCACCAGCAACTAATCACCAACTTCTACACTTGACTTCTAAAGACAGAGCTCATAGGAGGAGGCGCAGATAGACGCCTCCGCTGTCTCTCTGTGGCCACAGCTTGGGGGGCCAGGTCAGAGGTACAAGAGCTGTGTGACCCACGCACTTCCAAGGGAATTGTACAGGACTTTCAACCATTTCAGAATATGTTCTCTGTTTTCAAGTGAAATAAATGTATTTCAGGCAAATCAAAAACGAATTCCAGGTTGGTTCAGTGTTTCATTTTATTTTACCTTCATCAAGGCAAGCAAAGTACAGATGCTGTACATTAAAAACATAATACATTACCACACCACATCCATTCCTACAGGCCGGATGACTGCTGCTCCCATCAGAAGCACATAACCACTGCTAAATGTACAATGAGCCATCAGCCGGCCCCACGTAGCCCACTCCGATCAGCAAGACGTCTATGAGTGTCCAGATTCCCAGGCCGCCGAAACTGAAGAGCTTGCCTAGGCCTTCACGCCACTGGCCCAGGTAGAAGCGGTCTGCGCCAAAGCCCCCAAGGGTGATGCTGCAACAGAACAGCAAAGTGGCTTGGGTTCCACGGTGGGGCCGGCAACGGCTCACACGCAATGTGGAAGGGCTTCAAGTGATCTGAACACCAAGACAGCTTCTCAAATTCATACCACCAAATCATCACAGGCAAGAAGGCCTTGTCCCAAATAAGCCCATGGCTTAGCATGTGTCAGGCCCTGGGTCTGATTCCTGGCACTAGGAAAAGAGTAACTGTTCAATTTTTAGCTGGACTGAAATGTTTTCCTCACTGCATGTACCTCACTGCTTTCTAATCCAAGCAGGGGCAGTTTAGAGGATTTTTTTTTTTTTTTTTTTACAGTACTGGGGTTTGAATCAGGGCCACTCATGTGCTAGGCTGACGTGTGTGTGTGTGTGTGTGTGTGTGTGTGTGTGTGTGTGTGTGTGTGTGTGTGTACTAACACTGGGACTCCTGTTGTTGCTTGCCTTTTTTACTCACGGCTGATAATCTACCATTTGAGCCAGGCCTCGAATCAGGCATTTTGCTGGTTAATTGCAGATTGAGTTTCACAGACTTTTCTGTGCAGGCTGGCTTTAAACCTCAGTCCTCCAGGTCTCAGCATCCTAAGTAGCTAGAATTGTAGACATGAGCCACTGGCATCTGGCTGTGTACCAATTCTTAGTTTTAATTTGATTCTGACAAACACTTTGGTATGACCAGTTAGCAAATCCTATCTTGCTATATCTAATTCCTATCTTGGAATCATCCTTTACTTACCAGGATGCCTGTGGCCAGGCACAATTCTCCTCTTTGTTCAGGCCCAATTCAAATGCAGTGGCTCTCTCAAGGGGCAATACTGCTCTAGGGGACATCTGGCAATATCTGGAGCTATTCTGATGGACACACAGAGGGGCGGTGTTCTTGGTTCACAACTGGCAGTAGGTAGAGGCCTTAGGTGCTGATAAACATTCTGTTACACACAGGACAGCTCCAAGATGAAGAATTACGTGGCCCCAAATGTCAACAGTGAGAAGGCTGAGAATTCCTGCTCTAGGCCACACACTACAGGCCTCAGGGCCCCAAACATTGCCTTTATGAGTTCAGCTATGGACAGTTTAGTTAATGATAGCTTAATTAATGGGCCTACCTGCCTTTCCCTTTAATGGGAAGAATGATACAATTTTTTTAAAAAAAGAAAAGCTTAACCCAGCAGATTTTTATGTAAGTTATATATTTATAATTGTCTAGATGATAAAATTACATGTAATTTTTAGTGTTTTTACTTTCACTTTTTTCAGTACTTTTTTTTAAAATAAGAAAGTTAACATTTAAAGCATGCACTAAAACCTATCTATCCAGTCTCCAGCACTTTCTGAGCCATAGAAGTTAAGGAGGGAAACTGGCTGGTTCTGTGTCACGATGTCTCTACTCCATCATCCCTAGTGAGTGAAGGGTGCCCGTTTGCCATGAGATGCCACCAGGCCCTAAGAGGTCATCTACCTCCAGCTGTGTCTCCTGGATCCGAGTGAAGGATGAGCCTGGCCTAACACGAGGGCTGGAAGATTCCTCGGACCCCAAAGAAATCCAGATGGCATTCAGACATCCATACTGAGCTTACCTTAGAGCCAGGGCAGTGGACCATTTATAGCCTCCAGTCCAATTGCAGTACAGCATCTTGGGAAAAGTACGATTACCTTACAAAAAGAGAACACTTTATATAGAAACTTAACACAAAAATGTTCTCATAGAAACTTTATACAATAGCCTTCTTCACTTAGAATCTAAATGATCACCTTTCTTTAGAACAAGAAATCTTGGTATAGGGATGAAAACCCTTGCCATCTGTAAGCACAGATTTCACGTTTGAATGAGTTGAATACAGTTAGGGGAGTATTGTGAAATGCCCTACCAGACAATGCCTTTAGAAGTAAATAAGACAGAACAGCACTGAGATGGAGAAATCAACCGCAGGAGAACAAGCTCAAGCTTGACAGGACATGAGCCCTGTTGCACAGACCAGGTCTCCACTGGGATGGGGAGGTGGGGGGATAAAAAACTGAATTCCAACTCAACAGCTCCCCAAATGAAAACCAAGTAGATTCTAGACCTAAATGTGAAAGGACACGCTTAAAGCTTTAAAATGAACATGTCTTTTATCTTTATCAGCCTGAGGAGCCTCTGGAGTAGCATCCTGTGGCAAAACGTATCTTGCTCACCAACGTCCCAAACTCGGATTTACTTACCCAAGCAGTGGATGTGGTCCCTCACTGTACAGTTGGTCAGGTGGCGCTGCCGAGGGCAAGCCACTGTCATGCAGTTGGTGAAATTGGAGCATTCGTAATCTGTTTCAGGAAGCTGCCAGCAAAATCTGCAGGTCATGTTGATGATGAAGTTCTTTTGGGGCTTCAAGTCTTGATCCTATGTACAGTGGACACAGTGCTAATTAATAGCCGTCTGATAGTTCAGAAGATGACATCATCATGTGGAGCAAAATTCCCGAGACATTTGTGGTTAGAATCTAGCAGTAGTACCAGACCCAGAACACTAAGTACAAACATACTGTGTGTGCAAAACAAATGTATAGGCTGGCTACTTAATGAATGAAATCTAGACAAATTCACATTATAGTAGAAAAAGCATTTCAAAATGTTAAGATGATCTCATTACTTTTGTTTAGCTAAGATCATCTTAATCTTATGTTTGTAATATAGAAAAAAGAAACACTGTTTCATAAGGTCACAGACAACTGGCAGGCACAGAAAGGGTATTTGGTGAAGGTCACTGAGTCCCAAGTGAGGCAGAGTCTGGAAAGCCGGATGCTTCTGTGTGAGCACTGGCCTCAGCCCAGAGTTCAGTGTGGCTCGGGAAGTTTAGAACCTCAGGACAGCAAGGAGAGTGGCTGCACAGCATGGGGTTCTTCTCAGATGGGGCTGCCTACTGGGCTGGGGTCCAGGAACCAGATGCTTCTCCTTTATGCTCAGGGAGGAGCTCTGCAGCTCTCTGCATTTTAGTTTGTGAAGCAGGGATTCAGTTTACCTGACGTTTGCCTACATGAAGTTACCTGCTCCCAGGTAAGGAGACCAGCCCCCTCTCAGCTCATCCACGTAAGATGGAGCCTCGCCCTCCCCACTAAGAACCCTGAGCCCGTCTAAAGGAATCAACCTTGCTTCAGAGACACAGGGAAACAGAGCTCTTCCAAGGCCCACAAGGCCCCATTGCTGTCATTACATTTCCAATGGACTTCAACCCATTTGCCAGTTACCATTATATTTGGGACAGCCACAATTGATATAAAAGGGAATGCAGGATTTTTAAAGCTAAAGTTCTTTAAGTAAACAAAATATCTTTTGGGGGGGATGACTAAAGGTTAAATTTAGGGTCTCACAAATGCTAATAAACATATTGCTCAACCACTGAACTATACCCACTATACCCTTAAAGCCCCCCACTTCCCCTAAATGGGATTTTAAAATTAATTTTTCTTTTCATTAAAAAATAAATAGTACAGGAGATTGAACCTAGGGCCTTGCATATGCCAGCAAGTGTGTTACTACTTGAGCCATATCCTCAGCCAGGTATGTGTGTGTGCACACATTCACACGCACAGTGGTCCTACGGCTTGAATTCAGGGCCTGGCTGCTGTCCCTGACCCTTTTTTGCTCAAGTCAAGCACTCTTATCACTTGAGCCACACTGCCACTTCTGGCTTTTTTGGTGGTTAATTAGAGATAAGGGTCTCATGGACTTTCTTGTCCAAGCTAGCTTTGAACCTCAATCCTCAAATCTCAGTCTCCTGAGTAGCTAGGATTACAAAGTGAGAGCCACCAGTGCCCAGTCGAATTTTGTTTTGACAGAGTCTCACAGCCTTTGGCCTGACTGGCCATGAACTTTTGATCTTCCTGCCTTCACCTCCCAAGTGGCTGGCACTGCAGGGGTACACCACCACCATATTACAAACTTCTTTGTATTTATGTATTTTGCAAGACTGTTACAAAAGACTAGACAAATTCTTTCAGACTACTTCCCCTCACAAGAGCCAAATCTAAACTACTCTTTCAACATGGTTATGATGTGATTATGTAGCATAAATAAGCTGCTGTACTCACAACACAGTTAACAAATGGTTTCACAGTGCAGTCAAATGTGGCGGGCTTCCCATAGACACAGGAGAAATTTGTGGCACAGTCCATGCAGTCTGCAGGAAGTCTGCTACACAGGCCATTGCTTGGGCACTTCGTCATGTAAGGCGGGATTTCCGTGCTCTCTGCGGGCGGGGAGAAAGCCGCTTATGCTGTTAATACTGTCATAGAAAAAGGCAGTTTTCTAGGTGAAGTAATGAAGCATATGCTAGAATTAAAAAAAAAAACACACGGAGTTGGGCCCAAAGAAAGAACCCTGCAATGAAAGTGGGGTTCTGCCACCAGCCAGCCACATGACCTGGGAAGCAGGACGCTGGTCAAAAGCTTTCCATCCAAGCTTCTCAGGTGGCCATGAAAAGTAGAGGTGTTCATGTCCAAACAGTATAGACAAAGTGCCTGTAAGCTGGGATTCAAAACCTTTTTCTTTTTTAACCATATCTTAAACCTTTTTTGTCATAAAATTAAAAAAAAATTAACCACTATTTGTAAGGTGAAAAACTTAAAAGCTTTGACATGGTAGAGGTTCTGTGAAAGCCCAGAGGGTATTTGCGGCAGAACCACAATACAAATTTCTCCATGTCTAATCCAATGCTCTTTTCACTTGAATTCTCTGGCTAGGAAATGAAGCCACAAACACGCTCTAAGGTTTTTTTTGTTTGTTTTTTTTTTGCCACTCTTGGGGCTTGAACTCAGCGACTGGGTACTGTCCCTGAGCTGCTTTTGCTCAAGGCTAGCATTCTACCACTTGAGCCACAGCATCATTTCTGGCTTCTTCTGTTTATATGGTACTGAGGAATCAAACCCAGGGCTTCATGAATGCTAGGCAAGCAGGCTACCGATAAGCCACATTCCCAGCTCAGGAAAACATTCTATCATTATTCCACAGTGGTGTTTCAAGATGCTGTAATGTGCTACCCATGTGCAGATTTATGGCACCAGAGTTCAAAATAATTAATTTCCCAGTCGAGTAATTCATTCATTAAGTAGCAACTTGTTTTTCAACCCAACCAGGTATGCAATATATTTTTATCAGTTGAGAAGATTTTAAAAACCTGCAAGGATGCTTGAGAAGAGGGACTTTGAAAAATATACAAATAAGGAGAATCTTGTGCTTTCCCTAAGAAATATATGTTCTAAATTCAAGGATATTACTGTATTTTGTTGTTGCTGCTGTTTACTTCCAAGTAAGAATCAGTATAATGTCTATGCCAGTTACTGCAGCCAGTTGCTACAGAGCAAAGCATAGTAACTTAAAATTACTTCTTCATTGATGCCTCACTCCTAGTTAATAATTACATTGTTTGAAGCCAGATGGGCAGAAAAGTGAGACTCTCATACCCAACTAACCAGCAAGAAGCCATTAGTGAAGGTGTGTGGCTCAAGCAGTAGAGCACTGGCCTTGAGCAAAAAAGTCAAATGAGATCTTGAGATCCTGAGTTCAGGACCCAGTACCAACCCGAAAAATAAATAAACTGGTCTTTCCTGGTCATTGTGTTAAGTGGCCAATGTTACAAAATACCATTTCCTTTTCTGTTGTTCCTATTGCTATGTGGTTAGAGGCTGGCCACTTTGAATCACAAAGATGAAATGACTTTAGGAATAATTCATCTCCTCACTTTCCCAGCAGTACTCCAGATCCCGACTACACCTCTCTTTCTACCAGTCCCTTTCTTATCCTGCTAAGCACTGGGCGAGGAGTTATTTTCCAACATCAGAAACAGGGTTCTAGAAGGCAAAAAACAAAACAAACAAAAAACAACAACCCTTGTTTTCTGTGTGCCAGTCTTGGGGCTTGAACCTAGGGCCCAGCTGCTGTCCCTGACCATCTTTTTGCTCAAGGTTAGCTAGCGCTCTACCACTTGGCCCTAACTCCACTTCTGGCTTTTTTTGCGGGGGAGGGGGGTTCTTTGAGGATAAGAGTCTCTCAGACTTTCCTGCCTGGGCTGGCTTCAAACCGTCCTCCTCAGATCTCAGTCTCCTGAATAAATAGGATTTACAGGCAGGGGCCACCGGTGCCTGGCTAGGAAATAAAACATTTTGAAAGGAAAGTTGAACTGGTTACAGGCTCCTGATGGAGGAGGTGGAAAAATAATAGAGACCAGATTTAGAAACAAGCAGGGGGAGAGAGGCTAGACAGAGATGAGGCCGGACTGTTCAAAAGGACCCAAAAATCTGCCTCCTGCAAATGGCTGTGTATCTGTCCTTAGGTCCTATCATCTCAACTACAACACACCTGACAGTCAAACATGAAAGGTGACTTCGTGCAAGGAATTTTATGGGCGAGAGAAGAGGGAGAGAGGGAGGGAAAAAGGAAGGAGGGAGGAGAGATATAAATAGGCACCTTTACCAGAATAGATAACGGCCAGTACCTGCTGTCCTGGGAAGTACGGTGAATGTACGTGCCGGGCCCGGGTCCTTGATTGACTGAGCCAGGGGCTGCGAATGTTCTAGATTTAAGGACCCTACAAAAGAGAATCGGGTGATCCCGGGACACGAACCCTCCTCGGTTTGTGGTTGACAGGGGCAGGCAGCACCGGGCCTCCAAAGGCAGGAGGAGACGGACATGGGTCGGAGAAAAGCCTCCAGGGTCGAGCCCGGCCACCCGGGAGCGAAGGGCGGGTTGGGGGGGTCCAGCCTGGCGACCCAGCTACCTACCCGGGGCGCCCCCCACAGCTCCCAGACCCGGCGGCCGCCGCCTCCCCGCACCCGGCCCTCCGCCCGTGTTGCGCACGGCGCGGACCCCGCGCCCCCACCACCTCGCTCACGCCCGCGCGACCCTCATCGCTAACTCACCCCCGCCAGACAGAATGTAGAACTGCGAGAGGAAGAGCAGCACCCGGCACAGCCAGCACAAGCCGCGCAGGGTGCCCGCCGCGGCCGCCATCTTGCCGGCGCGCGGACTTCCGGGGCGGGACTTGTGGGCATGCGCGAGGGGCGGGGCTTAGGGCTTACGCCCGAGGGGGCGTTCCGGCCGCTGACAGAGGCGTGCAGTGCGCAGGCGCACGGCAAGTGCACGGCCTTCAGCCTCGGCAGGCGGGAGGCCGCGCCGGGGCGCCCCACCGCGAACTATCGGGAGCATGCTTTGGGTTCGCCTGGCGCACGCGGGGTCGGGTGCCTTGACCCACGGGGACTCACTCCTCAGCTAAACGTCTGCTTTTGAAGAGCACATTTACAAGCAGGCCTGTGCCTGTAATCCTAGGTACTTGGGAGGCCGAGAACAAGGAGGATCCGTTCAAGTCCAGCCCAGGCAGAAAGGTTTTCAGGAGGACCCCCTCCTCTCAATCCATAGGTGGGTGCAGTGGCATGCATCTGTCATCCTAAACTATATGGGGGGCTGAGGTTGGGGGGGTGGATCATGGGTACCAGGACAGAGAAGGGAGGTCCTCCATGAAAGGGAAGGTGGACTAGCTGGTGAGTGAGGCTAACCTGAAAGTAGGTGGATCTTGGCCTTGGCCGGTGCTGTGGTGAAGCAGGACCCCATCCTAAAAACCACCGAAAACCAGGCTGGATCCCCAGTGCCCTGGGGAGATTTACTACGGTCTGGTGACATGATGGCTTCCTTTGCCAACTGTTTCATGTCCCCCAGGAGGTTAACTGAATGCTGTGAACATACTTTCTTGCATTAATGTTGAATTGTGCAGCAAACAGCCAAGTGAAAATACTTGATTCACTAAGTACTTGATTGGTACCTAAATTCTCAATAGGCAGAAAGCCATTTTAATTTTGTTCTCAGTAAGTCTTCCAGTTAAAATTAGAAATCCATGCTGGTAGCTTGTGGCTCAAGCCAGTAATCCCAGCTTAGTCTTAGCTGCATGCGAGGCAGCTCAGACTGCCAAGATCTGAGGATTGTGGTTTCAAAGCCAGACCTGGGCAGGAAAGTCTGTGAGACTCTTTATCTCCAATTAACCACCAGAAAACTAGAAGTGGAGCTGTGGCTCAACAGCACCCAGGTCCTGAGTTCAAGCCCCACAAACAACAAAAACAATGAAAAATTAGAAATCTATAAATCACTGAAATGTCAGCCCATCAGAGAAGTGATTTCTGGATGAATAGTTTACTGGGGAACAAGCCCATAGTTGAAATGCTATAGACAGGAAATACTGTGTGATGCATTTTACTTGGGAAATTATTTTTTCTAAAGATAACTATGCTCAGTTATGAGTTAGAAGCATTAAAACTGCAACTCTTAACCTGCCATGCAAATAGCAGATCTACAGCACTGAATTTCTTTGAAGTTGTCAATCTAATATTAGTACTAGCTTCTCCTTTGGTTGCCAATTAATTAAAACAAATCAAGTAGGACTTCAACTTTGGACATAAAGTTTCAATATGAATTATAGTAAAAACAGCCATAAAAACACCTGAGACATATTAGAAAATAAGATTTCCTCCCATCCAGAAAGGATTTTGGATTTATATTTGAAGCCTACTTCTGTTTAGTTTTGTTGTTTTTGCAGCGCTGGAGATCAAACCCTCACACGTGCTAGGCAGATGTTTTACCACTGAGTTATACACCCAGGCCTGAAACCCATCTTTTGAAAAATTACAATTGTAACAGTAACTTTTCACAGTCCTCACTTCCCTCTTTCGGTGAATAAGTCTTGGGAGGCAATGACTGCTTGAAAATTTCCCAAACTTGTCTTATTCTCAGAACATATTAATGAGTTTTTAAACTTCTTACAATCAGCGAATCATTCATTGTTCCTTTCCCTACTGAGCCCACTAGAGGTCCCCAGCAGTGGGCCTAAAGTTCTGAGAAACTCTAACATGTTAACTGGTTAATACATTTTAGTCGTCAAAACAAGGCTACACAGAAGCAAGTGCAAGGAAAGGACTTCAAAAGTCTTCCTCAGCATTTAGCACACGTAATCTCTGAAGATTCTTCAGTTTGTCAATGGCAGAAGCTACTGAAATCTCTCCATGAATTTTGTTGTCTCTGGTCCGAACATTCACTGCCTTGTTTATCTTTTCCTTTTCTCCAACCACTGTAGAAACAAAAGGAAAACAAACATTTAAAATGAAGGATTTAGCATCATATCAGTAGACATTAGCTTCTTGCTTTCATAGGTACGTGTCCTGGAGGAAAGGATGACCTCTAATCTCATCTCTCCCCGGTCCACTTGAGAGAACAGGAGTCTTGGGGTGCAGAGGAGCAGAGAGCTCTTTACAGCATCCTGACCAGGCTGTTCTACCAATAACAGCCAACCACAATTTCCCAAATGGTGTCTATGGGCCGGGGGCGGGGGGGGGACCCATACAGTGAGATCATTCAGGAATCGGCAATCATGGTTTCTGACTTGCAGAAGAAAGTGGTACATAGAACAAAGCAGATACTGAAGAGAAGCCTAAAGGGCTGGAGCAGAATGGGAGAACAGTGCTGCTGAGTGCTCCTGGTGACTCTCCCAATGGGGTGACTATTCAATCACTCTACCTTTTATAGCATCACCTTTTTTCTTTCTTTTTTCTTTTCTTTTTTTTTTTTTTGCCAGTCCTTGGACTCAGGGCCTGAGCACTGTCCCTGGCTTCCTTTTGCTCAAGGCTAGCACTCTGCCACTTGAGCCACAGCGCCACTTCTGGCCATTTTCTGTATATGTGGTGCTGGGGAATCGAACCCAGGGCCTCATGTATACGAGGCAAGCTCTCTTGCCACTAGGCCATATCCCCAGCCCAGCATCACCTTTTTTCTAATCTAATTTTTTATTTCTCACACCACAGCAAGCCTGATGAAAGCACAATTATTACTACAAAGCCAATGGATGGTTTGGCAGGACAGATCAAGATACATTCATTTTGCTTTCTGCCCTCTCTTTCGGCTCACAGGAGGCCTATTGGTACTAGGCCTGTAGGCATATGAATGCCAGTTTCTCTTGACTTCATTACTATTATTTGTGTATCTTTTATGTTCTGTGTGTACTAGGGTTTGAACTCAGGGTTTTGTGCTTGCTAGGGAGGTAGTCTATACCTTAATTTGTGCCTCTAGCCCTTCCTATTTTTGAACCCCAAGTTTTGGATTCTATATCCAATTACTCATGTGCCTCTTGGATGCTTTATTTTTTTTCACTTTTTAAATTTTTTTTATTAAACTTGGAATCTTTTCTACCCATTAGATTAATCATCAATACTTCATAGGACTCATGTGAAACTTGAGTTATATAAACTTCTTCCTGCACATTATAATGAGTACTTAGGAACAGCTAAGCCAGGACTCTTCTTTGTCTACAAGTAAACAGTCAAGTTGTGATAATCAAGCAGGGGCATATTTCTCATTTTACTTTCTGGAGTCAAAGCCAAAACAAACATTTAGAAAAGGAAAACAACAAATCACCGAAGATAAAATTATACTGAGCCAGCTGTGCATTCCGTATTTTCTTATTTAATGTGCAACTGTCATCTAAGTCCACATCAGCCATGAATCCTTCCTCAAAAAATGCATTCGATATCTGGAAGAAAACCGAATAGTTTATTGTGTTACTCATGGTAGCCAGACTCCACACCGACCTTTGCTGTTCGCCATCTCCAGGCCCTCACACCCCTGCGAGCGCCTTTGCAAGGGGCAGCCTGTGGGCCCCACACAGGAGGACGGGAGGGACAGACATGGCCGCTGTTTCCGTCCTCCGCATCACTTGTGCTGGGGGGGCCCAGATGCCCTGTTGTGGGAACATTCAGGAAGGCTATGCAGTTGGCGAGATAAGGAGCCACATAGCCATGTGACAGCCCTGTGACAGAAGCTTTAGGAGACACTGCCCCCGAACCAACCAGCTAAGCTGCCCCCAGACAAAGACGCTCAGAAACTGAGATGATAAATACTTGTTATTGAAGGCTTCCAAGTCTTAGGGTAATTTTGTTATTTAATAACATATACTTGTCCTTAATAGAAGCAAGAAGAAAAGATGTTTCAAGATGCAAATTTCTCAGAACCAATAAAATAGTTCTGACACAGCCACATAAACATGATTCATGGGTTACTCTCAATTACTGAAACAATGGCTGCGAAATTAATATGATTACTTAATATTTTAAGGTGTGAAGTCAATGACCTATACATAATACATGACAAGGCAATATTGACTGTTTGTACCTGAAAGGCATATTTTTCACACGTTGGTCCCACAGGGATGACCATTATCTGACGAGGGGACAGCCAGAAAGGCCTGAAAAATACATCAAATAAGCATTTTCAAAATCATCACTTATTGTACAATTGAAATTTACAGACAGGTTTCCAGGTGTGAGCCATGGTGCCCAACTCAAGATTTCTCAGATGTGAATGCTGAAAAGTTCAGCAGCGAAGGCCTTGTGCTGGGCAGGCCCCCGCCGTGGGCCACTCTGAGATCGTCAATAGTCCCTTTCTCCTAATCTACCTGCCACTTTTTTTCCAGTCTAGTTACTTCTGAATCTTGGACTTGGTTGTCAAGGCAGTAAGGACAGCCCTACATTATTAGTATTAGGCGGGATGTGTGTTTTTCCACATAACAATTGGATCTTTAAAGGGCTTGAAATAGATGAAAAAATAACGCTACTGAACTCCTCAAAGGCACAACCTGGATTAGTTGATAGTTATAAAGCAGATGCTGCTAATGTCTTTCATATCTATTGAACCTTACTCGACATGTGGCTTTCCTTTTGCACCTCACTTACCATTTCCCCCCGTAGTTTTCTGCAAGAATGGCTATCATCCTTTCCACAGACCCCAGCACAGCTCGGTGAATGATCACAGGTCTTTTCTTATCATCCCCATCCTTGCTGGAAAATGAAAATTACCTGTGTAAATATTTTCCTAAGGTTGGACAGTAATTTTACTTCTCATACTGAATTTTGTCTAGATTTAGTGTTTTGGTTGTCCCTTTGTTATTAACAAGTTGTTTTGTTTGGTGGCTATCTTTTCTCCCCCAAAGATGGCTTAGTTTGCTTATCTTTTTCTCATCTACTTCTAAAAGGTTTTATTAGAGGACAGTGAAAAGAGCTCCCACACCCTCCCTTAGTTTCTAACATCTGCCCTCACAGCCAAGCTTGCTGGATCTAATGCACACACTCCCGACACTATCCATGTCCCCCATCTGTCACCCTCACCTTCAAAATAGTCCTGATTTCTGTTCTACACATCTACTGGCAGATCTGAAAACCTTTTGACACCCATCCTTCTCCCCTATATAGAAGAACAGAACTAGAAATTATGATTAGTAGTGAAGCTAAGCCTCCTCAAGATTTGTGTACATGTTTCCTAGAATGATAAAATATCATTCTATTGCAACAAATGTAATCTGTGCACTTATAACCATGAGACTATGCCAGCAGCCCAACTAGTGGTGGGTGGGCCTAGTGGAAGGTTATTAGGTCATGGGGACATGTCCTCAGAAGGGAGCCACAGTGTGGCTCGCACTGGACTGGGAAAGTTCTCAACAGAGTGGGTTGTTACAATGCAAAGCCACCCCATGTCCTTGTCTCCTTCAACACAAAGCTATTTCCTTTTCCATTTCTCTGCCATGTTGAGCTACAGTTAAGGGGACTTAGATGCCAGCGCCATGCTGAATGGACTTCCCAGCTGTTAGAATCATGAGCTAAATAAACCTCTTTTCTTTATGAAATGTCCAGCCTCAGATATTTTGGTATATAACACATGGATGAAGAAAAGTTCCAAGTAGACGGACTATAAGTAGGAGATATATGTGTGTGTGTACAGTATATATTATATACATATGATGTAGCACACATACTAGAGGTTCACTAATGTTTACATTTGTATTACTCATGCTATGATGACAAATAATGAGGATATTAGTACTGTGGCATTTATCATGTCCAACTACTCACCTAACATACGTAAGATTAAATCTAATAGGCAACTGGAAGTCTAGCTGAATGGTAGCACATTGATGATATCTGCCAATAGCATCCTTGATTTTTATATCAATCTGTAAGTCAAAAAATTTGCTTAAAAAGGTTTTTTCTGTTTTATTTAATCATTTTGAAATTTTTAGTTTTGTTTATTTGGAAGCCTATGGTCTACTTACTTTAGGGCCATAAAATGCTCCATCACCTGGGTTCATTTTCCATGGTTTTCCAAATTCCACCAAGCTATTCTGTAGTTGCTATTTTATTTTTAAAGAAAAAAATGTTTTTAAAAAATCTATTGTATATTTATCTTTTTTGTTCTAGACTTGACAAAGTTCATTAAGTATGTTATTGCATCCTTTGTTTGACAAATACTTCTTGCACAGCTTTTACATCCAATTAACTGTTGAGCAGGGAAAACATGAGGATGGGTGAGCTAGTTCTGCTGCTTAAGAAATGTATGAACATATCAACTGGGAAACTTACTAAGCTCTCCCAAGGAATTCCAGGTAGAGTTTAGGGCAGCCCCTCTGCCCACCACACTGACAGCTTCTTTTCTTGGGAACAAAGTCCAAGATGCATTTGTCCTTGTGGGTGGGGCCTTTCACGGGAGAAGGTAGGAAATAGGAGCAGGATGGCCTTGGCCTTGCTCTGGCTCCCACACAGTGGGAAGGCCAAGATGGTGGGCCTTGCCACCACTTCTCTTTTGCTTTTCCTCCTCTACCTCTGTGGAGGCCTGTGGGACATCTTTATGATTTACAGGGGTGTGGAAGTAGGAGTTCCTCTTTGGTCTTAGGCCACTAAGTACTTTCTATGTGGCTGTGGTGAAGGTGCTTGGGTCTGATGCTGAGTACCAACAGAAGGGGCCCATAGTCTCCCAGTATTCCTTTGAATGGGTTGCTCCTGGGAAGACAAAACACCCAAACTCTGGAGATAGGGAGATTCAGATCCCTCCTACCACAGGGAACTGACACAGAAAGATAAATTGTAGTAGAAATCTGATGTAAGTAGGTAGCAGACATAAAATGTGGGAGCTGGTGGGTTGGTGTCCCAGTTACTCGGGTGTTTGAAAGACAGGCACTGGATTCCTCCTTACCTTTTCAGCTTCATCCCATATCTCAGGGTCTCCTAGGAAGTTTTCAGGCCTTGTTGACAGGTTTAATTGAAAGGAGAAGCCAAATGTTGAGTAAACAGACTGCAAAAACTGCAAGCACCCCATTATTTCTTCTTCTATCTGAAACCAGAATGACAATTTTACATAGGTGACCTGATATAACAACAAATTAAATTCATTTATAGCATCTTTATTTTCAATTTTTAATGATGCACTGCTAGTATGCAAAAACACAATTAATTTTACATACTGATATTCCATGCTGTTATGTAAAAAAAAAACACCTCAGTTCTGACAACTTTTTGGTAGATGACATTCATGACACAGATGGTTATGTCCTCTGCTTTTTATCTGTTGTGCATTATTATTGTTGTTGTTAATATTATTTGGTATTTGGGTTTGAACACAGGAGTCTTATGTTTGCTCAGCTTGTTTGCTTGGCTGGCACTTTATCATTTGAACCACACCTCCAGCCTTGCTTTCTGCTGGTTATTTAGAGTGAGTTTCACTGACCTTTCTGCCTGGGCTGGCTTTGAACTCAGCACTTCAGATGCCAGCCTCCTGGGTAGGTAGAATAATAGGTGTGAGCCACAAGCACCTGGCTGTCTTGCCTTATTGTATTATATAGTTTCTCTAGTACAGTAATTACTAGTAGAAGTAACAAAATGTTACATCCTTATCTTGTTTCTGACCTTTGAGATAAATCATACTTCCCCTACTAAGTATGAAATTAGCTCTAGGTTTCTGTTTTTCATTCGTTTTGTTTTGAACTCGGGACCTTACACTTACTAGTCAGAGTCAGGTATTCTACCCCTGGAGCCATGCCTCAGCCCTTCTTTTTCTTCCATTTTTTTTAAAAATATGATCTTACTTTTGTGCCCAAGCAAGCCTGAACAATGATTCTATTTATGCTTCTAGCATAGCTGGGAAAATAGGCACCTGCCACCCAGATAGAAGTTTGTCAATTGAGCTGGGGTCTTGTGAACTCTTTGCCAGGGTTGGTCTCAAATCCATATCCTCCTCAGCTCAGCCTCCCAAGTACATAGAATTTCAGATGTAAGCTACCATGCACTGCTAGCTTTAGATTTTCATAAATGTCTTTAGGCTGAAGAAGTTCTTTTCCATTCTTAGTTTGAATTTTTATGAAAAATAACTACTGGATTTTGCTTAATGCTTTTTCTTGCATCTATTAATATAGGCATTAAGATGTAGCACCGCTGGAAGTATGGCTCAAGTAGAAGAGTTCCAGCTGTGAACAAGAAAGCCAAACCTTGAGTTTAAACTCTATTCCCCAGTCCCAGGGGCAAGATGAGCATGTTTTCTTTCTTTTTTTCAGTTTGTTAATATGGTGAGTCGTTATAGTTTGCTTTCTAGCATTAAACCTATCTTCCATTCTTAGGACAGTACCTACTTGGTCAAGATCCATTATACTTTTAAAAAATAACTAGAAGATTTAAATCTGCTAAATTTTGGTTCAGACATTTTGACTTTGTGTTCGCCATAGTGGTCTGTAGTTGTTTTTTTGTTGGTTTGTTTGTTTGAGATAGGCTTTCACTATGGAGTCCAGCTGGGCTCTATCTTGCAATCCTGACTCACCCTCCCAAGTGCTGAGATTGTAGGTAAGTGCCACCATGCTCAGCTTCTTGATTCTGAAGTAGAAGCAGAGGTGACTGATTTGAAACTTGCCTCCTTTTCTCACCTAGATATTTAGCACATACAGTATTTTAGTGGGATCCCACAGTGTGTCAGATGTTGTGCTTTCACTGCATGTATGTTTTCTTGCTTTCTTTGGGTTTCTTCTTTCTTTATTTAAAAGCATGCTATTTACCTTTCACACATCTGAAAGTTTTCCAAATAGCTTGCTGTTATTGGTTTCCACTGTAATTCAACTGTAGCAAAGAACTTGTTCAGTATTTTTGTTTAGTAAATTTGGTTTACTAAATCCCTTTACATTTGTTGAGACCTGGGGTATCTTCGTAAACATTCTACATGCACGTTCAAAGAATGTATATTCTGCTCTTGTTCTATCTGTCCAGCAGGACAAATCACTGGCCAATGTTTGATGGTGACCTTTTTGCACGATGGTTTTGAAACTCTGTTTTAAGCAATTATGAAAAACAAAACACCTCCAAATCCTTTAAGTTCATTCAACTTAACAGAATTTAAGTTAATAAAATAAGTGGAGATATCAAAGGAAAAGATTAATACGTTGTATGGCAGGAAATTGACCTATTGACTTACACTAGAGAACCACAGACTACTGGAGCTGCATGCATCCATACCAAACACTTTCAAAGCAGCTCTGGGAGACTGAAGGACGTGAGCTTGTCACAGCCATGCCTCCCCTGTACCACGTTCTACCTGCTCCACCGTGCAGAAGATGTGAGCGTCATCCTGCTGAAAGCGCCTGACTCGGGTTAAGCCGCTCAAAGTCCCTGACAGCTCATTTCGATGAAGAACTCCAAAGTCAGCCAATCGAAGAGGCATTTCCCTCCAAGACCGTGGACGATGGGCAAACATGAGACTAGAAAAGATGCAGAAACACAGTTTCGTGTGGCACAGAGGAGTTACAGTTAAGCCTCCAGTTTCATAAACTCCCAGCTCTGGTTTATAGGTCTAGGAATTATTATGATGATGATTTTTCACATTGCTTTTTATAGTCTAGGAGTCAAACCCAGGCCTTACACATGTTAAGCATTCACTTTACCTCTGAGCTACAGACCCCAGCCCTCTCCTAGAAATGGCTGAACCTTAAGCTTCCACCACTGCAGCACTGTGAGAAAGAAGCCTGTCTATTTTCTCTCTCATCCAGAAATCTGTTCCCTGTATTTGTCCACACAGTGAGTCTTGAGTGAAGAGGCCCCCTGGATGCGACTGTCAGTCTTCTTGAGTTCCAGAAATACCTGAACGAGTTCCGGTCAGGACACTGGTCTAACCTTTGTATAACTGACTGTCCACATATCTGCTCCTGGTTTCCTTTGTTATAATCTTGCTTAGAATCTAAGACATTCTATAAGAAGCTGTGTCTTTATGTGCTACTAAGACAGAAAATAGTCTGTGGTTTACAAGGTGGTATAATCTTAAATGTATAAATCTAAAATGTATCCCAGCTTCCGGGATGAAAGCAAAGGAACACTGGAATTACCACATCCACTAGCCCATTGGCTATGACTTTCTGATTGTGTTATAGTGACCTACACAGTATGGAATTCGTGTATGCAAATATGTATACTTGAAGTACACTGTCATTAGAAGGACACATAATTCGTAAATACAGTGTCCTCTGAGAAAAATAAAATCAAAGTGATCCCCAGCTAACATTCCACACCTTCTAAAGAGCAAACACATTTCAAGAAGTAAATCTGCTCTCAGGATGAAATCATTTGGTAAAGTGGACTAAAGTATCACTTAGCTCTACAAAGCAAATGAATAACAGTAAAAGCTATGACGAAGGGTGCTATACATTCATGCAAAATCTGCTTCCTTTTGAGTACTCACCAGTGCCCTGGACAGTTCATGGGCTTGAGGGCAAATGTGTCCTTTTCGATGTCAAAGGTAAACATGTTCTCACTGTAATGCTGCCAGTGGCCTGAGGCCTCCCAGAGTTTACTGTTGTATATGTTGGGGGAGAGCACTTCAGTGAAGTCGCACTTGTGATATTCCTCCTTCAAGATAAATGTGTTTAATATTAATAGCTGCCAAAGCAGATCACAAGTCCATGAGCTATTCCTCCTTCCAGACAAATGCATTTAGTGTCTGAGAAGACAGACCACAATTCCATGCACGGTAATACACAGAGCAATTATTTTTAAACTCAAGATTGTCTTCTATTTTAATTCATGATTCGTGTTTGTGCACCAGGAGAACAAGATTTACATATGCACAGTAAAAACTGCCTGTGCATGTTTATTGTATAACATGTACCAGTGCTAAGGTTGAGATGAAGTTTCCCTCAAAAGATTCATGGGTTGAAGGTCTGGTCTCCAGCTGGTGGAGGGCATCAGCTCTGATATGATCAGTAGAGTAATACAATGACAGACTCCTAATCCAGTGGCATTACTGGAAAATGGTGAGGACAGTCAGAGGTGGGCCTTACTGGAGGAAGAAGGTTACTGGTGTTCTTGGGGACCTTGCCATGTCCTGGGCTCTTTTCTCTTTTTCTTTTTTCCTTCTTTCTCCCCCAGTACTGGGGGTTGAACTCAGTCCCTCACATTTGTTCAGTCTGCTTGCTTGACTGGCATTACTACTTGAGCCATGCCTTTGGGTGACATTTTGGGGGTTCATTCGATTTAAGAGTCTCATGGACTTTTCTGCTCAGGTTGGCTTTGAACCTTAATCTTTAGATCTTAGTCTCCCGAGTAGCTAGGATTACAGGTGTGAGCCACAGGTACCCAGCTTCCTCTCTCTTTCTATGTTTCCTGGACAACACATGCCCTTCTACCACGATGTTCTGGCTCACCATGGCCCAGAACCAACAGAGTCAGTTGACCATGGGTTGAAATCTCTGTAAGTTTGGTCATAAGAAATTCTCCTTTAAAATCGTTTCTTGGGCTGAGAATGTGGCTTCATGGTAGAGTGCTTGCTTAGCATGCGTGAAGCCCGGGTTCGATTCCTCAGCACCACATAAACTGAAAAATCCAGAAGTGGTGCTGTGGCTCAAGAGGTGGAATGCTAGCCTTGAACAAAAAGAAGCCAGGGACAGTGCTCAGGCCCTGAGTCCCAAGCCCCCAGGACTGGCCAAAAAAACAAAACAAAACAAAACATAAAATGGTTTCTCATATTTGTCAGAGCAAAAATAAAGGCCCACTAACATAAACAGTATATAGTATCAAGTGGTCAATTCTTTGAAAACTAGTAAGCTGAAATACAATATACATAGAAAAAAAGCAGGATTTTTTTTTTCTGTGCTCTTGGAGAGAGAATAGTTGTATAATTTAATAAGTCTGATTGCCATGTTGCGTGCTACAGTCTTAATGCATTTAGTTTTAAATAGAAAATGTGTACTTGCTATGCTTTAACTTTTCTGTAGATTTGAATGTTTCAGAAGAAAAATTGGGAGAAAATATATCTAATGCTATGCCATCAACTTCTTTCTCTGGAGAGCAGAGGAATTCAAGGGCTGGAAGAAGCAAGCTCTCAGTCAATGGCTCAGTCTAGCCTCCTGAAGGAACCTGGAAAATTACTCTGAATACAAAGACAATGTATGTTGTCCCTGACTGACAGTTTCAGGGAACCTCATGGCCTGGTGATCTGAAAACAACCCATGAGCTCCTACACAACAAGTAAACAAAACCATCTTCATGACAGAAGTTCATGTAATCCTACAGAAACAGCTGCTTCTCTAAAGCCCATTAAAATAAAGAATGTCCACATACAGTGAGAGAAGAGGAGGAATGCTATGCAACTCAGGGACTGCTCCTTCCCAACCAGTGTCCTTACCTTAGCATTAGAGACTACTGGGGTTGTATATTTAAATGCCTTTATAATTCGGCAACCCACACAATCAGACCTTGGGTCTGATCATCAGCCATGTCTGTGTTGCATCTATAAAAGATAAGAGAGCCCTTTAAGGCCACCATAAAGCCTTTCTGTTTCATCTCCACCTTTCCCCTCCAGAGATCTAGGCAATGCGTGGTGTGTTGATTTTTGAGCAAGGATAAGACAACCAAAGTGGCAACTGATCTCCCTCCTCCTTGAGCGTTCTAGGCACTGACTGGGTGGTGTGTTGATTTTTGAGCAAGGATAATACAACCAAAGTAGCAACTATGATTGGTCATCAGCATCTGCTAAAATACCGTAACAACTTTCAGGGACACTTCAACTTCCCTGCCCTCTGATCTCTGCCTGCCTCCCACTGGCCACTCTTCCTGGGATGTGTGTAGCCCAGTGACAGAGTGTGCAGAGGTCACCCTCAGGCTCCAGGACACATGCAAGGCAAGGAAGGAAAAGACTAGTGAAGCCACAGACAATAGCCAGTACATCCCATGTACTTTTCCCCAGAAAGTCCCTGAAGGAAGTGCTCTCCAGATGTGAGTTATAGATTAGCAAAGAGGAAGAAGACAAGGATCAGGAAAAAAGGAATCCAGAGCCAGAAAGATAAAAGGAGAATAGCCAGGATAATAATGCAAAGAAATTCTAAGATATCAGCGCACACAAATATTAGCATCAAATTGATTCTAAAGTAAAAGGCCCAAAGTTGAAAAAAAAGTTAAATGAGCAACTACTCAAACCACTGCAGAATAAGCTACAAGTAGTTTTATAGTTTGTGAGAGACTCTCCGAGGGTCAATTAGTAATAGGTGCTACATAGAAATCAACTTATTGAATATTTTAGCTTGGTGTGGTGGTGCATATCAAGAGGCTAAAAAGTAAGAGGATTGTGAGTTCCAGCCCATCCTAGGCTACATAATGAGTTCAAGGCCAGGTTGGACTATATATTGAGATCTTGTCTTTAAAAAAAAACAACAAAAAAACCCAAAACAGAAAAAAGAATGTGTTTCTTAACAAGGATGCATCCTGAGAAAGGTGTTATTAAGCAAATTCATCACGAGAACATTAAAAAGTGACTTACCCAACCTAAGACAGCTAAAACCACATAATCTGATAGGACGATAAGATTGCCTGATACCCTGTGGGACTTCCATCACATAGGTGGTCTGTCACTACAGTGGATTGTTGTAGCTACTACTTACAGGAAAGACAAAATGGAGTGAGAATGGATGAGAATCCCGGCAGGCCACACGGATCAACCTCTGAACAATGTCTGTAATACTAACCATGCAAGCACTGAAGACTTTCCAATCTACGAACCTGTATCACTGGTGAGAATTAAACATAATTGCTTTTTACTCTTGGCTATGGGCCTCCCAAGGCACCAGGAAGTCAGGCCTCATACAACGGAGGAGCTTCCTAGCTGAATATTTTGTGCCAGAGAAGACACTATCTTCTTTTTCCTTGCTCACAGAGACATCCATGCTCATTTTTATATTCTACATGCTCTAGAGACTTACAGGGACAACAGGCACACTTTATAAAATCAAGAGAACAAAAATCATCTTCATGTTTTTATTAGAAGACACAATCCATAGAACTACTTGACCACTCAATTATGAGAAAAAATAGTAAAATGTAAAATGCAGTTGAATAAAAGGAAACAATATTTTTTAAACTAACTTACTCGTATAAAATCCATGAGTGTATTATAAATGAAGGCTCCTCTGGGAAGGAAAAAACAGCTTCCGGGACTCAGGTCATGGAAAAAGAATAGTTCTTGTTCCTGGATGGAAACAATAATTACATGACAAATGTTACCTCTTATCACTCAATAGTTAACACACACGTTGACCTGCTAGGATCAGAACATTCCATGCTCAGTGATTTCTCCATATTCTAACACTAGCCATTCCTAAGCCCTCAGTACTTCTCCCTAACCATACATTACAGGGCACATTCATGGAGACCTAGCCTTGAGGTTGGCCTGTCTGTCTACACATGCTATTCATTGTGAACTTTTGTGACACACTCAGAGATCTCATGTGGAAAAACTGTGACAGAAAAGACCATAGAAGTCCACAGTAGGAGGTGGGCTTTAAATGATGCTGACCATTCTCATAACCGTCACCTCCTGAGAGGCTGCCCTGTGGGACACTGCCATTGGTGTCTCTTCAGCTCCACCCGGTGATGCCACTGGATGCTCAGCAGGAGAGATGAGGGCAGTGAGTTTCCTTAGTGAACACCTGAGCCACCACATAACACAGCTCAGTCCTGGCCTGGAAGGACTAAGATTAAAACCCAGGATCCACCTGCTTTCAAATATCATTCCTTCTCTACAATACCTCACCTCCTAAGTAAAAAGTATGCTAGCAAGTGTACATCATTTCTTTTTTTTTAAAAAAAGAGCTTTATTTTTATATCATGATATATATATAATAAATATGATAAGCACACAATTTAAAGAAACTAATAAAAGATACAGGAAAGGGAGAGGTTAAAAGATAATTCAGGTTATGAGTGCCAGGAAAATAGCAGGTGGGAGATAAGAGGAAGCAACATTACTGTTTAAATGTTGTGTAAGATGTCATCATAGGGCAGCAAAGGCAGGTTTGGGTTTCAGTGGCTATGAGAATGTGGGGCATACCTTCCCAATTTTCCTGTGATCTCGGTTCTTGGCTTCCTCTTGAAACTTTTCCCAGGTCTTCATCATTTTATTATCAGGGAAGGATATCCCATAGATTCTCTGCAGGGTTTCCATTTTAGAATTGCCCTCCCAGTATGTCGAGGAATTCTAAACATCACATAAGATTTTGATAAATATTTAATATGTTGGGCATCAACAGCTTTGCTCTTGAATATAATCATGGTTTTCCGTTGGCATATCCACATTGCTTGTTAAGAAAAAAAATCAAGAAAACTTCTTTATGGTGCTAGGGAGAATCTGAAATTAATCCTAGTTAAAGCTGGAAAGCTCTAATTATGATTTTCCAAATTAGACCATCTATCAGTGGATTATATGAAAAGCAGGAATGAAATGTGAGGGAATGGAAAGGAAGAACACTGAAGAACAACCAAGCAGAAGAGAAACAGGAGGTCCAAGACAGGGAAGATGAGCCCCAAAGACCAGTGGCTCGGGGGCTAAGAACATTTATAGGCAATGCTGACACATGGCCCATTTTCATCATTTTAAGGAACATATTAATTGTACAGAAGGGTTTTACCATGGTAGTTCACCAAAAAGTTTTTCTGAGAAAGCCAAAGGCCCGGAAAAGTTTGGACTACAAAGTCACTGCTGCATCTCTTGACTCAAGAGCCATGTTTTCTCTATTATTTTTTTGTCCTTTTTTCCTGCAGTACTTTGTTTTTACATGGAGATAAATGTTCTTGTTTGCACTAGGCAATTGAAGAAAACCCTGGTACAGTCAATCCTAGGTATCAAGAGGGAGATTAGTTCCAGAACCTTCCACGAATATGAAAATTCATGTTTTCTCACCTTATAGAATAATGGCAAAGTATTTCTATATAACATATACTGTCCTTCCGTATGCTTTAAATCATCTCTAAGTGCTTGACTGCATATACTAAATGCTATGGAAACATTTGTTATCCTCTATTGATTAGGAAATCTATGACCTTAAAAAGTCTGCACATGCCTGTATAGGTAAAATTTTTTCAAATATTTTAATTCACAGTTTGTTAACTCTACAGAGGAAAAACCTATTGATATGTAAGGCTGACTGTATAAAGGACAGCATTATCAAAAATATATGAGAAAGGAATGCATTCTGATAAAATAACATTAAATAAAATGAAAGATATAGGGGCTGGGAATATGGCCTAGTGGTAAAGTGCTCGTCTCATATACATGAAGCCCTGGGTTTGATTCCTCAGCACCACATATATATAGAAAAAGCCGGAAGTGGCACTGTGGCTCAAGTGGCAGAGTGCTAGCCTTGAGCTAAAAGAAGCCAGGGACAGTGCTCAGGCCTTGAGTTCAAGCCCCAGGTCTGGCAAAAAAAAAAAAAAAAAAAAAAACCAAACAAGAAACTGTAACCCCTCTGTACATCACTCTGACGATAAAGAAATAAAAAAAAAAAGAAAGAAATGACACAAAAAGTCTGTACCTGCTCAGTACAAAAGCAATAAAAAAATGAAAGATATATGTAGTTTTCTAATGATCAAAATTCTAAAATATGCATTACTATTAGTAAAATGAGATTGAGTATTTAAAATATCATATACAGAGTATAAAACTATAATTGAAATACCTTATCATCTAGTTCACCTTAACTTTGCTGTATTTATAAATTAAAAAAAATCAATCCTTACCTTGAAAATTTTTATGGTCTTAATTTTCCCTGTGTGTCTTACATGGGGGCCTTTACAAAGGTCAATTAGTGGACCACACCTATAATGAGATAGTTAGGACACTTTTACAGATTTTTTCCATTATTTATTATAACAGCAACTTCATGTTTGTGTGTATACACACATGCATACACACACACACACACATTTTTTCTGAGATACTAGGATTTGAACTAAGGGCCTCCCACTTCTGGAGAGGTGTTTCCACTGAGCTGTGCTTAGCAGTTCTTATTTTTGGTTATTTTTGAGATATAGTCTTACTCCCTGCCCAGGTACACACCTGGGTGCAATTCACTTGTCAGGCTTCTCAGTAGGTAGAAAAACAGGTGCGTGCAACCACATTCAGCTCTTCATTGAGAAACAGTCTCTGGAATTTTCCCTGTCCAGGCTGGTCTTGAACCCAATCCTAACAATCTCAGCCTTTCAACCAGCTGGGATGTCTTACTCTCTGCATGCGTTAAGTAAATGGTCTCTTTCTCTTTTCTGGATTCTAAATTAAGAATTTAGAGGGCTGGGAATGTGGCTTAGTGGTAGAGTGCTTGCCTAGCATGCATGAAGCCCTGGGTTCAATTCCTCTGTAGTACACACACAAAAAAAAGCAGAAGTGGCACTGTGGCTGAAGTGATAGAGTGATAGCTTTGAGCAAAAGAAGCTCAAGGACAGTGCCTAGGCCGTGGGGGGAGCGGAGAAGAATTTAAGGGTCCATCTGGAATTGTAACCCCTTTTACAACTACTTAATAATAATTTTTTAAAAAGAATTTAGTTCAGGAGAGACCACTCATCTTGCCTCAGAACTCAATATGCTGTTTTTTCCTCAAATTCCAACACCACAGAACATCTTCTGAAAGAAACTACATAAGAGAGATGCTACTTTTAACTGTCAAGGCCCTCAAAAAACTGCCATTGTCATAAAATTGAAAAATCAAATATTCTCTAGTTTACACCAGTTTTCAAGACTGGAATTTGATGAGGCCTGTGTATAGCACGATGGAACCCCTTGTACAGCTACTCTCTAGAAAACATGCTCTGCTTGTATTGCTAAGGTCTTCAGGTTTGCCACTGACAAGTGTTAAAATGTATGCATACAAACCTGTAAACTGTGGTGGTTGGAGTGCTGACCTTCTCCTTCAGAATGCGGCACTTAAATTTATTATACTACAAAGAAAAAGGTATTTGCAAATTAGCACACACACATGCTTCTTTCAAAAGCATTGCCAGAGCAGGTACTGAGCCACTAGACGCAAAGAGCTCACAGCCCAGTGCAGCAGCTTCTGACCAGGGGCCCTGACCCCCATCACTTACTGTGGGGCAAATGTGACATGAGAGGCCACAGGCAGCAAACGTGCAGAATCTCTCATGGGCTAGGTATCGAAGTGACATTTTTGACATGCTGGGTTAAATAAAACTACTTTCTATAAAATCTAAGATTACACATGGTGATCTGATTTGTGGATTCCATTATATTTCTGCTGAGTAACACTGTTCTGGAAAACCAAGTTCAACAGGTTTTACATAGGATATTTATTTATTCATGTATTTATGCCCTACTGGGGATCAAACCCAAAGCCTTCCACAAAGCTATATCCCTAGCTACAAGTTAAAATCTTTTAAGTTTAACAGAAACTATCTCCAAAAAGACAGCCACAATATGTATACAAGTACAGATATTGTTAAATTTACTAGTCAAGTATTTTTCTTCTTTAATGCTCCTGACTTTATTTTCAATTCTAGAATCCAACAATGCTTTATTCAAGAATTCAGAGTTAAGCATTCCTGCTTGACAGCTATTAATACTACTCAGAATTAGTGAGATTTATAAACGTACACTTGAAAATTATTCACCTGGCCCTTTACCTACATCTGTTTGAAAATTTCCTGGAAAAGCAGAAATGTCACACAGCAAGTGGCAACAAGCCACCGCACAACCAGTGCCAGGCTGGCGGACACTACAGGGGAGCAACAGAGGACTTTTTTTAGTGGTGGGGAGGGAGGGAAAAAGTTAGTCTATGTTAATCGCTTTTCGTGTTTCTAGTAAAAGGCTTCTGCTGTGAGTTTCCCGGTTACCTTGAACATTTCCAGCAGGGTTTCCTTGCTGACTTCCAGTCTTTCAAAAGGCTGCTTCTCTTTTATGATGGTTTTACACATGTTCTCCAGGGCTGCCAGCTCCATGCTGGACACTGCTCTAAAAAAAAGAACCATGTACATCACTACAGACCTTCTGACACCCTGCATGTCCCTCCGGCCTCTGACCTGTGGCCGTCATCACCAGTGAGTGACACCCTGGCTCGGGGTTTTGCTAACGCAGTGCTCCACATTACTCCTGAGAGGGAGATGGGCCTGGACAGATGCTATGGAATTTTGTCATCTCTGCTCTGCCATCTGTCCTCTGCTGTGAGAGCCAAGGAGCCTCTGCAGTCAGGCTGTGGGCTCCTCTGAAGCCTGCTCTTCTAGGTGCTCTTCCCTACGGATCTGGCATTATTCATAAGACCTGTATTAAGAGCTCACCATGTCCTGCCACCAGTGGCTGTGAGGGCTAGTCTGGGAGGAAGATGTACGTGAACTGAGATCTGAGCTATTCGTGTCCCCACTGCCAGCGGCTGAGGGCTAAGCTGAAAGGAAGATGTATGTGAATTGCAGTTGGGTTGCTCAGACCACACAAGTGCTGACGTCCCACTCACTCCTGGTTGGAACTCACATTCTTCCTGCTGCACTGCTTCTTTGTGGGCACAAAGGCCTGTAATTTTCTTCTTCTAGATGTCCACAATTCTTCTCTCCTCTGCCCCCAAGTTTCTAGGGGTCCCTCCCTCCTTCCATTTTGGCTTCAGCATCACTGGCACTCTACCTCTCCTGACCACCTGCCTATCATGAGGTAACCCCTCCCAAGCCTGGTTGTTTTCTTTCACGCACTCGTCATCCCTCAGTTGACTGCCAGCTCCATGGGGACAGCCGGACTTCACTGCTGAACTCCCAGCTCCACAGAAGAGCCCTGGAGAGGCTGGAACCAGAGATGCCACGGAATGGGCAGAGTGCCTTTTGTGTGCTGATGAGGTAACTGGGGGCACCCAGAAGCCCCAGATGGGGACTTGCCCACCAGAGACCAAGGCATGATTAGACACTAGAACTCAAAACCCCACCATTCAGGGAGGGAAGAGGGGGCTGGAGATTGCGTCACCAATGTCACCAATGTGACTTTGTAACAAAGCCTCCATTAAACTTCCTAAACAACAAGGCTCCGAGAGCCTGCAGGTTAGTGAAGCCATCAGAGCCCTGGGAGGGGGAAGTGCCAAGTCTTTCCCACACACCTCTCCCTGTGCACCTCTTCCATGTGGCTGTTGTCTATGCCCTTTGCTATAACAAACCAGTAGACATAAATACAGCACTCACCCCAGTTCTGGAAGCCATCCTAGCAAATTGCTGGACCCAAGGAAAGGGTGGTGATGATTTCAGATTTCTAGCTGGTGGATCAGATGCATGGAAGCCTTGGACTTAAACTGGCATCTGAAATGGGGCAATCTGTGGAAACAAGCCCTGTACTGCCTGGGTGGTGTTGTCTTGACAGCTGGAGGGATGTTGGTTGGTGTGGGGCCAGAGTTCAGCAGATGAACACAGTTCAATGTTACGAGTACAAGTTCAGACTCGACAAGCCTGTGAGTAGTAGCAATGGAGTGCTGGGTGCTCAGTGAGGGAGGCCATTAGTGGATGGAGTGACAAGCAAAGGTAAACACACTGCATTTGTTCATTTGTATGGGCCTAAGTTCAGATAGACATGAGAGGAAAGGATGGGAGAAGCACTGGAGAGATAAAATGTACAGACTGGATTGTGGATAGTGAGGTGGTGGCAAGGAGAATGGAGAACTAGAAGGACCAGGGGTTTTAGCTTGGTCTACTGTGGTGTTCTTTAGGGCCATGAGGAATGCATGGCAGGGATGAGGTCTCTGAACCAGCCCCTACCTGCCCCCCAAGTGTCAGGGGCCACATCTGTGATATCAAGGGGCAGACCTGAGAGGACCACTGTTAGAAATTCAGCTTGTGATTCTGGTCTTAAGCAGTATCGTGCTGTGTGCTCTATCTAGCAGGTCCTACATTAGACAGCGGGCATATACTATTTCTCGGGGAAAAGAGATAAAGTATCAAACATTTCCCTAGAATCTAAACTGGTGAAAAAAAAAACCAACAACAATTTTTACAAATGGTTCACCAATCTCTATAAATTATCCAGCATGTAATGAGTGAGCAACGGTAAAACCATCATAAAACAATGAGGAGTAAGCACACGGCCTTCAGAAACCAGTGTTCAGGGGTGTTACCTGTCTTCGATGAACATGTCATAATAAAATCCATTCTCGATAGGCGGGCCGTAGCACAGGTGGCCTCCGTAGTAAAGTTCCATGGCCTCCCCCAGGATGTGCGCGCTTGAATGCCAGTACACCTGGGGGGCAGGACAGAAGCCAGAGCCACAGACATTTGTCGGAAGATACTACCGGTGAGCAAGTGGGTGAGTCATGAGGGGATCCATGCAAGCATTTGAAAAGAGCGCCTACAGTGCCCACGAGAGAGCTGTGCCTTCCCTGGCCTTCCCCAGAGCCTTGTGCTCTGGGCAGAGCTGCTGCCTCATTCCTTTTGGGCATGCAGGTATGGGGTGAGAACGTCCACTGGGAGCACACACAGAGGAGGCACAGAAATCCGGTTTAGGTGGGGAGGGAGGAAAGCCGAGGAGCTGCTGCTCTGGGCTGCGTATAGACAGCCAACATGGCTACCTGAGATAATGCCAAAGCCAAGGGCATTTTGCATCTCTGTGGAAGTCAGAATGAAGGTTGGGGAAGAAGGAAGTGCTGTTAGGAGTGCCTGCTGGCAACTTGACATTTTACAGGTTTAGAGAGGTGAACTGGTTCCAATCTCCCAAGAAGATTAGCTTATGGGTTACTAAAATTAACTTATATGGCTTAGTCTATTAGATAAGGAGTTCAATTTCAGTTTACCCATAAATTAAAATGAAATCACTGAATAAACAAAGGTACAGGATAATGAATCCCCTGCCAGCACTCCCCCCGCCCGTCATTAAACAGGAACTCCAGAACAGTCAGAAAGCAGATTATAATGGGATCAGCTGACTGAGCAGCTATGTGCACTCCTGACCCAGGTCGCCGGGCTGGGCTTGCTCTGAGAAGCAGCCCA
Organism: Perognathus longimembris pacificus; assembly: GCF_023159225.1. Lineage (NCBI taxonomy): Eukaryota > Metazoa > Chordata > Mammalia > Rodentia > Heteromyidae > Perognathus > Perognathus longimembris. Next base: position 38,255,948 of record NC_063180.1, read on the forward strand.
GAGGGTTATCTTTGGGGCAGAGCATCTGCTAGATGCTGCCAGGATGGTGGGCTGATGGCCAACATCAGCCCAACTCCCCTGTCTGGGGCCTTGTGGTGAGCCTGAACACTGTGTTAGGTGAGACAGGTGAGGGGAGACAACCATTAACAGTTTGCTGTGGGAGAGATGGGCCACGGACAAAACTGGAGGAGGGACCATAGGATGAGCAGGGCTCTGTGATAAAGAACCACAGCGAAGGCCCCACAAGCACAGGGTGTGGAAAGGCCTGTGCTGCCACCACTGGGGGAATGGAACAGGAGAGCAGTAAGCAAGTGCCAGCCACCATGCAGCCCTGGGAAGGAGTTGGGTTTCACTCCAATGGACACATTAAAGAGCGCTAAGAAGAAACCACTTCGTTAATATTTTGTTTTGTTTTGGCTTCTTGAGAACAGGGTCTCACTATGTAGCCCAGGCTGGCCTCAAATGCATGATCTTTCTCCCAAGTGCCAGATTACAGGCCTGGGCCTTCAGGCTTGGCCACTATTCGTTTTAAACACACTTTGATAGCTGTATGGGGATGGGTTTCAGGGGAAGAGACAGCACGCTGGCAGTTTTTGTGGTGGCGGCATAAAAAGAGGGGTGAAAATACATGGGTACAGCCTGTGGAGATGGAGAGAAGTCAGCACCTTCCAGATACTCTACGTAAGTACAGTCCACTGGGCCTCCTGTTGAACTGGGGACTAGAGTTGAGGAGGCGGGGCTCAACATATGTAACCTCCAAGATACTGGACTGAGGAAACAGAGATGGACAAACAGGGAAGAAATAAGTCTTAGGGTTAGAATCAAGAATTTCATGGTTAGCTGTGTAGGTGGATTATGCCTGTAATCTTAGTGACTCAGGAAGCTGAGATATTAGATGCACTTTTTTTTTAGTCTACTAAAAATATGTTTCAAATATGGGCTAATCTAATAGGAAAATTAGAGAAACAATTATTTTAAGAAAATAATAAGAACTATTTAAAAAGAATGGGGCCAGGAATGTGGCTTAGTGGTAGAGTGCTTGCTTAGTATGCATAAACCCCTGGGTTCAATTCTTCAGCACCACATAAACAGAAAAAGCTGGAAGTGATGGCTATGGCTCAAGTGGTAGAGTGCTAGCCTTGAGCAAAAGAAGCTCAAGGACAGTGCCCAGACCCTGAGTTCAAGCCCCAGGACTGGCAAAAACAAGCAAACAAATAACCGACTGTGTTTATACATTCCAAAAATATTCAAGAAATATTTCTTCAACATCAGAGTGTAATTATGAACCTTAAATGGCTCCAAGTTTTACTACCTGGGTTTTAAATACTTACAGCTTGAGCCTCCTCACTGTCAAAGGTGAGCAGCTCCAAGGTGGAATCCCCTTCCAGGGGCCGGTCCAGGTCCCACAACTCCCCGTTGACCTTGGCGATCACCATGCTTTCAGCCACCTCCTGACTAGGGAGGGAAAAGCCACATTCACCACATGTGCACATGCTACAGTTCCTGACAGGATTAAAGTAATTTCCAGGGCATTTTTTTTTCAAATTTTTATTATCAAACTGATTTACAGAGAGGTTACAGTTTCATACGTTATTTTTGTTTTGTTTTGTTTTTGTTACCAGTCCTGGGGCTTGAACTCAGGGCCTGAACACTGTCCCTGGCTTCTTTTTTGCTCAAGGCTAGTACTCTGCCACTTGAGCCACAGCACCACTTCTGGCCTTTTCTATATATGTGGTGCTGAGGAATTGAACCCAGGGCTTCATGTATACAAGGCAAGCACTTTACCACTAGGCCATATTCCCAGCCCTCCAGGGCATTTTTTTAAAAGGGGGATAAAAAGCACAAATACAAACTGAATCGGGCAGGTTTTTGGTAGCAACTATTTTATAAACAATGTGATAGCTTTTAAAATTTAGAGGAGAAGGCTCCCAAGCTAAGAGGGAGGCTGAGACGGAGAGGATCGCAGCTCTAGACCAGGCTGAGCCTAAAAGTCTTCCAGAGACTCCACTGACAGGAGGTGGCTTATGCACTGAGAGGAGGTGGTCACGGCAAGGCCTAGAAGCCTAAAGTGAGAGAGTACACAAACAGGCAGGAGGGCCCTACCCTAAAAAGGAACCAGTGAAAAACAGGGCTGGAGGCATGGCTCAGTAGAAGAGCCCCGGCCTCGCAGGTGAGAGGTCCTGAGTTCAAACTGCTAATACTGCAAAAAAAAAAAAAAAATTAAAGAAGAAAGGGAGGGAAATGAATAAATCACAAATCACAAATAAATCTTACTACCCGGTAATAACTACTCATGACATTTTGGTACATGACAGCTGAGTCCTTCTACACATGCTCCTCCTCATTTTTTTTTTTTTTTTTTTTGCCAGTCCTGGGCCTTGGACTCAGGGCCTGAGCACTGTCCCTGGCTTCTTCCCGCTCAAGGCTAGCACTCCGCCACTTGAGCCACAGCGCCGCTTCTGGCCGTTTTCTGTATATGTGGTGCTGGGGAATCGAACCTAGGGCCTCGTGTATCCGAGGCAGGCACTCTTGCCACTAGGCTATATCCCCAGCCCCCTCCTCATTTTTTTTTTAAATAAGCATACTCTCCAACATAGTCCTTTACATTTTTATTTTCTTATCAACATACCAATTTACGAATACAATAAATCCTGACCAATGGTACCCCTTCCCTTGTTCTCCCCCATCTCTCCCAACCCCATCCAATGTGGTTTTATAGTCTGACTTTCCACTGCCACGCCAACAGACTTCCAACGCTTTCCAGAGGCATCGTATTTATTAAGGAAGCCTCCAGTCCTGTATATTTTGCTGCCTTTAGTTTTGTTCTTATTGAAGACACAGCACAGGCACCAACATCCGGGTACCCTTTCATCTTCTGCAATTAACCACTTGCACGTGCAAGTGCAGGGGCATGAGCCTTTGTAAGCAAGTAAGCATCTGAGCGAGCGGAGGCCGAGTGCACTTTCACTCACCCTGAAAGCTTTTCAAATCCTTGCCAAGGTACTGTTGAAAACTGATCCCTGCTGACTTTTGTTCTTTATGATGGCAAAAGCGTTTAACTCAAAGCCTTATGATCGCTAGGCTGGTATTCTACCATTTGACCCATGCCTCCAGTCTTGTTCTTGCATTTACTTTAGAGATAGAGTATATTGAACTTTTTCTGCCTGTGCTGGCCTCAAGCCATGATCCTCCAAAGCTCAGCCTCTTGAACAGCTATGAATATAGCTACTAGCACCGGGTTCTGTTTTGATTAAATAATTTTACTTTTCAAGAACTGTTCATTCCCTTTGCTTCTTTTTTAAGATATTTTCTTTCTTTTCCTTTTCTGTGTGTGTGTGTGTGTGTGTGTGTGTGTGTGTGTGTGCACGCATGCGTGTGTGTGGGTGCTCCAGTCCTGGGGCTTTGAATTCAGGGTCTGGGTGCTGTCCCTGAGCTTTTTATGCTCAAAGCTAGTGCTCTACCATTTGAGCCACACTTCCACTTCTGGCTTTTTTTGGTAATTTATTGGAAATTAAAGTCTTACAGACTTTCCTGCCCAGGCTGGCTTCAAACTGCAATCCTCAGATATTAGTCTCCTGAGCAGCTAGTATTATAGGCATGAATGACTGGTGTCCAGCTTATTATTTGCAAATTATTGAAAAAATAATCAATAAACCTGGAAAGCACAAAGAAAACAAGAATCACTCAGTTTCACCACTCTGAATTTGGTATTACATATCCTTCCACATTTTTCTATATATACCAACATAAAAAATTAATACTATTATATGTGTATCTTAGTTTGTAACTCACTTCTTACAATTAGCAAAAATAAACCATAACACTTTCCATAACCTTAGTCAGCGTCTGAATCATACTATTTAGTATAGAACCAAGACTTGCTGGGCATTTTGCTTATTTCTGTTTAGGTTTTAATCTGCTTTATTTGGCAATCAAATATTCTAATGGACATTCTTTTTTTTTTTTGCTTTTCCACTGTACTGGCGCTTGAGCTCAGTGCTTTGATATTGTCCCTTAGCTTTTTCGCTCAAAGCTAGAATTCTATCACCTGAGCCGCACTTTCAACTTCTGGCTTTCAGACTTTTATGCCAGAGTTGGCTTCATAACTGGAATCTTCAGATCCCAGCCTCTTGAGTAGTGAGGATTACAGGTGTTAGTCACCAATGCCAAGTCCACTACTATATATTTTTTATGAGAACTTAAATTTTAGGCCTTCAAAAGAGCTCACATTCTGATATTCAATTACGAATTTCAATGGCCTTTGTAGTTTATTCAACTGAATAAAAAATGTTTTGGTGGTTCCTAAAAAAGATTTTCTCCAGGCAGAAAACATTTTCTCCAGACTCAGGTATAATAACTGAATCTACCAAACTGACTTCTCAGTCTCTGTCTCTGTTTCTCTCTCTTTCTCTCTGGACAGAGAGATGTAGATATCGACGTCGATGGCCTACCTGATCCCAGCAGCCACGTGATAAGGAGTTGTTTTCCACACTTGCCCTTCCACCGTCTTCCCATCAAGCATTCTTACTGTAATCACACCACTTGTATTCTTCTTTTCTTCAGTAGCTAATAAGAGCTGCTGCTCTTTCTTCAATGTTTCAAAAAGCTTCAACCTTTCTTTTATAAACTTCGGTTGCTTCACCTAAAAATCATTAGGAAACAATGGGGTAAACACACACCGTCCTACTACACTTATAAAGCCCAATCATCCCCTTAGTGCACAGCCCTGAATTCATTCCGTACCTCACAATCTCCTCAGCACACACTGGTAGAATCACTTTCTCTCCTTTCCTCTCCAGAAGACCCCTCCCCACATATCCAACTGCTTTCTAGCTCTAAGAGTCCAGCTCACAGCCTGCCTCCACTTGCCACACCTGCCTTTCCCACTAGTTTTAGCACACATACAGGAGTGACACAACACTTACTTATACACAGCTATCCTTCAGCATCCAGGGGGGTTTGATCCAGGAGCCCCATGGATACCAAAGTCTGTGGACGCTCAAGTCCCTCAAATGAAGTGGCATAGTGTGCATATATAACCACTGCATGTTTCCTTGTACCCTTAAAAATCAGCTGTGGATTGCTTGTGACCAAAATGCTAGGTAAATAGAGAATAGTGACCCGAGACGTCTGTAAAAGTGCAGTACAGGTATAACTGTTTCCCAAACATTTTCCAACTCATTTGTTGAACAATAGATGAAGAACCTGGAGATAAGATGGTCAACTCTTCCACCTCACTATTCTCAGGTTATTTCTCCTGGCTGATCTCAAATCCAGAACTATACTGATATCTTTGACAACAGATTGTCTTCCTGTGTCCAAATGTACCAAATACTGGTGCACTATTAATACCTTCAGGCTGTTTTAGTGATCTTTATTAAAAAGAAAAAAGAAAGCCAGAGTCACTAGTTTCTTGAAAAAAAAAAAGAGATCTTCTATCTCACCTTTAAGAAACTGAGAAGTACTGCAAATACAGCTAGATGACCAGCTCATCTTTAACTGAAGACATATTTATGTGACCCAAATAATAATTTAATTGGTAATTCTGTTTTGTGTCAAAACTCCTGCATATCTATACTTAAAATTACAGGGGGTATTTTGTAATATTTCCATGCTAATGGCTTACCTCACCATCTGGCTCACTTTCCTTCGGTTTCTTCTTTTTAGAGTCTTTCTCTTGGCTTTTACTAGAAGGAGGCTGAAAGACAAATGACATAATAAAGGCAACTAAAAGCTACACATCTGAAGCCTGAGGAAGGTGACATGCACCGTTAACAACTAATGTCACCGGAAAACGTGTAGCTGTCACCAGAGAGTTTAAACCCATTATTTCATTAAGATGTTGCTAGTGGTGGGGCTTGGTGGTGCACCCCTATAATCCCAGTTGCACAGGTGGATCAGGATTAGACTCTCTAGCCTCACAAGCATAAGGCCCTGATTTTTTATTTTATTTTTTTAAAGAACAAAACCCCTCCAGTAGCGCAAGAACAAACAAGCCATGTTGCTAGTGCAGTTACAGTGACCCCTCAGCTAAGAACTAAGGGAAGTCTCAGGTTGGAGACACATCTGCCCTCCTCCTGCGCACGGGCTGCGGGCACTGAGCTGGGCCGGGGGCTTGGGGACGCGGATGCCACGCCGGGCAACGGGAAGGGCACGGGGGATGGGGGGGTGGGGGACACCCGTGCCGTGTCCAGCACACGCCGCAGGCGCCGGCCTGCGGGCACCCGTGAGTGGAGTCTCCCGCCCCGCGCGGCCCGGGCTCCCCGCGGGTCCCGCCTCCCCGTTACCTGCGCGCCCGGGGCGGAGCTCCCGTCCTCCCCCGGCGCCGGCGCCCGCGCCGCCCGGCCCGCCGAGGCCCCGTGGCTCAGCCCCTCAGCCCGGCTCAGGCGCAGGCGGTGCAGGCGGTGGCGCAGCTCGCGGTTCTCGGCCCGCAGCCGCGCTATCTCGCGCGTGAGGCTCGGCCCCGAGGCCTGGCTCGGGTCGGGCGGCTGCAGCTGCTCGTCCCGCAGCCGCTGGACCTCCGCCCACAGCCAGCGGATGTCCTCCTCCTGCCGCTCCAGGCGCGAGGCCACGGCCTCCACCGCGAGGGCCTCGACCGCCATGGCGTCCGCCTCCCTCAGGGACCCACGTCCCGCGGGCGTCGGCCCCGGCGAAGGCGACGCCGCGACTCTGCCAAGGGCGCGCGACCCGGCGGCAGGGCGGGGCCGAGGCTGCACGCGCCGCGGAGGCGTGGCCATGGGCGGGGCCCAGGGCCGAGAGAGCCGGGCCCAGGGTGGGGCGAGGGCGGGGCCGAAGCGCCAGGCTCCGCTAGGGACGTGACCTGAAATTGGGCACAGGGGTAGGGGCGGGACGAGGGCGGGGAAACGAGGGAGCAAGGGCGGAGCTGCGCGCACCGTGAGGGGCGTGGCTAGAGGCTGGGCAAGGGGCCCGAGGGTGGGGAGGCGGGGACGAAGGTGATTTACTGCAAGGGGCGGGGCCAGAGCGAGCCGAAGCGGACGCTCGTCAAGGGGCGGGGGGCGGGTTAGCAGGGGAGGGGCGTGGCCTCCGGGCGTGGCTACTGGAAGGGGCGGGGCAGGGACCCGGCCCAGCCTGGGTGCGGTGAAAGGTTTGGGTGAGTGAGTGGCCCAGGGATCACTGAGCGACCTCCTTCAGCATCCAGAGGCGTGTCCTGGTACTACTGGTGCCCTTGCTGCGATGAAACTACTCCATCTGTTTGTAGCTAGAGAAATGGAAACAGAGAGGCTTTGTCGCCTGACCAAGGTGACACAGGAGCCAGCCACTGCCTGACAGATCTGGGATTCACACCCAGGCAATACGATGCCGGTAGGTACACATTGACGCTCTGGTGTCTTTCAAACTTAAAATTTAGTCAAACATGTTTTAGGAGATGATACAGGTAATAAATTCCATAAGGGTTCTGAAATATGACCTTTTATCTTGGACTTCCTATTACTGAAGAAAGGGAGGACTTGCTCTGAAAAATAAAGGTTGGGTGGTGTCAGAAACATAGAAAGGTGGACAAATGTCATTCTCAACTGGATCGGTGTGGAAGAAGAGGTTGAATGATCAGATGAAATTAACTGGAATCAGAAACAGCTCCTGTGAAGAAATTCCGTAACCTTCCGTGTAGACACTTTTAAACCATCTTTTAAACAACTATTTGAGAAAAAAAAAAAAACCCGAAGAGATTGCTCAAATTTTCTTCAAATAAGAGTTGTGAAAAGATTGCAAATCGGTGCTGGGGATATGGCCTAGTGGCAAGAGAGCTTGCCTCCCATACATGAGGCCCTAGGTTCAATTCCCCAGCACCACGTATACAGAAAATGGCCAGAAGTGGCGCTGTGGCTCAAGTGGCAGAGTGCTAGCCTTGAGCAAAAAGAAGCCAGGGACAGTGCTCAGGCCCTGAGTCCAAGACCCAGGACTGGCAAAAAAAGAAAAAAGAAAAGATTGCAAATCTGTGGAATACATGGGCCTGAGAAAAATTCATAACACCTGTATTGGCTTTTTAAAAGAATGAAAATAAGTGGCTGGAAATATGGCCTAGTGGTAAAGTGCTCACCTCGTACACATGAAGCCCTGGGTTCGATTCCTCAGCACCACATATATAGAAAAAGCCAGAGCACAGTGGCACTGTGGCTCAAGTGGTAGAGTGCTAGCCTTGAGCAAAAAGAAGCCAGGAACAGTGCTCAGGCCCCGAGTCCACGCCCCAGGACTGGCAACAAAAACAAAATAAACAAAAAGAATGAAAATAAGTTAAATAGCCAATTCAAAAATCCGAGAGAGAGAGAGAGAAAGAGAGAGAGAGAGAATGGCAACATAAACCAATGACAATATCTAATAAGGCTACATAGAAGTCGTCTACAATATCAGATGAGTGGGTCCCCTCCCCATGTTGGGAGTTGATTCTAGGGTCCTCCTGCACGGATAGCTCTTATATAAAAATTGGTAACATTTTGCATATAGTCTATACACCCCTCCTTTACTCGTTAAACCATCTCTAGATGATTTGTAATACCTAATATAAAGTAAATGTCATATAAAGAGTGGTGCTAGACAGGGATTAATGGCAAGATAAAAGTTCACCTATGTAAAAATACAGATTTTCCTCAGATACTTACAATCCAAGATCTGGATATTCTTGGACACCAATTGCATATGAAAGGCCCCCTGTACACATTTCCCCTTCATCCCAGCAATCTCAATTCTGGAATTTATTCTGAAGATGCATCACCAACAAAGCAACAAAAAATGCACATGTTCACAGATTTAGTGCAGGATTATTTGTAATTGTAAAATACGACACAGGAGACCGATTTGATTGGATACACCAATGCACTCGTTATACCAATGCATAGGGAGATCTCTATTAAGTGAGGTAGAAGGACTTCCTGGATGTACTCCAAAGGCAAAAAAAGGTGACGTTCAAGGGAACATCTATATTGTGCTACATGCTATGTAGGAGAGAACTGTTTTAACTTTTGAAAGTAACACGCGTTCCACATATTTTAAAACTAAATCACTAGACATGAAAAGGGAGTAGGATTAACTTGAAAGCAAATGGAAACTAATGTAATTTTCATTCAAATGACCATCATAACCAAATTAAAGGAGGGGGCTGGATAAAGAATGACAGATGCTATGATACAGCCTTTCCACAGCATTGGACAGGGAAGGTAGAATTGTGAGCTATACTTGTTCCATCCTTGTACAGTTGTTGTGAAGCTTTACAAGGGGTGAAAGAATTCTGTGACAACTTTCGATGTTGTCATAGCAACGATGAAATGAGTTGTTGCCAGGGGAGCCTGAATAGACAAAGCACAGGGGCTTTCTAGGATGGCAAAACCATTCTTCACGGTGCTGCAATGATAGCTAGATACCTGTCACCACACATTTCCAAACTCACAGAACATAGGACGTCAGGAGTGGAGCCATAAGTAGATCAGAGCTGTGGTTGACAATGATATATCAATGTGGATTCACACCCACATTGGTAAAGGGAGGCACCACTGATGGAGGATGTTCAAGAACTGGAAGCTGGTCTTGTATGTATGAAATCTCTGTCCTTTCTGCTCAACCTTGCTGTGAGCCTAAAATAGCTCTCAAAATTAACCAAGATGCAGTGGAACCCTACATTGATAGGATAAATTGAAATCCCCCTGTAGAACCACTTAAAGATAATTATCACCAGGCTTCACTGGCTTATGCCTGTAATCCTAGCTACTACATGGGAGGCTGAGATCTGAGGATCACAGTTCAAAGCCAGACCAGGCAGCAAAGTCCATGAGACTCTTATCTCCAATGAGCTACCAGAAAACTAGAAGTGGCGCTGTGGCTCAAATGGAAGAGTGGTACCTTACCTTGAGAAAAAGAATCTCAGGGATAATGTGTAGGACCTGAGTTCAAGCCCCAGGATTGGCAAAAAAAAAGGTAATTAAAGGTTATAAACAAATATCCAAACAGATTGCAGAAGGGACAAATAAAGATTATTGGAATAAAGCATAAATAAAGTGTTCTAAGAAACCACAAGGTACCACAAGGGCTGGGAATGTGGCCTAGTGGTAAAGTGCTCGCCTCGTATACATAAAGCCCTGGGTTCGATTCCTCAGCACCACATATATAGAAAAAGCCGGAAGTGGCCCTGTGCCTCAAGAGGTAGAGTGCTAGCCTTGAGCAAAAAGAAGCCAGGGACAGTGCTCAGGCCCTGAGTCCATGCCCCAGGGACTGGCAACAAAAACAAAACTTATAAACACAAGGTACCACAAGATGGCACTATTTCTCTCAGAATTTGCAATGCATTCCCATTTGGGGGAATTGCTGGTGTTAAGGTCACCGGGATTCAATGCCCCCTTTGTCCCAGTTCTTCCCGAATCTCAGAGTGCTTCACTGGATTGTCACAGCAGAGCCCCAGGCTTACATTTTCCACAGGTGTTTGTAAAGGTGAGCTTCATGATTCCTATTGCTGCTGTGATCATCAGTCCATCACTGGGAAGATGGACAAGGGGGCACCAGGTCCTTCAGGAGGGAGAGAGACCTGGAGACAAAATGGGTAAGAATATTTTTTTGTGGTCTCCAAGAGAGAGACAGGAAAAGCAGGCTGCTGTTGGAGTGTGTGAGAATCAGTTTGCTGGGCTCCGTGGCCACAGGCACTGCCCTTGTGGTCTTCGTGCCTGGCCCTGGAATTGTTAGGACAGGCAGATTGTGACCTGTGATTGCTTATGAAAAACAAGAGTTCTTAGCCACATCTGTAATCCTAGCTACTCAGGAGGCTCAGATTTGAGGATCATGATTTGAAGCCAACCTGGGTAAGAAAAGCCTGTGAGACTCATTTCCTATTAACCAACAAAAAAAAGCTTGAAGAGGAAGTGTGGCTCAGTGGTAGAGCACTAGCCTTGAGCACAAAAGCTGAGACAGCATCCAGGTCCTGAATTCAAGCCCCAGGACTAGTGCGCACGCGGACACACACACACACACACACACACACACACACACACACACACACACACCATAACAAACAATCACATAAAACAAGGGTTCTTTGCTATCTCTAGGAATTGAATAGAGCCAATAAGTTTTCAAAACATGAAAGCATTCAAACTATGTGGTTAGGTCAAAGGATTATGGTGACACAAGTTGTTTCTTACTCACATGTTTGATCAGAAGCCAAGACAGGCAAAGCCTTTTCTTGTGGTTATTACCAGATATGCAAGGGACTTGCCACTTCCTGAAAGGTGATTCTTCTACCCAGGTGCTATAGAAAAAGACTGAGGCTGGCACCAGCAGTTCATGGCTGTAATCCTAGCTCTTAGAAGGCTGAAATCTAATGATCCTGGCTTGAAGCCAGCTCAGCTAGGAAAGTCTATGAAACTCTTATCTCCAACTAACCACCAAAAAGGCTAGTAGAGGTGTGGCTCAAGTGGTAGAGAGCCACACCTTGAGCAAAAACAGCTAAGGAACAGTGTCTAGGCCCTGTGTTCAAGCCTCAGTATCATCATCACACACACACACACACACACAAATTTTTTTTCAATATATCAAGCTGACAAGAATATTACAATAATCACAGATTTTTTTTTTTTTTGCTAGTTCCTTAGCTGGAAAAAAAAAGTCAAAACCTTTGAAGCTCCTTAAAAAAACACTCCATAACTTGCTAGCATGGGCAAGTGTAAAGGACCCACACAGAGTGAATCTGAGAGAAATGAGCATGGGGTCTCCTAGCCAGGAAAATGTCCTGAAGTGACCACAGAGTCAGAGAGGTTCCTGGCAGGTGTAAACATGCGAGCCATCTTGGAGCGATTGTATTATAGCAGCCTGCAACCTACACCCCCACCCCCAGCCACGAAATAATCCCTTCTAATCTAGTTTCATTAACTGGATACAGATCTGGACTGGGGATGAAGGATCATTTATGGAATTGCAGTATTTAACCAAGTGAGAGCATTTTAAAATATTTGTTTATTTGTTTGTTGTGTGCTGGTATTGGGCTTGAACTCAGGGCCTGAGTCCTATCCCTTAGCTTTTTCCACTCAAAGTTAGTGTTCTACCACTTGATCCACAGCTCCACTTTAGGCATTTTGGTGGAGATAACAGTCTCCCAGATTTTTCTGGCTGGGCTGCCTTCAAATCATGATCCTCAGATCTCAGCCTCTTCCGTAGCCAGGATTTTTACAGGTGGGAGCCCCTGGCTCTCAGCAGTTCAAAAAAGAAAACTTAAGTCCTTAAAAAAAAACAACAAAAAAACAGTGTGCTTAAGGAATAACATTTCTTTGTGGAAAGTTGAAGAAAACAGAGACACTGTTGCAACACTGGCTTTGGCTCTTTCTCTGTCCCTGTGTTTGCTGTACTTCAGGGAGATTTCTAGCCCCAGTCTTGGGAAGTCCTGGGAGAGATGAACTTCAATGCTGACACAGCTTGCTACATTTACATTGTGAGCATTGATGTCTATGTTAGAGTGAGGGCTAAGGGAAAAGATTAGTTGAGGGTGAAAGGAAGAATTTATACTGACTTTGAATCGGCCAGGCTGTGTGTCTTATTCATCATGTTGAAGTTTTCTGCTCCCAGGGGTTAATAAATGTAGTTCAATCCTCTTGGGTTGAGAGAGTCAGCTTTGAGTTTCTCCCGGGGTGTTTAATCCGAGGCTTTCTTCCCTTCGGCAGATCTATGACGACTCCAGACAGCATGATGGCCTTGCGTCCAGGTGTCTGTGCGGGATGGACAGTGGTGGCAGAAGCCACAGAGAAGACAGATGGGAGAGATTCTTCCAGTGGTGCCCGGATGTTAGCCAGAGGAGCTAAGTCTTGGTTTTATTCCTGCGAGAGCAGGACTCAGCGAGAGAAGCAGGAGAGGAAGCAGTGGCTGTCGGAAATCCCCAGGACCTATCACGAGTGGATCCTGAAGGAACTGGACCTGGGCAAGGTGCTTCCCGGCTTGGTGTATGATGATGTGTTCTCTCTGCTGGAGTGCAGGCAGGTCCTCTCCCAGGATTGCTATCCCAAGAGAGTGGACTCCTTCCTCCTGAAGCTTTTTTCCAAAGGTCCAAGGGCGCTCTGTGTTTTCTGCTCTCACCTGGAGGAATTCTGCCCTTACCTGCTCACTTCCCTCTTTCTTTATTACCAAGGTAAGAATATTTGCTTGCTCTGATAGGTGCTAAGCTTAGTATTCTCAATTAATTCATTAATTTTTATTTATTTATTATGAAGGCTTACACCCAGGGACTTACGCTATTGTTGTGCTTTTCAGCTCAAGGCTGATGCTCTACCACTTGAGCCGCAGCTCCACCTCTAACTTTTTGGTGGTTCACTGGAGATAAGAGTTACCTGAATCTGTCTGCATGGATTGCCTTTGAACCGCGATCCTTAGATCCCAATCTCCTGAGTAGCTAGGATTGCAGGAGAGAGCTACAAGTGCCTGGCTGTAAAGTAATAAGTCTAAAGATGGCCTAATCAAAGTATTACACACAGCAGACACACTATGTAATTATGTTTCAACATAACATTGATACCTGCCTGCCTGCATCTCTCTCTCTCTCTCTCTCTCTCTCTCTCTCTCTCTCTCTCTCTCTCTCTCTCTCTCTCTTTCTCTCTCACTCTGCTTATTTTTTTCTTCCTTTGTGCTAGCCCTGCGGCTAAAACTCAGAGTCTTAGCTTTTTCACTTAAGGCTAGCACTTTACCACTTGAACCACAACTCCACTTAACTGAAGACAAAAGTCTGCCATTTGGCTGGCATTAAACCATGATCCTCAGATCTCAGCCTCCTGAGTAGCTAGAATGACAGGTGTGAGCCACTTGGTCCCAGCAGACACTTTTGAGGAATGGCCACTTCATTCCTTGCTAAGCTAAGCAACTGTTTTCAACAGCTGGCAATGATTGATTTTTCAACAAAGGTATGTTTCTTTTTTTAAAAAAATGAACCAAGTAATGTTTGTCTTTTTATATACAATTTAGGATAGTAAAATCTCTGGTGACACACTGTTACAATTTTAGAGACTAAAAAGGAAGCAAAGAATGGGTGGACTTATACTCTGGTCAGAAATGCGATAACCATTTTTGTTACAATGCAGACCATGCGCACAGGATCTTACAAGAGGCATTCACTGCAGAAGAACAAGCAAGAGTTGAAGTTCAAAGTGACCCTAGCCATGCCCTTGGCATTGAAGAGAAAGAACCGAGCTTTCAACTATTTGACAAGTAGGTTAACTTTCCCAGTGTTTGAAACCTTTAAACAGTCTTATCTATTTTTCCTATTCTTCCTCCTCACAGAAATTGCCTTCCTCTATACTCTTTAGCAAATGACAAATCATTTTGCTGGTGCTTTTAGCCCCCTAGTCTGCAAATGTCTCCAGGATTTTTTTAAAACAGAGATTTCTGTTTTTTCGTTTTAACTTCCTGCTTCTTTATCTTATTCAGGAGAAAGGATAAAGCTGCCTTTGACTCTGTGTGTGTGTGTGTGTGTGTGTGTGTGTGTGTGTGTGTTAAGGAATTAGTGCACATGATAGCTATTCTAAAATATTTTAGCCTTGAAAACAGGTAAGAGTTGATGCTACATTCTGAACCCCAGAGTCTGGAAACAATAGTTTGTATGTGGCAAGTGTGTGTGTGTGTGTGTGTGTGTGTGTGTGTGTGTTGTGGGAAGGTGGGCTGTGTTCTGGAACTCAGAGCCTGGGCACTGTCTTTATCTTTCTGCTCAAAGATAGTGCTTTACCACTTGAGAGTGGTGGTTGTTGGTGGTTAAAGAGTCTCACAGACTTTCCTGCCTATGCTGGCTTCAAATTATGATCCTCAGATCTCAGTATCCTGAGCAGCTGGGATAACAGGTGTGAACCACCAGCGTCTGGCTTCTAGGTAGCAATCTTAGGAAGAATGTCTTCGTTGCAGATCTTAGTCTATGCTCTTTTTTCTTCTTCTGTCAGTTATGGGTCTTGAACTCAGGGCGTGGGTGTTGTCCCTGAGTTCTTCCTCTCATGGCTAGTGCTGTACCACTTTGAGCCACAGCACCACTCCTAGTTTTCTGGTGGTTAATTGGAGATAAGAATCTCACAGACTTTCCTGCTTAGGCTGGCATTGAGTGGGGATCCTCATATCTCAGCCTCCTGAGTAGCTAGGATGACAGGCGTGAGCCACCAGTGCCCTGCTCTTAATTTCAACTCTTGACGCCTTTGACTGATTGGATGATGCCCACCCACACTATGAAGGGTGACCTACTTTACCTAAATTCTGTTGATTGAAGTATTAGTCAGTCATATCTACACACACACACACACACACACACACACACACACACACACACACCGATACTTTCACGGCCACTTCTATGCTACTGTTTGAGTCAACACCTGGGCCCCAGAGTCTAGCCAGTAGATTCATAAAATTAAGCATCACAAACACCGTGTAGCTGTATGATCTTTCTTTTTTTTCTTTTTTCTTCTTCTTTTTTTTTTTTTGGCCAGTCCTGGGCCTTGGACTTGGGGCGGGAACACTGACCCTGGCTTCTTTTTGCTCAAGGTTAGCACTCTGCCACTTGAGCCACAGCACCCCCTCTGGCCATTTTCCATATATGTGGTGCTGGGGAATCAAACTGAGAGCTTCATGTGTAGGAGGCAAGCACTCTTGCCACTAGGCCATACTCCCAGCCCTGTATGATCTTTCTGATCTCAGGTTCTCATCTGGAAAGTGAGGATCATGGATCGTATCTGCCATGTAAAGTTTCTGTAAGATTTATTTTTTTAATTATTTTTTAAATTAAATTTTATTGACAAGGTGATGTACAGAGGGGATACAGTTACATAAAAAGGTAGTGAGCACATTTCTTGTCTTATTTGTTACACCCTCCCTCACTTTTCACTCCCTTCCCTAGTTCTGTAAGATTTAAAGGCACAAAATCATGCATAGAAGCCTCTCCTGATCCACTCGTCCCTCTCTGTGCCCCTAGCAACTCTAGGCCTGGCATTATCATTGGCACTGAAAGCCTGCTAGGCTGTGGCCACCAGTAGCCATAGACATGGCATTCCTCTGCTCAGCTCCTTTTACCCTGACAGTGGTCCAGTCCAAGTCTTCCAGCATTTTCTCTGCATCTAGTTCATGCCAGGCCTTCCAACTAAGGATGGCCCACCACAACCTCCACACCTTCACTCTGCCAGGGCCTAGCCCCACACCCCCACCCCCACCCCCAGACACCAGCGACACACATTGACTTAACCACGAGCAGCAGGTCTTCCTACATGTGGACACTCTGTCTTGGGTGGAAACATCTTCATTATTGCTCCTTAGCACAACTCACAAATCCCTGCTTCTAGATTCTTCTTTCTCTTTTCTCTTTCAGCCCTCTACCAAGAGATAGGATAAAGAATCCCAGTGATGGTTTTGTCAACTGGGATAGGTTCCCAGGGGCCCAGATATTTGATCAAACATTGTTTTGGATGTTTCTATCCTGTGTATTTTGTCTGAGATGGGCATTTAATTATTTTATTTTATTTTATTTTTTTGGCCAGTCCTGGGCCTTGGACTCAGGGCCTGAGCACTGTCCCTGGCTTCTTCCCGCTCAAAGCTACCACTCTGCCACCTGAGCCACAGCGCCCCTTCTGGCCATTTTCCATATATGTGGTGCTGGGGAATCGAACTGAGAGCTTCATGTGTAGGAGGCAAGCGCTCTTGCCACTAGGCCATATTCCCAGCCCGAGATGGGCATTTAAATGAGTGGAATTTCAGTGAAAGAAGGTAAACTCCCACAATGTGATCAGACCTTAATCAAATCACTTGAAGGCCTTAACAGAACAAAGCCTGACTTTTCTTGAGGAAAAACAAGGAATTCTATCATGTGACTCCATTTTCTCTCTCTCTCTCTTTCTCTCTCTCTCTTCCTCCCTGCTTCTCTCCCTCCC
The DNA here is from genome assembly GCF_023159225.1 of Perognathus longimembris pacificus. Lineage (NCBI taxonomy): Eukaryota > Metazoa > Chordata > Mammalia > Rodentia > Heteromyidae > Perognathus > Perognathus longimembris. The sequence goes on from NC_063180.1 coordinate 38,272,822, forward strand.
TCTTTCCCTCCCACCCTCCTCCTCAGTTCCACGGTTCAAAACTAGGGCCTTGTACTCTTCTCTGGTCCTCTCTCTGCTGCCTACCCTGAAAAGTTCTCAATCTCTGCCCTCCTCTATGGGGCTAGATGTCTGGGCTACAACAGCACTCTCCGTCTCTAAGGTTTGTAAGTCCTCTGACCTTTTATTCTATTCCCAAGACCCACCAATCTTTCCCTGACAGTCTGTGTTGATCAGGGTCCCCATGGATTAAAAGGTGTACTGAAGGAAACTAGAGATGTATGTTCACCCTGTCCCCTGCCCCCAGCCTAACTCCATAGCTGTTTCCCCGATCTGAATGTTAACATTAAGCTAACAGTATCCCTGAACTCCCATTTGCCAAGGGAATATTCTAGGGAATGCTGCCTGAACCCCTAGACTGGCCCTTCTCCCCCCATCTTTCCTGTGTCTCTGTTCTCATTAGTTCTCGCCACCCATTCTTCTTGTTCTGCTCATGCATATCTTCTGACTCCATTGTCTTTTTCTAGCTTCTAATTCTAAACAGAATGTCCCACACCTGCTGCAGAACGTGTCCTGCCCAGACCACAGCTGAACATTCTGTCCGTATTGGTTTTATCTTTCTGTCTGTTCTCTCCGAGTTCACCATCCATGTACACAATGGCTGCATACTTTCCTAAATGTACCACACCCCACTGTAACCTGCCATGAATCAAGGGAGAATGCTGAAAATTACCCTCCCTACTGGATAAAGATTCTAACCATACTTAAGTCTGTTAGGTTAATCTATAATGTTCATAGCATAAGCCCTAATTGACATATAACCCATAAAAATTTTCTGCATCAGTGAAACGTTGCTGTAAACTTAATATAATCATCTCGTACTCAAGTCGCAATGCAGTCCTGTTGGAGTGTGGGGTAATCAAGTTATTTTAATCACACTAGAAATGGTAGTATAGTAGAATTGAATGCCTAGATGGGCATCTGTTAAATATACCTCATGAGAAGAGCAATGGAGTAAAGCAAAATAAAATAACATGTATGGTGTATTTATGTGTATATCTTTGGGATGGTGGGGGAGGATCGGGTATAGAACTCAAGGGGAAAAGGGTAAAAAAGTGTAGCTGTGGCACTCACTGGACCGTGATGAAAGTGAACTGTACAACTCGTGGGTAAAGATGGGAGGGAGGGACTGGGAGAGAGCGAGGGAACAGAAGACACTGTGCAAAAGGAAATGTCTCATTGTCTGACTCATGTCATTGTAATCTCTTTGTATGTCACCTCTATAATAACAATAAAGTAAACTAATTAGAAAGAAAATTAGGTTCTTAGCTAATGTACAGCTTGGGCATGCCCTATATGAAAGAGATCTGGAAAGTTCCTTTCCTGAATTGATTTTGCCACACTAGCGCCTAAATAATCTTTGATTCCGCTGGCTGTTAGAGGACATAGCTCCCATTATGAAAGCAGTTAGGTGGGATCACATAATGTTGACCCCTGCCTGAGTTCACCATGCCACCAGGAGGAATGGAATACAGCATCTAACACGTGATACTGTCCTCTGAGTCAGGCCAGAAAGTTTTTCAGAGTGGTTTCCTTCCACTAAACCACTGAGACCTGAAGGACCAGAGAGTTAACTGGGACACAGCAGACATTTCCTTCCTTTTTCTGCTCATTCACCTATCAAAGTAGGCTGATTTGCCAGGCACTGGTGCTCATGACTGTAATCCTAGCTACTCAGAAAGCTGAGATCTGAGGATCACAGTTCAAAGCCAGCCATGATATACAAATCTGAGAGACTCTTATCTCCATTTAATCAGAAAAAAAGCCAGAAGTGGAGGTGTGACTCAAGTAGTAGAGCACCTGCCTAGAGCAGAAAAAAGCTGAGAGTGAGATGTCCTGAGTTCAAGCCCTAGTACCAGCACCAAACAAAATCAAACTTATTTGCTCTCAAATGCATAGACGGAAATAAAATAAAGCAGGAGAAAGCCATAACTGATTTTTAACCTTCCTCAAGGAATAAGCACCACTCTGAAGAGCAAAGAATAAATCGGAAAGAATTCAGCCCCTACCCACACATTTTGTTATAGATTTCTCCAAGGCAACGGTATCCAGGCCCTAAGATTCACCAATGAGAAGCCAGCACCAGCAGTCCTGAGGACAGCCGGGTGGCAGCTGGTGACACAGGTGCTAGGCCTCATGTAGACAAGGCTGTAGCATGAGAGAGAAAGCAAGCTCTCCCAGGGCTTCAGCTTCCGGACACTTAATGCATTCACAAAGAAACCCTAGCAAACAAGTGGAAAGCAATGTTAGTGCTATGGGTTGGATATAAAGTGTCCCCCAGATGGCTCATGGATTGAAGCCCTGACTTCCAATTGTGCATGGCTCAGGGGTGGGGTTCTGGGGGAAGTGATTGGATCAGGAGAACTCTGTCTATGTCATCGATGGTTTAATCCATTCATGGGGACACAGTCTGATAGCAGGACAGTTACCTGGCACCACAAACCTGTTCCATGAGGTTGTGTCCCCAGCTCACAGCCAAAGAAAGTGAGTGATGGCATGGCCTACCCAAGATGGAGGATCAGGCAAGATTTGAACTCAAGCACTGTAGGGGCTACAGAGCATGACTCATATCGCTGACAAGCGCTGCTGTGTCCATGGCTCTTCTTCGTGTCTTGCTTTGCATTGCATTCTGGGAGGGCTCCTCCACACTCTCCTGTCTGACTACATCTTCAGTCAGGCCCATTCTCTTGCAAACACACTCACTCTTTTTTTGTTGTCGTTTGTTTTTGTCAGTCATGGGGCTTGAACACAGGACCTGGGCACTGTCCCTGAGCTCTTTTGGCTCAAGGCTAGTGCTCTTCTACTTTGAGCTGTAGTGCCACTTCCAGTTTTCTGGTGGTTAATTGAAGTCTCAGACTTTCCTGCCCAGGCTGGCTTTGAACCATGAACATCAGATCTCAGCCTCTGGACTAGCTAGGATTACAGGTGTGAGCCACCATCTCCAAGCAACTCAATTTTTTTTTTTTAACTTAAGAATTTATAATTAATTTTCCAGAAATTTAGTGCTTTTCTAATATAAGAGCCTGCTAAATTTTAGCAGGACATATGATTAGATATGACCATTTCTGTGAGCCACTTGACTTCTATTTTACTTTTGCAACCATATAAGGACTTGAATTCAGGTCCCTGAGCTCCCTTGACTTGCTTGTTTATGGTGAGTACTTTACTGCTTGAATCATGCCTCTACCCCAGCTTTTTGCTAGTTAATTGGAGGTGGACTCTTGAGGACTGTCTACTAGGGACGGTTTTGAACTACGATGTTCATTATCTCAGCTCCTGAGTCTTTAGGATTACAGAAACAAGCCTCAGTTGACCCATTTATTGATTGATTGATTGCCATTCCTGGGCCTTGGACTCAGGGCCTGAGCACTGTCCCTGACTTCCTTTTGCTCAAGGCTAGCACTCTACTACTTGAGCCACAGTGCCACTTGTGGCCATTTTCTATATATGTGGTGCTGGGGAATTGAACCCAGGGCTTCATGTATACGAAGCAAGCATTTTTGCCACTAGGCCATATTCCCAGCCCTCAGTTGACCTTTTAGAATGTACCAACCTTGGCAACCCCCAAGCCCCCACAAAAACACTTGTCAGTGCTGCTGCCTGCCCTTTCCTACAGCCTTAACACCCACAACTTCTTTAGGACAACTTCTTTTCTTTTGGAACGACACTAAGGGATTTATTTTGGACACAAATTCTAGAACTGCCACCAACCTGATTCCATCTGCTGTACATCTTCAAGAATACTTTGTACCTTCTGCTCTCCCTTGAAACATTCTTCTCAGTTTTCTAATAGATTTACCCACTTCTCCTTTAAAAGAAAATCTCACTGGGTGTTGGTGGCTCTTAACTCCTTAGGAGGCTGAGATCTGAGGATTGAGGTTCAAAGCAAGCCCTGGAAAGTATATGAGACCCTTATCTCCAATGAATCACCAGAAAACCAGAAGTGGTGCTGTGGCTTAAAGTGGCAGAGCGCTAGCCTTGAGTGAAAGAGCTCAGAGACAGCACTCCGGCCCTGAGTTCAAGCCTTATGACTGACCACTGACCAAACAACAACCAAAACCCCCCACAAAACCTCTTTGATGATGACAATAGGACTTAAAAGAGGAAGGGGGGAATCCACGCATGTCGTCAGTCATCTGCAACTGGAAATGCTTTCCAGCCCTTCTCATTCGCTAGTTACAGATGCTGTGAACTCAGCAAAGACCACACTCTTGTCCTATGGTGGTTGGAGACAGTGTCACAGCACACGGTGGGAGGCTGTCTCCTCCACGGGCCCTCACTGCTTTGAGAGGCAGCCTGGCTTCAGATCCACAGTAACGCTGAGCACGTGGACCACGACTGAAACATCCCAGAGTGTGAAGTGAAAGAAATCTGTCCCGTTTTCAGTGGTTCCCTCGCCATCTCCTCACCCCGATGAGAATCTGACTCACACAGCACCTGGTCACTGAGAATAGGAAGAAGGACTCCCTGACTTCAAAGCGGATTGGCATGACAAGGTTTGCTTCTTGCTCAGGCGGAGCCAGAGTGGCCGGTGGAGCTCCATCCTTGGACCCGCGTAATCAGGCTCCTGCCATCTCAAGATGATTCCTCCCTCCCTCTTTTCTTTCCTCCCTCCCTCCCTCCTTTCTTTCCTCCCTCCCTCCCTCCCTCCCTCCTTTCCTTCCTTCCATGCTGGAGCTTGAACTCAGGACCTGGGCACTATCCCTGAGTTCTTAAATGCTCAAGGCTAGTGCTCTACCATTTGAGCCACAGCTCCACTTCTGGCTTTTTTGGTAGTTAATTAGAGATAAGAGTCTCATGGACTTTCCAGCCCAGGCGGGCTTCAAATCATGATCCTCAGATTTCAGCCTCTTGAGTGGCTAAGATTGCAAGTGTAAGCCACTGTTGCCCAGCTAAGATGCACCTTCCTTTTCCTCTTCCCTTCCCTCTCCTCCTCCTTTCCCCTTCCCTCCCCTCTCCCTCCCTCCCTTCCTACTTCTGTGTTTCTTCCCCATGGCTGGGGAAGAGCACCTGGAGGAGCCCTTGATCTTAATGCCCTGAGGCTGGAGGTGGTGTCCTTCCTGTGATGGCTAAACCTATCACAGGTCTACCTAAGCCCAAAAAGGATCGTCCTCATGTGTGCCCGGAGGACAGCTGAGGACCAGCTGCGACTATAGGGCAGTCACTTGCCGTCAGCAAACAGAATGATCAAGTATGAGGGTAAACTAAGGCAACCAGTCATACAAAGAAAGTATCAAAAGGCATCTTCTCCTGAGAAGCAGATGGAGAAGATTGACTCTGTCAAAATGATGGAGTCAGCAGGGGAGGAGGAAAGTGTGGGATAAAGAAACAAAGACTGGAACCCAAGACTGCATGGAAGAAAATCTCCACGATGGTGGGAAAATGATCCAGCATCACAGAGACTTGACCTGAAAGCATGAAGTTCCTGCCTTTGTGAGGGAAGACGAGTGTGAGAAGGAGAGCAAGCTAACCAAGCCTGGAGGAGCAGCACCAGGGCCAGGCGCAAGGCCGGGAGCAGCCTGATCCAGCTCTACCTGATGTTGGCCCTGTCTAAAGAGTTACACTGGCTAACAACTTTGCCTTTCTTTTTTTTTTTTTTTTTTTGCCAGTCCTGGGCCTTGGATTCAGGGCCTGAGCACTGTCCCTGGCTTCTTTTTGCGCAAGGCTAGCACTCTGCCACTTGAGCCACAAGGCCACTTCTGGCCATTTTCTGTATATGTGGTGCTGGGGAATTGAACCCAGGGCCTCATGTATACGAGGCAAGCACTCTTGCCACTAGGCCATATTCCCAGCCCCACAACTTTGCCTTTCTGCCTTCTGGGATCTGGTGTTGTCACATACGTCCATATATGTCTTATATGTCTTCCACAGGAAGGTTGGGAGGTAACAGAAATAAGAAATAAAGCTTGAGGAATTGTAAACCTTGTTAGGGAAATCATATCTGGCACTCAGCACCAGGTACTGCTACCGTGTCTCCTCAAGGACTTCGGTTTTGGGTTGATTGTCTTCCAAGCAATGGGTCCTTAGCCATACATGAGGCAATTTCAGAAATTAAAACTATATCATGTCATGGCTGTTCATATACAGAAACATTGAATAGCACTTTTCCCAATTTTTCTTTTTTATGGAAATTATGATTGCATGTGACAATTTCTCCTATGGGATTATAAATAAACATGGACATTCCCAAAAGCCCCTTTGCAAGGATGTTTATCAGTGCATGGTTGATTACATATTGAAATCCTGGGAGCACTTTAAGAGACTCATATTACAGACCTGACCGGAAAAAAAAAGGCATAAACTTACACTTGGGAAATGAAATAATTTCATAATGGTGTATTTTCTCACATGGAAAGGCCTTTAAAGCTTATTACTAAGTGAGACTAAATCTTGTGGCAAACTAATTTGCTAGTGTAAACGAATGTATTTATTTGGGGATTGTGTGTGGGGTGTGTGTGTGTGTATGTGTGTGTGTGTGTGTGTGTGTGTGTGTGTGTGTGTGCTGATCTTGGGGCTTGAACTCAGGGCCTGGGCTCTGTGTCTGTTCTTTTTTTGCTCAAGGTTAGTGCTCTAACATTTGAGGCACAGCTCCATTTTCGTCCAGTTTTTCTTTCTTTTTTTTTTTTTTCTGGTTAAGTGGAAGTAGATTCAGACTTTTCAGCTTGGGTTGACATTAAATGAAAATCCTCCACATCTCAGCTTCCTGAGTAGCTAGGATCATAGACATAAGGTACTGAAATCTTGCTCACTTTATCTTTTTTTTTTGGCCAGTCCTGGGCCTTGAACTCAGGGCCTGAGCACTGTCCCTGGCTTCTTCCCGCTCAAGGCTAGCACTCTGCCACCTGAGCCACAGCGCCGCTTCTGGCCGTTTTCTGTATATGTGGTGCTGGGGAATCGAACCTAGGGCCTCATGTATCCGAGGCAGGCACTCTTGCCACTAGGCTATATCCCCAGCCCCTCACTTTATCTTAAACAATGTTGGAATCAAATATACTGTTCTTTTTTTTCCTCTTGTAGCGTTTTACAGTGAGAGAGACAGAGAGAGAGGTATTGACCAAAATTTGCAATTTCAGGCGAAAAATAAATCCCACAACTGTCACTTGAAGGCAAGGCTGGAGGTACTGCCACTAGATGGTACTATGAAGTAGTTGTTAGTTGTTACACTTGGCATTGACAGTGATTTTCTCTTTCAAATAAGAAATAAAACACTCTGAACACACACTTGCTATACCCGTTTTCATAATCTTCTCCTCTTCAACCTCAACTTGCCATATCACTCTATTATGAAACAATAGAAACCTTGATTCAGAAGAAAAATCTTTTTGGTTAAGTTCCCAAGTTCAAAGAACATGTAGGCTTCTAAGAATGGATACGAGGGCTGGGAATATGGCCTAGTGGCAAGAGTGCTTGCCAACTACACATGAAGCTCTCGATTTGATTCCCCAGTGCCACATATATGGAAAGCGGCCAGAAGGGGCACTGTGGCTCAGGTGGCAGAGTGCTAGCCTTCAGCAGGAAGAAGCCAGGGATGGTGCTCAGGCCCTGAGTCCAAGGCTCAGGACTGGCCAAAAAAAAAAAAAAGAATGGATACGAAATCTCCATTTTTTTTCACAATTACCTTCACCCCAGACAACACTATCAAGGAACACAGATAACAGCTTTCAGAGCCAGCTGAGCAAATCTAAAGAAAAGACAAAATAGCATCAACTCAGTTGGGCACTGGTGGCTCACGCCTGTAGTCCTAGCTACTCAGGAAGTTGACATCTGAGGATCGTGGTTCAAAAGCCACCACTGGCAGAAAAGTCCATGAGACTCTTATCTCCAATTAGCCACTAAAAAGACCAGAAGTGGGACTGTGGCTCAAGTGGTAGAGCACTAGCCTTGAGCAAAAATGCACGGGAAGAGAGCCCAGGCCCTGAGTTCAAGCCCCAGGACCGGCACATAAGCAAAACAAAACATAGGGCTGGGAATATGGCCTAGTGGTAGAGTGCTTGTCTCGTATACATGAAGCACTGAGTTTGATTCCTCAGCATCACATATATAGAAAAAGCCAGAAGTGGCGCTGTGGCTCAAGTGGTAGAGTGCTAGCCTTGAGCAAAAAGAAGCCAGGGACAGTGCTCAGGCCCTGAGTCCCAAGCCCCAGGACTGGCCAAAAAAAAAAAAAAAAAAATAATACCAAGACAAAACAAAACAAAACATAGCAGCAACATGAGAACTTTGTCATTGTTTGGGATAGAATGCACTCAGAAACATCAGAGTTAGTTTCTTTTCCTTGTTAAGTCTTGCTTAGGAAGAATGTGCTTTGGTAGATAAGGGTAAGTTTTGTCTTTATCAGTGCATTCCAAGCCTGTGGTTAATCCTCATTTAATCCAAGCATCGCTGTTCCGACAACCTCTTGGATGGGCATTGGTCCCAGAATTGGCCACCCAGGGGAGTTGTCATTTCAGTCGGGAGAGCATTGGGGACTAATGCCACTCAGTGCAACTAAGTTTGTCATTTTTCACTGGGGTAAAAAAAATTCCCTATTATTCACATGGGAAGGTCATTTGATTCTGGTTTGTAATACATAAACTTCTTGATGTAATTGTGTGTGTGTGTGTGTGTGTGGGTGTGTGCGCGCACATGCACATACATGCATACTGCTATGGGGTTTGAGGGAGGGGATTCCTTGTTCATCCAAGAGTCCACCACTCAGAGGCAGTCTCAAGCAAAAAGATGAAAAAAGATGGGTTTATTGGGGACGTGGCCCAGACTTGGGGGCTGGGACCGCGTGACCTCGGGTTGCCCTCAGGTTGCCCTCAGGTCGGCTTTTAAGGGCAAATCCCACATGGTCAAGCCTGCCATACGCAGATGGCCAATGGAGTTGCAGTCTGCCTCATAGTATCTGTTTGAACCAACCTATCATTCTAGTTAGAATTGGCGTGGGGATCTGGCAGGGTCCACACATGATGCAGGTGGATGGATACCTTACTCACAGGGGCAGGGGTACTATTGTTCACAGCCAAGGGGATCTTCCTGGGTTTCCGAGCAGACAGGGTGGGGCCCTCAACTCCGGAGCTCAGGGGTCGGGGAGAACTTAGTGGAGATGGAGCCAGCCTCCGCTCTCCCTATCTGAGATGGAACCAGCCTGATGTGTGCCCGCCCCCACCCCCAACACATACCAGTCCTGGGGCTTGAACTCAGGGCCTGAGTGCTGTCTTTAAAGCATTTTTGCTCCAGGCTGGTGCTCTACCACTAGAGCCACAGCTTTACTTTCATCTTTTTTGGTGGTTCATTAGAGATAAGAGTCTCACAGACTTTCCTGTCCTGGGCTGGTTTTGAACCACGGTCCTCAGATCTCAGCCTCCTGAGTAGCTAGGATGACAGGTGTGAGCCAGCTTTCCTGTATCATTCTTAATGAACTGGTAATTATGGTGTTTTTTTCGTGAGTAGTTTAGCTCTCAGTAGCTCCATCAAAACAAAGGTGTCACCTTCAACTCTCCCAGCACCTCTGCAGTTTGTATCAGGTCACAGATGGTTCCGGGGCCTCTTACCGATTCTCAGATCCACAGACACTTGTCTCTTATATAAAGTGACATAACATTCGCCTGAATCTAGGGCTCTGCCTCCTGTATCCTTACATCATCTCTAGATAGCTTGCAATACCTGTGAATTTATGTGCTAAGTGAATACTTGTTACATTGTATTCTTAGAGAATAATGATAAGAAAAAAGGTGTGTATATATTTGGTACACCTGAACATTGTTGCTTTTTTTTTTTTTTACATTTTTAAAATTACCTTAAATGCTCATTTGATGGAATCTACAGATGCAAAACCCAGGAATGTGGAGGGTTGATTGTCCGCATAAGAATCTGTTTGGTTGGGTACTAGTGGCTCATGCCTGTAATCCTAGCTACTCAGGAAGCTGAGATGGAAGAATTTGTATTCAAAGCTATCTTAGGTAGGAAAATTTGTGAGACTCTAATCTCCAATGAACCAGCAAAAAGCCATACGGGGAGATGTGGCTCAAGTGGGAGAAAGCAAGCCTTGAGGGAAACAGCCAAGGGAGAGTGTGAGACCCTGGGATTCAGTCCCAGTATAGATCTCTCTCTCTCTCTCTCTCTCTCTCTCACACACACACACACACACACACACACACAATCTGTTAAATAGAAAATACATTAAATTGGTGAATCCCCAAGTTAGAAAGTAATGTCAAGTTTATGTATCTGTTTACATTTCTTTCACGAAAGAACACATCTGAATAATAATCACCCATGAAACACTTTAGGAAGACCTCTCGGTGTATTTACACACATAAGGATTCAAAGTAAAACAACACATACATGTTACAACACTTCCTATTGTTTCTGAAATTTAAAAAAAGAATCGGAATTTGTGTTTACCAAGCATCAATGCTGAGTGTTGTGAGGGTTGCAAAGATGTAAAATACGGTCCAGGCACCAGGCATGAAGGGTTTATTGTAGTGCAAGGCATGTAATAGTAGATTAGCAGTCAGCAACACTGGGGTATTGAAGAAAAGAAAGCTCTTTTCAAGCCAGTATGGAAAAGGAGCTTCCTAGAAGGGCAGTAATGAAGCACTATAAAAATCACTGGCTTTTGTCCTGGCTATGTTTTCAAATGATGCTGAAAACTACAAAGCCACACTGGTGCCTTGCCCCAGCCATGACCTTGCTGTGACCTTAGCCCCAGCCAGCCTGGCAGACAAATCCAAGAAACTCGAATCTCCAATAAAGTAGCCAAAAGCCAGAAGTGGAGGTGTGGCTCAAGTAGCAGAGCACTAGCCTTGAGTGTGAGTTCAAGCTTCAGTACCACCATACACACACACTCACTATCATAAAAGTGAGGTATACAGTATTTACTTTTTTATGCAAATATTATTTTAGTCTGTATAATGTCTGTGACGCTGAACCACTTGATAAGCATCTTTTTTTTTTCTCCAGCAAATAGTTCTGGCCTAGAAAGCAGAGGTGAGAGCAGAGAGAGCTCATGGCAGGGAACAGATTGGGCAGGAAGGTTGGCACGATCTGCGTGGAAGCCCTTGGAAGCCAGGAAAAGGAACATTTATTTTGTTTTCCTGGCTCCAAATCAATCGTCTGCCTCATCTCTGCCAGGGAGGGCCCGGGAACAGATTCTTAGGCCCACATCACAATTCCTGCTGAGCCTTGGGACTGGGGGTGCCTGCTGACAGTTCTCATCACCTCCCCCCCCCCCCAAAGATCTGGCATGGCCACAAGTCCCATCCATTGCCCCCTGGAAAGATAAGAAGATGAGCTCAGAACTTGGCACATGCCTTTGAGAGACTGATTGTTCATGGCTCCTTCAGGATGTAGAAAAGCAGTCAAAGAGCCATGGCCCAGGCATGTGCCTGGTCAAGGCTCTGCCCTGGTAACTCAGGACCAGCCTTATACTACTGGGAGATGAAATTGGACCATCTTGCAGGACTCACTGTCAAGGCTGTCTTGATTTGATTGGTGTAGGTTCCATGCGAAGGCCAAGGAATGCTATAAACTGCACATCAAATGCAGCTGCCATTAAAAAATAAGTCAACGGGATCAGCTAGGACATGGAGCAATCTGTTCTGGAGTGGGAATGCAGATCACAAAAGGATATAGGCTGGACCTATGCCAAGTTTGGAAGCTCAAGAACAACTCTAAGCTGGGCACTAGTGGCTCATGCCTGTAGTTCTAGCTACTCAGGAAGCTGAGATCTGAGGATCACGGTTCAAAGCCAGACTGGGCAGGAAAGTCTGTGAGAGTCTTTATCTCCAATAGACCAGTCAGAAAAAAAGCCAAAAATGGTGCTGTGACTCAAAGGTAGAGTGCTACCCTTGAGCAAAATAAGCTCCGGGACAGCACCCAGGCCCCGAGTTCAAGCTCTAAGATGGGCAACAAACAAGACAAAACAAAACAAATAAACAGAAAAACCGAACTCCAAGGCAGACGGTGAAGGGGATGTTCTCTTCCAGAGAATCTGGAGGAGGATGAAAGTGGAGGGAAAAAAAAATTGTCTGGCACAGAAAAAGGTATCTGGAGATTGTGCTTTCTCTGTAAGCAACTAATGACCTTGAGTAATTCCCTCAAATTCCAGGAGAGCATACATTTAGGAGAGTTTAGGAAGACTTCTCCTGGTAGTCAGTGTAGGAACAAAGTGTTGGCAACTGTGTATCTTTATTATCTATGACCGCACCCCAATTTAGGGATTTAGCAAGCATGAGTTGTCCCACGGTTTCTGTGGGTCAGACACCTGGGCACAACTTACTTGGGTTATCCAGCGCCAGGTAGAACCCGGGTGGACCCGTTTTACCATTACTGTTTGGAACGACTGCTTAGTAGGAGATGGGAGCTTTTCCAGGCTGTTTTGGCTTTTCCCACTTCTGTTTCCGGCATCCCAGATCCCCAGATCCTATAGAAGCCTTCTTGGTGGAAATTCCCATCTGCCTCTCACACCCTGGGCTCAGACTCCGCTCTCCTCAGACCAATGGCACACAGAGTTCTCATGCTTGTCCCATCTCTTAGGTTATCCACTTTCCTTCTGGAACGTTTCTCGTCACCAAATCACTCTCTGTGTGAGGCACAGATCTCACATCCGGGTACCACCGCCCACTCCCCACCCCTGACTCCCAGCCCCGTCATGAACCCTCATCCCAGGCCCAGTGCCTTCTGTTTCTCTGCCACCTTGTCCTTACCTTCTCCACGTGGGAAGGCTCCGCTCCACCGGGATCATTCTCCGTTGCCTTTCCTTGGCGAGGCTGTGCCGGGATCTATTCCACGCCCTGCTTCTCTCTCTTAAATACCGACTTGGAAATCATTATCTAGTCATTTCCGATCCTAGATGCCACTTGTTGGAGATGAATTTAATATTTGCAACTGCAGTGCAAAGTAGGTAGAATGATTCCATTTTCTGCTTGAGGAAGCTGAAATTCAAGGCTCCATGGCTGATAAAGATCAGAGCCAGCCAGAGCGTTGGTGGCTCACGCCTGTCATCTTACTCAGGAGGCTGAGATCTGAGGACTGTGGTTCAAAGCCAGCCCCAGCAGAAAAGTATAGGAGACTCTTATCTCCATGAAGCACCAGAAAACCAGAGGTGGAGCTATGGCTCAAAGTGGCAAAGTGTTAGCCTTCAGCAAAAGAGCTCAGGAACAGTAGCCAGGCCCCAAGTTCAAGCCCCATGACTGACAAAAATAATAACAAAATACAAAAACCAGAAATTTGGACCTGTAGTAGAGAATCAAGTGATATGTACCAACTTTTGACAGACAGGTATACTTCTGCATAGTTTATTAAACATTAATGAATAAATATTAACATAATTATATTATGAGCAGTATAAATAAGTGGAGAACAGTTAACTCACATTATCAATAGATTTTAAATTTTTAAAAGTGTGATGTTTCTGATACCAATGCATGTCCATAATACACATAAACACTGGCATGTCCCCATATCTGGTCAGCTCAGTCTGACTCTATTCCATTAAATATCTACGTTAAATGAAGTGCCACATTTGTCTTAAGATTTATGCATTGACATGAATAGACTCTAGGGTGTAACGTTTTAATCTATTAAAAGTACTAACTAAATGGAATCATTACCATGGCAACCTATTGCCTGCACTAGAAGCTTCCAAAGTCAAAGCCCTTCAAAGATGAACATTTACTGAGTAACATCCATACTTGTACTAACAGAAACTCTTCAGGAAGGATTTGCAATTACTTCTTGAAGTCAGGATTTACAATTATTTTTTTGCAAATCCTACACTTGGAGTTTCATTCCTAGGCTCAAAAGGAGATCAAAGATCTTACGGCATTCATGTACTAGTGTGTGTGTGTGTGTGTGTGTTATTGGATTTATCAGGACTTTTGCTTTCTAGGCTACGGCTCTACCACTTGAGCCATGTTCCCATCCTTACTTTTGTGCTGACTCATTGGAGATAAGAGTATGGTTACCTCTTCTTCCCTGGTTAGTTCTGAACTTCAATCACCTGAATCCCAGCCTCCAGAATAGCTAGGATTTACAGGTATCAGCCACCAGAACCTGGTGGATGTATTAATTCTTAATCAAAGGAGAGTTGTTACTGAATGGTTACTGATTTTATATTGCAGAAAGACTTCAATTTTCATACTTTATTTTATACTATGCATTTCAAATTCTCAAAACAAAATGGATCTTTATTTGATTTCAAATAAAATCTGCAGCCGTACATTTTTTTAAAAGATTTAAATTAATAGAAAAATAGCCCACATTCATTGATTGGAAGACTTAGTATTGCTAATATTTCAGTATGTTAATATTGCTTATATTTCAACATTTGATAGAGATTCCATTAAATGTGTAGAATCTCATGAAATCTCATTTTGCAAAAATTACTTTTAAATCTATCCTAAAGTTCATGTGGAATCTCAAAGCACCCTTAGTAGCCACAACAATTTTGCTAAATAAAAACAAAGTTGGAAATGTCACATTTCCCCATGTTAAAACTTATTAGAAAACTACATAATCCAAACAGTGCAGTAAAAAACAAACTAACTAAAAACAGCTGGATGTCAGGGTAATCCTAGCTACTCAGGAGGCTGAGATCTGAGGATCATGGTTTGGAAACAACCTAGGCAGGAAAGTCAGTGAAACTCTCTCCAATTGATCACCAAAAAGCTGGAAATGGAGCTTTAGCTCAAGTGATAGAACTCCAGCCTTGAGCAATAAAGCTCAGGGACAGTGCCCTGGCCCTGAGTTCAAGCCCCATGACTGACAAATAAACAAAGAAACAAAAACATATGGAGTAATGGGATGGAATGGAATGGAAAACAAAGACATAAACACTCCCATATATTGAAACATATGCTCAAGAATTCACTTTTTTTTTCTAGTTAGGGGTGACCTTCATATTTATGCCCTGAGACTCCAAGACCCAGGAGATCATGGGGTTTCTGTTGTTGTTTGTTTGTTTCTTAAAAGAGTATTCCCTTCTTTCCATGGCTTTTGAGACATTCACGAGCATTAAATTTATTTCAGGGCAATATTTTTAATGTGCTTAGCCTTTCTTAGCTTCTGGGAAGAAGATTTCTTTTAAAAAAATCTTTAACGTGAGTTTTCTCCATTTGTATCTCTGGAGAAATGAGTTCTCTCTGGTCTACAATACAGTGGAAGGACATGGGAGTTGCTACTGTTTAGAGATTCAATAACCCACTCGTAATGGAGCCACTTTCCTCCTCAGGCTGTTGTTTGCTTGGAGACAAAAATAGAGATTTCAACCTCAGAGCAAAGAGCTGCTTATTGTATTTATTTAGTGTGTTAAAATTAAAACTGTTGTGAATTTGGCGGCTTCGTTTTGCAGAGGTGGAGAAAAGCTTTTTTTTCTTTTTCTTTCTTTTTTTTTTTTTTTTCAGGTTGGTTCAAGTAAATTCACACTTCCCAAGTTCCATTTTGCATTTTAGGATCTAAAAATGAACTTAAGATTAAAATCAAAATGCCAACCCCTCTCCCCCCCCCCCCCACACTTACCCAGCCCTTCCACTGTGGCATGCTTGCAAACAGCGCCCAGCAAATATCCCAAATGACACCCTCCAAACACACAGCTGCAGCACCCCGAGACCAGCACTGTTCATACAAGCTTTTATTTATTTTTCTCTCAACTTTGGGTTAAGGTCAGTTCCTTGACCCCCCATCCTCAATTCCAGTCTCACCTCTGGGATTTCTTTCTTCCTTTTTCTTTCTTTCTTTCTTTCTTTTTTAGAATTAATTGGAGCACTAAAAGAAAAAAGAAAAAGAAAACATTCTCAACAAGTAGAGGTACTGAGGAGAATTCATATTATTTATCAACCCATGTCTCTTTACATCTGGAGGATCTCTGGCCCTTAGGGATAAATAGTTCAGCAGAGACCTTTTGCCATGGCTCAAATGTGTTCTCCCAAAGTGCACATCATGGACGCTTAATTCCTAAAATCACACCTGCGTGGAATGTGGAGGTGGGATCTTTGCAGAGCAATTAAGATCCGATGACGTCATAAGGGTGGGACCCCCCTGGGATATCATTAGCAGCTTTATACGAGGTGAGCTAACCAGGCTCACTCCCTCTACCATGTCCAGAGACAACAGGAGCTCCTCAGCAGATGCCACACAGACACTGGCGCCTTGCTGCTGGGCTTCCCAGCCTCTAGAATGCTTAGCCCAATAAACCTTTGTGCTTTAGAAATGAACCTGCGTGTGGCATTCACTTACAGAAGCAGAAAATAGACGAAGACACCCCCTCAATCTCTGTGTTAGCCATTTGGAGATATGGGTCAAATCTTACTGATAATGGTTGGCTTAAAAATAATAATAGCAGCCAGGCACCAGTGGCTCAAGCTTGTAATGTTAGCTACTCAGGAGGCTGAGATCTGAGAATCCTGGTTGGAAGCCAGCCCAGGGCAGTAAAGTCCCCAGGAGACTCTTATCTTCAATTAGCCACTCAAAGACGGGAAGCAGGGCTGTGACTTAACATGGTAGAGCACTAGCCTTGAGCAATAGAGCTCAGGGACGGTGCCCAGGTCTTGAGTTCAAGCCCCACAACCAATAATAATAATAATTAGCAATAAAATGTTCAATGATGACATCCTGTGGATAAGAAAGATGAATAACATTGTAAATGGTTGCAGGGGGAATTGGTCTCTTTCTGTATCACCAACCACCACCCCAGAAAGCTCCTCAATCTTTGGGCAGCCTCACCGAGCAAGCCAGAAGCCAAGGTGGCTGCTTTTTCTAGAAGCAAAAACAAGCCAGGAATCCCATGGATTTGAAAGGACCTTTCAAATTCTATTATTCCCCAATTGCCTTCAAATACACCTGGGAACACATTCCTTCATGTAATTATTTAGTGTTAGTTTTTTTTTTTAATGCTATATAACTGACAGCATATCTTACATATGTTTTCTGATAGATCTAGGACAGTGAACCCCTTCTGGATATTTTTTTTTTTCCTCTGAAATCACAGGGAAAGAAATAAACAGCTGTCAGGAAGAGGAAGGCTAAACCGCGGGAGTGCTGACTCGGTGTTCTGTAATTTCCAATCTGTCCGGCCATGCAAGTCACCAGCTCTGACATCCAAGTTGCTTCTTCTTCTCGTTCTGGGTCAACAGAAATTAGTTGTGTGAGGTTGAGAAAAGGTGGAGAGCATGAATGGCAAATGTAAATAGGTTTAAAAATGTAACAAAAATTTCTAAACTTCACAACAGCTATTCTAGGCATTCGGGAATAGTCACATACACAATCAATATTTAATACACGATGACCACCCTATTATTATAATTAGGAAAGCTTAAGAGCCTCATTAGGGGTTTTCTTTATTACAGCTACTGAATGATGCAACTGCCGGTTGCTTTGTCTTTTTCTCTTTGAGACTCCATCAAATGTTTGCAAGGGAGGTAGGTTTTACAAGTATTTCACACATTTTATCCATAAGTCACATTTCATTATCTTGAAGTAGAGTCTGGGTTCCAATAAGATCTACTGGGTTTCATCATAATTGTGGAAAAGCAGGAATGTCCGTGAGGTGAGTGATCTTAATAATTTCTTTTTGTTATTCCTAGTAACCAATGACCATCAAAGACTGGAATGCTATCACCTTACTCAGCTTTTAGGGTAAAAGCTGGAAGCAATAGTGCTTTAAATTGTCCAATGTTCTTATATGTTGTTATAATATTGTTTTAACTATTTATTTTAATTTTGTGCCAGTACTGGGGCTTGAACTCAGATCCTACGCACTGTCCCTAAGCTTGTATTTGCTCAAGGCTGGTGCTCTACTACTTGAGCCATATAGCTCAAGTGGTTAATTGGAGATAAGAGCCTCACAGACTTTCCTGTCCAGGCTAACTTTGAACCACCATCCTCAGATGTCAGCCTCTTGGATAGCTAGGATTACAGATGTGAGCCATTGGCATCCAGCATAATTTTATTTTTAACCAGGAACATTTCTCTTACTCTAAAGAAAACAACCATCTATGCCTTATTTCTGCTCATTTTCAATAGCAAACACACACACACACACACACACACACACACACACACACACACACACACACCAAAAACAAAGGCCTACAAATGTCCTAAAGAAACAAAGAAAGGGGGGGCGGGGATTGTGTTTTGATGCCACCCGCAGGGCTCCAGCTAGAATAAAGGGCTGCTTGTGAAGGCCCTGGTGGGGACCAGCTGGCCCTGCGGGAAAGCATCAACAGCTCTTGAACCTGCCTGGTTCTGTCTGTAACTGGCTCAACAGAGAGCTCAGCCCAGCTCAGCATCTGAAGGCTCTCTGAGTACTCCTAAGCCTGAATATGGCTTCCCTTCCATTTCTGCCCAGTGAGCTTGTATCTGCCCAGCAGTTAACCAGTAGTTTGCTGACTGTCATCAAAGAAAAAGACAATTAACCCCAGCAAATTCAATCAAGGCTCATGCATTTGATTTTCCCCTCCTTTCAAACCTCAGATTTTAGGTTCTTGGCATGGGAGATTCTCTGGCCTAGAGAGATGAACTATATCTCACTCCTGCTTCTCTTGGGATTGAACTCAAGGAATTCCTTTCTTTAAAAATCTTTATGTGGGGGCTAGGGATATGGCCTAGTGGCAAGAGCGCTTTCCTCGTATACATGAGGCCCTGGGTTCAATTCCCCAGTACCACATATACAGAAAATGGCCAGAAGTGGCGCTGTGACTCAAGTGGCAGAGTGCTAGCCTTGAGCAAAAAGAAGCCAGGGACAGTGCTCAGGCCCTGAGTCTAAGGCCCAGGACTGGCCAAAAAAAAAAAAAAATCTTTATGTGGGGCTGGGAATATGGCCTAGTGGTAAAGTGCTCGCCTCGTATACATGAAGCCCTGGGTTCGATTCCTCAGTACCACATATATAGAAAAAAGCCAGAAGGGGTGCTGTGGCTCAAGTGGTAGAGTAGGAGCCTTAAGCAATAAATAAATAAATAATCTTTATGTAAGCCAGGCACTGGTGGCTCAAGCCTGTAATCCTAACTACTCAGGACAATGAGATCAGAGGATTGCAGTTCAAAGCTGGCCCAGGCAGGAAAGTCCCTGAAACTCTTATCTCCAGTGAACCACCAGGAAACCAGAAATGGTGCTGTGGCTCAAAGTGGTAGAATGCTAGCTTTGAGCAAAAAGCTCAGGGACAGTGCACAGGCCCGGAGTTCAAGCCCCATGACCAGCTAAAAAAATAAATAATAATTTTAATATCTTGCTTTTAGTTCTACAAGGGAGATTTCACTGTTACATTTCCACACACATTTAACAATGTATTCCAATCAATCCCCCCATCTCTCTTCCATTCCTCCTTCCCTATTCCCCAAACAATTTCAACAAGTTTCCTTGTTCTGTTTTCATAGTTGCAAATAGTCTGGTCAACCCCCTTCACAAATGCCTTTTTTAAAGGTCAGTTGTTGTTTACTTGTTTTCGGTGACAAATATATATGTTACTCATAAGACATAAATGTCTCCATTTTCTATCATTCTAAGTGGATAAGTTGGAGGTATTTGGCAATTCCTGTTGCTGAGCTCAACTCCCCATTAACTCTTTTCAAAATCAATTTTGAAAAATACTTCTGCATTGGATGCCAGTGGCTCACATCTATAATCCTAGCTACTCAGGAGACTGAGGTCTGAGGATCTCAGTTTGAAGCCAGCCTGGTCAGGAAAGTCCATGAGACTCTTATCTCCAAATAATCAGCAAAAAGCCAGGAGTGGAGCAGTGGCTCAAGTGGTAGAGTACCAGCCTTGAGTGAGAAAGCTCAGGGACAGCACCTAGGCCCTGAGTTCAAGCCCCAAGAATGGTGTGTACACGAGCGCACACACACACACACACACACACACACACACACACACACCTCATCATCATCATCATCATCATCATCATCATCATCATCATCATCAATGAAAGGAAAAGAAAGAAAAGGAAAAGAGAAAAGTACTTCTGCAAGTCCAACCATCTATTCTTCATTATATATTTAGGAAAGTTACACTGTTTTACCTTTTCTTGTGTATTCAACCAGGATAGATTTGGCTTATCTAATTTTGAAGAACTTGTCCCATTTATGTGTTAATGTAAGAGAAGTAGCTAAAGTTACATTCAAACTAAATATATGCAAAGGATTATTCTCAGTTTCTTAATAATCCACATAGTCTTTTTATATTACATACTCACATTATTTCCTGCTATTTCTAGCCTTTCTATTAAGTTTGGGGGAAAAAAAACTTTAAGCAAGTATAATATAACTAAAGAGAAAAGCCATTAATTATATATGTGACTCTTTATAAATTCAAAAGCAACTGTACCATTTACTTTAATGTTTTGGTGAACATTTTATGACAATGGATCTTTTTTTAAAGTCCTTAACCGTGGGTGAAATAAGTATTTTGCTTCTTTCATGTGTTTTCAAACTCACTGCTATTTATAAGCCCAAAACATACACATACACATGTTAAAGTTGTTTAACTTATGAGGAAGATTGTATTTAAAGGCAAAAGGCCGAAATATTGCTCTCCCCCCACCCCAAAATTGCTGTCAGGAAAATTTGGGGTTGCTTAACAATATAAGACACAGTAAAGGCTATTTGGGGCTTCTTGTTGGTCAGGCGGTGATTAAGTTTCCATTCTTTTTATCTTTATTTTTTTATTGGCTATTGCTTTATTTGTGTGTGTGTGTGTGTGTGTGTGTGTGTATGTGTGTGTGTGTGTGTGTGTGCTGTTGCTGTTGCTGGGGTTTGAAGTCAGGGCCTGGGGCCAAGTCCCTGAGCTTTTGTATTTTCTCAAGGCTAGTGCTCTACCACTTGAGTC
Organism: Perognathus longimembris pacificus; assembly: GCF_023159225.1. Taxonomy (NCBI): domain Eukaryota; kingdom Metazoa; phylum Chordata; class Mammalia; order Rodentia; family Heteromyidae; genus Perognathus; species Perognathus longimembris. Next base: position 38,293,681 of record NC_063180.1, read on the forward strand.
CTAGCCCTACTTCCAGCTTTTTGGTGGCTAATTGGTGATAAGAGTTTCACAGACTTTCCTGCCCAGGCTTGATTCAAACTCAGCCTCCTGAGTAGCTAGGATTAAAGGCATGAGCCATTGGTACTTGGCTTATTTCTTCCTTTTTTATAGCCACCTTCTGCAACTCAGAAACTTTATTCCATTAACACCACTTGCAGAGAGAAATGGCTCTTCAACCATTAGTTACACATGCTGGCTTTCTAGTTTTCCATTTGGTACATAAAGCATCAAAGAATTTTGTGGTAGCTGGGCTCCCCCCAACCCCAATCACTTATAGAAGTAAAGTTTACCTTGAGCTTTTCTCAGAATTTCTGTGTTACTGTTCCTCACTTTCATATCCATTCAACCCTACTTCAGAGGACATGACATTTAGACAGTGGTTTGGTGAACAACATGTTATAAAAAATGTTGAAACTCCCTCTCCTGTTCCCTCTTTGTCTCCCTCTTCCTCTTCCCCTCCTACCCTCCCCCCCCCCCTTTCTCGTGCCAGTAACTGGAGCTTGAACTCAGGGCCTTTGACATTCCGTCCACTTGCTTTTTCATGGCTGGTACTGTATCACTTGAGCTATAGCTCCACTTCTGGCTTTTTGCTGGTTAATTGGAGATAAGAGTCTCAGGAACTTTCCTGTCTGGGCTTGATGCTCAGATTTCAGCCTCCTGGGTAGCTGAGATTACAGTCCTGTGCCACTTGTGCTTGTTGATCCCTGTATTTTTGCTTCTGTCTAAGAGACTGGCGATTCTAAAATTCATCCCATCAATCCATCTTAAGCTGCCTACTCGTCTCCCTCCACCCCACCCCACTACTTTTAGACAACATCAAATAAAAACAAGACTCTGTGAAAACATTAGGGTTACAGCAGAAGGAGAAATCACTAAGATCTTGAGCTATATGAAATTTAGTGTTATCTTAGATTATGATTACAAGGGAAATAATAAAATCTAAAATTGAGATAACTACATGCAGGGAAAGAAGGTCGCTGCCCCATGAGGGTTAGATTATGGATTCCCTCTGGCCTTTGATTTCAGAAGCTCAAGAGCCAAGTACAAATACAATACAATACAAATTGGGAGTGAAACTCTCCTTTTTTTTTTTTTTTTTTTGCCAGTCCTGGGCCTTGGACTCAGGGCCTGAGCACTGTCCCTGGCTTCTTCTTGCTCAAGGCTAGCACTCTGCCACTTGAGCCACAGTGAAACTCTCCTTTTAACCATTTGTTTGAATGCTTATTTTAATGAGACCGTTTTTTTTGGCCAGTCCTGGGGCTTGGACTCAGGGCCTGAACACTGTCCCTGGCTTCTCTTTGCTCAAGGCTAGCACTCTACCACTTGAGCCACAGCGCCACTTCTGGCCATTTTCTGTATATGTGGTGCTGGGGAATTGAACCCAGGGCCTCATGTATACGAGGCAAGCACTCTTGCCACTAGGCCATATCCCCAGCCCTATGAGACCGTTTTTAATTACAACATTCAAAGCTAGTTATGGCTGTATAATTGAGGCATAACTATAATTGTGACCTATTTGTATATGTACATACAAAATGCGTTGGGCTATGGTAGACAAAGCTGTTGAAAAAATTGCCAGAATGGTCCTTGACAATAACCAAGCACAAGTTACAAAGGGAAGTTATAAATTGTGTTACATGCGTATGAACCTTACAAAACAGGCTGGGTGCTCATGACACAGGCCTGTCATCCTAGCTACTCAGAAGGTTGAGATCTGAGGATCAAAGTTCAAAATCAGCTGAGGCAGGAAAATCTGGGAGACACTTATCTCCAATGAACCATGTAAAAGCCAGAAATCTAACTATGGTTCAAGTAGTAGAGCATCACCCTTGAGCAAAAGACCTAAGAGATAGCATCCAAACCCTGAGTTCAGGGGCTGGGAATGTGGCCTAGTGGTAAAGTGCTCCCCTCGTATACATGAAGCTCTGGGTTCGATTCCTCAGCACCACATATATAGAAAAAAGCCAGAAGTGGCGTTGTGACTCAAGAGGTAGAGTGCTAGCCTTGAGCAAAAAGAAGCCAGGGACAGTGCTCAGGCCCTGAGTCCAAGGCCCAGGACTGGCAACAAAAACAAAACAAATAAACAAACCCTGAGTTCAAACCTCCAGTATCCTCCCCTGCCCCCCAAATTCATATAATGTTATCATAGTTACAAGTGCAACATCTGTTCCCCTTAAACATTTAGGCTTAACTAACAGCCCCTGTTTTATGTACAAATTTTATCATTCTAGTCAAAATCAGAACAACCCTTTCCCCATTAACTCATGCATTAAATATTAAATATCCTTTACCTACTTTGCTGATCAAAAATGCTTGACTGTTTCAAAGAACAATTTTCATGTCATTGATCCTCTTAAACATTTCAAATACATCAAGAGAGGGTTACAAACGTAAGATCTTCCTAAGGACTTAAACCACTCATCAATCAAATCGTTTTATACATTTTTTTGGTAGATAAAATCCCTTTAAGCCTTTGAAAAATCACTTAAAAATTAACAGAATATGCACAGGACATCATAGTAGTTATATTTAAACATAAGTTATGTAAGCATATACTGGAGCTTTTATTCTCTCCAGAGATGGCAAATTACCATGCCTGTCACACCAGCCAACTGACCTTACAAGGTCAAAAGCGAAGGACAGTGACATGATCTCTAAATGAAACAGCCTGGAGGGCTGGAGGCACAAGATCCCAGCAGATCTGGGATGCACATCTTTGTTTTTTTTCTTTTTCAAATTTTTATTATCAAACTGATGTACAGAGAGGTTACAGTTTCATACGTTAGGCATTGGATACATTTCTTGTACTGTTTGTTAACTAGTCCCTCATACCCCCCCTCCCTCCTCCCCCTTTCCCCTTCCCCCCCATGAGGTGTTCAGTTCACTTACACCTAACAGTTTTGCAAGTATTGCTTTTGTAGTTGTTTTTCTTTTTTTACCCTGTGTCTCTCAATTTTGGTATTCCCTTTCAATTTCCTAGTGGGATGCAAATCTTATTTATTTATTGCCAATCCTGGGTCTCGAACTGTCCCTGAGCCTCTTTTGCTCAAGGCTAGCACTCTACCACTTGAGCCACAGCACCAAGTCTGGCCATTTCTGTAGTACTGAGGAACTGAACCCAGGGCTTCATGCATGCTAGGCAAGGAGTCTACCACTAAGCCACATCTCCAGCTGTTGGACTTCTTCTTCTGGGTACCTTTGTCTTCGCTGATATCAACAGTTGATAAGTGTATGACTTACACATTAAAATGATCCAATCTCAGTTTCTGATAATCCACAGACTCCTTTTTCCTCAAAATGACCTACTCTTGAATCGGTGAAAACTTTCTAGGTTTTGCTTATGCATATGCACGTGTGTGTGTACATGTATAGGGGCTTGAACTTCAAGGCCTGAGCATTTTCCTTTAGCTTTTGTGCTCAAGGCTAGTACTCTACCACTTGAGCCACAGTTTCACTTCTAGCTTTTTTCTGGTCAATTGAAGATAAGAGTCTCACATCGTTCTTGCCTGGGCTGGTTTTGAACCTCAGTACTCAGATCTTAGCCTCCTGAGTAGCTAAGATTACAGGTGTGAGCCACCACTGACCACCCCAGGTCTTGCTTTTAAAGTTCATTTCTTGTCAGTATTGTATTATTTCCTACACAGAAGATGAAAATACTCTCATGGAAATTTGAGTTACTTAGCTCGAATTGGACTTTCTTTTTTACTATATCTAGAGCAAGTGACAATCTATTCCTTACATCAATGTTATGTCACATAAGAGAATTGTTCTATTGCTCTTTCTTTACTTAAAAAAACTTTTTTCAATATAGGGATGGAGTTCAGTCCTTGAATTTTTGGGCAAGCTCTCTACCACTGACCTGTACCCCCAGTACCCTCTATTTCTTTCCTTTGTTTTAAAGTTTATCTAATTCATTAAGACTGTCTAAGTTGAACAAGTCAAAATCCTATATTAACGATCTGCACCTGAGCCTTCACTCACAATTTTGAGTCTAATTTGGTCTGGCTCAAAGAAGAATTATAAAATATCCAAGCTAGCCAGACACTGGTGGTTCACGCCTGAAATCCTAGCTACTCAGGAGGCTGAGATCTGAGGATTGAAGCTCAAAGCCAACCCAGGTAGAAAAGAACCCACGAGACTCTTATCTCCAATGAACTACTCAAAAATAGGAAGTGGTGCTGTGGCTTAAGTGGTAGAGCAGTAGCCTTGCACACAAAGAGGCCCAGGGATAGTACCTAGGCCCTACGTTCAAGCCCTACAACTGACAAAAATAAAAATAAAAAATATCCAAGCTGAGGTGTCATGCTAGGCTTTCTGAGGTTATTGGACTTTGGCAGTTGACTTCCCATTTTTCATGTTCATTTTAGCCTTTCCACATATTATTAATTCTGAAATGCCTACAGCTATGAACTTCTGACAAAGAGGGTATGCTCAACAATTACCTGCTGATCAAATAGTCTAAAGTTGATTCTCTTTAGTCTGTAGGACTTCTGTCATCCAAACACTTCCCGGGGGGAATTTAACATATGTGGAAAGCTATGCTAAGAATAAGATCACAGCACGTGTCTCTTTTTCTTTTCTTTTAATTTCTTGTTTCTCTTTCTTTTGGTCTGAGATGGGGACTTGAACTCAGTGCCTGATGTTTTGGCTCAAGGGCTGACACTCTACCAACGGAGCCATGCCTCCAAGCACCTCTGTCTTTATTGTCTTTGAGCAAATCAGTACTTCATGCCAGTTACAACAGCAGTCTGACCACTAGCCACACTGTTCTGAGCTCCCAATTATGGATGAATAGCATCAGAGAATTCTATCAAGTTCCAACAGTGGATACTTTATTGTTTGGGGGAGAAAATGTGATCACCTAGAGATTTTTTCACTTGCAAAAGAATTTGTCCCACTAACCCAGGCCTGACCCTGTCCCTTCTCACCTCTTGATTTCTCTGATGATGCCAGACATGGCTCTGGGTCAAATGCAGAGAACACCAGATGGTGTCCTACCACTGAGAGATAAAGGATAAACTAACATAGTTCATTGGTTGTTGGGTGTGGGTGGTGGGTATATGGAGCTGACTGTATGAATTACATTACTATCCCCAGATATGAAGGCTGGAATCTGAGTCCATTTCCATAATTCACTTATAGACTTCAAAGAGATTTTTTTTTGCCTGTCCTGGATTTGAACTCGGGGCCTGGGCACTGTTCCTGAGCTTCTTTTGCTCAAGACTAGCACTCTTCTATTTGAGCCACAGTGCCACTTCCGGCTTTTTCTGTGTATGTGGGACTGAGGAATCAAACCCAGGGCCTCATGCATGCTAGGCAAGCACTCTACCACTAAGCTACATTCCCAGCCCTTTATTTTTGTTAATCCTAGAAGAAACCATTAACACAGAAGTATAGATAATACTGACAAATGATTACGACCCTTTATGATAAACATTATGGGCTGCTTACCTAGTTTCCTTTTTCCTTTTCTTTCACAGAAACATAATTCACATTTTGTGTTCAAGGAAAAGTGTGTCAAGCTACACTTTCCTTCCCGGCCTCCTTTGCAGTTTGGGTCACTGAAAATTTAAATCAAAGTTTTTAACTGGTGTTTCTTGCAGCTCTTTAAAGCAGAACTGGTTTCCTGGAGAGGGAGTCTGCCTGCCGTTTGCCCTTTCCTTTCTATTCCTCAAAATTGCAGATTTAGTGGCTGGAGCTGTGGCAGCCATCTTGTGTGACCTTGAAGCAATAGGAAGCAATGGAAGCAATAGGCTAAATAGAGGGAAAACAGAGACAGGCTTGGGTCCCTCCTGATTTTGAGAACTCTAGTCTGACAAATTAATATTTTTTTCACATTAAAGAAAAAACCACTTTCATTTGTTAAAGCCACCACAATACATTTTCCATTAGTAGCACCAACACAAATTCCTAGCAGTTGTTAAAACTGTAGATTTCCATTACATGATAAATGAAAGATAAACATTTAATAAGCACAGATATAACTAGGAGAGAAATGGTGAATTCAAAGATCCTGTCTTCCAAGATGATCTGTTAACAAGACCTAGTGAGTGAGAAATACCAATGTCTCTAGACTTACTGATGAGACATTTGCACCTCCGTGTGTGGTAAATAAATATTAAAATCAGATAGGTGCTGGCAACTTGCACCTGAAATACTAGCTACTTAAGAGGCTGAGATCTGAGGACTGTAAATCAAAGCCAGCTCAGGCAGGAAAGTCTGTGAGACTCTAGTCACTAATTAACCACCAAAAAGTTGAAGAGGAGCTATGGCTCAAGTTGTAGTACACCAGTCTTGAGGAAAAAAAGCTCAGTGACAGCACCCAGGCCTTGAGTTCAAGTCCCACAACTGGCACACACACACACAAAAATTAAAATCAAGCTGGGCACTGGAGGCTCATGCCTGTAATCCTAGCTACTCAGGAAGATGAGATTTGAGGATCGAGGTTCGAGGCTAACCCAGGCAGGAAAGGCTGTAAGACTCTTATCTCCAATGAACCACCAGAAAACCAGAAGTGGTGCTGTGGCTCAAAGTGGTCGAGTGCTAGCCTTGAGCAACAAAAGCTCAGCCTAGGCCCTGAGTTCAAGCCCCATGATCAAAAAATAAAAAAATAAATCAAAGATCTTCCATCTCAGTAAAATATCTGGTTTCTGTGGGGTGAGCATATTGTTACAACTCTTCTGAGATGAAATCTGGCTTGTCCTATAACCATAAAAGAGACACAAGCCCCCGTGGAGTGTGCTGTTCCATCCCATTTGCCATGTGATGCAAGGAGCTCTAGTTTTGAATGGAGACCAGAAGAGGAGAAAGCACTAGGAAGCCTTCAGGCAGCCATGCAAGCTTCTGGGCCAGGAGACACATGATCCAGCAGATGCCATGGTACCCAAAGTATCAGTGGCAGATAAAGATGCCAGTTGGAGCTCTTGGCAGGCCCTAGTGGGCAAACTGAAGCATAACTAAAATTTTGGAGCCAAGCCCTGACATCCCCTGTAGATAACTGCTCTCCTTTTGAGGAATAAATGTTGGCTTGTCATTGGGGCCTTAGTAGAGATTGAATACTTAACTATGAGCCTCCAAGTTACTGTGTGACATAAACTGTCAATCGGGAGCTAGGTATTTCTGACCTACCAAATCATAAAGACAGGCATGCCCAGCTGTCCTCTACCACCAAATGGATCTGGGATCCATGAGATTGGGCCTGAACGGGCACAAAAGGCACAAGTAAGAAATTTTGGAGATTCCTCAAAAAAAAAAAAATGAAAATTACCTGTGATCCAGCAATGCCATTCTTGGGCGTTTATCCAAAAGATTACAAGTCGGACAGTAAAGACACTTGCAGAGCCATGTTTATGGCTGTACAATTCACCACATCCAAGTTACAGAACCAGGCCAGAGGCCCTGTAATAGATGAACAGATCAAGAATATATATAATGGAATTTTACTTATTGGTCAGCAAGAATAATATTATGTCATTAGGAGGGAAATGATGGGCCTGGGAAAAATTATGTTAGGTGAAGTTAGTCAGGCTCAGAGACAAAGGGGCTGGGTACCTATGGCTCACGCCTGTCATCCTAACTACTCAGGAGGCTGAGATCTGAGGAATGGTTCAAAGCCAACCTAAGGAAGAAAGTGTGCAAGACTCTTATCTGTAATGACCACCCAGAAGCCAGAAATGGTCCTGTGGCTCAAAGTGGTAGAGTGATAGCCTTGAGCAGAAAGATGCTCAGGGACAGCACCCAAGTCCTGAATTCCAGCCCCAAGACCAACACACACACACACACACACACAGAAACAGACAGACACACACATACACACACACAGAAACTGACAGACAGACAGACACACACACACACAGAGAAACAGACAGACAGACACACACACAGAGAAACTGACAGACAGACACACACACACAGAGCACTTGATTTGGCAAATCCACTCTATGGACCTACAGAACTTGGATGCTCTTCTGTTATCTGCTCCTAAGCATGCAAGTGTGGCATTGGGTCCATTGGTCTTACCATGTTTCCCAGTATCTTTGTCTGTTTGGCTACCATACCAAAACACCATAAACTGCTAACTTGTGAATACCAGAAATTTCTTTCTCACAATTCTGAACGCTGAGAAGTTCCAAGATCAAGGCAATGACAGATGCTATGTGGGAGAAGGCCCCACTGCTAGTGTGGAAAAAACATCTTCTCATGGAAGCCTCATGCTGTGGCAAGACAAAGAACCCTTGGGATCTATTTTCTGAGGCCACCCATCTCATTCAGGAAAGTTCTGACCTAATCAATCACCTTTCAAAAGGCTCCACTTCCTAATGCATCCCTTTGAGGATTAGAATAGCCACATAGAGATCTGGGAAAGAGTTAACATTCACACCGGAAGCAGCTGACCTTGCCAAAATGGTGGAAAGAACTTTTTTTTTGGCAGTCGTGGGTGGGGCTTGAACTCAGGGCCTGGGCTCTGTTCCAGAGCTTCTTTCTGCTCAAGGCTAGCATTCTAGGACTTGAGCCACAGTGACACTTCCATCTTTTTCTGAGTAGTTTATTGGAGATAAGAGTCTCATGAACTTTTCTGCCTGGCCTGGCTGTAAACTGCGATCTTCTGATCTCAGCCTCCTGAGTAGCTAGGATTACAGGCCCGAAACACCACTGCATGGCCCTTCCTTCCTTCTTTCCTTTCTTTTTTTCTTTCTTTTCTTTCCTTCTTCCTTTCTATCTATCTATCTTTCTTTCTTTTTTTTTTTTGGCCAGTCCTGGGCCTTGGACTCAGGGCCTGAGCACTGTCCCTGGCTTCTTTTTGCTCAAGGCTAGCACTCTGCCACTTGAGCCACAGCGCCACTTCTGGCCATTTTCTGTATATGTGGTGCTGGGGAATTGAACCCAGGGCCTCATGTACATGAGGCAAGCTCTCTTGCCACTAGGCCATATTCCCAGCCCTCTTTCTTTCTTTTTTAAGAGCTCCTCATACTAATTTCCATAGTGCACTAGTTTAAATTCCCACCAACAGTGTGAGAGGGCTCCTCCATGCCTGAAACCTTATCAGCATCTGTTGTTTGCATTCTATGAATACCTTTGCATAATATGTTTGTGTGTGCACCTCTGTTTTTACCGCCTTCTTTATTCCTTCATCACAAGACATGCAATATACTGACATTTTTATCATAGCATTTAAGAATCGTGTATACCATACTATTTAAGTTACAGGTTAAGAAAAGGAGCGTGAACATGATTCAAGACTGCCTTCTCTTATGGGGAAAGGGTTAGTGCAGTTTGCTTGTGCATAGTTGAATCATACAGAGAAGAATGACTTCTTTTATTTATAGACAGCAAGTATGATTTAAAGAGATAGATGTCTGTGCTAAATTGATAAGGAGTGGGCTTGTGATGGATCATTTTGTATGTGTTGGAGTTCTGGTTGTTTATTATGTAAGTATGGACAGCTTTTAGTTTATTCTACTTGGAATTCTTTTGAGTTCCTTGAACTCACAGAAGAAGATTTTTCATAAAATGTATGAGTCTCTAGTTGTTATCGTTATTATTCCTTTTTAAAAAAAAAAAAACAGTCCTGGGGCTTGAACTCAGGGCCTGAGCACTGTCCCTGGCTTCCTTTTGCTCAAGGCTAGCACTCTACCTCTTGAGCCACAGCGCCATCTCTGGCTTTTTCTATATATGTGATGCTGAGGAATCAAACCCAGGGCTTCATGTATGCGAGGCAAGTATTCTACCACTAGGCCATATTCCCAGCCCTGTTATTATTCCTGTAACTAATGTCCCCCCTCTCCTCCCCTCTCTGTTTGGGGCTCTCAGTTCATCTTGCTGTATTTTGTGGTCCTCAGAGGTTTCTGAGGACTTTGTTCAATTTTTATTTTATTTTTTTCTTTCTGTCTCTCAAACTGGATAATCTCGATTGATGTATCTTCAAGCATATTGATTTACATTTTTCTGCCTGTGGAGATATGTTATTACAAAAACTAGCAAAAACAAAATTTGTTCCAGTTAGGGTGCCGGGCAGTACCTGGAACACATGTACTCTGTCCCTTAGCTTTTTTTTTTTTTTCTTTTCTATCTTGTATATAAAGCTGGCACTCTACCACTTGAGCCACAGGTCCACTTCTGCTCTTTTGCTAGTTCATTGGAGGTAAGAGTCTCATGGACTTTTCTGCCTGGTATACTTCAAACCACTATCCTCAGATCTCAAGCCTCCTGAATAGCTAGGATGACAGGCGGGAGCCACCAGCACCTGGCCAAGTTTCTTCCCCTCCCCGCAGCAGCTTCTAGTCTGCTGATCTTCAAAGCTACTGCAGTTTTGAAGCTGTAGGTATAAAAGACTACTGCAGAGCTGGGGAGATGATGATGCTACCAGGCTCACCATGTCAGCAAGAGTCAATACTTGTCCTTCAATTAAAAATTAAAATTTGGGCTGGGAATATGGCCTAGTGGCAAGAGCACTTGCCTCCTACACATGAAGCTCTCGGTTCGATTCCCCAGCACCACATATATGGAAAACGGCCAGAAGGGGCACTGTGGCTCAAGTGGCAGAGTGGGAAGAAGCCAGGGACCGTGCTCAGGCCCTGAGTCCAAGGCCCAGGACTGGCCAAAAAAAATTTTTTTAATTCATCGAACAAACCACTGAGGATGGAATTCAGGTGATATTTGACCGAATGTAAATGGTGAAAATAGGTAACTGTAACAATATGGCTTGGTGGAGACTTGAAATAATCAGAACTTGTTCATTGCAAAATGAAGTGAGGGAGATAGTTGTGACACTAAAAGTGTGGACATAAAAATTATATGAACAGATTTGAGAGGCTGGGGTCTAGGGCCAGCTACTCAGGAGGCTGAGATTTGAGGAATGCAGTTGGATAACCAGCCCAGGCAAGAAGGTCTCTGAGACTTTTATCTCCAGTCAGCCCGCAAAAAAGCTGGAACTGGAGGTGTTGCTCAAGTTCCCTTGAGGAGAAAAAAAGCCAAGCAAGTGCAGGAGGCCCTTGAGTTCAAGCCCCAGTTGCTGGCACTAAATAAGTAAATAAATGACCAGATATACTGCATGACATTAGCAGTTGCAATGTCATGAGTTGGGAATGTTCGAGTAATCCAAACATGGGGTCTTGGTCTTGCCAAGGCACAGAAAAGATGGGTATATCACATAGTTATTGAACATAATGTGTCATGTATTAGAAAGAGTTACTCATGTTACTATTTAACAAAGACACACACCATTTTACTAGTCAGTGTCTATAATGTTTTCAATCGCAGTGCACGAATGCATTGGTTTGTCCATTTTTTTTTCCCCTTAGCCCTATACACAGGTAACCATCAGCCTAGTTCTGAATGTGTCCAAGCATGGTAGTACAACCCCGCAACCCGGCCTCCTGTGGAGATGGAGGTAGGAGGATGGAGCTCTGAGCCTTGGTCCTTAGCACAAAGTCAGTGAGTGTAAGGCCCTATCTTAAAAAGAAAATAATAATAACTCTTCAGGAGGCTGGTATCTGAGGATCATGAATCATGATTCTAAGCCAGCCCCCCCACCCCCCACCCCGCAGACAAATGCATGAGACTCTGATCTCCAATGAGCCAGCAAGAAGTCAGAACTGGAGGGGTGGGGCCCAAGTGGCAGAGTGTCAGGCCTTGAGTTCTAGCCCAGTACACACACACACACACACACACACACACACACACACACACACACACACACAAGCCAGAGCTCTTAGCTCAGGGAGTTAGGGTGGCTGCCTGGCGAGCAGCCTCCGGGGTCCCCGGGTGGAACAAGCTTCAATACCCAATAATCATAACAATCCTCCTAATCCTGCTAGTAAGCGCTCCGAGTCGTTCAGGGATCCCCACTTGTTTCAGAGGTCAGCGCGCCGGCTTACCGTCCCCACCCCCGCACCCCCGTGGGCTAACCGAGGGAATTCTGCACGGCTCGCGCGGGCTACTCGCGGAGGGCGGCGTGGCGTGCAGGAGCCGCCGGTGGGGGCCACTCGGGGCCTCCGCGGGAACGCGTCACGTCACGCGGGCGCGGTAAATCCCGCAGCCTCTGCGGGGGGGGGGGGGGGAAGGCGAGGAAGCCGCTCGGGGTTCTCTGAGGTGGTGATGGGGAGGGGGGTATAAAGGGCTGAGCTCCCACCGTCAGGGGAGAAACTGAGGCACGTGGGGCCGGGAGGGGAGTAGGGGAGCCGGGCGCGCGCGGGGACCCACGCAGGCGCGGCGGGCGGGGGCGGCGCGGCCCACGCACGGCGGCGGCGGCGGCGGCGGGAGCGGGAGCGGCCGGCACGCACGGCGGCGGCGGCGGCGGCGGCGGCGGTGGGAGCCCGGGCCACGCACGGCGGCGGCGGCGGCGGCGGCAGCGGCGGCGGCGGGAGCGGCGGCGGCAGCGGCGGGAGCAGCACCGGCGCCCGCGGCGGCGCATGGCCCAGAGCTGATCTATGCGGCGCCTGGAGGGGCTGTGCCTGCGGCGGCGGCGGCGGCGGCGGGGCCCTGCCCGCGAGCGGAGCGGGGACAAGATGAAGTACCAGAAATACCTGACGGTGCTGCAGATGGCCATCGGCGTCACCCCGTCCAACCGCGGCAGCCTGCTGCCGCTCAAGAGGAAGCTGTGGTGAGCACGGCGGCGGCGGCGGCGGCGAGACGAGGCGCGGCGGGGCCGGGCCGGGCCGGGCCGGGCCGCGGGGCGCGCGGTGCGGGGCGCCGGGGTGCGGGGCGCGCGGGCGCCGCAACCAGGACGCGGCTCCGAGCGGGCGGGCGGGCGAGCGGGCGGGCGCCGCAACCAGCACGCGAGCCGGACGCGGGCGGGCGGGCGCACACGGCCGCCGCCGCCGCAGTCGGCGGGATGCGGGGCGCGGGGTTGGGGCCGGGGCCGGGTGGGCACGGAGCTGCGAGCTCCGAGGCGGGCGGGTGGATGGGTATCTGGGACCCGACGGGGCGCACCGCGACCCCCGCATGCCCACCGCATCGCGGTGGATCATCGCGGCTGATGCCCAACCAGAGCCGCCCAAGCATTATAAATGCACCCTGTGATTCTATCTATCCAGCCATCCATCTCTGTCCACCATCCATTAGGCTTGTATCTACACATCGAAGTTTCTATGTATCTATCTTCTGTCCATCTCTATCTGGCCATCTGTCTATCTTATCTGTCTGTCCGTCTATCTTTCATCATTATCCATGTATCTCTGTTTCGATGTATCTGTCTAGATGTATCTATCTACCTATCTATGTATCTGATGTATCTATGTATCTCCATATGTATATATCTATATGTATCTATCTTCTGTTCATATCTATCAATCTATACATCTGTCTCTGTCCTGTTTATCTGTCCATCTATCCATGCATCCACCATCTATGTATCTATGTATCTGTCTATCTATCTATCTATCTATCTATCTATCTATCTATCTATCTATCTATCTGTTTATCAATCAATCAGTCATCTGTGTCTATTTCCTCCCTGATTTCTCCAAATCCATCCGCTGCGGGGCGTGGAAGAGGATTAAGTTGTGGGGTTGGCCGGGCCTTGCGGAGGACCATAGTTTCACCTGCGCGCAGCCTTCGTGGAGCTTCCTGATGTGGGAATGGCGTTTGGACACAATTCAGATCTGAGGCTCTCGTGGTCGTAGATGGCACCGCCAAGATCAAAGCCTGCCGTATGGATTCCATGGGCTTGAGATGGAGCCGTAGGCTTTCACCGCCAAAGAAATAATTGAGAAGTCATGAGAGTGACTATTTTAATTTTTAAAATGAATGGTCAGGATAGTCCATAAAGATTTCATGCAGTCCCATGGAACAGAAGCTAATTTGGTCCCGAAGTTGTAGGAAAAGGAAGTCATGCCACATTTAAGTATTTGGGGAAAGTAATTTCTACTACTAAGAAAAACAAATACGAAAGAATAACTCAAATAGACCAATCACCCTGTGGCTCACACCTGTAATCCTAGCTACTCAGGAGGCTGAGAGCTGAAGGATCATGGTTCATAGCCAGACTTTTCTCTCCAGTTCATCACCAAAAAAACTAGAAGTGGAGGTGTAGCTCAAGTGATAGAGCACCAGCCTTGAGCAAAAAAGCTAAAGGATAAAGCCCTTGCCCTGAGTTCAAGCCCCAGTACTCTCTCTCTCAGTAGTGATCAAACTATAGACAACGAATTTCAAATTTCAGCAGTGCTGAGTACTGTGGGGCATTCAGCAAGTCCCCAGGGCATCCTTGAAAGATGAAAATCTTTTTATCTACCTAGGGGTGGTAAGTAGACACTGAGCAGCTCTGACTCTTATCAACTTGTGGCTATGCTTGGCTGAGTAACTATAGGTGATAGTGATAGTGTCTCCCCCTCTGGCCCCATTTATTAAAAATAAATTTATTCTGCAAAAGGTATTTTAATTTTTGCTCTGGTGGCACGAGGGACTGAATTTAAGGTCTTGTGTTTGCTTGGGCAGGCACTCTATCACTTGAGACACACCTCCATTTTTTTTTTTTTTTGCATTGGTTACTTTCAGGGTAGGATTTCACTTTTATGCCTGGTAGGACTGGGCTCTGCGCCTCCTATTTGAACTTCCCCTACTTGTGCTAGGATAACAGGTGTGCACTACTGTGCTCAGACATTGTTGGTTAATTGAGTCTCAAGAACCCTTCCCCATCACCCAGGCTGGCTTCAAACCACAAACTCTTTTTTTTGCCAGTCTTGGGGCTTAAACTGTGGGCCTGGGCGCTGTCCCTGAGCTTCTTTTGCTCAAGGCCAGCACTCTACCACTTGAGCCCCAGCACCGCTTCTGGCTTTTTTTTGAGTCGTTTATTGGAGATAAGAGTCTCACAGAGTTTCCTAGTTTCCTTCCCCCAGCCTGGCTTCAAACCCAGATCCTCAGATCCTTAGCTAGGCTTCCAGCAGGGCTACAGACTCTCTTATCTCCACCTCCCAAGTTGCTGAAATTACAGAGTTGAGCCACTATTCTTGTTCAAGAAATTTTAATTTGGTGAACAGCAAGGGACAGCAAACACGTGGAACACTGGAGTTGTCACCCTCAGCTGAGGGACTTTAATGTCCCTGGAGCAGGGACCATAGCTGAGTAAGAGTGTAGCTCAGTGGCAGAGCACAGAGTAGCCTCCGCAAGGCTCTCGATTTGATCCCAGCACCACCAAAAAAAGACAGTGAAGGAATACCTGTGGAAGATGTTCAGCTAGTAAATGAGGAATGGGTCACCTCTAAGCCCAGAGTGGTGGTAATCCTACAGTTGGGAACTTGGAGCAGAAAGATCATTGGTTCGAGGCCAGCCTGGGATACATACTGACCCTCTTGTCTCAAATAGTTCCTTGTAAAGCAAGACTTAGCTGAATGCGGGGGAGCTGTCCATGCCGGCAATCTTAGCCTGCCCTGTGTCTCTCCTGTGTGTCTAGCAGTATATCAGTATTTAACACACATATATTTCTGTTCCATTCATATGGCCTCTCTGCTGAAACCTAAGCTCCTTAGGGGGAGCTTTTGTTTCTTTAGTTCCTTGGTAAATCTGTAAATGATAGCTGGCACAAACTAACTTGTCAATAAATAATGTTTGAATAAACAAGTAAATGAAATTGTCCCTCTAGTACCAGGGTGTGAACTCAACGGCTTCAAGCTCACTGGCTTGCTTGATCAGCTGGTCTTCCACCACTTGAACCATGCTCTAGCCTGGCTTTTTGCTGGTTAACTATAGAGATAGAGTCTTAAGGGCTTTTCTGACCTTGCAAGCTTCATACTTTGATCCTCCAGACCTAAGCCTTCTGAGTATTTAAGATGATAGGCATGAGCCACTGGTGCCTGGTTAAATGAATTTTTAATGCATGACTGGGAAAGAATGTTAGGGAAATGTGTTTTCTTGATGCTCAATATAAAAAGACATGGGAATAATAATTGAGGCATTCTTAGGCATGAATATTAGCTGCATTTGATCATAAAGTTAGGAAAGTAGGTATATTATTTTTCATTATTGGAGTGTTGCTTCTGAACATTCCCCAAATGTACAATCTGTGAAGAGAGGACCTAAGTAAATAAAATCGAGGTAACGTTTCTATTCTAGCAATTCATGGGAGAGGCAGACTGTGATTGGAGCCAGAAATAAAATATTTTTTTCCTTTTTATTTATTTATTTATTTATATTTTTTTGGTGCTAGTCCTGGAGCTTGAACTCAGGGCTAGGGAGCTGTCCTTGAATTTTTGTGTGCCACAGCTAGCACTCTGCTACTTGAGCTACAGCTCCACTTCTGGCTTTTTGGTGGTTAGTTCAAGATCAGAGTCTCACAGACTTTCCTACTTGGGCTAGTTTCAAACCTTGAGCCTGAGATCTCAGCTCCTGAGTAGGAAGGATTACAGTCATGAGCCTCTGATGCCTGGCTAAAATCTGTCCTTATAGGAATGGTCTCTGAACAACTGGTAGATTGTGTGTAAACTTCTCCATAATCTAGATGCAGGTGTCAGAGCTCCTACTCTGTGTTGCTTTGCAGAGGTTCTTGATCAAGTTTCTCTAATGGCAAAGCAATGAGCATGCTGTACAAGCACTGTCGGTGTGGGTGGTACTTTTCAACACAGGTATATAATCTTATTTTTTTTTAAGTTGGAGAATTTTGTCCTGCCTGATTTATTTATCTCTTATTTCCTCTGGAAATTTTTTTCCTAAGTAACATTTCATTTTGTCGCAGCAATTGCACATGGCGAATGCGTGGTATAGGCATCATTAGGTACATGGTTAGAAGGCAGGACTTTGTAGGTCTTAACTCCAGAATGGTGGGTGGGACTCCAGAGCAGTCATCAATCACCTGTGTGAGACTCAAAGAATACCAGTGTCTGCCCACTTAATGTGAGCTTCCAGCTTCACAAGGACTTCACGACCCTCATCTTCTCTCTGTCTCTTATGGGGCACTGGTCATTGGATTTAAGGCCCCCCTGGATAATCTAGGATGATCTCATGTCAAGAACTTTCGCTTAATCACCTTCCATCACCCAGGCCCCTTTTTCTAAGTGAGGTGACATTCATTCTGCCCTTCAGCCAGGGTGAGGCCCAGGCAATCATTACTCCTATCTATTTTTATGCCCCCCCCCAAAAGGTGAAAAATCAGCTGGGTGCTGGTGGCTCACGCCTGTCATACTAGCTACTGAGGAGGCTGTGATCTGAGGATCGGGGTTCAAAGCCAGCCCAGGAAGGAAAGTCCATGAGACTCTTATCTCCAATTAACCAACAGAAAAACAGAAGTGGTTTTGTGGCTCAAGTGGTAGAGCACTAGCCTTGAGCTGAACAGCTCAGAGACAGCGCCCAGGCCCAGAGTTCAAGTCCTATAACCGACCAAAATAATGTGGAAAATCTTTTCAGAATATTTTTTTTTTGGCCAGTCCTGGGCCTTGAACTCAGGCCCTGAGCACTGTCCCTGGCTTCCTTTTGCTCAAGGCTAGCACTCTGCCACTTGAGCCACAGCATCATTTCTGGCTTTTTCTGTTTATGTGGTGCTGAGGAATTGAACCTAGGGCTTCATATGCAAGGCAAGCACTCTACCACTAAGCCACATTCCCAGCCCTCAGAATAGTTTTGTGTCAGCAGTCTTATCTGTGCCCTGAGTGCCCTTAGGAGCACTGGTCCTGATCTTGGGTAGGAAGTTGCCCTTTCATTCCCTTCCTGTGTCTCAGAGTATTTTCCTGGATGTTAGAGCTGGTGCATATGGAAAGCCATGTCCACATTTCCATAGTCACCACCAAGGACAGCGAAGCTGTTACCAGCAGACCCTGTGGAAGTATGAGTGAGCATCCTGTCTTCATTACAGCTCCCCTGGGGGCTGGGAGCCATAGTCTCCCAGCTCCCGTGGGAGATGGGTGCCATGCTCTCCCAGCTCCCGGGGTGAGGGGTGCCATACTTTCCCAGTTCCCCTGGGAGGCGGGTGCCATGCTCTCCCAGTTTTAGAAATGAGGTCATTGGCTTGCCCAGAGTCAGACGCCAGCTTAGATACCAGTTGTTGGGGTTAAAAGGACAACTGAGCAGGAAGGTGACAATCTAGGAAAAGAGAACAGATGAAAATAAGCACACAAGAACCAAGAAGGTTTGCCGTGGCTCGTGTGTGTGTGTGTGTGTGTGTGTGTGTGTGTGTGTGTGTGTACTGAGGTCTTCCTGCCCATGCTGGGAAGGGCTCTAACATCTGCATCCAGATTGTGGGTTTTGTTTTTGTGGTGTGTTTTTTGTCTTGGTTTGGTTTTGCTTTTGTAGTACTGTGGTTTGAACTCGGGGAGGGGGGGAGCTTGCACTTGCTAGGCTGGTGCTCTACTACTTGAATGCACCCCCAGTCCTTTCTTGCTTTTAGTTATTTTCAAAGACAAACATTACTGTTCTAGGCTAGCCTTGAACCACCATCCTCCTATCAAGCCTCCCTTATGGCTGGAACCACAGGTACATGGGGGCAGGGGTAGTCTTGGTAACTTTTTTGCCTGGGTTAGTTAGCTGGCAACAGTGATCTTCCTGAGCTCCACAACCTGAGTAGCTGGGATTATAGTCAGGAGCCACCATGCCTGGCCTCTTTGGTAGTTTCAGCAACTTCCCACGGCTCCTGTTCTCACACTGTTGATTGGAATCAGTGTTTGGGGGGGAGGGCGCTTTGCACTTACATGTGTTCCCATTGCCTCAGGTGGGCGGTGGCTGTCAGTCACAGACGTATTAAGTTAGTACCTAGTAGAAGGATTAGCAGCTGTTTCTTTGTAGAGAATTTTGTTTTTAATCCCCGCCCCCCCTTCCCAGTGCTCATGTTTGCTAGGCAAGCACTCCACCATTTGAACCATGTCCCCACGCCCCTTTCTGTTAATTTTAGTTATTTTCAGGCAGGGTCTCACACTAGTTACGTGGGCTGGTTTGGGACTCAGTCTTTCTACCTGTGCCTCCCACACAGCTGAGATGACAGGCATACAGCTTGTTGCCTGTGAAGGGGTCTTGCTAGCTTTTTACTCGCTCTTTGATCCTCCCAATCTCTTGTCTCCCAGATAGCTGGGATTGCAGGTGTGCACCACCATTCCTGGCCTCATTTTTTTTTTTTTGCCATCTTGTTTATTTTTCCCCTCTCCCAATTCTTGGCTGGTATTAAGTTCTTTTCTGCTGGATGAAGTAGATGAAGTTGGGGGTTGTTTGTCTGCTAAGTGGGCCTGTGGTCAGAAATGGCTGTGAACCAGAGCTCCTGAGCTAGACACTGAATGAGTGTTTAGCGCTTCCTGGGGCATGTTGCTCTGGGAACATGGGGGGGGGCGGTGTCAGAGGCTGCCCCAGTGGAGAGAGAACCTGGGAGGGACTCCAGCAGGAGGTCTGGAAGGTGTGTCACACTGCTGAGTCTGCATTTGGGAAATGTGAGGCTTCTGTGGGATTGAAAGGACTTCACTCTGCTGTATCAACGCTTTGGCTGGCAGCCAAAGGCCTGCCAGAGGTTGGCCAGGGCAGGTGTGACGTGATTGATAGGGGTGGATTGGTGTTTACCTTTCCCTGATGTCCTCTGGCAGCGCCGTATGCACACAGAGAACAAGACCTCAACGGTGAACAGTTCATTTGGGTGTGAATAATAGCTGGGCAGGAGCCAGCCATCAGCCAACAAGGGCCTGTCTGCGAAGCCATGCTATAAAGCAGGTCACATCAGCCTTCAGACC
This sequence comes from Perognathus longimembris pacificus, assembly GCF_023159225.1. Lineage (NCBI taxonomy): Eukaryota > Metazoa > Chordata > Mammalia > Rodentia > Heteromyidae > Perognathus > Perognathus longimembris. The sequence goes on from NC_063180.1 coordinate 38,313,351, forward strand.
AGGAGGGGGAGGGCATCCTCCCTCCCTGCAAGCTCAGTGCTGGAGCCTGAAGCCTGGACCAGGCCTGGCCTGATAGTCAAGGGGAGAGGAGGGAAATGCAGAACCACCCATGGGGGCAGAAAGCTGCAGGAGGGGGTGGCCTTGAGCTTCTGCCCCTCGGGAGCAGAACTCCCTGTTCCATTCCATTGGACATTTGTTAATTTGATTATTTGTTCCTTTGATATTTGCTAAATTTTTTTTTTGTCAGTTGTGGGGCTTGAACTCAGGGTCTGGGCATTGTCCCAGAGCCTCTTTGTGCTCAAGGCTCAAGGCTAGTGCTCTACCACTTGAACCACAGTGTGCCTTCCGGGTTTTGACTGATTCATTGGCGATAAGAATCTCACAGGGATTTTTCTGCCTGGGCTGGCTTTGAACTGTGATCCTCAGATCACTCAGCCTCCTGAGTAGCTAGGATGACAGGTGTGCGCCACCAGCGCCCAGCAGTGTTTGCATTTTATAAGTTCTTTCTCTATCCTGCATCTTAATCCCTCGTCAGATGACTGGCAGGCAAAGACTTTGCAGTCTGTATAGTCTCTTTACTTGGATAATTATTTCCTCGATAGCACAGACGCATTTCAATTTGATGCAATCCCATTTATCAATTCTCGCTTTTATTTCCTGAGCTGTTCAATCCTATTCAGAAAGTTATTGCCTGTGCCTAAATCTTGGGGTGTCTCTCCTCTGTTTTCCTGGTTTTAAATCTTACATTAAAGTCCTTGATCCATTTGGCATTGATTTTTTTTTCATGCCAGTCTCGGGGCTTGAACTCAGGGCCTGGGTACTGTCCCTGAGCTTTTGTGCTCAAGGCTAATGCTGTGCCACATGAGCCACAGTGCCACTTCCAGCTTTTTGGTGGTTAATTGGAGATAAAAAGACTTTTCAGTTTGTCTGCCCAGTCTTTCTTTGAACCGTGATCCTCAGATCTCAGCCTCCTGAGTAGCTCGGACGACAGGCCTGAGCCGCCATACCTGGTTTAAGAGGAAATTTTAACATGGAGTACGTGGCATTTCCAGAGCCACCTTGGAGTCAGTGCTCTCCTCAAGCTGGGCAAATGTATTCACCTGCAAACCTGTTTCCTATCCTGTAGGGTAACGCCATCCTCTGAAAATCCTTACGGTGCTACTTCCAGTGTGAGCCAAGGGAAGCCGTCCTTACGCCGGATCAAAGGGAGGCTCCACAAGAGCAGAAGCCTGGACAGCTTCGATTTCTGTGAGCTCACTGTAAGTGGACAGGCCTTCATGCCTTTCTCATCTGTCAAGGAATAGGACATTTGTCTGTGCCTGTTGCCATTGAAATGCAAGAATCCTTTGTTTATTTACTTTTAAATGGTTTCATCTCACAGATGGTTTCTTAATTATAATGCCTGGGTCACAATGAAGATTTTCTGGGAAAATGAAGATAAGCACTTCTTGAACTCTGTGGCAAAAGTAGAATTAAGTTGTGTAGAGTATGTGTAGAGATGATGTTATATGAAGCAGGGAATTAAGTATCTGATTAACCTAAACATCCAAGTTGCTGGCCGTCCCAGACAGTAGTTCATTAACATGGTTTTTTGTTTGTGGTTTTTTTTTTGCCAGTCCTGGGCTTGAACTCAGGGCCTGAGCACTGTCCCTGGCTTCTTTTTGCTCAAGGCCAGCACTCTGCCACTTGAGCCATAGTGCCACTTCTGGCCATTTTCTATATATGTGGTGCTGGGGAATCGAACCTAGGGCTTCATGTATACAAGGTAAGCACTCTTGCCATTAGGCCACATTCCCAGCCCTAGCATGGGTTTTAAATACAGCTTAATGGTGCTATTTTCTTTTCTAAGTGACTGACCCCAATAGTCCTATTTTTCCCAGGCCATCTGACTGGTTTTCATATGGATGCATGGGAAATCCATTTATGTTTTGGGTGAAATGCTAGCACTTATAGACTCCCCTCAACCAAAAGACATGGGTGAATGCCATAAAGGAAAAGACTGGACTAGTCTTCACTTTGAAAAAGTTGTGTTCATATCTGTGTATCACAGGATTCGTTGTCAGATTACCCGGCGTGTAGAATGCTAGGTTGTATTCATTTCTCTCTTTTGAGTTTGGAAAAACTCTGAATTATAAAAGTATCATGGGCCACCGTTGTTTCAAAAAGCAATATCAAAATGATACCAATTTAGAATGTGACACTAAGTCCTGTATCTTTGAGGATGTGACCTTTGTATCTTGTACTGTAATTGAAATCAAAAGCTCAGTAAGTATGGCTGTTGTGTTTATTTTTATACTTGTTAAGACTTTTTTATAATCTTACGTATACTAAGATAATTTTATTTGCTTATTTATTTATCATTTATTTATAGTTTTATTTAATTATTTTACTTAAAATTGTTCCTGAAAACTTTTTTTTTTGCCAGTCCTGGGGCTTGGACTCAGGGCCTGAGCACTGTCCCTGGCTTCATTTTGCTCAAGGCTAGCACTCTGCCACTTGAGCCACAGCACCACTTCTGGCCGTTTTCTGTATATGTGGTGCTAGGGAATCGAACCCAGGGCTTCATGTATACGAGGTGAGCGCTCCACCACTAGGCCATATTCCCAGCCCCCCTGAAAACTTTTAATGGCACAACACATAAGGATGAAATGTGACCTGTAATAAAACATTTAATAACCCAGTGGCTCATGCCTATAACCCTAGCAGCTCAGAAGGCTAATTTCTGAGGATCAAGGTTCGAAACCAGCCTGGGCAGCAAAGTCGATGAGATTCTTATCTCCAGCTAACCAAAAAGCTGGAAGTGGAGCTGTAGCTTGAGTGATAGAGTGCTAGCCTTGAGCATAAAATCCTTGGAACAGTGCCCAGGCCCTGAGTTGAAGCCTCAGGACCAGCATGTATAATGTATAACACACACACACACACACACACACACACACACACACACACACACACACATACTTGAGAAGTCAACCTGAAAGTAAAGGTAACTATAGAAAATATAAATGTGCTTTAAAAATGAATCAATGGGAATGTTTGGAAACTTGCTATTGAGATGAACTTGAGTTGTTCAAAATCTGAATTCATTTTCTTTCTCAAGTTTTCACTCATGGTGGGGCAAGCAGTTTCTCTTAAATCTTCAAAAATTTGCAGATTATTGTACATTTTTACAACTAGTGTGATCATTTTTAGAGAAGCAATAAGCTGATTTTGTAAAAAAAAAATTTTTTTAAATATAAGATCTTAACAGCTTAGCTACTACTGAATTGTACTTGACATGATATCCTAATACTATGCACTCCCATATAGCATATGGGACATGGGGTTGAAAAACCATTTACTCTACGTTGTTAAAATTAGATTTTTGTCAGTACTGGGGCTTGAACCCCTCCTGCTCTTGCTCAAGCTCATGGCTGGCGCTCTTCCACTTGAACCACAACTCTACTTCTGACTTTTTGGTGGTGATTTGGAGATAAGACTCTCTTAGATTTTCTTCCTGGGCTGGCTGCAAATCTCTATCCTCAGATCTCAGCCTCCTGGGTAGATAGGATTACAGGTACGAGCAAGCCATCAGTATCCAGCCCATCATGTTTCTCAAAAGAAGGAGGGGTTCTACTTGTGAGAAAAATCATGGATTAGGAGCTGGAGGTGTTCAGACTGCTTCCCGGCCTGGAGGTAAAAAAGAAAAGAAAAAACAGTGGTATAATGCCATGAGCGGGGCCCTGGGTTTGAACACGGGCTCTCTATCACAGTTGACTTTGTAACGTAATTACAGAAAAACAAACATTTTAAATTTTAGCTGAGCTGGCATTGGTGGCTCATGCCTGTAATCCTGGCTACTCAGGAGACTGGGATCTGAGAATCGAGATTGAAAGCCAGCCTGGGCAGGAAAGGCCATGAGACTCTTAGGTCCAATGAACCACCAGAAAAACTGGAAGTGACATTGTGGCTCCAAGTGGTAGAACAATAGCCTTGAGGGGAAAAAAAAAAAAAAAAAAAAAAAAAGCTCAAGGACAGCACCCAGGCATTGAGTTCAAGTGCATTGGCTCATAAAAAATAATAATTAAATAAAACAAAATCTTAGCTGAGTATGGTGGCATGCTTCTCTAATCCCAGTTCTTGGAGAATCACAACTTCAAGGGCACCTGGGCTACACTGTGAAATGTAGCAAATGAACAAAAGAATAAACCAGTGAAACAAAGCCAATCCTTTATTCATAAAAACCTAAATAGAAAGTGCCTGGTGAAGGACCCATAAGGACATCTAATTATATTGGAATATCTACTTCTTATTCCCTTTAGGAAGTTGTTTAACTACCATTGATAACCCTTCTGAATATTCTAGGTTAAAAAAAAATCCCCAAATGATGGACAGGGTGACATTGGTGAAGGTGCACTGTATCCATATGCTGACATGTTGGATTAAAAGCCCTTTGCGGGCTGGGGATATAGCCTAGTGGCAAGAGTGCCTGCCTCGGATACACGAGGCCCTAGGTTCGATTCCCCAAGCACCACATATACAGAAAACGGCCAGAAGCGGCGCTGTGGCTCAAGTGGCAGAGTGCTAGCCTTGAGCGGGAAGAAGCCAGGGACAGTGCTCAGGCCCTGAGTCCAAGGCCCAGGACTGGCAAAAAAAAAAAAAAAAGCCCTTTGCACAATAATTTAAACATGATAAAAATGAGGGTTTTAAAAATATTAAAAATAGGGCTGGGAGTATGGCCTAGTGGCAAGAGTTCTTGCCTCCTATACATGAAGCCCTAGGTTCAATTCCTCAGCATCACATATATAGAAAATGGCCATATGGGCTGGGAATATGGCCTAGTGGCAAGAGCGCTTGCCTCCTACACATGAAGCTCTCGGTTCGATTCCCCAGCACCCCATATATGGAAAATGGCCAGGAGGGGCACTGTGGCTCAGGTGGCAGAGTGCTAGCCTTGAGCGGGAAGAAGCCAGGGATAGTGCTCAGGCCCTGAGTCCAAGGCCCAGGATTGGCCAAAAAAAAAAAAAAAAAAAAGAAAATGGCCAGAAGTGGCACTGTGGCTCAAGTGGCAGAGTGCTAGCCTTGAGCAGAAAGAAGCCAGGGACAGTGCTCAGGCCCTGAGTCCAAGCCCCAGGACCAGCAAAAAAAGAAAGAAAGAAAGAAATGTACTCGCTACCTGAATTGTTAAACTGTAATACCTCTGTACATCACCTTTATAACAATAAAAATATTTTTTAAAATATTAAAAATAAAAGAACACAAAATGTTTACCAGAAATGAAAAATATCACTGAAAAATTTGTCATATTAAAGACTACTTTCAAGATTTATAAAAATACCCACTGAATGTATGGCTTTCTTTGACTCTATTGAAGTAAAATAGAAAGACCCTTAAAATAGAAAGACTTAGACTTAGTTCATCTTAAAATAGAATGACTGAAAATAGAAACGTTGCCTTCCTTATGTACATGTCAGATTGGTACCACCAGCAAAAAAATAGCACCCATTTTATTTTTACACTTGACTCTGCTATTCAAAGTTTGTCAGAGAAAAACTATAACTTCTATCTTCCGCCCTCCCCCCCCCGCGGGATAGGGGGGTGGCAGGAGTAGAGCAAGAGCTACAAACTACACCGAGACTTGGGTTTTGAGGCCCTTCAGCTTCGGGCTGAAAAGCCTCAGGTTCCAGCTGAGTCATTGGCTTTGGTCCCTGGCACCAAAGCGATGCCATTTCACTCCTGGGGAGAAGCCATTGTGTCTGCTTTCTCTGTGGGGATGAAAGAGATGGGGGTTCCAGTTCCTTTTGAAAACTCTCCAGCATAATTGGATGGCATCCTTGCTGACTTCGTGGCCCTGGACTCTACCCCTTCTCCCTGGTTCCTTAGAAATAGTTGATGAAGGTTTTTGTAGGGCACGCATCTGAACTGGACAAGTCTGCTCTATAGATGTGTGTTGCCTACAAGACTTGACTGCCTTCGCTGTTTTGTTTTGCCAGTCCTGGGGCTTGAACTCAGAGCCTGAGCACTGTCCCTGGCTTCTTTTTGCTCAAGGCTAGCACTCTACCACTTGAGCCACAGCACCACTTCTGGCTTTTTCTATACATGTGATGCTGAGGGATCGAACCCAGAGCTTCATGTATACGAAGCGAGCACTTTACCACTAGGCTGTATTCCCAGCCCCTGCCTTCAATGTTTTAAAAGTTAAAATGCTAGAGACAATTGGTAACAGGTTCTTTTATCCCTTGGAGTAACTGGGTTATAGAATTGGAGCTTCATATTCATAGCTTCAGAAGCCTCTGGTATAGAAGTATGGATTGGATATTTGTAAAACAATTTCATCTCTACTGAACATGCATAGACTTTTCCCTTGTCATTATTCCTCCATCAGTACAACAGTTCAATGATTTGCACAGCATTTACATTGCATTAAGTCTAATAAGTCTTCTAAAGATGATAGGAAGGCTAGGCCTAATAGCTCACACCTGTAATACAAGCTGTTCAGGAAGTGGAGATGGGGAAGATCTTTGTTCAAGTTCAGCCTGGACAGAAAGTCAGCTTCCACCGTATCTCAGAAAAAAATAAGCTGGATGTGTTGGCACATGTCTAGCATATCAGCTATATAGAGGCCTTAGGAGGAGGCTCAAGATCTGAACCCTGCTCCAAGCAAAAGGCAAAACCGTGACTGAAAAAAAAGCAAAACAAAAAGGACTGGGGATATTCAAGAATGGCACATGTGCCTGCCTCCTATGCACAAGGCTCTGAATTCAAACCCGGTACTACCCAAAAGAAAACTTAGAAAAAAATTAAGAGGCCCAGATAAGTTTATTATTAATTTTTTTTATCATGTGATCACCTCAATAGATGCAGAAAAGCCTTTGATAAAACTTAGCACTCTTCATGACAAAAGTTCTGAAGTTGAGCTGGGGGTATTAATCAGTTGGTAAAGGGACTTCCTAGTAAGCATGAAGTGCTCAGTTCAAATTCTATTAATGCCAAAAGTAAGTAAAGGCTTCTTTAAAAAACAACAACACTTGAGAGTAGACGGGGCATACTGGGTGCTGATGGCTCACGCCTATAGTCCTAGCTACTCAGGAGACTGAGATATGAGGACCACTTTTCAAAGCCAGCCTGGACAGGAAAGTCCATGAGACTCTTATCTCCAATAAACTACTCAGAAAAAGCCAGAAGTGGTGCTGTGACTCAAGTCACAGCTCAAGTCACCTTGAGCACAGAGAGGCTCAGGGACAGGAGCCCAGGCCCTGAGTTCAAGCCCCAGGACCAACAAAAGAAGAAGAAAGAAGGAGAGGAGGAGGAAGAAGAAGAAGAGGAGGAGGAAAGGAAGGAAGGAAGGAAGGAAGGAAGGAAGGAAGGAAGGAAGGAAGGAAGGAAGGAAGGAAGGAAGGACAGGAGGAGGGGGAGGGGGAGGGAGATGGGAAGGGGGAGGGGAAACGGGATTTACCTCAACATAATAAAGGCTGTATACAACAAAACTATCATAGACATTGTACTAAGTAAGGGGAAAAGCATTTCCTCTAAAATCAAGAATGAGACTAGGGTGTCCATAGTATGCTTGAATCCTTAGCCAGAGTAATAAGAAATAAAAGAGATATAAATATGAAAGGAAGAAGCTGATCTCAATTTGCAAACAATGTAATCCTATACTTCAAAGATTCTAAAGGCTTTACCACAAAATTCTCTGGCAAATGCTTTCAGCAAAGTAGCAGGATAAAATCAACATAAAATAGGTAAACTTTTCTGTATACTAACAATGAACACGCTGAGAAAGACAACAGGAATACAAAGCCATTCACAGTAGGTTCAAAAATAAAGTACCTGGGAATATACTAAGGATATGGAAGAGTTCTACAATGAAAACTATGAAACACTGAGAACAAGAAACTAAAGAAGGGGCTGGGGATATGGCCTAGTGGCAAGAGTGCTTGCCTCGTATACATGAGTCCCTGGGTTCAATTCCCCAGCACCACATATACAGAAAATGGCCAGAAGCAGCGCTGTGGCTCAAGTGGCAGAGTGCTAGCCTTGAGCAAAAAAGAAGCCAGGGACAGTGCTCAGGCCCTGAGTCCAAGCCCCAGGACTGGCCAAAAAAAAAAAAAAAAGAAAAAAAGAAACTAAAGAAGGCCTAGAAGCTGGAAAGACCACCCACATGCATGGATTGTTGGAATTTATATTGGGAAAGTGATTGTATTACTGAAAGCAATCTACAGATTCAACATAAACCCCATCAAATTCCTGTTATTATTCACATCCATAGTAAAAAAAAAAAAAAGCAATCTAAAAGTTCATTTGTAAGCACAAAAGACTCCAAATAACAACAGCAATCTTGAACAAAAAGAGTCATACTAGAAGTATTACGATACCTGCCTTCAAATTATACCCCAGAGGGCTGGGGATGTGGCCTAGTGGCAAGAGAGCTTGCCTCATATACATGAAGCCCTGGGTTCAATTCCCCAGCACCATATATACAGAAAATGGCCAGAAGTGGTGCTGTGGCCCAAGTGGCAGAGTGCTAGCCTTGAGCAAAGAGAAGCCAGGGACAGTGCTCAGGCCCTGAGTCCAAGGCCCAGGACTGGCCAAAAAATAAAACCCAAACAAACAAACAAGAAAATAAAAAAAAAACCCCTCCAATTTCACAAATTATACTACAGAGCCATAGTTACAAAAACAGCATGGTATTGGCACAAAACCGTACACCCACAGATTAGTGGAGTTGAATAGAGAATTCAGAAATAAATTTGTGTGGTTACAGCCGTCTGATTCTCAACAAAGATGAGCAAAGATGCCTTGCTGTAATGGAGGAAAGCTACACTTGCCCTTGGAGAATATGGACAGTAGAGCCCTCTCTCTCATTGTGCATAAAAATCTTTCAAAATAGGTCAAAGACCTTAATGTAAGACTTGAAACTTGGTAACTACCCCAGGGAAAATAAAGGCATGGACAACTTTCTGAGTAAGACTCCAGCAGCTCAGAAGATAAGAGCAAGAACAGACAAATGATATTGCTCCAGATTCAAAAGCATCTGCATGTCCAAGGAAATGAGTTTGAGTAAAGAAAAAGCATACCGAATTGGAAGCACTCTCTGCCAACCATCTGATGAGGGATTAACGTCCAGAATATGTAAACTGCTCAATAAAATTAAACAGCCAAAGAGCAAGTAGCCCAATGAATGGCAAATGAATTGAGAGACTGACTGTTCTTGAGAGAAGAAGTGCAAATGGCCAATAATTACATAAGGAAGGGTTGGACATCCTTAGCCATAAATCAAAATGACATCATGATTCATCTCACCCCAGGCAGAATGGCACTCATGGAGAAAAACAACAGAAAATGCTTGCAAAGATGCTGGCGAGGATGCAGAAAGGAAACTAACTTGTCCACTGCAGGGGGGGATGTAAATGAGTGCAACCACTGGGGAAATCCGTATGGAGGCCCTTCAGAAAAAACGAAAATGAAAACTACTGTATGATTTTGTTGTACCGCATCTGGGGCATAAAGAAAATATACGTCCACGGTGTTATGCACCATTGCCAAACAGTGAAATGGAATCAATCTGAGCACCCATCAAGCAAGGAGTGGATAAAGAAAAATAAGTGTCTCTCTCTCTCTCTCCTCCCTCCCTCCCTTTCTCCTCTCTCTCTCTCTCTCTCTCTCTCTCTCTCTCTCTCTCTCTCTCTCTCTCTCTCTCACACACACACACAGAGAATATTATTCAATCATAAAGAACGTAATTACATCATTTGCAGGAAGGAATTGAAGATTGTGCTAAGTGAAATAATCCAGACTCAGAGGTAAATATCTCATATGTTTTTGCTCATAGATGGAATGTAGATTTGGGAGGAGAGCCATTGGGGGAAGATGGGGAGAGAGTATGATGAAAGTAAGTTGTACACATGCACCTTAGTACCAAAGAAAGTCACATGTGATCTTGAATGTTCATTAAAAGGCCCCATGAACTGAGAACCAATGGCTCATGCCTGTAATTCTAGCTACTCTGGATCTGGAGGCTGGGACCTGAGGATAGAGGTTCAAAGCCAGCCTGGGCACCAAAAAAGAAAAAAAAACAACCACCTGAAAGTAGAGCTGTGGCCCAAGTGGTAGAGTGCTAGCTTGAAGTGAAATAGCTGAGGGACAGCACCGAGGTGCTGAGTTCAAGCCCCAGGACGGACACACACACACACACACACACACACACACACACACACACGTCATAGCCAATGAAGTATTAGCAGCACACAATAGTGAATTTAAATTAGGCCTTGGCATCTTCCCAAAGCTAGAATGTTCCATTTGCCACAGCCATGCGTGGAGAGGTGCTCACCGGGCTTTATGCAGATAAGACGAGCATATGTTTTTTTGTTGTACAAGTGAAGCATGCTTGATCCAGGTGTATTTCTGCAGGGCCAGGTGTGTTTCTGCACAGTAGACTTCATCCTTAGTCTTTCAGTAGCATCTGATCCGATCAGGATGCATTGGCATCGTTTCCCTCATGCCCCAGGGCAGGCCGGCCAGCTGCACCAGCCAGCCACGGCCACAGGGGGGCAGAGCTTTCTAGCGTGTGCGTCTTGGCCTTGGTGAGGCCATCTAGCTTGGGTCCTCTGTGGTTAGAACACTTTACGCCATTGTTCCTGATTCTAGCCCATCAGGGCTCGGCTGCAGTTGCTGTGGAAATGCAAGTGGTAGAACTTTTCCAGTCAAGTTATTTTGGTTGATTGGCTTGCTGGGAGCAGCTGGGCCGGAAGCAGTGTTACTGGTATTTCCTAGGACAGTTGTGGAAATTCAGGCCACCCTGTGCTGGTTGCAAGGTGATTTCTAAACATAACACCCAGTTCCTTGGTTGCATGGGATAAAAATGAGAAAGCCAGGGATTTAGCCAAAGGAAGCTAATAACATTAGTGAAAGTTCAGATTCTTCCATGTTGTTCCAGGCTTGTTTTTCCAGTACATTCCACCTTATTTTTACTTTGCTCCACCTTATTTTTACTTTGCTTTATTTCATCAATACCATACTTAAGGCAAACTCTGAAAGCCATAAATGTCTCTAAGCCTAAATCCTTTAGTACTTGCATTATATATAATGCATATGATTATGAAATGTAATGGAATGATTGCTAGTACTGTGGTTTGCCAACCCTGAAAGAATACTGTCAATTTCACAACTCAGAACACTTCTCATTCCTTAAAATAAGTGGTAAATGGCTGGGTACCAGTGGCTCACACCTGTAACCCTAACTACTCAGGAGATTGAGATCTGAGGATAGTGGTTCAAAGCCAGCCCGAACAGAAAAGTCCCCATGAGACCCTTATTTCCAATGAACCACTCAAAAATAGGAGGTGGAGCTGTGCCTCAAAGTGGTAGAGCACTAGCCTTGAGCAAAAGAGCTCAGGGACAGCGCCCAGGCCCTGAGTTCAACTTCCATGACCAAAAATAAATAAATACATAGTGAATGAGCCACTTACTATAATAAGTGCGTATCGGCCCTTGGTGTGATGAGAACTCAATTGGAAATAGGTAGAAAATGAGAAGAAACCAGTGACCAGGGAGGGCTCTTAGGGTTTGAGTGGTTTGGGGTCTCGAGGATTTTGTCAAGCCTAGGGTGGATTTCACCAGGTAAGGGCAGTCCTTAGATCATGGCAGACCTTCTGTTCAGCCAGTTAGTGGTAGTGATACAAGTCTGGGAGGATTCTTTCTTTTTCCGTGCTGGGGATGGAGCCTAGAGCTCCATGCAGGCTAAGCAATTACTCTGCCATTGAGCTACACACCCAGGCCGAGGAGAAACCCTTTATAATTCCTGAGATGAAGGAATAACCTGGTCTCCCGTGAGAGTGTTCATTGGCCAGGCTTTGGATTGGGCTACAGTCCCAGGAAAGACACAGCAGAGACAGAGTGGAGCAGTTAGCGTTGCAGGGGTGGGGAAGGCGGCCTCAGGAGAGGAGTCAGTGGTTCTCTGGATTCAAGCCGAGGAAGGTAGGAGGCTGGCCAAGGAGGGCTTAGGAAATGGGCTGGGGCAGAAGCAACAAGGAGTGAGTACCAATCTGGGGAGTTGGTGACCAGCAGAGGCAGGCACTGCCCCCATGGGTGAGGCATGGTGCTAGGGACAGAGCATTCCACTGTATTCGGCATTTGGTTGTTAAATGTTTACTATAGAAATGTTTAATTTCAACACATGCTAATATTGTGTGTGTGTGCGTGCGCGTGCGTGCGCGCATGTACCAGTACCAGAGCTTGAACTCAAGGCCGCGAGCATTCCATTGCCCATTTTCTTCTTGGCTGGCTCTCTACCACTTGAGCCTCACTTCCACTTCTGGCTTTTTGTTGGATAATAGAAGAGTCTCTCAGATTTGTCTGCTTGGTCTGGTTCCAAACCATGATCCTCAGCTCTCAGCCTTCTGAGTGGCTAGATTACAGGTACGAGCCGCCCTATGCTACTGTTTAACACGGGATGGTATTGAACATCTCTTTACCCCTAGGGGAAGTCTTGGAGGTACCAAAGGGTGAAGGGACATGGATGGAGAGCTCTGGTGCTGCGGGTGTGGACAGATGGACTCTAATGCGCAGAAGAGGGGGACCCCCACAAAGCAGGAGTCCAAGAGTCACCTCAGTGAATTGGGTGGGGCTGGGAGGCTGAGCCCCATAGAGATTGAACATAGAGATCTCCACCTGGAGAAGGGAGAAAGCAGGGATTCTAAAGAGAGTGGCAATAGAAGATCGCCGCAGGACTGGGCATGCGCGTGGGGACAGGCCCAGGGCCAGCCATGTGCAATGCCATCCAGAGGAATGTGTCAGCCTGGGTGCCACAAGGCGTGTGCAGTGGCAGATGGGGGGAGAGCTGGACTGCAAGGTGATGGGCCGGTGATGTATGGAGGTGAATCGGAAGGGGTGAGGGAGGAAGGAGGCCCAGAAATACCAGAGCTTAGAGTTTTGAGGTCAGCAGGAAAGGTAGACACAAAAATCAGGTGTGGCTCTGGGAATGGAATGGGGGGGTCAAGTCATCCCAGGCCAGGTAAAGCCAGGAATGCAGAGTCCTTTGGAATGATGGCAGAGTGGATTAGCCAGCCTCAGTTTCCCACTTCCCCATAGTCCTTTCCTGATGGTGCTTAGCCTGGTGCTGCTCCAGGATGCTTCAAATGCCCCCAGCACCTCAAGGGAGAGGGAAAGAGTTCCCTTTAATACCTGACAAGAATTGTTGAGAGAGATAAGGCTTTAGGGGGGCATGGTCCTGGCAGAGCAGGTCACTCAGCAAAACATTCATAGGGTAAATGTGAAGGATTTAAATGTGGGAATCTGGATACTTTGAGAGAAGAAAAAGATGATGATGGGTGGGGGGGCAGTTGAGATAGTTAAGTGCTAACATGAACCAGGAGATCTCCAGTGTGGTGGGGGGCGGGGGAGGGACCTGAGAGAAGACGCCTCTGAGCAGATGGCAGAAGCATCTCAGGAATGTGGCCTAATGCCAGTCCAGGAAGCGCTCTGACTTCACATCTAACCTTCCCAGAGAGTCAGAAAAATCTCAGTTCCCCTGCAATGACCCAGCTCCCACATGATCTTCAAGAGTGCTGGCCTTAACTGACAAATGTATTTTACTGTACAGGAAGCCTGTAGCTATTTCAGAGGCTGAAATGGTGGAACATTTTGAAATCCACAAATAAAAAAATCTTTGTGAGCTTCACTTCCTGTCATCATACTGACTCGCCACACCAACCCTGTCCACAACAAAGCTCCTAATTAGCTTTTGCCTCTAATATGTGCTTATAGTTGAAGTTGGAAAACCACTTTAGAAGTGGGTGTTTTTTTTTTCAGTTGAGACTTTAGTTATGTGTATACTAAGAAGGGAAATGTTCTCTCTTTTATTACTTATAAACTTTAGATTTTTATTTTTAGGGACTAGTTCAGGAGATAGTAAGTGTTCCTTCTTGTTTCTCCAGTTGACTGGGTCATGACCCAAGGATATGTTCATCACTGTTTTCCTTGGTGTCACTCAAGGTGAGACTGGCCTCTGATAGGCTAGCAGGGAACTGAGGGATTGGGTGGGGTTGGCTTCTGATAGGCCAGCAGAAACTGTGGGTTGGGTGGGGCTGGCTTCTAAATGACCAGCAGAAACTGTGGGGTTGGGTGGGACTGGCTTCTGATAGGCCAGCTGGAACTGGGGGTTGGGTGGGGGCTGGCTTCTGGTAGGTCAGCAGGGACCTAACGGGTTGGGTGGGGCTGGCTTCTGGTAGGCCATCAGGAAAGGGTTGGGATGTGGGAAGTGTTGGAAGGTCATTGGGGGCCTAGCCCTACTTCTGTGTTCCAGGTGAGCCTCCTCCTCAATATAAATTATCTAAAGTGCCATGACTCATCCTACTCTGTTTAATCACAGATGTGTAGGATACTCGGGCTGGGTGATTTCACCTTGAATAGTTTTTGCTTTTAGTTCTGCCTCTTAAACTAGCAATTAATGCAGGTAAGCATGTAGCTGCAGAATCAGATGTTGCCTGCAGCACTCTATGCACGGGGCACCTGTATTATCTAGCAAAATAAGAGTGGAAATAAACTAATAGACTGCCTCTTTAGAGAAAGCAAGAACTTGTCCAACTTTTGGCTTGGTACTTCAGTAGCTTTTAAAGGCCTTTTGTGCCAGTTTGTATGAAGGCACTCAAGTCACTGGTCTTGGGTCTCATGCTGTGACTGAGCTAAAGGAATGATACAGTGCAGGTGATCAATGGAGCTTCTTCATTTAAGTTGCATTTTGCATGTCCTGGCATTTCAATGGTTAAGCTCACCTAGCCCGAGAGGCTTCCTCTCTCCATCAGCTTGCTGTACCTTTAGGCTCATGCCCTGTAATATAACTACTCAGGAGGCTGAGGTCTGGGAATCACTGTTCAAACCCAGCCTGGACAAACTCATCTGATAGACACTTATCTCCAGTTAATCAGCATAAAGCTGGAAGTGGAGGCATGGCCCAAGAGGTAGGAGCACCATCTGTGAGCAAAAAAACAACGAAGGGAGTTCATGTCTTGAATTCAATAGTCCAGTACAAAACCAAAATAAAAGACAGAAAACCACTATATAGCCCAGACTGACCTAAAGATTTTGATCCTCCTACCTCAGCATGTAGACTACTAGGATTACAGGTGTGAGTTACTGTGCCCAGCCTTCATGCTAACCCTTTATCACCACTCATTCTCTTAGCTCTCATTCTCCTTAGCACTCTTAGCATGATAGAGCAGTTGACTACTATTGTCTTACTGAAATTCTTCCGCAGCATTCCAGTTCTCCTGTCTCTCTGTCTCTCTGATTGTGCCTTAACTTTCAGCATCTTCGTATGGTTCTTACCCTAGCCTTTAAATGTGTTGTGTGTATGTATACCCATATGTCTTTGTTAATACAAACAAGGCCGGGAGCTGGGTATCCATGGCTCATGCCTGTAATCCTAGATACATACTCAGGAAGCTGACATCTGAGGATCACAATTTGAAGCCAGCACAGGCAGGAAAGGCCCCATGAGATTCTTATCTTTAATAAATTAACCAGAAAAAGCTGAAGTGGAGCTGTGGCTCAAGTGGTAGAGCACTATCCCTGAGCAAAAGCAGCTCAGGAACAGATCCCAGGCCCAGACTTCAAGCCTCAGGACTGGAAAACAACAAGAAACAACGCATAGAAAAAAAAAAAAAAAGGCAAAATACTGATCAGGATGGTGTGTGTGTGTGTGTGTGTGTGTGTGTGTGTGTGTGTGGTGTGTTGGTGTGTGCATACAGGCATACATGGCAACACAAGAGATTATTAATGCCTATATGTTTTCTGTGTTTGCTTTGTTTTCATTTTAGCATTTAATCACCAAATATTTTAGATACATATTTAAATATCTTTACAAGTTGGTACATTGTCATGATTTATAATCATAAAACAGTTACAGTGAGCCAGGAGCTGGTGGCTCAAGCCTGCAGCTCCTCCTCCTCCTCCTCCTCCGACCTCCTCCGCCTCCTCCTCCTCCTCCTCCTCCTCCTCCTCCTCCTCCTCCTCTCCTCCTCCTCCTCCTCCTCCTCCTCCTCCTCCTCCTCCTCCTCCTCCTCCTCCTCCTCCTCCTCCTCCTCCTCCTCCTCCTCCTCCTCCTCCTCCTCCTCCTCCTCCTCCTCCTCCTCCTCCTCCTCCTCCTCCCTCCTCCTCCTCCTCCTCCTCCTCCTCCTCCTCCTCCTCCTCCTCCTCCTCCTCCTCCTCCTCCTCCTCCTCCTCCTCCTCCTCCTCCTCCTCCTCCTCCCTCCTCCTCCTCCTCCTCCTCCTCCTCCTCCTCCTCCTCCTCCTCCTCCTCCTCCTCCTCCTCCTCCTCCTCCTCCTCCTCCTCCTCCTCCTCCTCCTCCTCCTCCTCCTCCTCCTCCTCTCCTCCTCCTCCTCCTCCTCCTCCTCCTCCTCCTCCTCCTCCTCCTCCTCCTCCTCCTCCTCCTCCTCCTCCTCCTCCTCCTCCTCCTCCTCTCCTCCTCCTCCTCCTCCTCCTCCTCCT
The DNA here is from genome assembly GCF_023159225.1 of Perognathus longimembris pacificus. Taxonomy (NCBI): domain Eukaryota; kingdom Metazoa; phylum Chordata; class Mammalia; order Rodentia; family Heteromyidae; genus Perognathus; species Perognathus longimembris. The sequence continues at coordinate 38,329,816 of NC_063180.1, forward strand.
CCTCCTCCTCCTCCTCCTCCTCCTCCTCCTCCTCCTCCTCCTCCTCCTCCTCCTCCTCCTCCTCCTCCTCCTCCTCCTCCTCCTCCTCCTCCTCCTCCTCCTCCTCCTCCTCCTCCTCCTCCTCCTCCTCCTCCTCCTCCTCCTCCTCCTCCTCCCTCCTCTCCATTTTGCCAGTCCTCCAGCTTAAACTCAGGGCCTGAGCACTGTCCCTGGCTTCTTTTGCTCAAGGCTAGCACCCTACCTCTTGAGCCACAGCACCACTTCTGGCTTTTTCTATATATGTGGTGCTGAGGAATCGAACCCAGGGCTCCATGCATGCTAGGCAAGCACTCTATCCCAGAGCCACATTCCTAGACCTATTTGTGAGATTTTTGAGTAGTTATAGGAATAGAACAAAGATGACACAGCATCGCTTAAAAAAAATACCCTTTCTTTTCTAAGCTCTGAATTTGTTTTCTGTACTCAATTTTCACAAAAATACTTTTATTTACTTGACATCACTTTTAACTATGTTTCTTTGGGTTTCCAGTAAAATATGTAACTTTGGTCTTTTGCTTATTCTGCTAGTGGGGGTTTGGGTTATACCATAATAAACTATACCTGCTACCCAGGCCGATTCCACCTTCCTTCCGTCCCCCTCTTCCTCTCCCTCCCTCTCTAATTCCCTCCCAGGCTTTCCTTGCACCAGAGGTGCTGTACAGGGATCTGCCCTTGAGTTAAGCAAGGCGCCCAAGAAAAGAAAAGCTCCCAAGTAAATGCAAGGAGAAGGTAGAGAACAGAGGGTGCTGGCCACAGACCAAGGAGCCAATTTACTTTTTGCCTGTCTCTCCCTGATAGCCAAGATTTGCCTGTCAGTAATAAAAACCACTGATCTTTACCCTTTGAGTGGGCAAATTTTATGGTGTGTGAAATATACCTCAATAAAACTATAAAAGAGAGAGAGAGAGAGAGAGAGAGAGAGAGAGAGAGATCTGCCTATCAGAATTGCTGGAGGAGAGTGCATTAGAGACCCCTGGCCTCCTCCTGGCTCCCCAAATCCTGCCTGTGGCATGTGCTGGCTATAGTTGGATCTGGAAGGGATCATGTGTTAAAGACTTGGTTCCCAGGTGCTGCTGGGAGGGGGCAGTAGCTTTAAGGACTGGGCTTAGTTGGAGCCCTTTGGTTATTGTGGATGAGGGTTGTGAGGCACTGGGACCTGCCTCTGCCTTCCCACATCCCAGCTGGTGATGTGAGCAGCCCTGTGCTGCCATGCTCTGCCTCCCTACAGACCCAAAGGCAATGAGGCCAAGGGACCATGGACTGAAACCTCTGAAACTGTGTGTCAGTGTCAACCTCTGCTCCTTGTAAGCTGATTGTCTCAGGGTTTTGTTGTTGTTGTGGTGGTGGTGGTGGTTGTGGTTGTTATTGATCATGGTGCTTGAATTTGGGGCCTGGGTGCTGTCCATGAGCTTTTTTTGCTTAAGGCTAGTGCTCTACCATTTGAACCATACTGACACGTCTGGTTTTCTGATGACTAATTGGAGATAAGCGTCTCACGGACTTTCTGGCCTGGGCTGACTTTGAACCATGATCCTTGGATTTCAGCCCCCTGAGTAGCTAGGATTATAGACATGAGCCATTGGCACCCAGAGTGTCTCAGGTATTTTGTTACAGTGGTGGGAACCTGACTAACAGAGAATGACTAACTGATACTTCCCAGGGAAGTACATGCAAAACAATGTGGATATGTGTATGTGTCTTAGAATTTGTAATTATGGCTCGGCATTGGTAGCTCTTGCCTGTAATCTTAGCTACTCAGAAGGTTGAGATCTGAGGATCACAGTTCAAGCCAGCCTGGGCAGGAAAGGCTGTGAGACTCTAATTAACCACCAGAAAACCAGAAGTAGAGCTGTGGCTTAAAGTGGTAGAGTGCTAGCCTTGAGCACAAAGAGGCTCAGGGACATCACCCAGGCCCTAAGTTAAAGCCCCACAACCAATCAGAAAGAAAGATTGGTTTATAGTTATCACCAGAGCAGAAAATTGACTTAAAAATGTTTTACAAAGGCAACCAAGAAGAAGGACCACACTTCATCTGTGATGAGTTTCTGCCCAGGAGAAATGCCCTTATCTTCTGACAGTGAGGAAGCTTAGGCGTGAGGATGCTGAGGAGCTTGTTGAGTCACCAGGCAGAAGAGCCTGCTGCTGTTAACCCCCCACAGCACTGGTGGCCCATGTGTCAGAGGGCCTGAGGGGACCCCTCTGCTCTGGGAGATGGGTGGAGCTACAGGAAAGAGGGGCCTGTGGAGGGACTGAGTGTCAGCCTCATTCCAGGAGTGTTTGGTCCTCTCATGCTGGGTGACCATTGGGCAACATGGCAACAACAGAGGGAGACATCTATGGAAAATAATGTACCATGTTCTGAAAACAAGGCAGCATTTGTACTGAGCCTGCAGAACAGCATAGAGGTAGGTGGTTTCTTGGTCCATGTCCTGTTGCTGTGGGAAGCACCAGGGAAGAACACAGCTCCAGGGTAGTGTGTGAGGCCCTGGCTTCGCTTTCCAGCACTGTGAGAACAGACAGCAAGCAGAACAGGATGCTGATGCCAAGTATTCTATAAAGGCACAGAGGTTATTTGGCTCACTGTTCTTGAGGGGGCAAATTGCAGGAGCATGGCACCAGTCTGATCTGCTGATGAGGGGCCTTGCTGCGCCACTGAGGGCATGGTGAGGTGAGACACAGCCAGCTAGCTGGAGAGAGCTTGCTCCCCTGATAATCCGCTGATCTGTGAGTGGATTAATCCATTCTAGGGGGCAGAGCCCCTCCCCCCAACCCAGTCGCTTCTTAAAGGCCCCACCACCCCACAGTGCCATTTTGGAAGGAACATACTTGGTTACTGAACCACACTTTAATGACTGAGGTTCAAGTGGCTATATTAGAGACAGCAGGTGGGGTATTTGGTGTGACTGATGCCCACTCAGGTGGACACAGCCAGCATTCCCCGGGGATTATAGCCTGGCTGTTTACCGTCCTTCCAGCAAGTGCTCAGAGGCTTTTCAGCCGTACATTCCACCACTGAAAGCTAAGAATGTTGGAATTTCAGTATGGTGACTTGTCAGGCTGTCCTGGTAGTCCAGGCCTTACCAGCATTCCTCAGATAACAGTGTGCCTGCTGAGCCTGGGGTCAGATCTCAGTTCAGGAGAACAACCAAGTTAACATTCATGGTTTAATCCATGACAAAGTGCCTATGAGTGGCCACCTGATCCTCAGATCAGCCCCTGTGGGGTGGCCACAGTGCACCAGATGCCATGCTCTCAAGGGAGAGGGGCGGTACCTGGAAAAAAATGTGTTCCATGCTCATGTTGTAGATGTGCATTCATAGACGCAGTAGGGCTCATGTTGTGTGTGTGTGGATACATGTGTATGTGTGTGTATGTGTACAGGTGGGAGAGTGGACACACTTATCTTACACCTTTTTCACATAAGGATTGTGAATATTCTTTACATCTCTGACTCTTCAAAAATGTTTTCCTTCCTTCCTTCCTTCCTTCCTTCCTTCCTTCCTTCCTTCCTTCCTTCCTTCCATTTTTTTTGCTATTCCTTGATTCTTACATGGTTTAATGTTTAAACCATGATGAGATAATACCTCTCCCCAGCTATTAGCAAAAAGATATATCTCACACACACACACACACACACCACACACACACACACACACACCCCAAAAATAAAACAGCCTGGCTCACCCCTGTAATCCTAGCTACTCAGGAGCCTGAGATCTGAGGTTCCAGGTTCAAAAAGCCAGCTCAGGCAAGAAAGTCCTTGAGACTTACCTGCAGCTAACTACCACAATTTGGTACTGGGCCTGTGGCTCCAGTAGTAGAGTACCAGCCTTGAGTAATAAAGCTCAAGAACAATGCCCAGGTCCTGAGTTCAAGCCCCAGAACACACACACACATACACACACACACACACACACACACTCTGCTGGAAAGAATAGAAAGAGAAACTCCCATATAGCGTTGGTGGGAATGTGAACTAGGTATAGCCATTATAGAAAAAGGTGTGGAGGTGCAACAATACACCCCCAAATCCTGTGTAGTTTAGCAAAACCTTCATACCTGGGTGTAGACCCTGGGTATAGTCACTCCCATGACTTTCAGTAGCCAGGCTGTGGAGTCAGATTTAAATGTCCATCAGTGCATGGATGGATAATGAAAGCGTGGTGTTTAATATACCAGGGGAAACTGTTCAGCCATGAAAAGAATTGACTCCTGTCATTTGGCACAACATGAATGGATCTGGAGGACATTGTGTTAAGTGAAATAAGCCAGGCACAGAAAGACAGAGACGGTGTGATCTTGCTCATCGTGGAATGGAAAATCATAGATTGCGTAACAATTGAGAATGGAATACTGGCTACCAGAGACTGTGGGGTGAGAGGATTAGACCAGGTTCAGTGAGTTCAGTGTTATAGCGAGATAGGGGGAAGGAGTTCTGGCATAGGGTTCATCAGGATGAATACAAATAGTGGTGATGCAGTGAGCCCTTGGGGAATGCTCCCATTTCAATTATGCCCCATCCGAAGAAAGGCTTGTAAGTCTGTGGCTGGGGCAGGGAGTTGAGGTCCTGTTTGGGAGCAGTGATCATGAGTGAGAGAAGCAGTACAGTGTTTAGTTATGTATTCGCCCTGGCATCTGTATGTTTCTAATGACTGCACAGCAGGAGTCCTTTTTATGAATGGACCCTGGTTTCTCTACTCTAACTGTTATTCGAGGACGTGAGTTTTTCCTTGCCTTCGTTATTGCACACTGCAAACTGCCTTTGCCTTTGAACTTAGGACCTGGGCTCTGTCCCTGAGCTTTTGTGCTCAAGGCCAGGGCTCTGCCAACTTTGAGCCACAGCACCACTCCCAGTGATTAATTGGAGATAAGCATCTCATGGACTTTTCCTGCCCAGACTGCCCTCAAACCTGCATCCTCATATCTCAGCCTCCTGAGTAGCTAGGATTACAAGACTGAGCCACCAATGCCTGGCTCCTTTGAACATTTTTATGGCTGTGTTCTCTGGGTAAATATCTAGAAGTAGGCTTAGTGGCCAAGGAGTATGTCTATGTCTGTCTGTCTGTCTGTCTGTCTATCCATCCATTTCTCTGTTTGCTGCTTGTGTTGGAGGACAGTGAACCCAGGGCCTTACACATACTAAGCAAGTACTGTACTATTGAGCTCCATCCTCAGTATTCAATTTACATTAAAAGAACTTTTCACATAAGTTAACTGTACAAAGAGGCTTCATTATGACATTTGCAACCTGGATATAATATACTTGGATCAAATTCAGCTCCTCTATATTACTCCTCATTGGTTCACATTTTGATACATTTTGCTATCCCCAAAGGCAAAGGAACTTGCATACCAACCAGAAGTTCACATATCCACATATCTTCATTATATAAATGGTCCATTGAGCTGGGGGAGTAGCTTTAGTGGTAGACAGCACTTGCCTAGCATGTGTGAAGCTCTAGGTTCAATCCCCAGTGCTGCCACAAACAAGCAAAAATAGATTGTGTGTGTGTGTGTGTGTGTGTGTGTGTGTGTGTGTGTGTGTGTGTGTACATACTCTGGTACTGAGGCTTGAGCTCTTACTTGGCATTTTTTTTTGCCAGTCCTGGGCCTTGGACTCAGGGCCTGAGCACTGTCCCTGGCTTCCTTTTGGCTCAAGGCTAGCACTCTGCCACTTGAGCCACAGCGCCGCTTCTGGCCGTTTTTTCTGTATATGTGGTGCTGGGGAATCAAACCCAGGGCCTCATGTATACGAGGCAAGCTCTCTTGCCACTAGGCCATATCCCCAGCCCTTGCTTGGCATTTTTGCTCAAGGCTGGTGCTGTGCTTCCATTCCCAGATTTTCTGAGGTTAATTGGAGGTGGACTTGTCTGTCTGAGCTGGCTCCAAACTGTGATCTTCAGATCTCAGCCTCTTGAGTGGCTAGGATTTCAGGCGTGAGCCTCTGGTGCCTAGCTCAATGTTGATATTAATATGTCGTGATTTTATATGTGAAAAATTGTTCATCTGTGTTGCTTCTATTTGGGAGCACAGTTTTCTTTATATACTTTTTCCCCCATTTCCATTGTTTCTTTTCTTTTACATTTGCTACTAAGCTTTTAAGTAGAAGTTTGCAATTTTCATACAATCAGGTATTTTAGATTTTCTATTTCATTCCACTGCTTTAAGTGTAATTACGATTTTAATGGTAATCTTATTACTATTAATTACCATCATTCCACTATTAACCTGTTCATTATCCCATTATCATTTTCTTTGATTGCTCTCGTACCATTTTCTTACTATTCTTTTCCCTGTGGTGTCTCATAACCATTTAATTTCTCTTTAAAACGCCACCTTCAGTGTTACTCTTCAAAATATTTATTCTTCTTGAGAGAAGAAACTTACAACCCTCAATTAGACAGTCTCCCAAGCAGCTAACCCTTGCTTTTTCACACCAATCATTTCCTTTCACTTAACTAATTTTAGAAGATTCTTAACTGCTAATTGAAGATTTTCTTAGAAACTTAAAAAAATAAATGTAGCCCTTTACAAAAGGGTTGTGTGTAGCCCAAGAGTTTATCTGTGAATTTGCAAATGAAAGAGTAGTCCTGGTGAGAAAAGGTGTCCTTGAGCTTGGGGAAAACTGCAGCTCTACCAGGTAATTTCCACATAGAGGACAGGAAATATTGCATTGAGGCATAAATGATAAGAAGCTACTACCACAAAAATGCAAAAATTGCTGGGGACCGGGTCTTCACATGTGTAAGTCCAGCTACTCAGGAGGCTGAGATCTGAGGATTGCATGTTCCAAGTCAGTTTGGGCCGAAAAGGTCAGGAACAGTGCCTAAGACCTGAGTTCACACACACACACACACACACACACACACACAGAGCAAAACTTCTTATTCACCAAAATAAAATAAATGTTAAGGGCGGGGGCAGGCAGAAGCAAAAGCAAAACAAAATAGGCTCATTAAGCATTATACAAATCATTCATATTGATAAATGCAAATAAGTTTATGTTACTATTAAGAGGCAAATATTCTTGGGCCTTGCATGTGGCTCAGTGGTAGAACTTGCTACGTTTAGCATGTGCAGGGCCCTGAGTTCAACCCCAGTACCTTGCAACCACCACCACAAAAGGTAAAGATTCTCAGATAGAAAAATTAACATGTAGTTCTGTGTGCACAGACACATTTAAAAGAAAGTGATTCACGTGTGTCAGCATAAAGGAAGATAGGCTGGGAAAATAGTTTAGAAAGAAAGTGTTGCAGTCAGACAAGGTAAAATTGAAGCCATGGAAGCATCTCAGGAGACAGATACTGTATCTAAGGCTGAGGTTCTGTGGTAGGAAGCAATGACATGAACTCTCATGCTCTCAACCTAGAGGTAGCTTTCTTGGGAACAGAAGAACAGAGAAGTGCCATCACGCTAATAATAGAGGCTTTTTTTTTTTTTTTTTTTTTTGGTCATGGGGTTTGAACTCAGGGCCTGAGCATTGTTCCTGAGCTCTTTTGCTCAAGGTTAGGCCTCTACTGTTTTGAGCTACAGCACCACTTCCAGTGTTCTGGTGATTAATTAGAGATAAGAGTCTCATAGATGTTCCTGCCTGGGCTGGCTTTGAACTGTGATCCTTGGATCTTAGCCTCCTGAGTAGCTAGGGAAAAAACTGTGTATCCTGTACAGATTGTACATTAAAATTTCAAGTGCACCGTATACCAGTGGATCTTATGTTAGTTGATTGTAAAAGAAGGTCTTAAAATGCAAATGATTTTATTCTTCTATTTTCTTTTGTGTCAGTAATGTGGTTTCAGTTCTCTTGCTCCAAGCTGGCATTCTGCCACTTTAGCCGTACCTCCACTTTCCGTTATTTGCTGGCTAATTGGAGATAGAGTCTGATTTGTCTGCCTGGGCTGGCTTTGAACCATAATCCTCAGATCTCACCTCCTGAGTTGCTAGGATTACCAGTGTGAGCCACTGGTTCCTGGCTTCAAGTCATTTGGAGAATTCGAAATCAAACAGCATTTTCTGGGACAGACTTGAGCACTGGAAACCAGGGTTCCAATCACAGCTCTTCCATTGCTTTGAGATCTCAACAAAACCAGTCACCTCTAGACGCTTCTTTCCTAACTTTAAGGACCTCTTGCCACTTCCTGATAGAGATGATTTCTTTACAAATTATATAAAATGACTGCCAAGTTCAGCTTTAAAAAGTGGTATTTCTTCCTTTCGAGTTTCTGTTAACTAGTCCCGTGAAGTGAGAACGACGCCTTCACACACATGCGCACACATACGCACAATTCCCATTAGCATTCACAGAAGATTCCAGCGTGGAAACCAAGAAGGGAATGCAGAAAGTGGTCCCAGGACTCTCGACCTTTGGTTGCTTTAGAATTTAAGACCAGATGGGCTGTAACTTCTTTACCTCTCTCAGCGGTAGCTTCTTGGTAGCTGGCCCTTACAGTGCAGAGACAGAATGGAATTTAGACCCGAAACAAACCGTCGAGTCAACGCCCTCTGTACACAGGTAGAGGTAGGACAACTTGAGGACATTATTAATTAACTTCCCGGAATGTCTCAGGGCTGCTGAGTGACAGAGCCAGGTGTGACTTTGTTTCCTGTCAAGAGTGACCTCCCAGAAGTGTCACAGGTTTATAATGAAACCAAAGGCTCAAGGAAGAGGAGAGAGGAAGATACCCAATCAGAAAGCTAGAGGATAGAAAGGAGGATCCCTTACCCATCTAGTAATGGAGAAACATACCTGCACATGCCAAGGTTCAAACTCTGAAGTAGGTTTTTTTATTCATGAAAACCTGCCCCAAGCCCTTGGATGGCTAGAACAGATATTCCATCAACTGGCTTATAAACAGCATACACTTATGTCTTCTAGTTTTCACAGATCATGCACCAGGTTTAGTGTCATGAGAACTTGGGGGTTCCCCATCATGGATGGCACCTTCTTGCTGTGTCCTTACATGGTAGAGTGAAGGCAGCTCTCTGGGGTCTCTTTTAATCCCAGTCCTGGGATCTCTACCCTCATGACCTACTGGCCCCTCAGAGTTCCCACTTCTTTTCTTCCAGTACTAGGAGTCAACCCTAGGGCTTGCCTAAGCTAGGCTGGCACTGTACCCCAAGCTGTCATACCCCTTAATGCCATGCATGACCTTTGTGGTTAGGGTTCAACATTTGAATTTTGAGGGGACACACCGAGACCATGAGCAATCTTCAGTCTGGAAAATTTAAAAAACTCTTAAAACTTGGATTTAAAAAAAAAAAGAAAAATACAAACAGAAACTACAGAATCTGGGAAAAATAATGGAACATCAGAGTGTATCCATTTGGAAGTAGTACTTAAGAACTTTTTAAGATAAATGTAACTTTTTTTTAAGATTAGAAAGAAGTGGTGGATGAAGCCTCTGTGGTGATACATCTTTTTGTTTTTATTTTTATATCCCGGTCCTAGGGTTTGAACTCAGGGCCTGGGCACTGTCTCTGAGCTTTTCTGGCTCAAGACTAGCACTCTACAACCTGAGCCACCACTCCACCTCTGGCTCTATGGTGTTAATTAGAGATAAAGAGTCTCATGGATTTTCCTGCCCAAGCTGGCTTTGAACCATAATCATTAGATCTCAGCCTCCTGAGTAGCTAGGATTACAGGCATGAGACACCTGTGCCTGGCTTGTGGTGGTGAATCTCAGCTGCCAGTTAGATCAGATTGAAATGTGCCATGTGTGTATATGAGCACATTTCTGGAGAGGATTAATAGAGAGGGGAGGCCAGCCTAAGTGTGGGCTGGGGGCCACACAGAAGAAAAGAGGAAAATAGTCCCAGAAAACTTCTTCCTGGATAGCATGAGGTGAGCTGCAGTGCCCCTATCAGCCCCTACCCACTATGCAGTCAGTGAGCAGCCTCCTTCCTCTGCACCCTCCCGCTACCAAGATGTTCCACCTCACCCCTGGCCCAGAATAAACGGAGCAAGTACTTGTTACACTGAAGAAAAGTTAACCCAGCATGGAACTGAAAACCGTGATAGAAAACCAAAGAAGGCTGGGCGCCCATGGCTCACGCCTATAATCCTAGCTACTCAGGAGAAAGAGATCTGAGCAAAGGTTCAAAGGCAGCCTAGGCAGGAAAGGCCCTGAGACTCTTATCTCCAGTGAACCACCAGAAAACTGGTGCTGTGGCTGCAAGTAGTAGAGCACTCGCCTTAAGTAACAGAGCTCAGGGACAGCACCTAGGCCCTGAGTTCAAGCCCCATGATCAACAAAGAGAAAAGAAAAGAAAAGAAGACAGAAAGGGTTAATAAATACAACAGCTGGAGCTACATGCAAAACAAAAGAATTAATAAATCAACCAAGATCAGAAAGTGAAAACCTGCCAGCCCACTGAAGAAAATAGGGGAAGAACAGAGTATCTGTGGGAATAAGATAGGACATGAGGAAAGTATGCTATGAAAACAGGAAATTTAAAATGAATGATGACTCTTCCTCACTCTGTACAAATATATGGAAAACCAAGACGACACTGGCAACTTGTTCCAACGATAAAGCTGGCCAAAATTGTTGCCAGTAGAGACAGAAAAATCTAAACAGCCCAATCACAGAAGAGCTTGATTAAAAGTTGCAGGCCCAGATGGCCTCCCAGGGGAATTCTCCCAAATCTTTAAAGCTCAGATAATCCCAACACTATTTAAACTCTTCTAGAGCACAGAAAAAGAGGAACAATTCCAAATTCTTCCAAACGAGTGAACAGACCATTAATATGACTTTAAGTCAAGATAGACTGTACTCCTAAATTGGCAGGTTGAATTGAAATCCTTTCATCCAGCTATTTTGAAATAATTTAAAAATAATGTAAAAGCTAACATGTGATAAAGACTACAAAGACAGAAAGCTCCAGAACAATATTACTTACTCATATTTATCCAGAAATTTTAAGTAAAATGTTAAGAAGTAGAATTCAATGTAGCACTGGTAGCCCATGTCTGTAATCCTAGCTACTCAGGAAGCTGAGAGCTGAGAATTGTAGTTCAAACCAACCTGGGCAGGAAAGTGTGTGAGACTCTTAACTCCAATAAACTACTCAGGAAAAAAAGCCAGAAGTGGTGCTGTGCCTCAAATAGTAGAGGGCTAGCCTTGAGCACAAAAACTTAGGGGCAGTGCCCAGGTCCTGAGTTTAAGCCCCAAGATGGGTACAAAAAGAAGAAAAAGGAAGAAAGGAAGGAGGGAAGGTGGGAGGGAGGGGAGGTGGGATGTTTTGCATGTAGCTCCAGCTGTTGTATTTATTAACCCTTTCTGTCTTCTTTTGCTTGCTTTCTTTTTCTTTCTTTCTTTCCGTTGATCATGGGGCTTGAACTCAGGGCCTGGGCACTGTCCCTGAGCTCTTTCGCTCAAGGGTAGCGCTCTACCACTTTGAGCCACAAGGGAGCTCAAATAAGCTTTATTCCAAGACAAATATGATCTAACCCATTGGTATAATTTATCAAATAAGATTGGGTTTTTGTTTTTTTGGCAGTGCTATGGATGAAACCCAGGGCCTGCTCTCAGGGGCAGTACCAGCCCAAGTACTCAGTGCCAGCCTAATAAATGTGCAATGCTTTCCTTTGTTTCAGTGCTGGGCTCCAAGCCAGGGCCTCATCTGCTGGGCAAATGCTCTACCACTGAACTAATCTTACCCCAGTCTCTTAGATTAGGTCATGTAAGGAGAAAATTTAATTATATGATCATCTCCATAAATGCTCTTCAATAAAAATCATTTAACATTGTTTCAACACATCTTAAAATGCTCAATGCATGGTTGTTTAATGCCGTATTAGCTATTCTCACATATATACTTACATGTTTGTGTGCAAATGGACCTCCAAACCCACATCTTATGTAATAGGGGGGAAACGAGAGTTTTCCTTTCCTAAAGCCAACAACGTAAGGAGTCTATAATGTGGAAATGAAAACATTAAAGTCCTCTCTGTTGGCAGGGTATTATTTCAGAGTGCTGTTGCTGTGACCAATTCCTGAGGGAAATTAGCTGAAAGGGCAGAAAGGTGTGTTGGCTCAGTCATTTCAGAGCTTTCCGTCCATGCTCACTGGCGCTGTTGCTCTGGGCCTGTGGTGGTGCCGTACATCATGGCGGGGAGCACGGGTGGCAGAGCTCTTCAGAAACAGAGACGAGGAGAAGGATGCCCATGTTTCTCTAAAGGGCGTACCTTCTGTGATCTAACTTCCTTCTGCTAGGCCTCACTTCCGAAAGGCCATTCCACTTCCCACTAATGTCCCAGGCTGGGAACCAATCATTTCCTGTATGGCATTTGGGAGACATTTCAGGTCCAAACTGTCGCAAAGATGGAGCGAAATAGAAACCCTGTACTGCTAGGTCTTCATTGGAACTACAAGTGGGAGCACATGTTTCCTAGTTCCACTCACGCCTAGCAGCCGCGCTCACGCCGGGAACACGTGTAGAACATTTGCTCATGCAAGGAAAAGTAAAGAGGAAAATGCAAAGAAGGTGGCAGTAACAAATAGTTCTGCTAAGAAACACAAGGCAACATAAACAGGCTGGAATTAGTTAGTGATAGGATAATCTCACACACACACACATACACAGAAGTGCATTAATTGAATTATTGTAAAAATAAGTGTGAGTTTATGAGAATAAAAGCCAGGGAAAGCCAAAGAATTCATTGAATCTTGTTGGGTAAATTAGGAGTTAAGGTCCTATTGGGTCTTTCTCTGAATGTTAATATCTAATAGGAAAAAAATGGTACATATATCCTACCTTTTGTGTCAGGTGTAATACAAATAAAGAACTGTCCCACGGGGGACAGTTCATTACAGAAACTCAGCTATTAGCCCAGTGCTGGTGGCTCACACCTGTCATCCTAGCTGCTCAGGAGGCTGAGATCATGGTTCAAAGCCAGCCTGAGGAACCTCTGTGAGACACTTATCCTTAATTAACCACCAGAAAGCTGGAAATGGCACCATGGCTCAAAGTAGTAGAGTGTTAGCCTTGAGCAAAAGAACTCAGGGACAGCCCAAGGCCTAAGCCCCACAACCACCACCACCACCAACAACAACAAAAGCACCTCAGCTACTGGCTGGGAGAATGTTAGAAGAGAATGGGCCTTTTACAATCCTTGTTGGAACAGTGGATTGAACCAAGGCCAATGAGTGAACCAATGTGAATGGGTGAGATTTCTAGTGGTAACTTAGGGAATTTTCCCATCACCCCCACCCCCACCCCCTGGAATGCTTAAAGGGCTAGCAGCCCCTGAGCATGGGAGGCAGTAGAAAGCACACAATACTATTTGGGGAAAGTGAAACATTAAGTCATACTTGTACAGTTAACTCCTGCTCACAGAGGATAAGAGAGAAGTAAGATGAGTAAGAAGTAAGAAGATAAGGGAGTAGAAATTAAGCAGTGATGCTACCAGGAAAGCAGCAGACAAACCCAGCATGTGGGCCAGAGACAAGTGCCCTGGTTTCTGCCACAGATTAATGGCATGAAATAGAGTGAGGGAGGGGTAACTCCTAGATTAAATAAGACACGAGACGCCCAAGCTAGCAGGTATGTGTTTGCAGTCATGCTTTACCTACACCTGGTGAAAACTCACCTGGCAGGGGTGGGAGGGGACATTTTTCAGCCAATCAGGAAATTCCTTAGGTAATACTTAGGAATTGCTGTTCATTTTTATTATTTATGATCACGGTCATGTGGTTACATTTTTTTTATTCTATATATTTTAGAAAAACATACTGAAGAAGTCAATTTTCCTTTAAAATAGTAAAGCAAAGGATGAAAAGAAAAAAGAAGCAAATCGGAAGAATGAGTTTGCTGGGTGCTGGTGGCTCCTGCCTGTCATCCTAGCTACTCAGGAAGCTGAGATCTGAGGTTTGTGATTCGAAGCCAGCCTGGTTAGGAAAGTCCATGAGACGTTTATCTCTAATAAACTACCGGGTGGGGCGGGGGGGGGGGGCATAAAGCCAGGTGCTGGTGGATCACACCTGTAATCCTAGCTACTCAGGAGGCTGTGATCTGAAGATCATGGTTCAAAGCCAGCCTAGGCAGGAAAGTCCAGGAGACTCTTATCTCCAATTAACCGCCAAAGAACTGGAAGTGGCGCTATGGCTCAAGTGGTAGAGCACTAGCCTTGAGGTGAAGGGCTCAGGGACAGTGCCCAGGCCCAGAGTTCAAGCCCCACGACCAACAAAAATTATATAAGAAGCTTTGGGGGGGGGGGGGCTCGTTCTTTTCCAGGAGACAGGCTCAGGGGCAATGGAGATCCAGGGGAGAGCGGGCTCTGTGCATCTGTCTGTACACAGCTTGGCGAGGAGCTGACCTCAGCTCTATGTAGTATGTTCCTTCCAGGAAGGAGTGGAAGTGGTTTTCTGCCTCTCTTCCTTGGTCCTCATACACGACTGGCCCTGTGGACAGGGCAGGGGTTGTGCATGGGCAGGGCTGGGGTTGCGGGTGGTGTGGATAGATGCTTTGTGGGGTCTCTGCTAGGAGAAGAGGAAGTGAGGTTGCCTCTGGTCAGCTTCCTGCAGAGGAAGCGCCTGGCAGGGCCGAGCGCGCTGGGATGAAAAGGATCCCATGTGAGGAAAGAATTCCTGGAACTTCAGAGCAGCTGGGTTCTAAGACAGGATAAGGCGGGCGCTGGCAGGGATGTCTGGGTGTTCGGTTAGAAGGCCTTAGGAGTTGTTCAGCCAATCGCTGGCATGGATATTGAACTTGGCCCCATGGAGTTACCACCGGTGTTTCCTTATGGACATTCCAAAGCCACCTCAAAGCTGGAAGGATTTCGGCAAATACTCAGCCATCCAGTACCTGTGTTCTAGCTTTTTTTATGTTACTTTGTTCTATCTGTCCTCATCCACTTTTTAAAAGTTGGAGAGAGAGAGAGAGAGAGAGGGAGAGAGAAAGAATCTTTTTTTTTTTTATATTGGGGTTCAAACCCAGGACATTGCGCTTGCTAGGCAATCTCTGCCACTGTACTACATCCCAGCCTGCCCTCCTCCACTTATACATTCCTCTGTCGAGTGGTTTGCAGGCAGAGGCCTGCTTTTCTCATGTGGGAGCATTCGATGTGACTAAGGCAGTTGTGGCTTTGTGTATTTACTTTTGTTGGTTATTTAGCAGCACCGGAATTTGAACTCAGGGCCTTGCTGGGCAGTCACTCCACCACGCGAGCTGCACCCCCGCCCTTCTTGCTCTAGTTATTATTAGAAGAGGTTCTAGCATTCCAACCTGGATGGACCTGGACTGAGACCCTCCTCTTCACACTTCTGTACATAGCCAGGATGACAGGCACCTGTCACCATGCTCAGCTTTTGTTGACTAAGATGAAGGGTCAGGGCTGGCCTCAAACCACAGTCCTCCCACTCTCAGCCTGCCCATTGGTGAGGGTTACAGGTGTGAGCCACCATGCCCCCACTGAGAGGAGTTTTTAAACTCACCACAGTCGACAGGCAGTGTTTAAAATGTGGCTAAGAAGAAGTGTCCTGATTTCCTGACTGGAGCTTGCAAAGGACTCAGTGTTTGAATCAGCTTTGGGAGCTGAGTCAGACTGAGATGGAGTCTTGTGGCTCCAGCAGGCCAGTGGGCTGACTTCTGGCCTCGGCCCGCACCAGCCACTGCCCCTCCCTTCCTGCAGCTCCACCCGCCGTGCAGAGAACAGAGCCACCATGCAAGACTTGCAAGAGGAATGTAAGGGAGTCATTCAACCACGGCGACATCCTCCTCTTTCTAGGCGGACTCCATTCCATGCTGAAGTTGGCATTTCTAATCTGAGATGCCAGTACCCGGCTCTTTCCCTGACTAGTTAAGAATGGCTTCCTTCTGCATTCGCAATCGAACCCTCACATACTGTCCTGTTTCTCAAAGCTTTCCATTGCCTGCTTCGTGTTCTAGAAGCTCTCAGCATCTTCTAGCAGAAACATCACCACCCTACGTTTACTTTGGTCCCTTTTCCTCTTTGTCCACATCACTGACAGCTAATGGCTTCTGTTGTTTCCTTGACTACACGTTCTTTCTCTCCTCTAGGAGGATCCCCTTCTTTGGGTGTCGGACCATCTGCCTAATTCTTATTTTCTGTATTTAGCCTCATTGTGGGTGCTATCTGCTTGAAGATAGCAGAGTTCCCTTTGCAGCCCCTTGGCCATTTTTTTTTTTTTAATGTATACTACTTGATTTTCAAGAGTCCTTCCTCCTCTTCTTCCACGTTGGTTTCTGACGAGCATGTAAAGATTTCCTGACCTGCCCTCTGTTCCTTGTTATCTGTTCCTAGGTAAGAATGAGTCACTAGAAAGCAGGGACACACACAGGAATGCGCATGCCCTGCTCTATGTCCACATTATTCACCAGAGCCAACAGGAGGAAGCAGCTGGGGCTTACTTTCGGGTGAATGGCCAAACACAGTGTGATCCATTCATGCAGTGGAATATTAGTCAGCCTTTAAAAGGAAGAGAATTGCGATGTCACAGTGTAGATGAACTTTGAGGAAATTAAAGTGAGTGAAATAAACCAACGACAAAGGACAAATACTGTGTGGTTTCACATACGCGGAGTGTCTGGAGGCAGAAGAGAGAGCAGGCAGGGGCTGAGAGGCGAGGGATGACTGTGGATTGAGCGTCGACTGGGAACGGAAGTCCAGCTTGGGAAGAATCCCGCGGCTCGACAGGTGGCACCTGTCAGTGTACTAAGTAGGAACTAAAAAATGGTAGGATGATTATAAGCTCCTGCCTATAATTCTAGCTACTCACAAGGCTGCAGATTGAGATCTGAGGATCCTGGTTTGAAGCCAGCCCAGGCAGCAAAGTCCATAAGACTCTTAGCTCTCCAATCAACCGACACAAAGCTGGAAGTGGAGGTATGGAACAAGGGGTAGAGTGCCAGCCTTGAGCAAAACAGCTAAGGGACAGTACCTAGGCCTTGAGTTCAAGCCCTAGGACTGACACAAGAAAAAAAAAGTGAGAATTGGAATTTTATATTATGTATATTTTACCATAATTTTTATTTCTAGCAAGCACACTGGGATAGAACTCTTCCCCTGGGAAAGAAATCCACACACGAGGACTGGGGATCAAGTCTCCTACCCATAGTTCTTCATGAACTCCTCTTCACTCTCTCCACCCCCAGACCTCGCTAGCTGCACCCCGTTTCCAGGGCCTGCACTTCCCACTGTACCACCCTTACGCCTCTGCCTTTTCCGTCTTTGAAAAGGTGTCACCATTTGAATCTTTTATTCCTTGTGGCTTTTTATGTCTTCTGGGTTCTGGTTGTTTGTTTGTTTTGGCAGGGATCCAAGATAGGGAAGAAGCAACATGCATGTGCTATTCCCTTTTTAATTAGAAGTTGGCAGAGGTATATATTTTTAATTGTAATGGTTGTCTCATTATGGATTTACCATTTTAGTCACTTGTAATTTCCTCATGTATAAGTGAGAATTCAAGCTGTGCACCTCAGCCCCTCTTTGGGTCTTCATCCTGTTTCTCGCATGTGGGCAGCCCTAAATGGGAACTAGAGTTAAGATAGAAAGATAGAATGGGGTGTTGCTTAGGGAACACAGAAGGCAACGATACCATTTTTTTTTTTTTGGTAGATTGTGGGGTTTGAACTTAAGACCTGGAAGCTGTCCTTGAGCTCCTCTTGCTCAAGGCTAGCACTCCACCACATGGAGCCACAGCACCACTTCCAGTGTTTTGGTGGTTAATTGGAAAGAAGAGTCTCATAGACTTTCCTACTTGGCCTGGCTTTGAACCGCAATCCTCAGATCTCAGCCTCCTGAGTAGTTAGGATTACAGGCGCGAGCTACCAGCACCCAGCTGCAATTTTTCTTTTAAAGCACTTTGGATTGAACCCAAAGCCTCAAGCCTGTTAAGCAAGTGTCCTACCACTTGCTCCCTGACCCTGTCCCTTTCGTTTGTATTTTGTTTCTGAAATACGACGGTCTCACTAACTTCACTCAGCTTGGAACTCTAGATCATCCCACCTTGGCTTCTCAAGTAACATGGATTATAGGCATATGCTGCTATATCTGGCTACAATAGTGTGTGTGTGTGTGTGTGTGTGTGTGTGTGTGTGTGTGTGTGTGTGTGTTGGCCCTTGGGCTTGAAATCTGGGCCTGAACACTATTCTGAGATCTTGTTTACCACTTGAGCCAAAGCTTCACTTCTGGCTTTTTGGTGGTTAATTGGAGGTAAGAGTTTCATGGATTTTCCTGCCCTGGCTGGCTTCAAACAGCCTTCTGAATAGCTAGGATTATAGGCATGAGCTACATGCCTGGCTTTTCTTTTCTTTTTCTTTTTTTAAAACTAGGGGCCAGGGCTGGAAATATGGCCTAGTGGCAAGAGTGTTTGCTTCATATATACATGAAGTCCTGGGTTCGATTCCCCAGCACCACCACATATATACAAAAGGCCAGAAGTGACACTGTGGCTCAAGTGGCAGAGTGCTAGCCTTGAGCAAAAAGAAACCAGGGACAGTGCTCAGGCCCTGAGTCCAAGCCCCAGGACTGGCAAAAAAGAAAAGAAAAATTAGCGGCCAAGTGCCAGTGGCTAATACCTATAATCCTAGCTACTCAAGAGGCTGAGATTGGAGGATTGCAATTTGAAGCCAGCCTGGGTAGAAAAGTCCTGGTGAGACTTTGATCTCCAGTTAACCGCTCAAAAACTGGAAATGGCATTGTGGCTCAAGTGGTATTGCACCTTGAGCACAAAGAGGCCCAGGGACAGTGCCCAGGCCCTGAGTTCAAGCCCCACAACTGGAAAAATAAAATAAAGTTAGGGATGAAGCTAGTCCTCCTCCCAGTGTGTTAATTGGAAGAGAGCTCTTTACCCATTCTGAAAATCCAGTGCCATGTTCTGCACTTGTTCCATTGTGTTAAATGTGGTATGTGAAGAGCCAGTCCCAGCCTGGGACTCCACAGTGCTTCAGGGACCTCAGGAAAAAGCCCAGAGAACCCGAGAGACCCTGGATATTGATCATTTAAGGCATGTTGAAGAAAGAGCTTCAAAATAGCTGACATTTGCTGGTAAGTGGCTTCCAACAGATTTCAGGATTTAAAGGAGGATAGAGCCTCCTTTGAATATATTCTTCAGAACCCTTCCAGGAACAAGGCAATTTTTCACTGAAGTTATAGTTTTCTTCCTAAACTTAGTTTCAGTAGTTACAAATGGGATGTTTTCATCACCATAGAATATATAAATTGGCATATGCCAGAAAAACAATTAAAAAAAAAAGACAACCATGTACTTGGCATTTGAAAAATTCAGGTTTTAAGTGTCTTTGAAAATTCTTCGTACTTAAAACTCTGCAGCCAGAATGCAAATGCCCTCCAACACTAAGGAAGGGCTTTGCTAGAACACTTCATCTAGGCTCACTCAGTCTCTTAAGTTTTTTTTTTCTAGATTGTATGAAAGCTTGTGGGCTAGTTGAAGGAAGATTGACCAGTGGTAAGGTTTTGCTGTTCATATGAAATCCTTTTTACCAAATGAAGCTAAATGCAGATCAGTGTGTGATACTGTGTGGTTCCCAAATCATCCTGATGGAGCATGGCAATGCAGCCATGATTTCCCCAGTGAACCCTGGGGGGACCTGGCTTTGGGCATGGCATAAAGCTGCATTGAGGTCTGGAAAGGGTAAAGCCACATAGAAAAGGAATCAGAGAATTGCTAGGATTTGGGTTAATTCCTGTGGTTGTTGGCCAGTAAATTGCAAAACATCAATCAATCACACAAAAAAGGCGGGGGGGGATCCACACCCCTTAAACTTTTTTCTTCTTTTTTGGTGCCAGTCTTGGAGTTTAAATGCAGAGCCTGGGCATTGTCTTTTAGCTTTCACATTCAAGTCTAGTACTGTACCACTTGAGCCACAGCCCCACTTGTGACTTTTTTTTTTTTTTTTTTTTTGGTGATTCATTAGGCCTTTCTGCCTGTGCTGGCTTTGAACCACGAACCTCAGATCTCAGCCTCCTAAGTAGCTAGGATGACAGGTATGAGCCACCGTGCCTGGCTGAAGAACCATTTTTTAAGAACAGCCAGAAAGTCTGAAAGGAAACATGAGGAATCACTTTATTGTTGCTGAGGTCACAGTTCAGACCCAGCAGGCAAACTTAAACCCTTCCTAAGTTCATTTATTTATCTTTTATTTTGCAGATCCACACCCTTCTCTCTCTCCCTACCACCTTCTTTCTTAGAACCTGTATTTCAAAGATAAATGCAAGCAAAAATCACTTCGGGTAGTTGTTAAAGAGCAGACTCCTACCCACGGCCAGGACCAGGGCGGGGGGCGGTGCTGGTTGGACCCAGGGATCTGCCTTTCAGACTTGCCCAGCAGACATTTTGGTCCCATGATACTCAGGGGCACTTTGCTGCTCCTTGAAGTAGAATGTGTACATCTTGGTGTATTTCAAAACTGGACCTTTGTTGTGCAATACTCTGCTATAAAAACAGGGATTTGTTTTTGTTAATCCACAAGAAAATATATGTACATGTAGAAGTCAAATGTTAAGAGACTGAGAAGTACTTCACTTTATCCTAGCCCTCTCTTGTAACACCTGCTCCATGCCAGCCACTAATTTGTGTGTATGTATGTGTGTGTGTGTGTGTGTGTGTGTGAGAGAGAGAGAGAGAGAGAGAGAGACAGAGAGAGAGAGAGAGAGTGTGTGTCAGTCCTGGGGTTTGAATTCAGGGCCTGGGCACTGTCCCTGAGCTCTCTTACTCAAGACTAGCACTCCACTACTTGAGCCACAGTTAATTAGATATGATAGTAATCACAGACTTTCCTGCTCGAGCTGGCTTTGAACCATGATCCTCAGATCTCACCTTTTTTTTTTTTTTGCCAGGCTTGGACTCAGGGCCTGAGCACTGTCCCTGGCTTCTTTTTGCTCAAGGCTAGCACTCTGCCACTTGGGCCACAGCGCCACTTCTGGCCATTTTCTGTATATGTGGTGCTGAGGAATTGAACCCAGGGCCTCATGTATACAAGTCAAGCACTCTTGCCACTAGGCCATATCCCCAGCCCCTCAGATCTCACCCTTTTGAGTAGCTGAGATTACAGGCCACCACTGCTGCAGTCACTATTTTAATGTTGGAAGTTACAATGAGGAGAAAGCAAGACATCACAAAGAACCATAGACTCCGGCTAACAAAAGTTACCTAGAAAAAACTCACCTTTTCCCCCACTGTACTTGAAAGGGTGAGCCTCACTGATGACTTGCATTCCTAATTTGTTAAAAAAAAAATTCAAGTCATATGAAATGCTTTGTACATGCAAAAAAATTCAGTACTGTTTGGCTCCCCGATCTCCGGCTTGCTTTATTCATGCGGGTTGAATTCTCTCTGTGTGTAACAGATTTCCCCTGAGGCTCACCAATGCCAGGAGAAAAGGAAAGCAGACCTTCCCTAAGCCAGGGAGAAATCACTCTGAGAAAGACTTTGAAGATTGTTTTCTCATCTGCTTTTTATTTTTATACGCAGGCAGGGTCCTCTGTAGTTCGTCTTATCTCTGTTTTGGGCCAGAAATACTTTGGCTCATAAAAATAGAATAAAATCTCCCAGCTCAGAGTGCCACAAGTACAGAGGTTAGCCATTTGAGCTCTTTGAAGTGCAGTCACTTCTTTGTTTAGGGTGTAATGGTACCCCCTTTTTCTTCCTCTCTTGATCTCTCCCACATCATTCCCCAGGTCATTAAACTTGAAACATTGTTACCTTTAGGCCTTCCCTCTTCATCCCACTTTTACTTACTCACTGGCTCATTGCAAGCCCAGAAAGAAGGTTTGTTTGTTTTAAATCAGTGTCTCCTGGTTTCATTCTGCTTTCTGCACAGTTGCTACTCCTGCTCCATCCTGGAGAACTTGGACATTATCAACTCTAGTTCTGTACCCTCCGGGGTAAAGAACTTTAGTATCTGAAGAATCCTATAAGGCAATCTTCTAGAACAAATGTGTGTATGTAGCCACACAACACACACACACACACACACACACGTGCACGTGATTTTTAGGAGCTCCTCTCATAAGAGTCATTTTTTCCACCTCCGAAGTCTCAGAGTATGTCATTGGTTAATCTCCAACTGGCCAGTGAAAAGCTGGACTGGAGGCATGCCTCCTTAAGCGGTAGAGTGCCAACTGTGAGCAAGCTAGCTCAGCAAGTGTGAGGCCCCGAGTTCAAACTCCATGCACACACAAAAAGGAATGTAATCTTGTATGGTTCAATCTAATATTTAATCCAAAATGAAAACGCTATGCTGTTTGTGTTTTAAATTTTATACATTAAAATGAATTATCCAAGTCATGGTATTAGGCAGTAAGGCCTTTGAGAGGTAGGTAGGTAGGTCTCAAGGGTGAAACCTGTGCATGAGATTAATGTCCTTAGAGGAAGAGAGTTGGGTGCTGGTGTCAGATGCCTGTCCTAGCTACTCAGGAGGCTGAGATCTGAAGAGTGTGTGTGTGGTGCAAAGCCAGCCAGGGCAAGAAAAGTCCAAAACACTCGTTTCATCTCCAATAAACTACTCAGAAAAAGCTGTGGCTCAAGTGGTAGTGTGCTAGCCTTGAGCAAAAAGCTCAGGGGCAGGGCCCAGACGCTTAAATTCAAACCCTAGAACTGGCACAAAATACGAAGGAGGAGGAGGAGAAGGGAGGAGGGCAGAGGGGAAGAAGGAAGGACAGAAGGCAGGCTGGCAGGCCTGGAGCCTCCTCTGTCTCCTCATCTTGTGAGCCAGGAGGCAGTCCCTCCCCAAACATGCAGCCCCTCAGGGCCTTGGGCTCCAGATCCATAAAAAAAGAAATGTGTCATCCCACAGTGTTTTAGCTGAGGCAGCCCTGCGGAGCTGGGACGTCTCTTTCTCCTCTTTAGATTGAGATCTCCTGAGTATCCAAACCACCACGCCTTGTGTTTCTTTCTCCACAGCTCCCAACATTAAGCCCGGTGCAGTTTCCCAGGACCTGAGCCTTGCATTGAGTCAAGCGATGAGTGCATAGTTAAGAAAAATAATGACGAGGTTTGCTTTCATTATGAGATTGAACCTCTCTGTTTCTGGCCTCTTCTTCCTTCAGCTGAACTGACTCATGGATCCCGCCGTGCCCTGCCCAGTTCTGAACACAGATGCCACTCAGCACTGTCCATCCTCCCGGGGGCTTTGGAGTTGGCTATGAGCCTGCACCCTGGGCAGCTGTGGTATGCGCCGTACAGGTGTGAGTTAGGGGTGCAGGTGTATGTGGGGGTGCTGGGACAGCCTCTTGGTGGCAGTGGCTGACAAGTCCGCATACCAGGAGAGACATCCATGGCTGCCATCTTTCATTTGCTTCTCTTCCCTCTGGTCCATCTGAGGCCAGGCTCTGAGAGCCACAGAGCTGTCGGGAGCTGGGTATGTGTTGGGGGGCAGGGGAGGGACCCCAGTCATCTCAGACATACCACTTACTCTGCAGCTGTGTGCTCCCCCCTCCCTCTCAAGGCTCATAGCTTCTTCTGTGGCACCCTATTACATGCAGTTGATAAGAACTCTACGTCTACCAGTGCACATGGTGTGTTCCTTAGGAACAGAGGCCATAACTTGCCCGGCTTTAGAGCTACTAGGAAAGAGGTTGACCCTAGTCATTCTGCATATCAACATCTATACAAACTGATTTGCAGCTGGGCATGGTTTCACACACCTGCCACCCTAGCTAAGTACTCAGGGGGCTGAGATCTGAGGATCCTAGGGTTTTGGTTTGTTTGTTTTTATCCATCTTGGGGCTTGAACTCCGGGTCTTTGTACTGTCCCTGAGTTATTTCATTCAAGGTTAGCACTCTATCACTTTGAGCCATCGCACCATTTCCAGTTTTCTGGTGGTTTGTTGGAGATAAGAGTCTCATAGACTTTTCTGCCTGGCAGCTTTGAATTATGATCCTCAGATCTCAGCCTCCAGAGTAGCTAGGATTACAGGTGTTTGAGCCGCCAGCACCTGGCAAGGATCACCATTTGAAACCAGCACAAAAGCCTATGAGACTCTTGTTTTCCATGAACCAGCAAAAAGTCAGAAGTAGAGTTGTGGCTCAAATGGTAGAGGACCAGCCTTGAGAGGGGATAAAGCTTAGGGACAGCACCTAGGCCCTGAGTTTAAGCCCTAGCACTAGCACTCCCCTCTCCTAAAGAAAAACAAAACCTACCTGCTTCACTAGCACATTAAGCACAAATGTGATTGGCAGAGTTATTAGAGCTAAACCCCAAATAATGACACATTATAGAATCACTGCATTTGAGTGGTAAACAACAGTCTCAACTGCTTACTTTAATCAAAATGCACTCCTTTATATAAACAGTGTTTAGAATGTATCAGCAAACATGGTATCAGTGAATGTTCTAGAAGTAGAAAGGCTGAGGGAGTGGCGAAGGTATTTGAAAGCAGGGCTGGGCTTAGGCTTCCTAGGCAAGAAGCTGGCAGGGAATCAGGTATTGTAGCCATGAACTCTGGCAGTAAAGTCACTCTTTCCACTTACGAGTTTAAAAATATAAACACACTTTGATGTTAAAGGAGAAAGCAAGTGCGCATAGAAAATAAGTACTGTATTTATTTCTTCTGGGGTTTCCATAACATTTCTTAGCATAAAAGGCTCAAGACTCTCACTGCCTGCCATTGTTTTGCAAGGAAAACGGGTGTAAGGTATCCATTTAGATTTGAGGAGGTAAGGGAAAGTTCAAATGGTTTTTCCAGATAAGGCGTTTTCTCCCCTGGTCTGTAGTAGTACAAGTAAACAAATATCACGTTGCCTTTTCGAGTGTTTTCTGATTGCAGGGCTGATAGCCAAGCCTTTTTGTAGAATGAACATCTGGATCAGGCGAGAAACTCTGAGATTAGCAATAAAGATGACAAGAATAAGAAGCGAAGTTAAGTTCCCACCTCGGCCGCCTCCCACACGACAGGTTCCATGGAAGCCACCCCATTATTCAGAGTCCCTGACTCCATCACCAGTCCGCTGGTGGATGACCGGGAATTGGGTTTAACTGGCGCCATCTTGTCTTCATGGTGGAGGAAGGTGAAGTCCCACCCCCACTCCCCCCAGGTGATGGATGTGCCTAAATTCCTAGAGGCAGGGGCGGGAACTTAGACAATAGGTTACTGGGTCATGAACTCTCCAGCTCCCTGTGACATTGCCTCCTGACCCTATTTAGGCTCGGACCAGCTCCTGTCTCTCTTCCCATCACCAGGAGTCCCACTTCAGCTCTCCACTGGAGTTGATCTGGTCTGTTGGAATTGTTTTTCTGCTCTTTCTTTCCTCCCCTGCTCACAGGTGGCTGCAGGTCTTTGAGATGAGAATCCACCTGCAGTCGCCAGCTCTCCCAACAAAGACTCCCAATTTGGCCTCTTAAAATGTGGCTTCTCTGATTCTCATGACTCAATTCCCCTACTCATTTTCAAGGACTTGGAGCTTTGGCATAACGCTTCCGCCTGGAGGCAGAGTGGCAAAGTGGCTGCTAGGGCACGGGTATCCCGAGATACATGGAATGGAGCATCTTCTCTGCCCAACTGCACCTCCCCTCTCAGACGTCACACAGGGAATAGAATTAACCCTCACCACTGGCTTCTGCTAGTGAAGTGCGAGGGGCACCTGCTTCAAAACCTGAAGACTTAGTCCCTGGCTGCAGAATGGGGGCTGCTGAGGGCTGGCCTTCCCCAGGCTGCCGTGGGCTCCGAGGGAGGCCTGAGGACCTCTTTATGTCACCGGCTCACTTGGTGACATGGTTGGGTTTGGCATTTCTAGGTGAGGAGTTGGGTGACATGAGATTTCACAGCACCAATGCATTGTCTTCTGTTTGGCAGTATGGCCACTAAGCCCATTGCCTTTCCCATCCCTTGCCCTTGAAATGCCCTTGCTTTTCCCTCAGATTGGAAGCTTCAAGGATGCTCTTTTTCCCAGCAGTCTGATATTATTAGGAAGTAGATCTTTTAAAAATTCATTGTCTTGGGTACTTGGCAAGCAAGGGCCTTTCAAGCTAGAAAATGTGCTTTGAAGTCTGAGAGGTTATGGAGACACGTTTGTTTCTTCTTGCTTTGATCCCTTGGACCGATCTGATGTCTTTCTCTTTCTTTCTCAGTTCCTCCCTCATGGTCTTTTTTTTTTTTTTTTAAATGCTTTATGAGACAGCTTTTCAACTTTTATCCTCCAACTTTCTATCGATATTTTCTTTTTTCTGCTTTCATTTTTTTTCATTTACTTCTTCTTTTCTTTGTCTGGCTCTTTTTTAAAAGTGCAGTAAGTGGCCAGGGACTGGTGGCTCATGCCTGTAGCTATTCAGGAAACTTAGATCTAAGGATCAAGGTTTGAAGCCAGCCCCAGCAGGAAAGTCTATGAGACTCTTACTTCCAGTTAACCACCAAAAAGCCACAAGTGGAGCTGTGGCTCAAGTGGTAGAGCCCTAACCTTGAGGAAAAGAAAAAAAGACTCAGGGACAGTGTTAAGGTTCTCCAGAAAGGAAACCCGCTACATGGTGTAGGCAGAGTTTATTGGGGGAAGCAAACTGCCAGCCCACACAAGATAGAGGCGTGAGAGACGGGGGAGGGAAGAAGAGAAAAAGAGAGAAAGAGTAAGAAAGAAAACGAAAGAGAGCAGGGACTCATGTTGAGCCGGATTATATAGGGAAAGGTGGGAAGTATGGCCAGGTGGATTGGATGTGACCTCAGAGAAGGGGGAGATAACTGCCTCCAGGTGTGCCAGTTACCTAAGTAACACAGGTACTGGGTACAGACTTAAACAGGTGGGGTTATCTGCATGGAGCCCTCCCAGGGGTGGACTTTACAGACGGCACTCAGATTCTGAGTTCAAGCCCCAGGACTGCCACAAAAATAATTCAATAAGATGATGGATGGATGGATGGATGGGAAGATAGATAATGAGAAAAATCAGAGTTATTTTGTCTTTATTTGATCTTTCTTGGAATCTTCGGTAATTCAAAGAGGTTTCAATTCAATGTGTCAGTTTACCTAGACAGTCTACCCAGCTTCTTTTTTCAAAAAAAATCTTTTTTACTGCCTGAGGAATATTTTAGATTTTAAACAAATGGCCTTTCTTTCTTTCCTTCTTTCTTTCTTTTTTTTTTTTTTTTTTTTTGGCCAGTCCTGGGACTTGGACTCAGGGCCTGAGCACTGTCCCTGGCTTCTTTTTGTTCAAGGCTAGCACTCTGCCACTTGAGTCACAGCGCCACTTCTGGCCATTTTCTGTATATGTGGTGCTGGGGAATTGAACCCAGGGCCTCATGTATACGGGGCAAGCACACTTGCCACTAGGCCATATCCCCAGCGCAAATGGCCTTTCTTTCTTAGAGCAGATTTAGGTTCAGAGCAAAAGGGAGAGTACAAGAAGTTCCTGAATACTTCTGGGCCCCTCCCGCAGCATTCGGGCACTCCGGCCACTGTGGGGGTATTTCTAGTTGAACCTTCGAGGAAACATCCACCAGGAAAGAACCAACACTTCTCCCAAGTCCTGCTTTCCACCTTTCCAGGCTTCTTAGAAGCCTGCACATTGGTAGAGTCTCATTACCATGTGATCAAATGTCCTGTGGCTGCAGTCACATAGGATGTAGCATTTTGAGTGGTAGCTCACTTACTTTTTGAGGGGAGGATAATCTAAATGGTAATTTATTTCTGTTCTTGGGGAGGATGTCCCAACTGCTTCGAAGTTTTAACAGTCATGAAAAAAGCCACTTCAAACATTCATGTCCATGTGTTGTCTGCATGTTTTCAACTTCTTTGGCAAATAATTTGAAATTTACTTAAAATGAAAGTAGGTAGCTTTATTCAGGAAGTTGAGAGCTGAGAATCCCCCTTTAAAGCCAGGCTTTGGGCAGAAAACATTTGATAGACTCTTATCTCCAATTAACCACCCAAAATGCCAGAAGCGGAGGTGTGGCTCAAAAGGTGGACCAAGGTTCTTTTTTTTTTTTTTTGGCCAGTCCTGGGCCTTGGACTCAGGGCCTGAGCACTGTCCCTGGCTTCTTCCCGCTCAAGGCTAGCACTCTGCCACTTGAGCCACAGCGCCGCTTCTGGCCGTTTTCTGTATATGTGGTGCTGGGGAATCGAACCTAGGGCCTCGTGTATCCGAGGCAGGCACTCTTGCCACTAGGCTATATCCCCAGCCCCTGGACCAAGGTTCTTAAGCAAAAAAAAAAAAAAAAAGCCAAGCAGAGGTGTGAGGTCCTGAATTCAAGCACTGGAACTAACACCAAAACAACCCCCTCCCCCCCAACAAGAAGCATAGCACAGTGGTAAGAGGTGGTATGTTTTGTGTACAAGAAACTGCTATGCTGTCTGTCCTTTTTATACAAGATCATTTTTACTTTTAATAGCTGCATAGTACTTCACTGCAAGTTTGCACCCCAGCTTCTTTGACTAAATCTCAGACTTGTTAACCTCCTTTTAAAATCTTCATCCCTTTCTCGGTGTAAATCCTGGACTGGAATTGCTGAGTCAAAAATGATCTCATCATTTCAGTTGTGGTAAGCTGTTGCGTTTCTTCCCAAAGGCAGTGCTACTAATTATGCTTTGCCAACAGACCTGAGGCTGTCTGCTGTTCCCACAGCCCCGATCGGCTCTCCATTTACTGGATTCCTTTCCTAGGAGGAGCTGAGACAGAACCACAGCCTTGCTCATTCTGGGACCTGGAGACCAGAAGTCTGCAATCAGGTGTCAGACATGTTTCCTGCAAAGGCTCTTGGGAGGAATTCTTCCCCATCTCTAAGCTTCTAGGAGCCGCCTGTGGCTCTTAAGGTCCCTCAGTCTGAATGAAGCTGTATCACCTCGGCCTGTGATGCCTGCATCTGTGGCCTTCTCCCCTCTCTCTGTGAGGTCCTCCCCCATCATGGGGTTGAGGGTGTGTACCAATCCACTGTGATCTCATCTTCTTTATAATAGTCATCTCTCACCCCTAATGGTTCTGAAACTGGGCACAGCCCTAGCCCCTCTCTGCTATGCACTGTGGCTGTTTAACCTTTGTAGTTTGAAATACTACAACAGCAAAACTACCATGTTTTATTTTTCCTTCCCAACTTCCTGGCTGGAAGATTGACTTTTTTTTTCCTTTAGAGCTTAGCAACCTCAGTGAACTATTCTTTATTGTTTATTTCAGAGATCCACCTTTTTATTTAAAGGAAGCATTTCACAACTTCTGTCATATCCAGAGTGTCCTCTCTCAAGCCTGAGCTGACTTTGAAACCTTGGTTCTCAGATCTCAGCCTCCTGAGTAGCTAGGATTACAGGCATGAGCCATGGCTGCCTAGTTGCAGGCTATTCTTATTAGAAAAGAGGGGTAGAGATTTGCCTGCCTCTTCCTCTCCCACCTTGCAAATGATTGATTAGCAGCTTCCTCATGTTTAGCCTCGGATGCTACCACACATCTGCTGACTTCTCCTTTGCCTGAGTGCTCGGAGGCACTTTGGTTCTCTCACAGGGCTTTGCTGTGGCTTCATAGCTGGTTCCCCAGTTGTGCCCTCTCTCCGGGTCCCCTGGCATCTTAGCAGTCAGGTGCGTGAGTCAGATGCTTCATTCATACTCAGCATCCAGTGGCTTCCAAGTGTTTAGAATGAACTCCAGAGCCCTAATTGTGGTCTGAAGGCCTCCTTGCCTCCTTTCTTCCTCCGCTGTTTCAGTCTCCTTCCTTTATCCAAACATGACGACCAGGGCTCCGGGCTAGATGCTGAAGCTGGCTGTGTTCTAACTGTGGTGAAATCTGCTGGAGTTATTTTGGGCCTCACATCCAGCTTCAAGAGGTCAGAAGGTTGATAATGGCACTGCCCCTGGGCTCTTCTTTGCCCCAGCTCTGTAGTTCCTTTCCTTGTCTGTGTATTTGTCTTTAGATTTCTTACTACAAATACATGTCTCCTAGTGGATTCTTTTTTTAAGTTT
This sequence comes from Perognathus longimembris pacificus, assembly GCF_023159225.1. Taxonomy (NCBI): domain Eukaryota; kingdom Metazoa; phylum Chordata; class Mammalia; order Rodentia; family Heteromyidae; genus Perognathus; species Perognathus longimembris. The sequence goes on from NC_063180.1 coordinate 38,359,706, forward strand.
ACTTACCATAAAAGAATTGCTCATTGCTTTTGGTCTGCTTAGATGGCTGCTTTTTTAACCAGAATTTCTACCCTGATTTCTGGGGGGGGGAAAAAAGGATCACGGCCCTGAAAATGAAAAAAAAAGTGTCTTAATTTCTTAAAGATGTTTAAGCTTGGTTAGATTGCACATTTGCTAGTTTGCCAGTGACTTAAGGTTTTAATATTTTTTAACCCACTGTTTCACTAAATAGGAGCAAGATCCTTCTAGATAAACATTACATGACATTATAAGTACATTTGATCATATGAGACAAACAACTATTAGATTTATGGATCTATGCCTTTTAAAAACTGTTCATCTCACTGGGCACCAGTGGCTCACGCCTGTCATCATAGCTACTCAAGAGGCTGAGACTTGAGGATTGCAGTTTGAAGCCAGCCTGGGCAGGAAAGTCTGTGAGAATCTTATCTCCAACTAACTACCCCAAAAAAGCCACAAATGGAGCTGTGGCTCAAGTAGGAACACTGGCCTTGAGGAAAAAAACTCAGGGACAGCACCCAGGCCTGAGTTCAAGCCCTAGGATTTGCAAAAGAAAAAAAGAAGCTATTCATCTTGAGTTTCATCTGGAGCTTGGAAAGATGAGACACAGACGCTTAGATTTGACCCTTCTCTGAGCCAGAGAAGGGAAAATGAAGAGGAGGAGCAGGGAAAGGCTCCGGCTGCGGTGTTGTGTGGACAGTTGGCTTTGTTTACACATTTCGGGCTTGCCTGTAATCATATAGGTCAAAACCTGGCCCAATAAACTGAAGAAACTTCCCTTAAACCTGGCTGACAGTTGATGTTTTCTTTCTGAGTAAGTAGCATCTAATAGCTGAGATTCTAACTTGCTAAAATTTTAGTCTCCACATTCGCTGCCCCTGCTTTCCTTTGGATTGATCTGTCCCTCACCCCCAAGGGCAAGGTGAATGTCACCTTTTATTAAGAAAAGGAATTCTGCAGTTTGAGGATGTAGCTCAGCAGCTGAGTACTCATTTAGCATGCCCAAGGCCCTGGCCTTGATCCCTAGCAGGACAAAAGGAATATTTTATTTTTTTATTTATTTATTTTTTTTGGCCAGTCCTGGGCCTTGGACTCAGGGCCTGAGCCCTGTCCCTGGCTTCTTCCCGCTCAAGGCTAGCACTCTGCCACTTGAGCCACAGCGCCACTTCTGGCCGTTTTCTGTATATGTGGTGCTGGGGAATCGAACCTAGGGACTCGTGTATCCGAGGCAGGCACTCTTGCCACTAGGCTATATCCCCAGCCCCAAAAGGAATATTTTTTAAAGGCATGTCAAGCAAGGCCCTGGTGGCTCATGCCTTAATCCTAACAATCTCAAGATGGAGGCTGAGATCTGAGGACCATGGTTAAAAGCCAGCTGAATAAAGTAAAAATAAAATAAAAAAAGGAAGGTGGGAGTGTTGTAAGGTAAATTATCCGAGAAGCCACATTTTGAAGGATCGAGTCTTGGAGTCTTTATTAGAGCACTAGCAGTCTGTAGGCAGCTAGTTGTTACAAAGGCCTGCAGCCTGCAAATACCCTTAACACTATGAGGAAACAGGCCAGAGAGGAGAGATAGAACAAAAAACACCAACAAACCAATTCAGCCCCAATGGAGAGCTGACTTGGGACGGGACGCCATGGTGACTGGAGAGGAGCCAGGAGACAGGACACAGGTCGCAAACACAGAGACGTGTGGCATGGCATAATGGCGACTGAGCTGGACTGACCCTAAATAGGGTCAGGTCAGAGGGCAGGGTCACAGGAAGACCCCCATCCCCATCCCAGGCACTTGACTGACAGGTTCAGTAACCTATAGGCCAAGTGCCCACCCCTTTCTCCAGGGATTTGGGAACACCCATCACTGGATGGGACCATTACTCCATGCCACATGTCTCTGTGTTCCTCTGTGTTCCCATCCTGTGTCCTGGCTCCTCTCTGCTGACCATGGTGTCCTAAGTCAGCTCTCCATTGGGGCTGAATTGGTTTGTTGGTGTTTTTGTTCTATCTCTCCTCTCTGGCCTGTTTCCTCATAGTGTTAAGGGTATTTGCAGGCTGCAGGCCTTTGTAACAACTGGCTGCCTGCAGACTGCTAGTGCTCTAATAAAGACTCCAAGAGTTGATCTTTCAAAATGTGGCTTCTCGGACAATTTACCTTACAGCAGGAGGAAATGTTAAAGTAATAAACCATAGATTTCTTTTTATCTTCTTTTTGGTGATGTTAAGGTTTGAAAACCCAGAGCCTTGTGCTTGCTAGGCAAGCACTCTACCACTGAATCACAGCTTCAGTGTTAAGAATAGTTGTTTTTTTTAAATCTCTGATCATGATAGAAGATGCTTGCTAATAAGACCAGGACTCTATCCCTGGAAATCTGAGCATAGTGACTTAATAGAAAGTTTCCTTTTAAAATGAAGCCTGATCGTTGATGATTTTCCACATAATTAACCAAGTTTCTTTCACCTTTAATTTGCTAATGATTGTTTACAAAAGACAAAGGCCCGAGTGTGACCTGCATTTCCTTAAGCAAGTAAATCTGTAACTTTCACTGGGGGGGGGGGGGGGGGGGAGTGGAGGCACATAATGAAAAGATGTTTAAAATTCCATTTTTCTCCCTGGAAAGATTTTACTGAAGTGTTTCCTTATGAATGATTCCTGTTTATGTTCAGTTTTCCAGTTTTCACACAACATATAATTTCAAAGATCACCATGACTTGGATCAAAGAACTAAATGTGACTTAACAATTTCATTTAGTGTCTATGGGTTCCCCCACCCCCATCTTTTAACTCATGCAAATAGGCTGTTTGGGGGGTTAATGAGATGAACTAGAGAGTTGACTCAGAAATTCATATCTCACACACACACAATTATTATTTTTTGTCAGTTGTGGGGCATGAACTCAGGACCTGAGCGCTGTCCTTAAGCTTTTTCACTCAAGACTAACACTCAACCACTTTGAGCCACAGCGCCACTTCTGGTTTTCTGGTGGTTCATTGGAGATAAGAGTCTCATGGATTTTTGCTGGCCAGGCTGGCTTTGAACCACGATCCTCATATCTCAGCCTCCTGAGTAGCTAGGATTACATGCGTGAGCCACTGGCGCCAGGCACGATTTGAATTTTTTTTGTAGTCTTTTTTATTTCCTCTCTGAAGATGAAATTGGCTAATCATGATAGAGCCAAGCACAAAGTAGGTGTTCCAGTGGGTTTGTTGATTTGTCCCCGAATGTAACTGGCAGGCCCACGTGCCAGGCATTGGGCTGTACTTCCCTGCATTCATTGACTCGAGCAGTCCTCAGAGGTGGGGATGAAGTTGTGTGCAGAGTAAGGTTCACTAGAAAGGAAGCCCACCACAAGGTTCAGGCAGAAAGGAATTTATTGGGGGAGAACAAACTGCCAGCCAGCACAAGATGGAGGCATGGGGAGACAGGGGAAGGAAGAAGAAAAAAGGAGGGAAAGAGAAAAGGAAAGAGTGGGGAATCGTGTTGAGCTGGATTATATAGGGAAAGGCGGGAAGTATGGCCAGGGGATGTGATCTCAGAGGAGGAGGTAACTACCTCCAGGTGTGCCAGTTACCTAGGTAACCTAGGCACAGACTTAAACAGGTGGGGGGCATCTACATGGAGCCTTCCCAGGGGTGGACCTTACATGCAAGTTGCCCTGCTGGTAACTTGTTCAGGCAGGAAACCTGGGGCGATCCTTCGCTCCTTCCCTTTGTCTCTCTCTTGTCTCTGGCCTAAACTATCAGCAGGTCTCACCTGACTGCTCCCAGAATAGATCCTGTGCCTGATGGTTGCAGACTACCCCCACAAGTTTATATTAAAACAATTGATTTCGACTCATCTTCTTCTTTGTTTGTTTTTACCTTGGGGGCGGGGAGCCTCTGCTTTCGCCTTTCTTTCCCACGTACAGTGCATTTCTAACATGCACTTGAGAAAACCTGAAGGATCCTGTTTTAAGGTAAGATGCAGGACATCATTTCCAGGCTCGGAACTGTGGCGCCTTGGGCTCCTTGCTATGTATGGCCTCACCCTGATCTCTCCTTCCTCACCTTCTCTCTCCTCTGGGGACTCTGCTCCAAGGCTGTTCTTTCCGGCCTTTGTGGGCTTCATCTGTCTGGAGGCCTTCCTGGCTTCTCTCTCTCTGTCTCTGTCTCTGTCTCTCTCTCTCTCTCTCCATATATATATTTATATCAAAGACCAGAAATTCTTCCTGGGCTGGCTTTGAACCAAGATCTTCAGATCTCAGTGTCCTGAGTCACTAGGATTCCAAGCGTGAGCCACCAGTACCTGGCTCCATCTTGAACAGCTCTTAGAATTGCCTTTTTCATCCCTTCTGACTTTCCCCTTCCTTATTGTTTGTTTTCTCTCTCCTAACACATACGATTATGGTTTTCCTACCAGAATAGAAGGTCCACGAGAGTGGAAATTTTGCCTATTTGCTGCTGTTAGTAGTTTTTGCATGAGCTGCTCCTGGGTGGGTGGTGGTTGGCTGCTCTATGGGGGTCGAACGCCTCTCCGTGACTTTCCTCAGGGAGGAGTACTTTGAAGAAGCAGGACTGGGAGAACCGCCTTGCTCCAGGATTACGGTTATTGACTTCCTGACGCAGAGTGGGCTTGAATTCCCAGCAGACCTGTGTCATTCCCCACACCGTGGAATGATGTCATTTCACTCGAGAAGAAGTTAGGGTTCAGAGGGCTTCCGCAGACAGCCTGTGATCACACGCCTGGGGAGGCAGGCCTGGCTTCGGGCCTGCACGTTCTGCCTGCCCCAGGAGCAGCCGTGGGCCCGGCTGGGTGAGGAAGGTGCTAATTTGGGGAAGCAAATGCCTGTGTTAAAGAGTTACCTAACTGTGCTAGGATCCAAAGTGACAGCATTAGAAAGTAGGGAGATAGCCAGGTGCTGGAGACTCATACCTGTCATCCTAGCTACTCAGGAGGCTGAGATCTGAGGATGGAGGTTCAAAGCTAGCCTGGGCAGGAAAGACTGTGAGACTCTTTTATCTCTACTAAACGACCCCAAAAAGTCAGAAGTGGATCTGTGTCTCAAATGGTAGAGTGCTATCCTTGAGCAAAAGAAGCTCAGGGACAGCACCCAGGCCCTGAGTTCAATCCCATGACTGGCACACCCCCCCAAAAAATGGGAAAGCAGGACTTAAATGAGAATTGTCAGCCTGCCCATGTTGGGGTGGTGTTGAGGAGAGAGTACCTGGGGTTGGCATGCGTCCTTTACTAAGGAGAATGGTATGCGTCAGCCAGGTGCTGCTTGTCACACAGTGGGTGTCACAAACCCAGAGGTATTTGGTACATGCTTGGGGTTGTCACAGGTGCAGAGTGTAGGTGCCTTGGTGACAGAACAAGGTGGGAGGAAGAGCCCGTAGTGACCCCCTGACCTTAGTCCTTGCCGGGCTGTGTGGTACCATCTGAAGGCTCTGTTCCCTGCATTCCAGGCCAGGGCCCAGCTGTGCAGTGAGCACCCCTCCTGAGGGCACAGTGGACAAACTTTGACATCCTATGCGCAGTGTCTTCCTTGTGGGCATAAAGAATACAAGAACGGGGCTGGGAATGTGGCCCAGTGGTAGTGAGCTTGCCTAGCATGCATGAGGCCCGGGGTTCGATTCCTCAGTGCCACATAAACAAAAAATAATAATAAAGAGTACAAGAACCATGAGAGTGTCACCCTTCCCCTACATGCTGATGGATGGGTGGATGGATGGATAGATGGATGGATGGATGGATGGGTTGATAGATGGGTGAGTGGATGGATGGGTGGATGGATAGATAGACAGGTGCCAAGCAAAGCCATGGTAGAGGCTCTGTGGAAATTCTCTGTCACCCTTGAGCAGTGGAACCACAGGATGGGGTGTGATTCAAGCCTAGAGAGCTGCAGACACCCCAGTTACAAGCTGTGACACCCGTACTATGGGGCCAGCCAGAACTCTGGGGTCTGCAGCCTGGAGCCCACCCAGGCTGTGGGATTTTGTTACAGCTTCTTAAATAGACAGGACATCCACGCTCCTGTTCTTGTATGAATGGAGTTTTATATGTATTGCCTATCTTCTAATTACTGCCTCTTGGGTATGGATATAATACATCCTTAAACAACTTAATTTCTGTTTATCTGGCCCCAAACTTAAAGGTAATGAAACCACCAGTAAAAACATGACACAATTTGAAGGGATTTCTGGTTTGTTTTTCTCTGATTTTGAAAAAAAAAAATCTACCTATAACATGAATGTTGCTCTATAATATGTGAGCAAAGCAAAGAAGAAAATGGATGTGGGCAGCAAAAAGGCAGGACTGTATGTCTGCTCTGAACCTTCTCCACGGGGGCAGGCACAAACGACGCTTCTGAAAGCTCGGATACTTACAGTAATTCCACAAGATAGGAAGAAGAGACTGAGGAGCCTGAAATATCATTTTGAGAGATCTCTTTTCCCAGTAGTTTATATTTTACATTTTTACCTCAGAGTAAAGAGAAAGCAAGCCAAGAACACATTCTGCTTCCAAAGCTGGTGGCAGTATCTCCAGAATTTGAGTTAAGGAGATTTTTCCTCAGGTCACAACAGGTGCTGTGCTTAGTACTCCTCCCCTTCTAGCCTTTAGTCCTCACTGGTAACTATCCCCCTTCCCCGCCCCCCACACACAGAAGATTTGCAGCCCAGGGAGGGCTTGGGGGTGTTGAGTACAAGCAGTATGATTTGAAGTTCAGGTTCCTGAATGCAGATGTGTGCCATAGTGCCACACAAAGCATCATGGGAAATGGTTCCCTCTAGGATCCTATTGGTTTTGTGCCAAGGCCCCTGGTGTGGAGGCGGAGCTTGGGCTGGTGCTGACGCCCTGGGGCTTTCCCTTTGCCTTGGTACAAGGTCTTCAGGGAGCTTTCAGCAGAGCTACACTAGAAGAAGTAAATATTTCCCTGGCAGAGTTGCCTTCCCTGCTGGAAGTGTGACTCAGAGAGCCAGCTGAGCTCTGAGTTCAAGTCCAGGGTCTGCCAACAACAACAAAAATGTTGCCTCTTAGTAGCTGTCGCACTCCTCTGTGGCATTGAAGAAGACCTCTCTAGGTCTTCCTTTTTTTTTTTTTTTTTTTGCCAGCCCAGGGGCTTGAACTCAGGGCCAGAGCACTGTCCCTGGCTTCTTTTTGCTCATGGCTAACACTCTACCACTTGAGCCACAGCGCCACTTCCGGTTCTTCCTATATATGTGGTGCTGAGGAATCGAACCCAGGGCTAAATGTATACAAGGTGAGCACTTTACCACCAGGCCATCTTCCCAGCCCTCTGGGTCTTCCTTTTGGATAGCAGATGAGGGAGTGGCATGGTGCGAGTCACCTTTCCTCCGTCAGCAGCTGTATGGAGAGGTCCGGTCACACGCAGGTCTCTGGGAGGGAGTAAAGAGGGCCTCCCCACTCTCCAACATATCTCCCATGAACATTCTGTACCTATTATTCCTTTCGCAGCCCAACACCTGTCTGAACAGTTTGCCCTAGAATTGTGTTAGGACTCAATACCCTATTTGCGCACTTTGTAGTTCTCCAGGAACCTTATTCTTGGCTCTTTTCTGAAAACTGAGAAAATATTCTCATTCTTGACTCTTGTCCCCCTGTCCCTCCCCTTAGGAAGTCATGGCCACAATGGCTCCATTGACACAGATGTGACTGCTTTTCATTACAGGTGGGGGGATGAGCACCCCTGCCCGTCTCCAGCCTTTTCTAGTTTAGAACTCATTATTGCTGACGTGAAGAATTATGAATTCAGTTCAGTTTGGTGGCTCGCGCCTGTCATCCTAGCTACCCAGGGGGCTACGATCTAAGGATCAAGATTCAAAGCCAGCCTGGACAAGGAAGTCCATGAGACACTTATCTCCAACGAACTACCAGAAAGCCAGATATGGAGCTGTGGCTAAAAATGGTAGAACACTCGCCTTGAACACAAAAGCTCAGGGACACTTGCCCAAGCCCTGAGTTCAAGCCCCAGCACCAGCAAAAAAAAAAAGAATTTCATTTCCTTCTGATGGCCCTTCCCCTTCAATTCTCATCCCTGGGCCGGTCTGTGGCTTCTAACAGCCATCTTCTTTCACCTCATTTCCCAGGCCGCAGAGCACCTCCTCCCACTTGGGTTGACTTTCCCCTTTGGGGTGGTGACTCAGAGCGGATGGCTGCTCTCTGGCCCACTGGGGACCTTCTGTGTCTTCGCGTTGGCTGAGTGGAGTATGTCATGCAGGATTTGACCTGGATCCGAGAGGGAGCTGAAGGAGAGCAGAGGTGGTAGTGACGTTAACAGGAAAGAGACCTTTTGAGCAGAAGGAAGGAAGTGGGTGAAAGAAGAAAAAGTACAAGATCTGCTCACCATTTCCTGCATGAAATCTGCCTTCAGACAGTGCCTGGGGAAGGCTTTAGAGCAGGGACCACTTCCGGAGGAGGAGGGAGGACTAATCCATGAGCACAGTGGGAGGGCCAGGAAGGACCCGGGCCTGTGCCTGGCCTGCCCATCACATCCAGAATCGCATGGGTGTGCTTGCAGGCAGGCCTAACTCCCATCGACACTCTGGGCTGCACCGAGACACTACACGGCCAGTCAATGACCCAATGGAAGTTCTCTATGGGGCTCACAGAGAACGAATGCACTGACCACTGTTCAAAAATAATAGGCAGTTGGTTTTCCTTCTTAATTTACAAAACTTGTTATTCTGTTAATGGATCTAATTGGTTTCACATAAAATGAGACTAATTCATCAGATCTCACTCAGACATATATATAAATAAAATGAAACCAAATATATATATATATATATCCCCTGTATAGTAACATATAACACACCATCTATCTAGTCCTGAGTTCAAGCCCCAGGACTGGCAAACAAAAAAAGATTACATTAGTGGGCTGGGAATGTGGCTTAGTGGTAGAGGGCTTGCCTAGCATGCATGAGACCCTGGGTTCAATTCCTCAGTACCACATCAGCAAAAAATAAAAATAAAATTATATTTTTAAAAGATTGCATTCATGGCTTTTGGCCTTTTGCTCTATTTTTTTTGAGTAAGTGATGAATATGTGTAAATACCTCTCATGTATTTCTCCTTAGAAATATATATATATGTACACACATCTATGTAAATATATTGTGTTTATATATGTGTGTATATGTACAGCTATCATATATGTCTCTTTATAAATATATATGCACACACATACACATGGGATAGACATATCTGGCTTAAATACTTTAATGAGATACTAAAGTATTTTAGTTTAAATAAAGTGTTTTGTTTTTGTTTTTGTTTTTGCCAGTCCTGGGGCTTGAACTCAGGACCTGGGCACTGTCCCTAGCTTCTTTTTGCTCAAGGCTAGCACTCTGCCACTTGAGCCACAGTGCCACTTCTGGCTTTTTCTGTTTATGTGGTGCTGATGAATCCAACCCAGGGCTTCATGTATACGAGGCAAGCACTTTATCACTAGGCCATATTCCCAGCCCTGAATATGCAATTTAATATCTATTCTGCTAGACTCTAACATTACAAATGCTTTGAAATATTATTATATTCTCTGTAAACATCATTTTTTTAAATCCCACGGTTCTGCACTTTTAGATTGTCTGTATTTTTCATGGCAAGGAGCATCTTTCTGTGGGGTGTTTATTACATGAGATGGTTTCCTTAGGCTAGATTCCAGAAGTGGAATTACTGGGTCATGGGCATGGATATATTTAAGACTCAGTTACATAGATTGCCAAATTGCTTTCTCAAAAGGTGTCCCAATTTACTTGGCTACAGATCAATCCTATTCAAATGTACAGTTCTAAAACTGTAACGTGGCAAAGTTTTATTTGAAAACAATTAGGCTTTTTGATCATCTGTACAACAAAAGCACAAATGCGTTTTTTTTCTTTCTAGTGTGGTGTTCACATATGTTTAAAGTTTCCAGATGAGGCAATCAGAATTCTGTTCCTTTCCAGAGCTTTTATTCCTCAGCTTCCACCACTAGTACATGACACAGACAGTCCAGTTAATTACTTCTTTTTTTTTTTTTAAAGATTTCTTCCAAAAATTCCCAGTTTTCTTTAAGTCATACTACAAAGTTGGTATTTTGGTTTATTGTTTCAGCATAGTTAGAGATTAGTGATATTTGGTGTTTTGATTTAATTTTTAATTATTATTATAAAGGTGATGTATAGAAGGGTTACAGTTACGTAAGTCAGGTAAGGAGTACATTTCTCTCTGGACCATGTTACCCCTTCCCTCGCTCTCTCCCAGTTTCTCCCTCCCATCCCCAACCACGGGTTGTAGAGTTCATTTTCCACATAGTGTCCAGTGAGGACCATGGCTGCATTTCTCCCTCCATTTCTATGCCCCCATTTGCCCTCCCAAAGACAGATAAAGGAACAATCAAGTCAAAAAGAAGAGAAAATAAAAACAGCAACAAAGAAAAATAAAACCTCTTGTTTCCATTTCCTGGAGTTCATTTTGATAAATATTGTTTTGTATGATCAGATACACATGGGTATTGAACCTTTGTGTTCCTCTCCCAAGAGTATGATTATTTTTTTTAGTATCTTAACTTTATTCACTTTTAAATTAATTCTGATGGCTTCTTGTTTGAGCCCTAGAAACACATCATCCAAGAATAAAATATTTCATTATTCCTCCTTTTCAGCTTTCAAGTTTTATTTTCGGTCTCATGGTCTCTGCACCTCTCCCTCCCCAAGTACTTGATTGATTGAACTCAAAATTTAGTCTTACTTGTTCAGTGCTTATTCACGCTGCTTGCTTGCTCCGTAAGAGCTCTACCACTTAAGCCACACTTCCAGCCTGGCTTATTTGCAGCTTATTTAAAGATAGAATTTCACAAACTCTTTTGCCTCAGCTAGCTTCAAACTGCAGTCCTCCCCATCACAGCCTCCTCAATAGCTTGGATTCTAAGTGTGAGCCTCCGGTGCCTGACTCTGTTTCTTGTCTTCTAACATTTGTCTTAAAATATTTATGACAGGGGCTGGGAATGTGGCCTAGTGGCAAGAGCGCTTGCCTTGTATACTTGAAGCCCTGGGTTCGATTCCCCAGCACCACATATATAGAAAATGGCCAGAAGTGGCGCTGTGGCTCAAGTGGCAGAGTGCTAGAGCAAAAGGAAGCCAGGGACAGTGCTCAGGCCCTGAGTTCAAGGCCCAGGACTGGCCACACACACACAAAATATATATATATATGTATATATATATATATATATTTATTTATGATAATGTTAGAGACACAGTCTCACCAGGCATTCCATCCAGGCTAGTCTCTAACTTAAGATCTTCCTGTCTCAGCCTTTGAGTACTGGGATTACAGGTGCAAACATTAAAATAATCAGTAAGCTGTTAAAATGATAAAACAGAGATGATAGCTCATACCTGTCATCTTCCCTGCTCCTGAGGCTGAGATCTAAGGATCACAGTTTGAAGCCAGCCTGGGCAGGAATGTCCATGAGACTTTTGTTTTGTTTGCCAGTCCTGGGGCTTGAACTCAGGGTTTAAGCTCTGTCCCTGAGCTTGTTTTGCTCAAGGCTAGCACTCTACCACACCGAGCCACAGCGCCACTTCTAGCTTTTTCTGTGTATGTGGTACTGAGGAATCGAACCCAGGGCTTTATGCATGCTAGGCAAGCACTCTACCTCTAGGCCACATTCCCAGCCCCTATGAGACTTATTTCCAATGAACCACCAACACCAAAAAGCTGGAAGTAGAGCTGTGGCTCGAGTGGTAGAGTGCTAGCTTTGTGTGAAAAAGGTAAGAGACCGGGCCCAGACGTTAAGATGAAGCCCTGCTACCCCCTCCACACACACACAAAGGTAAAATAGAAATGTAGTGACTCATAGTTTGAAGTTTTTCAGAGAGATATTCTTCAGAACCTTAACAATAGGTTTCCACAGGACCGGGTCCCTGGCTCTGCTGACGTTTACACTTATGTGGAACACACAGTGTTTTCAGATTGCTTGTTGGCCCAAGGAGAAGGCCTAGCCTGGATTAGAAATGATGAGGGGTTTTCAGATCTGAAATTGTTGAGTATTAACTCCACACTGGTTGTTAGGGCTGGAAAACCTCCAGGTGTTTTTTCTCTTTTCCATCTCTTCCCACACTTCCTGCCTCCTCCTGTTTGTACGCCTCTGAGCTCTAGGTCATAGGTCATTATAGTCATAGGTCTTAGGTCAGTGGTTCCTAACTACTACACCTGGGCCACCTGATGTCATTTTTTTTATTAGTCCAAGGAAAAATGATTTTTAAGATGAAATGTGTGGTTTAAAAAATACATATAAAATCTGAATTTATTCTATTTCAAGGTTTGCTGTTCATTGAAGCAGTGGCTTTCCAGGTTTGTCTAAAATACTTTTTCAAATCATTTTAGATGCCAACCTAAGGAAAGGGAGCCCCATGGCCTCGTTTCAAGAGTCTCTAGGCTAGGGTTCCCTTTCCTGTCCCAGACAGTGTTTCGGACCCTTTTCCACATAATGTCAGCAAGGACAACGCTTGCGTGAGCACAAGGCTGATAAAGACCTCTCACTTCTAGCTGAGCCCAGAGAACTGCCACTCCCTTCAAAGCCTTGCTTCATAGGTGGGAAAGATAATCTGTGAACGCTGGTGAGGGCCGGGATTTTTCCCACAAGTAGAGGGAGGAGGGACGAATTCTGATGGACAGGAGAGTTTGGTGACTGGGGCCTGCCAGGTAGGAGAGAACAAGAAACAGAACTCAAGATGGAAAGCAGAATTCTGTCCTCATCCACCTCTCCTTTTCATCATACGAAACACTCCTGCACAAAGCAATGCCCCAGCCTGATGGACGTCTTTCATGTTTACTTGATAGCCCTCAACCGGCCAAAAAAAAAAAAAAGATATATGACAATGATAGACAATATGATTTCTAGCCTACATGAGGCCCTAGATTTAATCACAAAAATAAATACATAAACCAGGCACTGGTGTCTCATGTCTGTAATCCTTGCTCCTCAGGGCACTGAGACCTAAGAATTGTGTTTGAAAGCCTACCCAGGCAGGAAAGTCTGTGAGACACTGATCTCTATTTAACCAGCCAAAAGCCAGAAGTGGAGCTGTGGCTCACATGGTAAAGCAGTTGCCTTGAGAAGGAAAAAATATCTCAGGGATAGCCCTTACCCAGTCCCTGAGTTCAAGCCCTGCGATTGGCACAAAAATAAATAAGTAAGTAAATAAATAAATGTTCAAAGGGTGAGGGAAAAAAGCCAGTGGAAAATCAAGTCCTTGTAGCTTGGCTCCTGGGAGAGTGTGGGCAGTGAGCCCCAAGGCAACTGAGGGGAAAAGTGGGGGCTCCCTACATGTGTTGTCAGCCACAGGACAGTGGGCAAACAGAGCCCCGAGATCTCCCTTCGATGTTTCTTCCCTGCTGAAAACAGCACTTGAACACTTTATTGTATCTTACCACTCTACAAATGTATGTGAGAAGAGGGAGCTGGAGGAGGCACTAGACTGAATTCCTGCGCAAGTCAAGTTGAGATTCCCGCATTTCCTGCCCTCCTCCGGGGCCAGCCCCTTCCCCCACCAGGACCAAGGCTTCCTGCTAGTCCAGGCCAAATGGGAATATTATCCAAGCAAAGGTGGGAGCCGATGCATATACAAGGGAAGTCATTTTTCATGTCGGCATGTTTACATGCAGGACTGGAAATTATACAGAACGATGGAACTCTTGCAACCGTAGGAGCACCTTTCAAAGAATGTTTCTGGAGACTTCCTTCTTGCCTCCCTGTAGATTTCTATTGTAAGAACAGATTGTTATCATAGATGGAATTGTGGCTTGGTTTTTCTAAAATAAGATTCTATCAGAACGATCTCACTTAGAAAAGAGAAGGGTCTGTGACCTTATCTGCTTCTTCTAGATTTCCCCACTGGCGCTAGGGGAAAGTGCAGTGCTATCCTGGGAGAGTAAGAAAGGTCCGATGACTCAAAATCTCTACTTCACATTGAGGATAAACAGGCAGATTCCAATTAAAAAAAAAAAAAAGAAGAAGAAACCAGGCACTCGTGGCTCGTGCCTGTAATCCTAGCCACTCAAGCGGCTGAGATCTTAGGATCGCAGTCCAAAGCCAGCCTGGGAAAGAAAGTCTGTGACTCTTATCTCCACTAAACTACCAAAAAAAGCTCCAAGTGGAGCTGTGGCTCAAGTGATAAAGCACTAACCTTGAACAAAAGCAACTCAAGGACAGCGCCTAGTCCCTGAGTCCAAGCCCCAGGTCTGACACACACAGGCACACACGTGTGTGTGCTTGTGTGCATGTGTGCTTGCTGGTAGACACTTCCCTGTAGGAACTGGAAGCGTGAGCGAACCCATCTTGTGTCAAGGAGAGCATTGCTGCTCTCTGGAACTTTCTGTACTGTTCAGAGTGGTTGTCACCAGCCGGATGGGAGCATGGTTCACGTGAAATTTTTTGCTGTTGTTGTTTTGCTTTTTGTTTTTCCTTCTGTGTATCTGATGAGTTTTGACTTAAGTCCCAATCACATTGGGTCATTGTAGATGGGGTCCCTCGCCTCCAGTTCTTAGGAAGAAGAACCAAACCCGTGTTCTACGTTAGCAGAGTGCTGTCATTTCTTGAACATGGCACCTCGAGAGAAGTTAGTTCTCAAAGCTCTATTTGTCGGGCTAATTTGCCTTAGGAATTCATCTAGCAAGTGGAAAAGAGAATTCCTGTGAGTTGAAGATAATTAGGGCTGTTCAATTGCCTTTTCCAATGGCAGCAAAGTACTGCAGTAGAAGAAACTCCCCAGTGGATACAAATAAGGCAAAATCACTTTTAAAAGCTCCTCAGGTATTGGCTGAGAATAGACCAGAGGTCTGCCTTCTTCCCAGTGTGCAGATGCTGCTAGGGCCCCACCCTCGCGAGCGAAGAATGGATGGTGTTTTTGGAAGTCCCTAGTAAGTTGCCAGACTTGGCTTGAGCTTTTTTGTTTGTTTGGTTTTGTTTTTTTTTGCCAGTCCTGGGGCCTGAACTCGGGGCTTCCGGCTTTTCCTATATACTTGGTGCTGAGGAATCGAACCCAGGGCTTCATGTATACGAGACGAGCACTTTACCACTAGGCCATATTCCTAGCCCCTGGCTTGAGCTTTTTATATGAGAAACTCCAAGGCGACTGACTGATGGGTATGGGTGTGTGTGAACCAGACCTGCATTTAAAATAAGAAATCTTCTCACTTTTTTGAATGCAAGGCTATGTGCTTACATGGCTTGCTTGCTCATGGCTGGTGCTCTGCCATTTGAGCCGCACCGTCAACCTGATTTTTACTTTTGCTCCAAATGGAGCTGGAGTCTAGAGGATTTTTCTGCCTAGGTTGGCTTTGAACCTTGATCCTCTGGATCTCAGCCTTCTGAGTAGCTAGAATTCCAGGCATGAGCTTTTTAAAAAAATCCTCTTTAATGTATCACGTCCTTCTATCTAAATCTGCCTTATTTTAAAATAGGGCCAGCCACAGTGAAGTTTTTTTTTCCAAATTTTTATTATCAAACTGATGTACAGAGAGGTTACAGTTTCATACGTTACCACAGTGAAGTTTGAGACAAACCTGCCTTCCAATGAGAATGAAAATCTAGCACCCTTTCAAAACCATTTTACTTGGTATGATTCAGTGTGATTATTCTATATTTATCCTACTGGCCTGGCTTTGAGAGGTTCATGTCAAACTCAATTAGACAGGGTTTTTTGGTTTTTTTTTTTATGTGATGTGTGTGTGTGTGTGTGTGTGCGTGTGCGTGTCCAAATAAATTTGTCTCCAAAACTCACAATCAAGAAGCTTGGAAACATTAAAAAATCTAAATGTGTGAGGTGCCAGTGGCTCATGCCTTTAATCCCAGCTACTGAGGAGGTTGAGATCTGAGGATCACGGTTTGAAGCCAGCCCAGACAGGAAAGTCCAGCCCAGGCAGGAAAGTCTATGTGACTCTTATCTCTAATAAACTACTCAAAAAAGCTGGAAGTGGTTCTGTGGCTTAAGTGGTAGAGTGCTAGCCTTGAGCATGAAGAGTCACAGGACAGTGCCCAGGCCTGAGTTCAGGCCCCAGGCAGGACCAGAAAAAGAAAATCCTAAATGTGCTTTAAAATAAAGGTCTAGTTCATTTTCACCTGACTTGGAGATTTCACCAGCCTGATTCTGATGACCAGCCTTACTCATTGTCATTCTCTTTTATCCACCAGGGAACACAGCTAAACAACTTGCTGAGGTTTCTTCTCTTTCACAATAGGGTGGATTCTTCTTTCAACCCCAGGCCATTGTCTCTGAGTGCAGTGTGATGGAGGGGGGGCTGGTCTCCCCTGCTCCCTCCTCCCGCACTGCGGTGGGGACCAAAATGCAGCCAGCCAGCCTAGGATCACCTGCGACAGCCCACAGGAGGAGGGGGCTGGCCTCAGAAGCCCTCTCCCGGTCACCCAGCAGGCCCTATCTCCCCCTCCCCAAAGCCCCCTTCTTCTCAGAGAAGACGGCGCTTTGGTGCCACAGTCCCCAGGTTGCCCTAGAATTGACCCATGCTCTTATTCATGTAACCCCACGGCCCCTTCTGCTGCTTAGTGTGCCAGTGACTGCCAGAAAAGAACAGAGAACAAACAACATCTTGGCCCAAAAGCCAAATTGCAACCAAGAAATTCCCTCTGGGCAGTACACTGGTGGGGAGAGAAGGAGGAGATGAAAGAAAAACTACTGTTCTTTCTCTGTTCTGTCTCTCCCTCTTCTCCTTTTTTGTGTGCCAGCATTAGGGCTTGAACTCAGAGCCTGGGCTCTGTCCCTTAGCTTTGTTTCCTCAAAGCTAGCACTCGATCCGCCTCTCAAGCCACAGTGCCATTTCCAGCTTTTTGCTGGTTAATTGGAAATTCCCGCAGACTTTGCTCCTGCGCTGGCTTCGGATCTCAGCCCTCAGATCTCAGCATCCTGAGTAGCTAGGATGACAGGTGTGAGCCACCAGCTCATGGCCAAAATTAAGGTTTTAAAACCTGAAATGACACTGTTTCTCACAAGTGTTTATATGTTTGGCAAAATACAAGCAGCGAATTGCACTTTATAATTAGAAATCGTTTCCCAAATAGACACTTTTAAAAAAATGCTTTGAAGGCTCAGAGGGCTCCAGGCTCTTCCAGAACACAGTGCACGGGGTCCCCGCCCGCGGCAGGCCGGGCAGCGCGCTGTGGCCACAGACAGGCAGACAACGTGGCAGTTTGGTTCCACTAGCTGGAACCCCACTTCTCTTCTGAGGCACATCTCAAATGTAGCTTGGAATCTCAAAAATGACTTTCTCTGTTGAAACGACCATGTGCCTGTGTACTTGTTCTATCCCCTTGGGAAGAAAGGACCTGACCTTTGTCCCATGTGAAGCTAGAGAATGTGGAACCCTGCCCGCCTGTAATCCTAGGTACTCAGGAGGTTGAGATCTGAGGATCGCAGGTTCTAAGCCAGCCCGGGCAGGAAAGTCCACGAGATGATGCACACACATAAAATGAAGCACACACATTAAAAAAAAAAATACTGGAAATGGAGCTGTGGCTCAAGTGGTAGAGCAGAAAAGCTCAGGAAATGCACCCAGGTCCCGAGTTCAAGCCCACAGTGAAAGTCCTCTTAGAAACTCAGAGTGGGCAAGCTGTCTGGATCTCACTTATGTGCTGTGGCTTTTCCTAGGAGAGACATCAAGTTCTGAGGTGCCCTGCGGGGCTGGATAAAGACTAGGGCCATGTGCAAGGGCCCCGTGCACAACTTGCACACACTACCTACTCCTAATTCTTGCACACTCCTCTGCTGCCTCTCTTACCTTGAACCTGAATGGCCACTGAGAGCCACAGAGCTATTTTTCCTTCTAAATAAGCTACTTCAAGGCAGTTCCCCAAATCGCAAATCTTCAAGAGGTTAAAAGCTCTAAGGCCTCTGGGCTTGTGAGGGGCCAGAGGTAGGGGAGGTGAGCGGCCTACTGGGAGGTACCGGCCTCTGCAGTACCTAAAATATGTTCTTGTTATAGTATCTTCTACTGTTTTGTTTGTGTTTCTTGATCTTCTGTTCAAGCTGTGCTTTCATCTTTGTTTTATTATTTTTAAGTTTTGAATTTGAGCTCCAGGCTCTTCGTGATCATCTGATTGAAATACAGTAAGACTTAAATTGAAAGTAAAGAATCAAAGAGGTTGCCACCTAATCTAGGAACACACAATTAGATCCACATGTCTGCTTGCGGTAGAAACACCGCCCTACCCCCCCCCCCCCCAGAAGTATTGTAGAATTTGTAAGAGAAACAACAAATGCAGCTACCTGTCTTTCAGACTGGAAATCAAGTATCACTAAAGGCTCCAGCCGAGACACCTACTGTCCCGTCATGGTTTTCCCTGGCTCTCCCTCAGCCAGCGGGCTCACCCTGGCCCTGACCCTAGCCCAATCCCTGGCTTGCCCTCCTGTGGCTGCACCCTTTACACTCTGCCCTGTCTACTTTCAAAATATCCTTGAAAAGGTACAGTACTTCTAAGGCCTTCCATCCCAACAACCATGGCATACTCGAGCGTAATAACAGCTCCCAGATCGCTTTTTCACATCTTTCCCCCTTTCTATCCTTCATGTCTTATAGCAAGAAATTGGTGTAGCTAGCCAGTGGCTCAGATTTTGTGGGTTATTATTATCTTTCTTGGGTCTCTGAAGGTGCGTGTCTTATTCAAGAATCTCATGGGCTTCTCAGCCAGATGCTTGGGTTGAACTTGGAGGCCGACTCAACTGGTAAATCCAAGATGGCCTCCTCATGGGTATGCCAAAGCTTCCTTTGGAATTTCTGGTCCAGCTGTTTGCTGCTCCCATGTGACCAGCTCATGCCTGCTTGCAGAAAACCTCTGCTGGCAGCTGATTTTCCCAAGAGGCATTGGGTGGACCAGCATGGCATCATGATCAAGGGTCAGAGGTCCAACAGCTTTGCTTTGGGCACCTCAAGGAAAGGGTGCTGGTACTACGGCTTGAACTTAGGACTTGAAGCTCTGGCTTAGCTTACAACTTGACCTCCTCCCCACCACAGCTGGTACTCTACCACGTGAGCCATGCCTCCAGCTTGGGTATTGTTGGGTTTTTTGCTGGTTGATTGGAAATAAGAAACTTTTCCATGTCTGCCTGAGCTAGCTTGGAACCACGATGCTCAGATCTCAGCCTCCCGAGGAGCTAGGATGAACAAGAGTGAGTCACCAGCTGCCAGCCTTCTCACCGAGTGTGAGAATGTGTGTCTTTGTTCTCATTTCCTGTTTCCTGTTTGGGATTGCATGGTAGGTATCCCAGAAGCTGGGTAAGTGAGCCGGAGTGCTGACAGGCGCTTCTGTTAGCAGCTCTAGCTAGAGTGTCTTGTGTCTTCTTTGCAAGACTGTGTCTCCTTCCTTTTGTCCAGAACTGAGAACACTCAGTATCCAGAACTTGCTTCTAGGCATGCGCCCAGCCAGCCCTGAGGGGGTGGCTGCGGGAGGGGGAGCTGCCCACCCGTTCCCTGGTGACCTTGGCCATGCCATTGCACATACACAGGCTCGGCTTCCTCTCTTTGTCTGAATCTATGAGTCAATCGGCTTGCCAGCTTTATTCATTTCCCATGTCCTCTTTGCATTTGCCTTTCATTTCAAATTGCTCCCCGCAGGCCTGCCATTCTGCCGAAGCCTCCCCGTTAGCCAGGCTACCAGCCCTGCTAGGGACAGTGTTCCTGACAGGAATTGATAAGGGCTGGTTATATAAAATCCAGAGGGCAGGCTTTCCCTTTTAGGTCAGCATGCAGCCCCAAGCGAAAAAGGCTAATCAACAGAAGCATTTTCTGTGTTCATTCCAGAACCTTTCCCAGGGGTACAATAAATCTAGCCGGCCTGTTTACAGGAACATTGTTATTTAACAAGTCATTCTCCTCAAGCTTAAGAGGCTTGAGTTTCATCTAATCTAACCCAACCTGCTACATGGGTGAGATTCGTTTCCGTCTCTCGGTACAACAAGGCAATTTTACATACTTCAAAATAGTTTTCACATAGATCCAACCTTACATGTGTTAGAAAACTACTCAGGCCTATAATCCTAGCTACTCAGGAGGCTAAGATCTGAGGATCACAGTTCCAAGCCAGCCTGGGTCAGAAGGTCTGTGAGACTCTTATTTCTAATTAACCACACACCTCTACTGCCCCCCCCCCCAAAAAAAAGGAAGAAGAGGTATGGCTCAACTGGTAGAGCACTTGAGTGGATAAAAACTAAGGGACAACAGCTAGGCCCTGAGTTCAAGATCTAGGACTAGCACAAAAGTAAATAAAATAAAAAAACTACTCAAAAGTTGTCTCTCTTTCTGAAGGTACTGGAGTGGAAACTCAGGCCCTCATATTTGCTAGATAAATGCTCTAACACTTGAATCATATACCTAGCTCCAAATTTTTATATCTTTCTCTTCATTTATTTCTTTGTCATTTGTGGGGCTTGAATTCAGGGCCTGGGCACTGTCCTTGAGCTCTTTTTGCTCAAGGCTAGTACTCTACTACTTGGAGCCACAGCACCACTTTTGGTTTTTGTGTCATTTAGTGGCGATAAGAGTCTCAAGGGGACTTTTCTGCCTGGGCTGGCTTCAAACCATGATCTTCAGATATCAGCCACCTGAGTATCTAGGCATGAGCCACTGGTGCCTGGTGCTTTTTTTTTTTTTTTTAAACCTTTTATCTCTGTAAAAAATGCTAGTCTTGGTTCTCATTCCCCCACCCCCCCATTAATTAGTTTATCTCATGTGTTCATTGATCCCACAAAGGTTATTTTGAGGGCTTGCTCTGGGAGATAAGATTACTGGAAAGAATGTCATTCAGGTTCTGGCGCAGGAAATAGAGAGGAGAGCTGCACAGAAGCTCTGACTGGTACCCGATGTCTGGAAGGCACCCACCTGATTGGCTCTGGGGCAAATGGGAGGATCACAGTTCTTCTGCAACCTTGACCTTCAAGCGAACCTCAGGCTGTGGGAGTGTGTGAGGCACATTCTTTATGGCCCAAGAATTGCTGAGATATACATTTCCTAGAGTTGGATGAGCATTGCCAAATCCACCAGAAATGTTACATCTGGGCACTCCCCTTCAACTGGCTGCCACTCCCTGAGTTTTCCTAGGTCCTTCTCAGAGCATTGTCTGGAGTGATGGGTAAAATGGACAGCATCTCTCTAAATGAAGAGAGATGGATGTTGGCACTTTATATCTTTGTGGCAGGTTGGGGAAGGCAAGGAGATGAGGGGTCAATCCAATTAAAGTATTGTATGTGCATGGGTGAAATCCCCCCATGAGACCGCCCTTTGAGCAGTTCAGAGCCAGTTACCTGTGGCTCACACCTGTCATCCTAGCTACTCAGGAGGCTGAGCTCTGAGGATTGCAGTTTCAAGCCAGCCTAGGCAGGAAAAATCTGTGAGACTCTTATGTCCAATTATCCAGTAAGAAGCAAAAAGTGGAGATATAGTTCAAGTGGTAGAGCACCAAACCTTAAGCAAAAAAGTTTCCAGTGCCTAGGTACTGGCAAAAAGTATTAGCAAAAGAAAAAAATTATTTTTTCTGTTTGTTGTGGTCCTGTGTAGAAACTCATCCATCTTTGAGATTATTTACCCTGAGCACTGCTCACTCCTGCCTTTCTCTTATGGCTTTCCCTTTACATTTGAAATTTTTCATCCATCTGAAATTAATTTGGGCTTACGGAAGAAGATAGGAATAAATCTTTACTTATTTTTCCCAGATGATTACCCAGTTGCCTTAAACACATTTATGGAACAAAATAATTGAAAAGCTTTATACTCAGATACCTGTACTACATAGCTTTGTTGTGAATTCAATTCCCTTCCATATTTTCAATTCTTTATTATGATCCCTCTGTGAGTCTTGTTAATTTCCTCCCCTATTTTAATGTGGGAATTTCTTACTTGATTAACAAAATATTTCTTTTATGTTCCCAGAACCAGTCTTTAAAGGAACATTGAAAAAAGTTAAAATTGAGCAATTTAGCTTTGAGGCTTTATTTTCTCAACAAATAATGGGTACCGGGGCAAGCATGACCTGGGGTTTTCTTCTCTTGATTTCTCTTTTCCTTCTCTTTCTTCCCTTCCATTAATGTTGTGTGCTACTTACTCTTTATTGGCAATGCTTAAGCTTGGCCTACCCTTCTTCTAAAATACACATGGACAAAATTAAAGCTCACCTGTCCATTTGCTCTCAAGTCACAGTACCAAAGACAGGAGGACATCTCCTAGCTTTGACTCCTGTTTTTGTGTTTTCTTTAAACCTTTAGCTATCCTCTGAGCAGAATTTGTCACTCCTCACTGACCAGTTTTGGGGGTTCAGTTTTAATGCCTGGAAAAAAATGACTAAAGGAAATAATTAGGCGCTGCCGCTCTAGTCCTCCCTTGATTCTTTTTAAAACAAATTTTTTACATACTGAAATGGTTTTCAAGGGAGTACACACACCCTAGGGGCCCATGGAAAGATAACATCGAGCTGAGAAAACACCCCACAGAGTAGCAAGGGAACAACATACTTACCCCAGACAGGAACCCACGTGTTCCATGTGAACTAAGTCAAGGGATGTTCACTTTCTTTTTTAGGGGGCAGGGGGCGGGGAGGTGGCAGTCTTGGGGCTTGAACTCAGGACGTAGGCCACTGTCTCTGAGTCTGAGCTCTTCCACTCGAGACTAGTGCTCTATCACTTTGAGCCACAGTGCCACTTACATTTTTCTGGTGGTTGGATGGAGTCTCACAGAGTTTACTGCCTGGGGCTGGCTTTGAACCTTGATCCTCAGATTTCAGCCTCCTGCGTAGCTAGGATAACAGGTGTAAGCTACTAGTGCCTGGATCTTGTGATGTCTTGAAATCAGATCAAGTGTACTCTCCCTCTTCTGAGAATTTACACCATTGATGGGGGCTCTCTGAGGTCCTTGTGTACCTGAGAAATCTCCTTTTTTGTTCTCATGCTCCTGCTGGTCTCTGACCGTGGTAAACCCTAAGCACAATTCCACAATTCCTGACCACTTAGTCTCCAACCGAACAGTATTATTATTATTTTTTAATTAATTATACTTTACCCTTTGTGGTTGTGAAAGGCAAATGTTATTTTCCAAGAGATGAACAACTTTGGAATGCTTTTCAGACCTTCCAGAACATTCCTTTCTGAAGTGACATTTGACTTCCATAAAAAATGGTCTGTCCCCTCCCCTTCTGCACAAATGGACACGAAGGAGAGCTTTTGTAAAATAGTAAATAAGATCCCCCACACATTCCACATGACATACTGTGTGGGGAGCTCCCATAATAAAATGAAGAATGCGGCCCGCTTGGCAATCAATGTAGACTGTTCATTGTACCCTGCCGCAGTCCACACCATGCTCAAACACAGAGATGATGTACTTCAACAAACTCTTCCAAAATGGACCCTTTTTTCTTCATCCACAAAACACACCCATTACTGCAGCCATCCTTTATATTTCAGAAGAGATGAAGACAAGCCCTAAATATAGTCAATGACTTCAGCCTGATGCTAAATTTGTGAGGAGGGGGAAATGTGTTGGAATGGAGGTGTGTATTGCCAGAAGGAACTAGAATGCGGGGATAGGGGGGCGCAGGACCAGGTGACATGAGGCTAGTCATGTCAGACGTAGAGTTCACAGGGAATTAATACGCTGCTATTTTTGTAAAGGAGAAGGTGTCAGATCACTGAACGAAGGAGGAGGAAAAATGCTTAAAGCTGTATTTACATCAAAGTTTATGTTTGCTGTCCTTCAAGTCTGTGATGAGAGCGTGCCTTTGAGCCAAGTGCCAGTGGCTCACACCCGTAATCCTACTCAGGAGGCTGAGATCTGAGGATTAGGGTTCGAAGCCAGCCTGGGCCGAAAAGTCCCCATGAAACTCTTATCTCCAATGAACCACTCAAAAGCCGGAAGTGACACTGTGGCTCAAGTGTTAGGACACTAGCCTTGAGCAAAAGAGCTCAGCGACAGCACCCAGGCCCTGAGTTCAAGCCCCACAACCAACAACAACAAAAAAAATGCCCTTCTTCTGAATATGATCATATTAATAATGGCCCCCAAGTCTGTTCCATGTGAAAGTGTCTCTGAAGTGAAGCAGCCTTTTATTTTAAGAAGGTAATATTTTGAGGTTACAATAGATGTGGCAAGGTAGCATTTTCAACAAGACAGAATGTGGCGGGGGGGGGGGGGCATTTTGAATCACAAAGTCCTTATTCTGGGGGGATGGGATGGAGGTCAGAGACATGGAAGTCCAGAGATGAGCTGTACCCTCCATCAGCCCCTTTTCCCCTTGTCCTCAGAGGACCCATTTTCTTTTCTTTCTTTCCCCTCCCTCCTTCCCTCCCTCCCTCCCTCCCTCCCCCCTTCCCTCTCTCTTCTCTCTCTCTCTCTCTCTCTCTCTCTCTCTCTCTCAGCTCCTTGTTAGCAAAGTCACGGGTCACAAATGGAAATGCTTACCAAGGCCAGGCCTGGAACATGAGTGGGCCCTGGCGAGCCTAACCTAGGAATGTTATTCGGGCCGTGGCACTCCAGGGAGAGCTGAGAACTGGTCTCAGCCTCCTCCCAGAGCTGGTATTCAAGTGCAAGGTGCTGTACAATACAGTCTTCTACTCAGAATCCATGCATCCCACTGCCTCTGGAACCTGCTCATGGGCTGAAGACTGCTTTGTGGACGCTTGTCAGGGCGGAAGTGGTAGAGTGTCAGCCTTGAGTGAAAAAGCTAAGGGAAAGCATCAAGGTCCTGAGTTCAAGCCCTAGTACCAGCACACACACACACACACACACACACACACACACACACACACAAAGGATTTGAATGAACATTTTTCTGAAGAAAACGTAACACGGTACATGAAAAGATGTTCAGTGTCGTCATTTGTCATAGGGCAAATGCAAGTACAGCTAGCAAAATACCACTGCGCAGCCATTAGGGTGAGTTCGTCAAGAGACAGTAATGCCTGTGGGGAAGAGAACGGCGGAATTGGAACCTCATGCCTGCTGAGGGAACATAAAATACTGAAGCTGCTTTGGAAGGTAATTTGCAGTTCTTCATAAAACATGAAGAATCCAATGACCCACGACTTCCCTTCCCGAGGTGTGTGGAGTGAGGAGGGGTGCTGAGATCATTGAAAACATCGGGACCTGGCGACCTAGGCTGAGAGCGGAGGATTGTGGGTTTGGAGCCAGCCAGGGCAGAAAAAGTGCAAGAAACTATCTCCAAGGAACCAGCAAAATACTGGGCCGAAGGTAGGGCTCAAGTGGTAGAGCACTAGTTGTGATCGAAAAAGCCTCGCAATGTGGCTGAGAATGTGGCTTAGCGGTAGAGTGTTTGAGTAGTGTGCTTGAAGCCCTGGGTTTGATTTCTCAGCACCAGAGAACAGAAAAGGCTAGAAGTAGCACAGTGGCTCAAGAGGTAGAGTGCTAGCCTTGAGCTAAAAGAAGCCAGGGACAGTGCTCAGGCCCTGAGATCAAGCATAGGACAGGCACACACACACACAACAGAGAAAAAACAAAAATGGACCAACAAAATATGGTATAGTCACTAGCCATACAAAAGTACAACATTCAGCATTAAAAAAAAATGCTGGGTACTGGGCACTGGTGGCTCATGGTTATAATACTCAGGAGGCTGAGATCGGAGGATCACGGTTCAAAGCAGCCCGAGCTGGAAAGACCATGAGACTCTTAACTCCGTTTAAGCTCCAGAAAACGGGAAGTGGTGCTGTGGCTCAAAGCGGTAGAGCACTAGCCTTGAGCTTTAAAGCGCTCAGGAATAGTGCCCAGGCCCTGAGTTCAAGCCTCACAACTGACAAAGAAAAAAATAAAAGACGTTGAGTACTGCTGCCTACCACAATATGGGTGAACCTTGAAAACAATATTGCAGGTGAAAGAACCAGTCACAAAAGGCCCCCCTTGTATCCATCTTAGTGAAATACTGTGGATGGGGAAATCCTTACAGACGATTGAGATTCCTGATTACAAGGGGCTAGGGAACTTCCTGGGGACAGGGGCGGGTTTATGGTGACTGCTAGCAGCCATGTGGTTTTCTTTGTGAGGTCTGAAAAATGAGGAACTACACTGAGCACTGTGGCTCAGCCTGCAATCCTAGCTACACCGGAGACTGAGATCTAAGAATCATGGTTCAAAGCCGGCCAGGGCAGGAAAGTCTGTGAGACTCTTACTTTCTATTGAAAAGCAAAAAGCTGGAAGGGGAGTTATGGCTCAAGCGGTAGAGTGCTATCCTTGAGCACAAAACTGAGGGATAGCATCCAGGCTCTGAGTTCAAGCCCAAGGACTAGTGTGCATGTGGGTGTACACACACACACAAAAGCCAACCATACAATCCATTTGACCTTCCATTATTGAGAGAAATAAGCATTTGCTTTCTTAGTCAACACAGACCCATAAACAATTGGTTTTTGCTTTTCTTTATTTATAACATAAGATACTTAGAGTCTATAATTTCTAAATGTTTTCCAAGCCTCAGAAATCTCTGGGAGACAAAGTATATTAATAAAATAATCACCGAGGGGCTGGGAATATGGCCTACTGGTAAGAGTGCTTGACTCGTATACATGAAGCCCTGGGTTCGATTCCCCAGCACCACATATATAGAAAATGGCCAGAAGTGGCGCTGTGGCTCAAGTGGCAGAGTGCTAGCCTTGAGCAAAAAGAAGCCTGGGACAGTGCTCAGGCCCTGAGTCCAAGCCCCAGGACTGGCCAAAAAAAAAAAAAAAAAAGAGGAGTTGGCATCAATAAAGTAAAAAAGCTTTTAAAATAAATAATCACCAAAACATGGTATCATATATAGATTATTTAGACATAAAAATCTTGGCCAAGTCTTTAAGGAATGATGGATTATCAACAGTTAAGTAGTTTTAAAAATTATTGAACTTAACATTTTATTTTATTTTATCTGTCAGTCTATCATCTATCCATCCATTTATTATACTGCTACTGGGGCTCGAACTCAGGACCTGGCCTTCTCATTTATCTTTTTCATTTAGGGCTGGCACTCTACCTCTTGAGCCATAGCTCTACTTCTGGCTTATTGGTTAATTGGAGATGAGTCCCATGAACTTTTCTGCTCTGGCTAGCTTTGAACCGTGATCCTCAGATCTCAGTCTCCTAAGTAGCTAGGATAACAGGCCAAACTTAAAATCTTAATTCATCAATTCACCTTTTTGATTCAGTGTATCCCAAGCGTTCTTTTGTTTGTTTATTTATTTTGTTTTTGTTGCCAGTCCTGGGGCGTGGACTCAGGGCCTGAGCACTGTCCCTGGCTTCTTTTTGCTCAAGGCTAGCACTCTACCTCTTGAGCCACAGTGCCACTTCTGGCTTTTTCTATATATGTGGTGCTGAGGAATCGAACCCAGGGCTTCATGTATACGAGGCGAGCACTTTACCAGTAGGCCATACTCCCAGCTTCCCAAACGTTTCTTCAGGGCTGAAGGCATATTTGTGGTCCTCCCCCCATGTTGAAATCCAGCCCTGGAGTGAGGAAGGCTGTGCCTCTAGGATGTGATTAGGTCATAAGGAAAGAACTCTCTGGAATGGATGCTTGCTTTCTCTGCTCTCGGTCATGTGAAGGTCATGTGAAGCAAGAAAGGGGACCATTTCCAGACCAGGTGACAAGCCCCAGAGCTGGACCATGCTATGTCTCCATCTTGGACTTCCAGCCTGGGGAACTATGAACCATGAGTTCCCGTTTATGACGTTGTTTTTGTTATCACAACCCAGGCTCACCTAGACAGCATCTTGACCCGTTTCAGTAGCATGCTTGTTGTACAACGTGACTTCTGATGGGAAAATGGTGCATGAACTTCCTGGGAGCCTTCTGGTGGTGTCTGGAGGTGCAAAGGGTGATGAGAGAGATGCACGTCCACAGCCCACAGACGCAAACTCATCCCTTCTCCCTTCTCTAAACATGCGATGGAAGCCTCCTAACAAAGCACCACTCGACACAAACTCGGAATGGAAAATTAAGAGCAGCTGTGTCCTGAGATTTACGTGTGTGTGTGTGTGTGTGTGTGTGTGTGTGTGTGTGTGTGCCCTTTAAAAAATTGCTCTTGTTACTAGCATTCTATGACTGGAAGGCACCCTTCAGAACATTCGAGACTCCGGGATCACCTCTGTGGTTTTCAGTTTAATAATGAGGAGTTGTAATGAAATACCCTGTTATCTACTCAGAGCGAAGAGCAGGAGAGGGAGTGGTAAAGGGGAAAGCAAACCCAGCACCAGTGTGGCTCACGCCTGGAATCCCAGCCACTCAAGAGGCTGAGATCTGAGGATTCTGGTTCAAAGCCAGCCTTGGTTAGGAAAGACTGTGAGACCCCTGCCTCCAATGAACCACCAGAACACTGGAAGTGGCGCTGTGGCTCAAAATGGTAGAGCATTAGCCTTGAGCAAAGAGCGAAGACTGTGAGACCCCCTACCTCCAATGAACCACCAGAACACTGGAAGTGGCGCTGTGGCTCAAAATGGTAGAGCATTAGCCTTGAGCAAAGAGCGCGGGGACAGACAGTGTCTAGGCCCTGAGCCCGTGATTGAACAACAACAGAAGAGTTGGAATCCTGGTCTCAGAGAAAAGAAAATACTGAATGTTTTCGGTATCCTGAGACTCTCTCACCTTTGCCTTTTTATGACCACATCCACTTCTTTCCCTCAGCAGGTTCCTGACCTGCTGGCAAAGACTGATGTATCCTTCTTCCTAAAATAGCCATGATTCATAATG
The DNA here is from genome assembly GCF_023159225.1 of Perognathus longimembris pacificus. Classification (NCBI taxonomy): domain Eukaryota; kingdom Metazoa; phylum Chordata; class Mammalia; order Rodentia; family Heteromyidae; genus Perognathus; species Perognathus longimembris. The sequence continues at coordinate 38,388,440 of NC_063180.1, forward strand.
CTGTATAAATGGAGCCAAGCATCTGAAACACGATGCATCTTTATGAAATTGATGTATTTCACTCCAAATAGTTTTCAGGCACTTCCATCCAACTTTTATTGTGTATTTTTCAATACAATCCTCCTTCCTTCCTTCCTTCCTTCCTTTGTTTCTTTCTTTCTTTTGGTGCAACTAACAGACCATAATCTGTTCAACCATTTACTTGTGGAAGAACATCTGGGCTGATCTTCCAGTTGGGAGCTATTACAAGTAAAGCTGTTAGGACCATTTGGGCAACAGGTGTTTGTGTGAACAGGCATTTTCATTTTCACTGGGATAAACACCCGACAGTGAAATTGCTGGCTATGGTAATTGCATATGTTGAGTTTAATGAGCAACTCCGAAGTGGGGTCATTTCTGACCTCCCATAACAGTCCAGCCATTCTAGGGCCTTTACATCCTCGTCAGCCTTTAGCAGTGTTACCAAATAGGTATATCACTGGCAGGTAGGCAATGATATTCCCCTGTGGGTTTGATTTGCATCTCTGAAGGTGTGACATTGCCCCCCCCACTTTTCTGATCTATTACCCTTTGCCTATCCCTTTGAACTCCTTCTCTTCTTTCTCTTGGACTGTTGCTTTTCTCTTTCCCGTTGAGTTGTAAGAGTTTGTTATATATTCTAGTCCTGTCAGGTATGGAATTTGTGATGGTTTTTCCCCATAGTCTATCATTTATCTTTTCTCTTTACAATAACAAATTGTTCAGGAGAGCAGAACATTGAACATTTTTCATGATGTCTAATCTATCAATGTTTCCTTTTTGTGGACTGTTCCATTAGAGTCCAGTCTAAGAAATTTGTAACCCAGCCTTATCTGAAAGTATTTTTATGTTTTTTTTTTCCTGTGTGTTGTTCTCCTAATTTAGGTTTTACACTTAAATATCTAATCTATTTTATATAAGTGTAGGATTTGGGTCCTGGTACTTTTTTCTTTTTTTGCTTAGGAATGTATTAAATTAACTGCCTAGAATCATTTGTTCAAAAAGCTTTCCTTCTATTGAACTATTTTGGTACCTGGGTCAAAAAAAAATCAATTGGAGCAGGGCACAAGTGGCTGATACCTATGTAATCCTAACTACTTAGGAGGTTGAGATCTGAAGATTAAGGTTCAAAGTCAACCTGAGCACAAATGACAGTGAGGCCCTTACCTCCAGTTAACCACCAAAAAAGCTAGCTTATTTGGAAGCATTTTTTCCCATAACAGTAAATAGAATACATCATGAACCTAATGAGTTATACCATCAGTAGCAAACTTCTAGATGTAGTGCTTTTTCATAAGGTGAGCCTATAAATAAGGAAAAAAATACTAGAACAAAAAATGAAAGCTTTACATTTAATCACATGAGCATCTTAGACTAAGTAGTTTAAGTAGATTTGATGGAATGAATAGTTAAGTTTCTCCCTGGGCTAAATTATAGTTTTCTTCATGAGATCTACTTTCAGCATTTTTACCTTTATTATATTGGCCACGTTGTGATGTGTGTTATACTTAACGTGTGTGGTTTGAACAAAATCTTTAGTCACCAAGACATGGTGCCTTAATTCTCCTCCCTTCAATATAGTCTGGCCCCAGTGACTCACTCCTAACAAAGAGAAGGAAGACAGAAGTCACAGTTGGTCTTGTGGACTGAATCATACGTGGCACTGAGGCGTCCTCCTTTTTCTCTTTTGGATCACTCCCTCTGAGGGAAGCCAGAAGAACATTCAAAGGATCTGTACAGTGTGAGAACGAAGGCCACCTGCCAGGAACCACATGCGGGGGCCATCTTGAAAGCAAATCCTCCAGCCCAGTTGAGCCTTCAGATGACATGGCTCTCGTTCATGCCTTGACCACAGCTTTAAGGAGAGAGGCCCTGAGCCAGAATCCCGTCAGGATTCCACCATCGTCTTAGCTAATGTTCTGCTGCTCTTGCAGCACAGGGCAGCACAGATGAGGTGATGGACAAGAAAATAAGCGATGTGCTGGCTCTGGTGAGGGCCATCATCACGTGGAAGAGGGCATCACCTGGCGAGACAGCCATGGTGCCAGCTCAGATTTCTCCTCCTCCTCTCATAAAGCCATTAGTGCTATGGGCAGGGACCCACCCTCATGGTCTCATTGAACCCCAATTAGCTCAGGAAGGCCCCAGTTCCAAATAGCAGCAACATATGAATTAGGAGATGGTTTCCAAAGCATGAACTTTGAGAAACACAAGCCGTAGCTCTGCTCTGTTGCAACTATGTGAAGTAATACATTTTTGTTGGTTTAAGGCACCAGGTTTTACTGTGTAGCATTGGACAAACTTTTATGGCATCTCCTCATGTTATTTTACAGTACATCCTCCTTAAATATTTACTCATTTCTTTGTCCCACTCATGGCTTCAAACAGCATCATCTGTTGATGATTAGTGTATATGTTGATTATGAAACCTGGACTTCTTCCTAAAAACCTCGATTAATCTAGCTAAGAGCTCTGGGCACCAGAGGTTCACACCTGTAACCCTAGCTACTCAGAAGGCTGAAATCTGAGGATCGCAGTTCAAAGCCAGCTTGGGCAGGATAAACTACTTAGAAAAAGCCAGAAGAGGTGCTGTGGCTCAAGTGGTAGAGTGCTAGCCTGGAGCACAAAGAGGCTCTGGGACAGCACCCAGGCCCTGAGTTCAAGCCCCAGGACCAGAAAAGGAATGTTAGAATTGGAAGTGTGGCTCAGCAAAAAACAAAAACAAGACAAAACAAAAGCCCTTGAATTAGCCCTGGTACTGACACAGAAAAGAAAAAGGACTATAGTCTTGAATTTTCTAAAATCTTGAGAATTCATTGATCCAGCTCCTTCTAGTTTTCAAGTTGAGACAGAGTCAAGACTTCCCAGCGATGTCTGACAAAACATCACTAAGTCAGACTCATTGAAGACAGAGAAAGCTGGACTTAGTAAAAAAATAAAATAAATAAAATTACAGCATCTGAAGAAATGCAGTCTTTATATATTCTGCTTAGACTGTAAGTCCAATTACATGGTTACTAAGTCTTGCAAAATATAGACCCTGAGGGTGGACCTCTTTTTAATGAGTAGTTCAGAATCATTTTTAACTAGCAGGTTGTTTGTAAATATGAACAAGTATAAATCATTTTCCCTAGGTTCAATATTTATGGGGAAATATTTTCCCCTCCATGTCTGCTTTGTAAGCTTTTTGTCAGGGACCAGCCAAATGAGAACATATAAAATAAGTGTAACCTGGTACAGATTATGTAAGCTCAAGAGGGTTTCTCTTGAACCCTCGCTTTGCGTGTTCATTCAGGCGCTGCCTATCGGAGGCGGGGTCAGAGTCACCTTTGCCCTCTTTGGGAGCCCTCCTTGCTGGTGCACCATGCTGGCATCCTGTTCTCAGAAGAGCAGCCAGCCCTTGAACTGGCATCTTTGAAGTGGACTTCAAGGCCTTTGATGTTCAGGACTTTGTCTTTTGGGGGTCACCTGTGTGATTTCTCTACCATCACCTTGTCATTTCCTAGGGACTCCTTTGCCTGGCCCTCAGCCAAAGTTAAGCTCTTTTTCCTGTCTAGGCTGTCCTTGTCTTCAAACTTTTCTCTCTCTCTTTTTTTTCCCCTGTGCCAGTCCCAGGGCTTGAACTCAGGGCCTGAGCACTGTTCCCCAGCTTTTTAGGCTCAAGCCTAGCACTCTGCCACTTGAGTCATATCTCCCCCTCCTACATTGTTTTTTTTTTGGTGGTTCCTTGGAGAGAAGAGTCTCTTGGATATTCCTGCCTGGGCTGGCTTTGAACCGTGATCCTCAGATCTTAGCCTCCTGAGTTGCTAGGATGACAGGCGTGAACTGCCAGTACCCAGCTTTATACACACATTTCTGAATTAAGCATGGGTGAGGAAAATGGCAGAGAAGGCATTAGGACGATTGGTTCTTTCACATTTCTTTCCCTGGTCTTCTAGAATTCACCCAGCCAGGAAAGTGACAACCAGAGACGGAGCAAGGGGCTGTCTATTCTATGGGCTTTCAGAATGACTCTTGTGTCTACTAACTTGGGGGGATCGCTGTCCTCATTTGCCCCAGGCTGTCCTGATTTTAACACTGAAAATTCTGTCTCCCAGGCAACCATTACTGGGATACAGAAAGTACAGGCTCTTGGCAGTGGGCACTTCAGGCTGAGGACAGGGGAGAAGACACACCCAGGGCAAGTGGGGGGTGGGGGGGACACGGTGGGGTGAGCGCGGCAGGGTTGAGAGTCCCACGGAGACAGCCCAGGCTGCCTGGCCCCAGTCCTGGCTGCCACTTCAGAGTGGTGCTAAGAGGTAGAGCTTTTAAATCCCACTGATGAGGCGGGCCGGGGGGATTTGTGGTTCCTAGTGATAGGCCATCCACGGCTGAGTTGCTCAGAGCTACATGACTTAAGTGTGTAATTAAAGGCTTTGTAATTATGGGTGTTAAGAATTTGGCTTTGACTGTTTATTAACTGCTAGGCTTTGTGTCACGATAAGGTTAGTAAGGTTGGGGTGGTGGGACCTGGGTTCATTTCCTAGCACACACATACCACACACACACACACACACACACACACACACACACACACATCTAATTCCAAGACAATACTCACTAAACTGGTAATATGGTACATATTCTGATTGTGCTTTCAAGAATTCCTGCTGGAGACCTGACCCCACACTGTCATGCTAGCCCAGCAAAGGTGAGGCCCTGTGTTCAACCCACCATCACCACAAATGTAAAAGAATAATAATAATAATAAAAAGACACTTTAGGTGAGAATGATTACAACATCCAGGCCAGGCACCTTAGCAGTAGCCTCCAGTTTCAAGTTCCATGATGTCAAAATGTTGGGCCATCATCCAATCATATTTTGAAATGCTGGGAGGAAAGGAATCTTCTCTTACTTTGGAGAGTCACTGAGGATGGGAATGGAGAAAGGAAGTATAGTAAAACAAGTGCAAACCCTGTCTCGGGCAGTGGTCCATGGCCTCTGCTGCAGCCCCATAGAAGAGGACCAAATGAACTTCACCAGAATTGCTGGATGGCACGCGCAGGTGGCACCAAAGATTCATAGACACAAAATGATTCCGTTTTTGAAATAAGACTGTTCAAATAATAATAGTTATTATTAATAATAGTTATTATTATTTGAACTCAGGTCCTGGGTACAATCCCTGAACTCTTTTTGCTCAAGGCTAGTGCCCTACCATTTTAAGCCATAGGACCACTTCCAGTTCTTGAGTTGTTAATTGGACCTGAGTCTCACAAGGACTTTTCTGCTTGGGCTGGCTTCAAACCATGATCCTCAGATCTCAGCCTCCTGAGTAGCTCGGATTATAGGTATGAGCCACCAGCACCTGGCTCAGAAAGTTGTTTTAAAGGTACCAGAACAGGCAAACTGAGTTAAGTTGCACATTTTCAACTAAACTACCATTTTTAGTTTTAGAAGTTCGAATTAGGTTGTGCTTATAACTAGTTTCCCTGCAAAAGGGAAATTTTAACTTACCATCCATTCAGAATGTTTAAAGGGTTTGAATAAACTTTATTGTAAAATGTCAAACTATAATACTTCTGGGAAAGTACATAACAGAAAAATCTTCAGGACTTAGTATTGGTTTGAGAGCCTCTTAGACTTGACACCAAAATCAAAACTCATAGGAAGAAAAATGGAACTGTAGGAGCTCATCAAAAGTAACTTTTTCTATGGGAAACAGCCTGCTAACAGGCGGGAAGAATAATTTTTAGACAGGATAAGACATCTGCATATCCGGATATTGCATATCTGGGAAAGTTTTAAAATCTAGAATATACAAACAAGCTTCAAAGTCGATAATAGAAAAGAAATAAACAACTGCATTAGAAGATGAACAAGAGACATTCATATCTCACTGAGGGGGGTGCTGAAATGGCAAACTGTTCCATATTGTCAGCCAGGAAACAAAATGCAGCTTTAAATCAATGATACATCACCACACGTGTATTGGGATGGCAAAATAATAATAATCACCATATGCTGGCAAAGGTACAGTGAAACCAACTCACTTCTACATTTCTGGAAGGGAATGTTAAACTTGAACGTTACTTAAGAAAATGTTTGATTTTAATTTTTTGGTGGGTCATGGGGCTTGAACTCAGGGCCTGGGCACTGCCCCTGAGGTCTGTTTGCTCTCCCATTTTGAACTACAGGGCCCCTTGCAGTTTTCTGGTGGTTCATTGGAGTCTCACAGACATTCCTGCCCAGGCTGCCCATTGAACCATGATCCTCAGATCTCAGCCCCATGCGTATCTAGGATGACAGGTGTAAGCCACCAATGCTCTGCTTCCAGAAAAGTTTAATCACTCCTTCCAATCTAAACTGTAGATTGACTCTAGAACTCGGCATTTGAATTCTTGGGATTTTTGTAAAAAGTTCTTTCTCTAAAAGAGTGGGGGTAAGCATACAGTTTTATTCATCATAGCCAAACACTTGGAAACCATCCACATGTCCCAGACTTCAAGTCCAAGCTATGGTCCATGGCTCTGATAAAATAAAAGAAGCCACGGATGCGTGTGATAACTTGTTTACACCTCGAGGAGATGGTGCCACGTGGAAATAAGAAGTCAAATTCAGACAGTGACTTTCTGTATGATTTCATTTAGGACATATTCCTGAAGTACTGTAATTATAGAGATGGAGAAAAGATGAGTAACTGCCAGAGGGTAGGGCCTTGGGACGATGTGTGAACCTGGCTCTCAGGGTGCGCTGAAGAGCCTTTAGTTGAGTACTTTGATAGTGGTTTTAGTTGTGCACGATTCCACTGTCGTGAAATTGCCCCCATCACATACACATGAGCATATGTAGGCTGATGATATCTGAATTCAGTGCATCAATGTATTGGTTTCTGGGGTGTTCCAGAATTGTGGGTGACATCCACGTGGGTAAGGTTGGGAAGAAGGCACCTGAGACTTCCTTATGTTTTTCTTTGCAACTCCTCATGAATTAATAATGATCTCAAGATGAAAAAGTATTCTTGCCAGGTGCTGGCGGCCCACACCTGTCATCCTAGCTACTCAGGAGAGAGCTGAGGATCATGGTTCAAGGCCAGCCCAGGCAGGAAAGTCCATGAGACTCTTATCTGCAGTGAACCACCAAAAAAGCTGCAAGTGGAGCTGTGGCTCATGTGGTAGAATGGCTATCCTTGAGCAGAAAAGCTCAGGGACAGTGCCTTGAATTCAAGCCCTAGGACTGCCCTTCCCCCAAAGTGATAAATCACACATGAGGAGCCATATTTCATAGATGTGAACAACATGATTAGCAAACAAGCTTGGAGATTCAAAAAGGAGACATTTTTGGAGAATTGATAAATTTCCACAAGTCTAATCTTGTGCTTGTACTAGTAAGTAAAATTCTCTACTTATATGCTGTGTGTGTATATGTGTGTGCGCACAGGTGTGCACACATGTGCACTGGTCCTGGAGCTTCAACTCCAGGGCCTCTCAGCCTCATGGCTTACAGGTGGTGCTCTACCACTTGAGTCAGACTACCCGTTCCAGCTTTTTGCTGGTTATTTGGAGATAAGAGTCTTAGGGACTTTCCTGATTGGGCTGGCTTCAAGCTGCGATCCTCAGATCTCAGCCTCCTTAGTAGCTAAAATTACAGGTGTGAGCCACCAGTGTCTGGCTTAAATTCTTATTTATTTTTTGCCAGTCCTGGGGTTTAAACTCAGGGCATGAGCACTGTCCCTGAGCTTCATTTGCTCAAGGCTAGTGTTCTGCCACTTGAGCCACAATGCCACATTTGGCTTTCCTACTTGGACTGGCTTCAAACCACAACCCTCAGATGTCAGCCTCTTGAGTAGCTAGGATTACAGGCATGAACCACTGGCACTTGGCTTTGAATGTTTTTTGTTGTTGTTTTTGAGAAGATATTTATTTATTTATTTTATTATTATTATTATTATTTTTTTTTTGGCCAGTCCTGGGGCTTGGACTCAGGGGCTGAGCACTGTCCCTGGCTTCTTTTTGCTCAAGGCTAGCACTCTGCCACTTGAGCCACAGCGCCACTTCTGGCTTTTTCTGTTTATGTGGTGCTGAGGAATTGAACCCAGGGCCTCATGTATACGAGGCAAGCACTCTTGCCACTAGGCCATATCCCCAGCCCTTGAGAAGATATTTAGCTAAAGGTCATCACCCTGGGTGGACACCCCAGATCAGTGTCCTGTGGGCAGGCAAATAGCAGAGTTGCAAGTCAAAGTGAATTTTACATCTGACTACACTCAGTTGGCCACTGCATAAAGAGACAAGCTTGTTTCTGTGACCACAGGCAGCTCAAAGAAAGAGTATCTGAAGAGGAAACAGAAAGAACAGCACAGTGTTCTGTAACAGGGAGGAGAAAGAAAGATGACTTTTTTTTTCTTGATGCTGTTACTTAATATAGATATTGTTTAATTAACCATATTCTCTATGTTCTCCATTTTAAAGGAAAAAAAGCATTAACATTTGTATATCTTAAGAATATACTATTTTTTAAAATTTATTTTTGGCCAGTCCTGGGGCTTGGACTCAGGGCCTGAGCACTGTCCCTGAGCTCTTTTTTGCTCAAGGCTAGTGCTCTATCATTTTGAGCAACAGCACCACTTCTAGTTTTCTGGAGGTTCACTGGAGATAAGAGTCTCATGGACTTTACTGCTTTTGCTGGCTTTGAACAGTAATCCTTAGATCTCAGCCTCCAGAGTAGCTAGGATTATAGGCGTGAGCCAGTAGTGCCTGGCAAGTACACCAATTTTCAGAGTTAAAATAAGTAGTTGATAACAAATAACAGAAACATTTTAAAATGTTAGTAGACTTTTCTCACCTATTATATTAATCCTGCTAGTTACTATGAATTGTCACTGTCCACCAGTTCTATTGTTTTGTTTAAGTAATTACACTTATGTGATAGAAAGGTAAATTAATTCAGAGCAAGAATTAATTTCACATGTGTTCTGTTTATGCCAAAGCAATAATGCATGTGTGTATTTACTTATTAGAGCTTGTCTTAGCTGGTGTGTGCTGCTATTTTTTTAATGCTCCAAATAGAATGATTTATAAACAACCAGAGTTTTATTTCTCATTCTTTTGGAGGCTGGGAACCCCAAGATTAAAGTGGGACAGGTTAGGATCTGGTGAGGGTTTATATCTTGTTTTCATGATGGTGGTACCTTGTTGTGTGTTCTAGAGAAGAGGATTGCTCTGTCCTGAACCAGCACAAAAGACAGAAAGACATAAAGGGGAAATTTTTTAATTTGCCCTGGGTCCCTTTTGTCAAGCCCATACTAAATTCTGAAGGCTCCATCCTTAGGACTTAATCCCAACTAAAAGTACCTCTCTTAGTAACTGTCACTTTGATGATGACATTGCAACATCCAAACTTTGTTTTGTTTTGTTTTTTTTTTTGCCAGTCCTGGGCCTTGGACTCAGGGCCTGAGCACTGTCCCTGGCTTCTTTTTGCTCAAGGCTAGCATTCTGCCACCTGAGCCACAGCGCCCCTTCTGGCCGTTTTCCACATATGTGGTGCTGGGGAATCAAACCCAGGGCTTCATGTATACGAGGCAAGCACTCTTGCCACTAGGCCATATTCCCAGCCCAACATCCAAACGTTGAAGGTCATTGGAACATAGCAAGGTTATATTACTATGTCTGCCTATTATTGTTGTTATTTTGGTGCTGGTCTTGGTGTTTGCACTGAGGGCTTGTGCACTGTCTCTGATTTTTTTTTTTTTTTTTTTTTTTTTGCTCAAAGCTAGCACTCTACCACTTGAGTCATAGCTCAATTTGTAAAAGCAGTTTTGTTTCTGACATAGAATAAAATATGCACAAATACTTGTTGAATAGGTGAAAATGATGAATGAATTAGTAAGAGTGAATTAAAAAGTATGCAAAGTATCGCTCAGGCTTCCAGACTGGATAATTGTGGAGAGTCCCTTAATTTATTTATTTATTATTATAAATTCTTTTTTTTTTTTTTTTTTTTTTTTTTTTTTGGCCAGTCCTGGGCCTTGGACTCGGCCTGAGCACTGTCCCTGGCTTCTTCCGGCTCAAGGCTAGCACTCTGCCACTTGAGCCACAGCGCCGCTTCTGGCCGTTTTCTGTATATGTGGTGCTGGGGAATCGAACCTAGGGCCTCGTGTATCCGAGGCAGGCACTCTTGCCACTAGGCTATATCCCCAGCCCCTATTATTATAAATTCTTTTGCCAGTCCTGGGGCTTGAACTCAGGGCCTGAGCACTGTCCCTGAGTTTCTTTTGCTCAAGGCTAGCACTCTACCACTTGAGCCACAGCGCCACTTCTGGCTTTTTCTGTTTATGTGGTGCTGAGGAATTGAACCCAGGGCTTCATGCAAGCTAGGCAAGCACTTTACCACTAAGCCACATTCCCAGCCTTGCAGACTCCCTTAAAAAAAAAAAAAAAAAGTATGAGGGGCCAGGGGAGGGGAAGAGGGAGAAAAATGAGGAAGGGAGATAACAGGTATGACAGGAAATGTATATGTATGTATTCACTATCTTAAGCATGTAATTGTAACCCCTCTGTACATCATGACAATTAAAAAAAAAAATGAAGTATGCCAGGTGCTGGTGGCTCACACCTGTAATCAATCCTAGCTACTCGGGAGGCTGAGATCTGAGGATCATGGTTCAAAGCCAGCCCAGGCAGGAAAGTCTGTGAGACTCTTATCTCCAGTGAACCACCAGAAAACAGGGTGGCAGCACTGTGGCTCAAGTGGAAGAGCACTAGTGGTAGAAAGTTGGGCACTGGTGACTCGGGCCTGTAATCCCAGCTACTCAGGAGGCTGAGATTTGAGGATCACACTTCAAAGCCAGCCTGGGCAAAAAAACACAAAAACCTCACAACAACTCTTATCTCCAATTGACTAGCAAAATGCCGGAAGTGGAGCTGTGGCTCAAGTGGTAGAGATCCTACCTTGAGAAGAAACAAAAAACCTAAGGGACAGCATTCAAGCCTCAGTACTGGCATGTGCATGCATGCGCATGCACACACACACACACACACACACACACACACATACATACCCCAATTGAAGCAAGGAGCACAGTTTTGAACTCGTTTGGGTGTTTCTGGCTTCTGTGGCTGACTCTAGGCTCAGGACTAGCAGCTTATGCTATTTTGAGAGCCAGTTCCTCGCTGCCTTCAGAATATCAGAGAAATGAATTTGGTTTTGTCCCGCTAGGTCCAAACAATGGAGAGACAGGAAGCCACACCCTTCCAAAACACCGCCCTCGTCACCCTTGTACTTAAACTCAGCTAGGTTTTTTAAAAAACGTTTTTCAATTTGCCCAGTTTTTCTACCATGTTTCATCTTCACAGAGTATGCTCTTCCCTTAGGGAAATAAATATTCCTCACAGTTTCACAGGAGGGTTTTCTCTTGGCAACAAAGTATATCCAGCTCGATAATATGTTTCTAAAACTTGAAAGGCCTTCAAATGACCTCATCCCACAGGACCTGGTCTAACACTGTCAGGGATGTATCAGGTCTTCAGCTAGTAAGGATTTGGGTGAGTCCATATTGCAACTGTAAGGGTCTTTGGGTGCCTGCCTGTTCCCCTTCTTCCTTCACCCCCTACCCCATCCCCACCCGGCCAGGTCCTCTTGTCTTCCTCCTCCTTGTGCAGATGGGGAAAATTTGATTCCCAGAAGACTTTTGGCTGATTACTTCCATTGTATTCTATCTGATGCCTTCCCCATGTGTGTCCATATGCTGTCAGCCAGGAAACATTTGAGGATTCGCTGGGATGATAATGAATCTGATGAGATTTCTTCCACAATCAGAGATCCCTTTGCAGGAAAAGAAGGCCAGGTGCTGGTGACTCAGGCCTGTCATCCTAGCTACTCAGGAGACTGAGATCTAAGGATTGGGGTTCAAAGCCAACCAGCCAGTCAGGAAAAATTGTGAGACTCTTATCTCCACTAATTTAGAAAAAAAATCCAGGGGCTGGGGATATGGCTTAGTGGCAAGAGTACTTGCCTCGTATACATGAAGCCCTGGGTTCGATTCCCCAGCACCACATATACAGAAAACGGCCAGAAGTGGCGCTGTGGCTCAAGTGGCAGAGTGCTGGCCTTGAGCAAAAAGAAGCCAGGGACAGTGCCCAGGCCCAGAGTTCAAGCCCCAACACAGGCAAAAAAAAAGGGGGGGGGGGAGGAAGGAGGAGGCTGGGAATGTGACTTAGTGGTAAAGTGCTTGAAGCCCTGAGTTCAATTCCTCAGCACCGCATAAACAGAAAAAGCCAGAAGTGGTGCTGTGGCTCAAGTGGTAGAGTGCTAGCCTTGAGAAAAAGAAGCTCAGGGACAGTGCCCAGGCCGTGAGTTTAAGCCCTAGGACTAGCAAAATAATAAATAAGTGTGTGTGGGGGGGGGGGGAACCCATAAGACTGACAGGAGCAGGAAGGTGCCCTGGTGTCTACTGCACCAAACTCCAAATTTTCACTGGTCTTTTTGGACGTTGAGTTTTATAAATCATTTAGTCTCCACAGGCTATGTATTTTTTTCACAGGCTATATTTTTAAAATATAATTTTATTGTTATTATTAAGGTATGGTGCAGAGGGGTTGCCATTTCATAAGTCAGGCAATGCATACAATTCTTTTTGGACAATGTTACCCCTTTCTTCACTTTTCCCCCATCCGCTTTTTAATCCTCTAATTGTGTCATTAGTGATCTGTTGAATAAGATTAATTCCAAACCCACAGCCCCAAAAGACATATGTGATATTTCTTCAACAATGGTTTGTGAATTCAAAATAACATAAAATATTGTCATTACTCAGAATACTCTGGGGGATTTTAAAAAAAAGAACTTATAAAAATTATAGGGCACCTTTAAAAACATAAATGAAGAGGTTGGATAAATCAGCATGTAAATGTGGGCGGCATTTGAGCAAACAGTAATTCTAAAGTTCCTAAAATAGCCATATTCATCAAATTAAAATATCAAATTAACTTAAAATATTTTCCAAATAAGTAGTTACTATTATAGAGAAATATTTAGCTCTCCTCATGTTTTATCTTTTACAAACAGTATTTTGCTAATGATACTGAGATGAACTACATAAGCCTTAAAAGATATATGCTATGTATATTATGCTGTCCTGGAGCTTGAATTCAGGGCCTGGGTGCTGTCCCTGAGCTTTCTTGCTCAAGGCTAATGCTCCACTACTTGAACCACAGCTCTATTTACAGCTCTTTGTGAAGCTAACTCAAGATAAGAGTGTCATAGACTTCCCTGCCCAGGCTGACTTCTAACCATGATTCTCTGATCTCAGCCTCCTGAGAAGCTAGCACTCAATTGTTGGTTATAATTTGTTTGAGCTTTTTTTCTTTCTTTCTTTCTTTTTGTCAGTTGCGGGGCTTGAACTCTGGGCCTGGGTGCTGTCCCAGAGCTCTTCAGCTCAAGGCTAGTGCTCTACCACTTGCGCCACAGCACCACTTCCAGCTTTCTGGTGGACTTTCCTGCCTGCGCTGGCTTTGAACCTCAATCCTCAGATCTCAGCCTCCTGAGTAGCTAGCATTACAGGCATGACCCACCAGTGCCCAGCTTGAGCTTTTTCTAGTAGAAATCCTTTACATACTTCATCAGCTTGCTTGCTATCACTTGAGCCACTCCGCCAGCCCAGCTTTGGGCCAGTTAATTTGGAGATGAGTCTCTAGTATTTTTCTGCCAGGACTACCTTTGAACTATAATACTCTGGGTTGCAGAGCCTCCTGAGTAGCTAGGATTATAAACCCATGACATTTGATTTGTGTGTGTGTGGTATTAAGGTTTGAACTCAGGTCCTCACATTTGCTAGGCAAGCACTCCACCCCTTGAAACATCTGGTCAAACCCAAAATTATTTTAGGTTTTTCATTGTCTACCTATTGTGCCTGCATCTATCAATGAATGTGATAAATACAGCATTATGTATTCAGGAATATGGCTTGATATTGCTTCCAAGATACAAAAATTCTTAACCCATCTAAACCTTCCATTACTCTAGGGCAAGTTTCAACACATGTGATTTTTCAGTGTGATGAAATTTCCATGCAAACACCTCCACTAAGTACAAGCCATGTACCCCCAAGTACTAACAAGTTCGTCTCTTGACTATGCATAAATGCATGTGTATATAAGTGCCTCTCTGGGTTTAGCCATATGTATCAGTTAGTCATCGCTGTATAACAAAACATCCCAAATGCTTGGCATCTTAAAAACCTGCCATGGTTCTGTGAGCTGGCAAACCGGGTTCAGATAAGTCAGGTGGTTCTTTGGATAGACTTTCCTGGACTCACGCAGGTGCAGCCAGTTTATAGCCTGTGTGGGACTGTGATCTAGAATTCCCTCCCTTGTACATTGAGAGTTTGGCACACCATCAGCTAGGGCGTCTTATTTCTTTTCCATGAGTCTTCTCCAACAGGCTAGTCCCGGCCTCTTTCAAGGCAGCCCAGGGTTCTCAGCAACACGGACCGGGGAGCCCCAATGTCCACGTGCTGTTCTGCTCCCTGCCGAAGGCAGGCCACACCACTTCCCAGTTTCCAGGGATGGGAAATATGGACTCTACATCCAGGAGGAGCTGCATGGGGGGGGGGGGGGGAAGCACATCAGAACAGGAAAGAAGGTGTGGCCACAATTACTAGCAAGCGGAAATATTGCTGCTTTTATATCTCTGTATTTTCATGATTTAAAAAAAAGCCACACGGGCTGGGAAGGTGGCCTAGTGGTAGAGCGCTTGCCTAGCATGCACGAAGCCCTGGGTTCGATTCCTCAGCACCACATAAACAGAAAAGGCTGGAAGTGGTAGAGGGCTAGCCTTGAGCAAAAAGGAAGCCAGGGACAGTGATAAGGCCCTGAGTTCAAGCCCCAGGACTGGCAAAAAAAAAAAAAAAAAAAAAAGAAGAATCTCTCAGACTTTCCTTCCCCGGGCTAGAGTCAAACCTTGATCCACAGATCTCAGCTTCCAGAATAGCTAGGATAACAAATGTGAGCCACTAGTGCTTGGCTTTGCCTATTCCAGTTTTCAATTTTCCTCTTTGGGGAAATATTTGAAAACAAGTTCCAAATGTGGCTTGTCAAGTCTCTGTGTTTACATAGGTATCTACCAAAGAAGTCCCTTCAATATCCACATCTACTTACCTGAAGTCCCTACAATCTAGTTAATATTCATTTATTCCTTTGTTTATTGATTTGAAACAAGGCTTCCCTTTGTAGCCAAGCTAGCTAGCCACAAACCCTTTCTCACCCGGCCCAGCCCCTCAAGTGTAGGAATTACAAGCATGCAAAAAATGCCTGCTTACTGTTGGTAGATTTGAAAGGAAATCCAGCAGCAGGCCTAGCTTGCTTTTCTTTTCCTTTATTCTATGGCTTTATTTGGAAAAATGGGTCCTCCCCCTTTTGTTTGCTTCCTGTTGAGGCATCTCCACTCCCCACCCCCACCCCCAGGGTTTTGTTGGTTTTTTTCTGTGAACACAAGTTAGCCCTATAGGCAGAATTCTACTAAGGTTCTATGTACAGGATAGATAGATGATAGGTAGGTAGGTAGGTAGGTAGGTAGGTAGATAGATAGGCAGATAGATAGATAGATAGATAGATAGATAGATAGATAGGCAGACAGATAGATAGATAGGCAGACAGATAAATAATTTAGGGGTTGAGTTGAGAATTCTTCTTAGGTAGTGCTATGTGTTTCCAGTTGTCTCACAAAGGCATAAAAGTTTGCGGCTCTTAGCCAGGTGCCAGCAGCTCACGCCTGTAATCCTAGCTACTCAGGATACTGAGATCTGAGGCTCATGGTTCAAAGTCTGCCTGGGCCAGAACGTCTGAGAGACTCATTTCCATTAAACTACCAAAAATAGCTGGAGGTAGAGCTGTGGCTCAAGTGGCTGAGTGCTAGCCTTGAGCCTAAAGAAGCTCAGGGGACAGTGCCTAGGTCCTGAGTTCAAGCCCCAGGTCACACACACACACACACACACACACACACACACACGATTGCTGTCCTTAATTTCCCAAGATGCTCGGCTTGATCATTTGACCTTTGGATGAATGTATTGTGTGTCTAAGGATGATTTTGTTTTTTTACTCCTGGATACTAAGTGCAGTTCTTCTACAGGAACTTCCTTTCTCCTCAGTTACAGTAACTTGATTATCTGAAACAAAGTACATACAAAATATATCTTTCCTTTTACTCTGCAGTTTAGAAAAGAGGCCATGTCCGAGTTATTGGCAGGTTGTCTGATTAGTAATTGCTTGTTTGCAGATTCTCTCTCTTGTGCTTCCTTGTCATTAGGAACTCTTGAGTTTTAGATGTCTGGTGTGTTTTAATTCATTTCAGTCTTTTCTTTCTTTCCTTCCCTTTCTTCCTTTTCCATCCCTCCTTGCCTGGCCTTGCTTTGCCTTGTCTTAGTCTCCCTTTCCTTCCTCCCTGTCCTTCCATTCTCTCTCCTCTCTCTCTTCTCTCCTTTCTCCCTCTCCCCTTCCTTTTCATCTCTCTCCCTCCCCCTCTTCTCTCTTCTCTTTTTCTCCTCTCCCCTCTTACTCCCCCTTCCCCCTCTTCCTCCCCCTTCCCCCTCTCCTTCTCTCCCTTTTCCCCCTCTTCCCTCCACCTCCTCCCCTTCTCTCTCTCAAATAAGAAATTTTATTTCGCAACAATATTACTATGCAGGGCTGGGAATATGGCCTAGTGGCAAGAGTGCTTGTGTCATATACATGAAGCCCTGGGCTCGATTCCCCAGCACCACATATATAGAAAATGGCCAGGAGTGGCGCTGTGGCTCAAGTGGCAGAGTGCTAGCCTTGAGCAAAAAGAAACCAGGGACAGTGCTCAGACCCTGAGTCCAAACCCAGGACTGGCAAAAACAAAACAACAACAACAAAAAAAAAACATTACTATGCACTAATAGATTCTTACCTCCAATTAGCCATCAAAAAAAGCTGAAAGTGGGGCTGTAGCTCAAGTGGTAGAACACTAGCTTTGAGCACAAAAGCACCCAGGCCCTGAGTTTATTACCCAGGACCAGCACCAAAAACAAAACAACCCCCCACCCCAAAAGCTATTATATAACATCGAACATTATAAATTGTTGTACGGTAGTGATTCTAACATATATTCAGTATGCTTATATATATGCTAGTTATTAATTACATATTAGATAATACAATAATGAGAGTGTAACAGTTTTATAATAATTGATCTACACAATTATATAATGGTTTCAAAGTAATGGTGCCATATTATTACTAACGTACTACTAATGAAATTTAAATTTACTGTTTTCTTTAAAAAATGGTAGAGCTAGCAGAACTCTCTGTATATAACTGGTTTTATTTTATGTTTGTTCAGGGTTTTTTTTTTCCTTTGCTTAAATTTGTCTTCAGCTTTTACAACTGAATTTTTCTGGATTTCATTTTACTTTTTAAGGATACAAAATAGTTTCCTGTTTCAGAGTCAAAATGAATTATAGAGTCTATATAGAAAACTGTGCTATCATTCCTTGCTTTCTGTTGATGTTACAAAATGCCGGAGACAAACAACTTAAAGGAAGCAAAAGTTTACTTAGTCATTTGATTTCAGAGTTCTCAGTCCATAGTTGCTTTGGGCCTTTGGCACAGAACATAGGGGCAGGGATTTGTGGGTGAGGAGGTCAGAATGTGCGGTCCCAGTACCCCTTCAAAGGCATACCTCTAATGTACTAGCTTCCTCCCGCCAGGCCCCTCCTTCTAAGGTTCCACTACCTCTCAAAAGCGGGATAGTCTGGCAACGAAACCACACACGTGAATGGGGGGGGAGAAGACAGGTAGATCCTAACCATAACCATCTTCCCTCTCTGCTCTCCCCCACATTCAATGCATGTGCTACTCCTTGACATATTAGAAGACAAATCCTGAATGAAAGGAATGTGGACAGATCTCATCATCCCTGGTGCCTGAGGCTCAGAAGATATTGCATAGAAGTTCTTCTCCAGAGATGAGCCTAAGGAAAAAGGTGTCATGAATGCAAGAAGACATACGTCACTCCATATGTATTCTGTTTTTTTTTTGGCCAGTCCTGGGGCTTGAACTCAGGGCCTGGCTGCTGTCCTTGTGCCTCTTTATGCTTAAGGCTGGTGCTCTACCACTTGAGCCATAGCACCACTTGTATCTTTTTTTTTTTTTTGAGTAGTTTATTGGTGATCAGAGTCTCACAGACTTTCCTGCCTGGGCTGTCTTCTCACCGTGACCCACAGATCTCTGCCTCCTAAGTAGCTAGCATTACAGAGTGAGCCACCAGCAGCCATCTTCCATGTGTGCTCTTTGCATTATCCTCTGTCTTTGATTCATAGTTTGCCTCCCTAGGTCACGAGCACAAACTCAGCTTCTGAAAAGTCTATAGGTGACTCCAAACTAACGTGTTCAAAAATAAAGAAACAATCCTCAGCTTGGGGCCAGGTGGCTCACACCTGGAATCCTAGCTGCTCAGGAGGCTGGGGTCTGAGGATCACTGTTCAAAGCCATCTTGAGCAGGAAAACCCTGTGTGACTCTAGGCCATGAGTTCAAGCCCCAGTACTGGCAAAAAAGAAAAAAAAAAATCTGTATAACATTTTGAAAGTAGAACGCATTGGCAAAATTAGAATACAAGAGACACAGAAGAGTGAACTCTGGCAGAACTTGCTAATATTGTATCAATGTGAGTCTTTTAGTTGAGAACAAATGTTTCATAGACAAGCTAGAGGTTAGCCATGGAGGAGTCAGGGTCAGAAGTACGTCCAGGAACTCAAGGTTCTGCTTTTGCAACTTTTCTGTGAAATCAAAATTATTCTGAATCACATTTTATTTAGCACACACACATGCACAACAGATTGGAGATAAGACTCATAATGAATTCAATACAAAAGGATGTATAGAGATTGTTAACAAAAGAAATAATAAAACGGAATTGATATCGAATAATTGGTACACTATTTTTGTCTACTGGAAGGGCAGAAAATATAAAGATTAATATTATTTACTCTTCTCAGGGTGGGTAGGGAAACAGGATAAGTTGATTCAGTTTTCTTGGAGGGCAAATTGGCACTATCAGCAAGGTGTTTTATTTTTTGGCCAGTCCTGGGGCTTGGACTCAGGGCCTGAGCACTGTCCCTGGCTTCTTTTTGCTCAAGGCTGGCACTCTGCCACTTGATCCACAGCGCCACTTCTGGCCATTTTCTGTATATGTGGTGCTGGGGAATGGAACCCAGGGCCTCATGTATAGGAGGCAAGCGCTCTTGCCACTAGACCATATCCCCAGCCCACTATCGCTCAGTTTTAAAAAATGTTTCTTCCCTCCCTAGCTCCCGCCCTTCCCTCTTTTCCTCTTCTCTCCCCTCTCTTCCCCTCTGAAAGGATATGTCCCGGCCATCCCAGGGGACCATGCGGAGATAAGCACAGACAGGAGAAGAAGGTTCATAAGGAGGTTTATTAGTGGGGCCACAGTTCCCACGGGAGAGGGAGCTACATGGCGTCTGCAGCGTATCCAGATGGCAGCTTCTGTCTCTGGGGGTAAAGGGGAAGTAGGTAGGTAGTGAGTAGGAGTGGCTCATTATGGATGGGTCTGGGGGCTAGTGGGAGGAGCTGAGGACCTGAGGCTAGGGAAATGCTAACACCCTCTGCTCAAGGAAGGACTCTCACTTACTCAACTCACAGCTGGTACTCCATCTCTTGAACCATGCCTCCAGCGTGGCCTTTTGTTGATTAATTGGAAATTGAGCTTCTCATAATTTTTTTTGAGGGGGGGGTTGGGGCTGGTATCAAATTTCTATCCTCCAGGTCTTTGCCTCCAAAGTAGCTAGAATTATAGGCCTGAACCACTGGACTAGTGGCCAGCTTCTTTCTATTGACACACACACACACTTGTGTACACACACTCAAATGATAACACAGAAAGCGATCTGAAATAATTTTCTTGTTAGATTTGACTAGTAGTGTTCTTGAGAAATAGGAATGGGAATGCAGTGGACAGGGTTCCAGTGGATCTTTCTTTTCTTTTAAAGTATCTGCTGCGTAGGAATGGGTGTCAGTATTCCTAGTGAAATTAGGTCTGGGCAGCAAACACTCCCTGCATTGAGAACAGGAGCTTCTGAGAAGCCTATCACAGATTGACAGAGGAGTCTACAGGAAGAGGTGGGCCTAAATATAATGGGGGGGGGGGTGTAGGAAAATAACTGTAGCCTTTTGTTCAAGAGGTGAGCAGTCTAGGTGTGGAGAGGTGAGGTGGATCAGCAGAAGTGCCATTAAGGGAACATAATATTTAAAGCTTTTTTGTTGTTGGTGGTGGTTTTTTTGTGTTGGTTGTAGAGCTTGAATGCAGGTCCCTGAGCTCTTTTGCCCAAGGCTAGCGCTCTACCACTTTGAACCACAGCTCCCCTTCCAGTTTTCTGTTGGTTAATTGGAAATGAGAGTCTCATAGACATTCCAGCCCAGCCTGGCTTTGAACTCTGATCCTCAGATCGCAGCCTCCTGAGTAGTTAGGATTACAGATGTGAATTGCCAGCATCTGGCTAAGCTTTTTCTTCCTTTCTTTTTTTTTTTTCCCCCTTGTGACTTGTCATGATTTATATTTGCTATTAAATGCCCTTCTAAGTGAAGAACAATGAACACACAAAATGTGAGCACCGATTTTATGGTTCCTATTGAGCAACCCCAGTTTTAAATGTAAATTCCCAGAAAATTTAATTCATGAGAAGTTACTGATGGAATGCCATTGACACAAGGCATTTTGTGGCTTGCCCCTGGAGGGTGCTTCACGCTGACCAGAAGTGACAAACACAGCCAACATCAGGAAGGCTGGAGGGAAAGGAGAAAGGATCCGGTCCCCAGGCACAGAACCAGCCCAGCGGGCACTTTTGGGCTTGGCTGGCACAAGTTGCATAATCACAGCAAGCAGGGACCGTCACAAGAGCCACAGATGCCTGTGTTGGGCCCAGTGACTTGCTGGGATCCCCTTCTCAAAAGCCTTAAAATGTCCCCCTCTCTCTCCCCTAGACTCAGAATCTGGGGAAGTTAGGGCTCAGACCAAGCTGTTCCAACCCACCACAATCACCAACAGAAGGTTAACGCTCCATAGCTGGTTGGCTTGGTTCCTGAATCTAGGCTGGGCAACACAGCTCACACTCAAGCTCACCAAGAAGTGGCCTCTGGCCAGCGGCCCACCAGACAGGAAGTAGTGTTGCCTGCCAAAGATTGGGGGTGTTACACATATTGGGCCACACCCCTGCCTCACTTCCTGGTCAGGGGCAGAAGCCGGGGAGCAGGGTGCAAGAGCCCAACAGGGGCCTTGAGAGGCAGAAGCAGGCAGCCAGGGCACCTTTCAAGAAGTGACTGGAACCCAGGACAGAGCCAGCCGAGGCCCTGTCCAATGTGTGGAACACTAAAGCCCCATCTAGAATGGTTCGGATTCAAGCCATCCCCAGTGTAGGGCCCTGCATGGGTCCCAGTGTTGGAAGTTCGCAAGGAAGTGCCAAGTGGGTATTTTGTTTTGGGTTTAAGATGGGAGACACTAAGAAGTAGAATTGTTGGACTCATGAGGCGATAGAGGAGCAGGACTATGAAGATCAGACACCGCGCCCCACACCCCAACACACACACACACACTGGATTCCCAGTCCAGCAAGATAGATGGAGAAGAAAAGCAGAACTCAGGGTAGGTTTCTTGTTATAGCTGAAAGATAGGTGACTTGCCATTCCTTAATCTCTATTTTCCCTGTGGATTAGAGGAAGCGCTATTTTGCTGCATCCGGGGAGAGCTCCTGGAGCAATCATTAGGAGCATGTGGGATGTTTTGTTTTGAAAAATGAGGACAGACACACCCAGATAAGCCTGAGGCTGACCCACCATGCCAGCCTGGCTGGTTGGATACCGATGGATTTCTGGACCTTCCAGTCTGCTTGTTGTTGTTGTTTTTTTTTTTTTTTTTTTTTTTTGTGATGTTCAGAACCCTAAGGAGAGAAAGCTCTACCTTGCCTCCAGTGAGAGGAAGGGTGACCCCAAAGGAGGTGCTATTTTAGGAACGACTCTTCTTTACTCTGAAATGAATAAAAAATGACTTGATCTTTATGCTTACCCTTTTAAAAACCACACTTAATGACAGAGGCCAGAGGGTAAGAAGATAGCTGGGACTGTAGGAATGATCAAACTACAGCATTTGTATATGCACACATATCACTGAAACCCATTCATATATACAATTAAAATACATTGATAATAAAACTGAAATGACATTGACAAATGTCTAACACTCTTCAGGATTTCCATCATGTTGAAATGTACCGAATACATGGACTTTTCCATTTTAACTACCTTTAAATATGCCATTTGTACTGTTTACTTTAAAATGACGTAGAAATGAGATTGCAAATAGGTGACACTCTATAGTGCACTCTTAACATTTTTCCCCATCTGGGAGCTGGTGGCTCACGCCTGTAATCCTAGCTACTCAGCAGGCTGAGATCTGAGGATCAAGGTTCCAAGCCAGCCCAGGCAGGAAAGTCAATGAGACTCTGATTTCTAATCAATCAGCAAAAGGCTAGAATTGGAGCTGTGGCTAAAGTAGTAGAGCACCAGCCTTGAGTGGAGAAGCTTTAGAGGACAGTGCCCAATCCCTGAGTTCAAGAGGCAGTACTAGGGCTGGGGATATCGCCTAGTGGCAAGAGTGCTCGCCTCGTACGCATGAAGCCCTGGGTTCAATTCCCCAGCACCACATGTACAGAAAACGGCCAGAAGTGGTGCTGTGGCTCAAGTGGCAGAGTGCTAGCCTTGAGCAAAAAGAAGCCAGGGACAGTGCTCAGGCCCTGAGTTCAAGACCCAGGACTGGCAAAAAAAAAAGAAAAGAAAAGAAAAAGATGCAGTACTGGCCCCCACACACAAAAGTTTTGCTGATTTGAGAAATCTAGAAACCTTATGAATCTTAAAAAGAGTCTCCAGCACATCATGTAAACATGTGGGGATGTAATAATGAAAACCTCCCCTTCCCAGGTAACTAACATAAACTTTAAAAAAGTTTCTTTCCTGTTTAGCACAGTTATATAATTTCTTTTGGCACAGGAAAATTCTAAAACTAGTTATAACATAGGGGTGAAATTAGGATGTTTTATTTACTTTTTTATTGTAATGCTTTGGTAGAGTTCTCTTCTAGTATTTTATATAAATTCTTTTCTGTGACTTTATTCTGTGACTGCACTGCCCAAGTACTTCCTCTTTGTATTTCATGTATAAATCCAGTTCACCAAAAAATGCTGTCAATAGACTTTCTCTAAAGATTTTTTTTTGCAATGGAAAAACAACCAAACCTACATGTACATTTTACACATATATAGTGAATATATATAAGTATATAAACATAGGTCTAGGTTATTTTAATAAGCGGTTCTAAAAGTTATCAAGATTTTACACAGTGCTTCTTTCAGTCTTAGCCGCAGACACCAAAACTCCCACAGGAAGTTGTCTTTGTAAGTGTTGTGGTTTTTTAGTTTCCTGTTCTTTTGCATTAGGTAAAAGAAATCTGTACACTGAGAAAGAGAGAAGTTCTTTTTTTCCCCTAAATGAGTGTTGTTTTAAAGGTAGACAGATCGATATACAGCAGGATTCCCTTTACACAGATCAGATAATAAGTATATTTTCTGTTGCATAGTATCATCTATTCCCTCAGTTCTCACCCATTCCCTTCTTCCCCTCCCCACGCCCAGATTGCATAGTTCACTTTCCTCGGTGGCCTGTACAGCCAGCTCGCTCCACTGCTGCACTTTTTCACCGTTTTTTTCCCCTGATTCTCTGCCCTCCCCCCACCCTTCCCCAGATGTACATGGGAATACATCTTATGTAAGGTAAAGAATACAGAGTCATCAGCAAACAACAACAACAAAAAAAATTAAAGAAAAAGAGAAAAAGAAATTCTTGGGTGATTACCATGCTATCTCTAAATAAGAATCTCCAATTTACCTGGATGTCTTCTCTTTTCATTGTCTGGAAGGAATTATGGCCACAGCCCATCCACCAACACTCATATCGTGGTACAATTTTAAAACATTCTATGTTCAGTGGATTGAGTCTTAATTGTTAAAGTTAAGGCTGGTTCTTGGAGATTATGCTGTGTGGTTTTACATCCTATCAAAGCATCTCCTTAAAATAAACTGTAGGAATGAAAATACTCTTTCCCCCCCAGTACTAGGGTTTGAACTAACGACCTATGCCTGCCCCACTGGTCTAGCCAGGCCTCCAGATGGTGTTTTTAATTCTTGACAACTTTCCTTTGATTATTTGGAAAAAAGAAGATATACAAAAATGTACTTTGAATATCCAAAATATCTATGCCATTTAACACATAGGGCAATTTAGGTACAGTTTAATTTATTTAAAAAGTACCATTGTAGCCAGGTGCTGGTGGCTCATGCCTGTAACCCTAGCTATTTGGGAGGGTGAGATCAGGAGGATTGTGGTCCCAGATTAGCCCAGGCAAAGAAAGTCCAGACTTCAACTATTTTTATGCAGGAAAAGAAAAAAAAAAAAAAGAAGAAAGGCTTGATTTGTAGAATGCACTTTTCTCCTTCAGCTAGCTAAAGGTTGCAAAATATATGCACTTGGAAACCTGAATTGGTATTTATGTGTTATATACAGGTATTTCGTGTTTAGGATTAAGTTTGATGTCATAGTTGAATTTTAAAGAGAAAACCATTGCTTCAAACCAGATGGTTATGCTAATGTGTCTCTTGTAGCACTAGGTTCATGAATGATGGTATTTCATGTTACTAAGAATGCCTCGTATTTATGAAGAGCTTTACATTTCAGAAAGTGCGTTCAGCAAAGTTGTCAGCCTTGGCGAGAAGTTGATGTAGTGGCTGGTTAAGCTGGATGGTGGACGCTGGGTTTTCTCATCCCCTGGGGCTGGACAGCCTAATTCCTTAAGTAGTCAAGAATTTCAGCAATCTTGATAGCCAAAACCATACCATGGAGAGACCTATCAGAGGGGAAGGAGAAAGGGCCTTGGGTACATCTCCATGCCTGATAGCAGGCTGGGCCAGGTGTCTCAGGCCTCTTGAGCTGAGTTTTCAGTCTGTCCCTAGTTCCCACAAATCTGTGACCAGACTTAGTTATGGCAATCGGCACAAGGGAGACAGAGCTGAAAGCCCAAGTGCTTTAGGCAAAAAAAACCAACAACTACATCTACCTTTGAGTCTGGTACCACCACCCAGGCAGGCACCTGGGATGGAGACAGCTGTGACCAGGGATGCACGTCTAAGGAAAGGCCATTTATTTGTCAGCCCTTCCACCACACTCCTGTCTGGAGGTTCACCCAGACTGGCTGGTCGAGGATTTGGCAAGGAATCGGCAGGGGTCTGGAGTCCCTGGGAAGCGAATTCTAAAGACCTTTCGTTAAAAGCAAACAGGAAGGCTGGCTGGGCAGCGGAAACTTGCCCCGCAAAGTTGTGTTAACAGCTTTTCCTTCCGCGCCCGGGGTTGGACCCTGGCCGTGGCCCCGCCCCCCGCCCGCGCGCCCCGCCCCCGGCCCCGCCCCCCGCCCCAGCCGGGCATGCTCAGTGAGCCGGGCTGGCAGGTTTGCGTGGCCCGCCTGGGGTTGTCGGCGACCGCTCCGACCGCCGACGCCAGGTTCCTCCTGGGCGCGTGTTCCGGGGAAGTTAGGTGCGGGATCCAGCTCCCGTGGAGACGCCAGGAGGACCGCGGGGACGGCGGGGAGGCCTCGGTGCGGCCTCGGGGGGGGGGTCACCGAGCGAGCGGGCGGGCGGGCGGGCCCGACGTGGCCGCAGTCGGAGGGAGGCGCCGGTCGGGCGCGCCCCGTGTGGAGAAGCCCCGGGCGGGGCGGGCGCTTCGCGGACTTTTGTCCGAGTTGAGTCCCCTCCCCCTGGGCCGGGCCTTTCCGGCCGCCCCCGCCCCGCTCGCCCCGCTCGCCCCGCTCGCTCCCGGGAGATGTTTATTTGGGCCGTGGCGTGAGGAGCGGCCGGGCGGGCGGGCGGCGCGCGGAGTTTCGGGTCCGAGGAGCCTCGCGCGGCGCTGGAGAGAGACAAGATGTCCGCCAGGGCCGCGGCCGCCAAGGTGAGCGTCTGCGCGGCGGCCCGAGCCGGAGCCGGAGCCGGGGCCGGGGTCGGGGTCGGAGCCGGGCCAGCGCGGCCGCCCGCCGGCGTCGGGCCGCGCCCCGCCCTCCGCCCTCGTCCTCGCCAGTCGGCGACCGCCGGAGCGAGCGCGCCGGGGTCGGGCCGGGCCGGGCCGGGGGTGGTGGGGACCGGCCGGGCGTTCCGGGCAGGTGCAAGCGCCGCTCTCGCTGCGGGCGGGGACGAGCAACAGGTTCCGCGCCCTGAAACTCGGGCGGCGACGGCGGCGGGCGAGGGGCGCCGGGGTTTCCGGGGAGCTGGAGATCGGGGCTCGGGGTCTCCCCCACCCCTCCCTCCGGCAGGCTGTCCTCGCTGGAGCGTCGGGTGCCCGGCGAAACCGTGTGGTTTCGATCTGATGTCACCCACGGTGGTATGCGCCGGGCCCGCGATAAGGCGTTCCGACAGACAGCCAAACACTCGAGCTGTGCGGCTTTGTTTAATTAATTTATTTTCTGAAATTGGAGTATTGATTTCAAATGACTTTGGCTGAAAGAAAAATAAGTACATTCTTAACATATTTAAATTTATTCGGAGTTAACCTTACAAAAGGAACTCCGTAATATGGAGTAAAAAAAAAAGGTCTCGTCAGGCTCAGCAAACCTAACTTTCCCCCATCCATTTTGCTATGGGCTTATGTGTGCTTTAGAAAGCTAAAATCCTTTTTTTTTTTTTTTAAATAAAAACCAGTTAAAAGAGTCCTCTGTCGGACAGAGTGATTTTTAAAAATCTTTTAAAGTACTTGGAATTCAAAAACGGTATGAGTGAGAATTTCCCCCTTTTAAAAATCAGTAACTTCAAACAGTATCAAGCAGGTGGTTTTTATGTACTTATTTTCCTGCTTGAAGTGTTTCTTCTTGACATCCAGGAGCAAATGTAATTTGCTGCTGAACTCTTTTAACAAGTGCTTTCGAACAGAAGCGTAGCTAGTGAATGAGATTCTTTTAAAGGAATATAGCTTTTCTTCTTTAAGAAGAATTTAATTTGTACCCATTTCACCTTCCTTTGATGGAGGTCGGTCTAAATCTAGACTCAAAAGTCTAGAATAAAAGGAAACATTTTGCTGTTATTAAAAAAGAAATGCACAGTAGTTACCCTTCCTTTTCTGGGAGGAAAAGCTTTGTTTCCCTATGACACAGAATGTCACTTGTTTCAGAAGTGTGATAGCTGGTACTTGATAGTTGCAGACAAACACACTTGAAGGGTTATTTCATCAGTGGAGAGGATGTTTTCAAAGAATACCATGGTAAGAAGATTTTGGAGGAGGAATACTTTTATCCTGAAATTATGGTACTGAGATTTTTAGGAGATTGAGAAGCTTCACTAGTTAAATACTACATTATAAAGATGTGTGCTTGCTTAAACATTTATGAATGAAAAGGGAGCCAAAAGCACTTTTTCTTTAATGCTGTGTTATGGGGCCACCTCAAAGTCATAGAGCAAGGCCATAAGTAGGTAAATGAAATGAGAATCAGCTGTTTCCTTAAATGACATTTAGTTTTTAAAATATTTATTTATTTAGCCAGTCCTGGGGCTGAGCATTGTCCCAGGTTTCTTTTTGCCCAAGGCTAGCATTCTACCACTTGAGCCACAGGGCCACTTTTGGCTTTTTCTCTTTATTTGGTGCTGAGGAAATGGAACCCAAGGCTTCATGCATGCTAGGCAAGCACTCTTACTGCTAAGCCACATTCCCAGCCCCTTATTTAGTTTTTTAAGGTGACCAAAACGTTGATGAAGAGCTAAGCTCTAAACTCAATGCATGCTTTACATAAGATACTTTTGTGCCTCTCACCCCCTAAGATGAAAAAAGTCAACTAATTTTTCAGCCTTTTTTGTTTTTTTGGTTTTAGTAAAACAAATTGTCAAACTCTTGTCTAAGATAGTACTTTTGAGTCTATAGTTCTTTGTAACAATGGGATTGTTTAAATTCCTTAAATTAAAAAAATATTACTAGGTCAGCGGTTATGTGTGTTTGAAATTCTGATATACCACTAAATCTTGTGCCAGAAAAAAACTATCTAAACATAAATTATATACATTATGTGTATATAATGTGCATTGCCTGAGTCTTAATGAAGAACATAGATTTGAATTAGATAAAATAATGCACTTTCTGGATGAAGAGAGGCAGTGTTACTTGAGTGGTTGTATAAATGTAATACAATTTTGAATAAAATTCCAATGTGGTTTGGAAAACTCCATATGTGATTTAAAAAGTTTACCTGATAAAATAGTTACAAATTTTTTGGGAAAAAAGCCTTTCAGAAACCTAGTTGTTCATAAATTTAAAGTACAGAATCTGGCATTTAATGTGTGCCAGGTATTGTTTTCTGTGTTTAATTCATTTATCCTCACAGTAACCCTAAAAAGGAGCCTTATCTCCACTTTTGGATAAGGAAGTTGAAACATAATTGAAGTAACTTGCCTAGGGTCACTTAACCCAGCAAGAGGAAAAGTTACAAATGTAAGCTAATTGTAGATTATTGGGGGAAGGATGTGTTAATCAAAATACTTGTAGGACTATTGGCTATCCTCTAAAATGTTTCTTTTCTACCTCATATCCTCCCCCATCCAAATGAAATCTGAATGTCTGGAAAAAAAGTGCAAATAAAATATATCACAAAAGTTTTAAGAGAAGCCTTTTTAAAAATTGATATATTTGGGTGAAGGGCTTCTTTGTGCAAATTAAGTAAAGAGAAAAAAGTTTCTATGTGTTTGTCCAACTAGAATTGTGTTTACTGGTGTACCAGACACAAAATTACCTGAATCATTTTCAAGTTGCTTAAGTTTGACAGAAGCAGGAAAATGTAAGATTGTGCTGTGGAGTCTGCTTATTTTGTGGTGCTTAAATGTTTGTTATGTCTGGAGGAGGGCAGTTTGGCCTACCCCCCGTGGAGCCATCTGAGATTATAATGCATATTAGTATGAGAAGGATTTACATCTTCTTGCCATTTTGATTTACAGAATTTTGGGGAATCCATTTATTGAATCTCATAGTTTAGTTGAACAGTTGCTTTTAATTTTGCTCATAAGTTGGTCATTTTTTTTTTTTTTTTTGGCCAGTCCTGGGGCTTGGACTCAGGGCCTGAGCACTGTCCCTGGCTTCTTTTTTGCTCAAGGCTAGCACTCTGCCACTTGAGCCACAGCGCCACTTCTGGCCATTTTCTGTATATGTGGTGCTGGGGAATCGAACCTAGGGCCTCTTGTATACGAGGCAGGCACTCTTGCCACTAGGCCATATCCCCAGCCCCATAAGTTGGTCATTCTAAGAGCTCATGGTTAAAGATTTAATTTGTGTCATTGGTTGATAGTCTTTGTTTATTTGTTTTTGTTTTTGTTACCAGTCTTGGGTCCTGAACTCAGGGCCTAAGCACTGTCCCTGGCTTCTTTTTGCTCAAGGCTAGCACTCTACCTCTTGAGCCACAGTGCCACTTCCTGTTTTTTTCCACATATGTGGTGCTGAGGAATCTAACCCAGGGCTTCATGTATAGGAGGCGGGCATTTTACCACTAGGCCACATTCCCAGCCCTGGTTGATAGTCTTTACTATGTTAGAATAGCTTTTCAAATCCTAACCCCCTTCTTCTCCCAGCTGATGTTCTCACATTAGGAACTGGTAAACTGGAGTAGAACTTCATTGATTGCTTCAGTAATACAGAGGTCAGCACTCCTCACCAACACGAGGTGGAAGCCACCCTGTGCCTTTGAACACTACATTGCAGTGTATAGGAAGCCTCTTGTCTTGTTTGGTTTGAAGGGGGAAGAATTACAGTAGTTTTTCTAGTCCTAGAAACAATGTTCTGAGACTTACTAGCTCTTTAATCTTTTCTCTATTTAGAGACCAAATGTTAACATGGGTGCAGTTCTAAGAATAAACTAATATAAATAAGGTAGATTACAATGCTGCTAAGGAAACTCTTCTAATGATTTAAATTTTTGGAAATGTAATCCAAGCCCTGTTATGGTAACAGCTGTCAGTTCACAGTGAAGTTAGATGCCTCCCATCCCGGAAGGCTCAGTCACAGAATGTCCCAGCCCCACCAAGCGTGCATTCACACACGCTGAGCCCTGGTGAGCAGTGCCTAGCTGAAAACATGCTAATGGAATGAGCATTGTTGTTGTTTTCACTAGCAAAGTTTGTGACCAGATGTCAGATAGAATTAAAAGTAGCTTCCTTCCAGACCATACCTCCTGAGCTATGTGGTTGACTGAAACTTGGTTTTCATCCCTGAATTTCGGAAGATAGCTTTTAAAAACCTTATTAGTTTGACAGCGCTTAATCTTATATAGAAAGAGATAAACATTTGGATAATTTACTAAGTTTCAAAGTTAATCTATATTGATGTGTTCAGAGCAGTACGTGTAGGCCAGCAATAAAAAATAGGACTTTTGCTATCTCTGTCCTAGAGTGCTTAATTTATTTATTGCAAAGAGTGGCTTCAGGTTGCTCCTTTATGGGTTAGCCAGGTACTTTATTTCCATTCCTTCTTAAACAGATAAATTCTTAATAATGCTAAGTATGTTGGAACTTCAATTTGACATCATAAAAGTGGATAAAAACAATTAGATTCTGAGCAATGCTTTAGAGCCCAAGAAAATGAAAGGCTCACAGTTTTGTACCATAAAACACAACATTTGAAAGCAGTAAGGCCCTGACCATTGAGTCTTAGGTAGTTCTTACATCCGGATACATGGAAACCTGTGGGGAAGCAGGCTGATGAATGAACTCAGTCATCCTGCCTTACTAGACATAGGAAATTGGAAGCAGGAGTTCCAGTTGTTAATTAGAAACATAAGATTCAAGTTTTAAAAAAAAAAGACTTTTTAAGTAAAAAAAAAAAAATAGTGTAAATCCCCAGAGATCAAAAAGCTCACTTTTTGGTTGGGTGTTTTTTTTAACTGCATTTTTTTGTCTTTTCTTTTTTGTTACTGCGGATCGAACTCAGGACGTTGCCCTTGCTAGGCAAGCACTTTGCCACTGAGCTACATCCCAGCCCCCAAAAGTCCACTTTTTGTCATAGTAGTTTTAGGAATTTTAACTCTTGGAATTATCAATAGTATACTTGGGTTTCTAACCAAGTTTCTATTGAATGAATTTTTCATACTAAACTTAATAGATTAGCTCTTTAATTCAGTATGTAATTCTAAGAAGGATAACAATAATGGCTATTTTTGTTAGCTCAATAAGCATTGGGAACATTTTGTTTTAGATGCCTGTCCTCTAGACATTTGTAATTTTCAGTTGTTATGTACTGTATGATCAGTCATGAAATGTGTAATTTTTTTAAGGGCCAAAGGATTTTTTTTTTTTTTTTTTGTAGTACTAGAGTTTGAACTCAGGGCCTTGTGCTTGCTAGGAAGGTGCTCTGCCACTTGAGTCACACCTCTTGAATTGTTTGCTCCTAAAAATAAATCTTAGCAAATTCACAGTCATCCTAAATTAATGCAACGTTTCTAGTAACATTCTAGTGTGCTTCCTGAGTAGGGGAAGTGTCCTATAGAGTCATGGCTAATAGTTCTTGTATTTTTCCTTGTTGGTTTTTTTTCAGTACTTAAACAAACATCCAGGACTGGACCTGGATACATCAAGGAAATAGTTTCTGTGTGTCTAGAACAAGTAATCTCAACTGGGAAGGTTGAAATTTTAAAATGGTTGGAATTTACTTGCTTTTGTCCAGTCCTTGAATTACTGACATGGAAAACAGATACTATGCTAAGCAAGTTTCTGTTCACACAAGTTGTAACCGCTGATAATAATACGGATTCTTAAGACTGTAGTTTACATCCAGCAGGTATTTATTACATAGCCAGTTGAACCTGGAGCTGTTGTAGGGTGCTTTGTAGAGAGCAGTGCTCCTATCCTGTACTGCTGGGGCAGATAGCAGCAGATAAAACACAGAGCATAGTGGTAAGTGCTAGAATTCCCAACGCGACATTTCTGGGTCACAGTCTCCTGTCCTTACTACCAAAAAAAAAAAATCCTTTGGCCCTTAAAAAATTACACATTTCATGACTGATCATACAGAACATAACAACTGAAAATTACAAACTTCTAGAGGACAGGTATCTGAAACAAAATGCTCCCAATGCTTACTGAGCTAACAAAAACAGCCATTATTGTGACCCTTCCAATTTTAGAATTACATACTGAATTAAAGAGCTAATCTATAAGTTTAGCAGGGTGGTACTCATTTGTCTAGCTTTTTTTTTAAAATATGTTACTACCTAATTATGTATTTGGCCAGCACTGTATTCTTGCCTACCTCTAAACTTTACACAACAGAATCTCTCAGCGTGGATTCTGCTTTTGTTCAGCTGCATTTGTAAAAGCCATGGTGTGGGGAACTATAGCTCATTAGTTCTCCTTGTAATTTATAAATGTCATAGCATCTTATTGTATTAAGCCTTACTGCCATCCTGGCTTTGCGGGAAATGCATTTTGAAGAGGAATATTGTACACATTTGTTTGAGGAATAAGAATCAGGAAAACGTATTACCCAGCAGTGGAGTACTAACAATAGTGTCTTGTAATGTTTACATGAAAAGTCAAGTTCTTTGTTTCTTGATTCAAGACTGAGACTGGAACTGGGTATTTGGGGCTGCTTCACTCACTTGCTAGTGCTCTATCAACTGAACCACACTTCAAACCCTCAAGTTGGTTTTAATGTGTAGTTTTATAATCAAATCTACCATCTTATTTGTTTTCTGGCACTGAGGATTAAACCCAGGGCTTCATACATGCTAGGCAAGCTGTGTGGCTTTAGCTATACTCCCCCCCCCCCCCCAGCTGCACTCTATCATCTTAAACAATGTTTTAGTAAACATTCACTTACTTGCTCCTATAGAACAACAGAAATCCATGATTAGGAGAATTACATGTCTTGGACAAAACTTAAAGTAAGTCTACCTTTCAGAATACAATTGTAGGAACTCTTACTTGGTAGAGAGACTTCAGAAAACTGACTTCTGATTTTTTTTTTTTTTTTTTTTTGCCAGTCCTGGGCCTTGGACTCAGGGCCTGAGCACTGTCCCTGGCTTCTTTTTGCTCAAGGCTAGCACTCTGCCACTTGAGCCACAGCGCCGATTCTGGCCGTTTTCTGTATATGTGGTTCTGGGGAATTGAACCTAGGGCCTCGTGTATCCGAGGCAGGCACTCTTGCCACTAGGCTATATCCCCAGTCCCCTGATTTTTTTTTTAAGTGATAAATGTTGGAATATTTAAAGTACACAAACCTATGTATTGATGCTGTATTGCCCCCTAAAACCAGAAGGTAGTGGTTGTGGCAAGTAAATTTACATTGAAGTTGTTAATGTGAGAAACAGTGTTGGGTGCTGACATGCTGAGCCCAGTATTTTGTGTGCCTGGTGCCATCTGGTCCTCATAATTGTTAGGTACTGCTATTACAGTATCCCTACAGGTGAAGGACCAGAGGTTGTCCACATCTACTCATGTACTCTAGAGCTCATACATGCACTCACTTTTATTTTGGTGTGTTTGTTTATTGCCAGTCCTGGGGCTTGAACCCAGGGCTTCATGCATGCTAAACAAACACTCTTCCACTAAGGCCACATTTCCAGTCCCTATGTTGATGTGTTCTAAGTGAGCATCAGATGTGTGTGGAATGGTGTTAGGTGTGTCTTAAAAATCAGACCAGTTGTGAATCATGGAAGCTGGAAGAGATAACAGCAGTCAGAGAACACTGGTTAGACTGAGGAAGCAGGTCTTGCTTAGCTGCAGGACTATTGTGGTGGGGGAAGGCAGGCCAGCTCTTCCAGTTTTTCAAAACAGGTTGTAAGTCTGGATTCTGACATAAATCACCCAGACTTAAGTTATGACAGCTCATTTATTTTTTTTCTGCCTTCTTGTTTTGAAATAGAATGCCATATGTATAAAGTACATAAAGCCGTAGACATTAGTGAGCTGTTAGAAAAGGAATACCACTTGAATACCGACTGCCTACCTGTTAAGCTGCAGAAAGGTTGACTAAAGTAAGAACTACCACTTTATAGCTGCTCTCTCCTATTTTATTTATTTATTTGTTTATGTTTTTGTTCCCAGTCCTGGGGCTTGAACTCAGAGCCTGAGCACTGTCCCTGGCTTCTTTTTGCTCAAGGCTAGCACTTGGCGACTTGAGCCATACCACCACTTCTGGCTTTTTTTCTATATATGTGGTGCTGAGGAATCAAACCCAGGGCTTCATGTATATGAGACAAGCACTTTACCACTAGGCCATATTCCCAGCCCCTCTCCTATTTTATTTTACTTATTAATTTTTAAGCTTATCGGGGTGACAGCTACATGGGAGGCCAGGTAAGCCTAAGGCTGGCCCTAGGCAAAAACACATTACCTGAAAAGCAACCAAAGCAAACAATCCAAACAAATAGCAAAATGCCAAGACTGCTCTGGGAACATGTGGTAGAGAACCTACCTAGCAAGTGTGAGGCTCTGAGTTCAAATTCCAGTACTGCAAAGTAAAGCAGGTGTAAAAATGCAAGAAGTACCCATCTCAAGGTAGTTGCATGGTCAGCAGAGTCCAGCACATAGTAGGCTATGTGAGCTATGTTCTTTTAAAACATTGTAAGTGAAGTCTGTTTTAATATCTATTAAAAAAAGACCTGTAACAACTATGGAATTGTATGTATACTGTTCCTTTCCTTGCAGTCTTTCCTTCCATCTACCCCTCCCTCCCTCTCTTCTCCCTTCCTTCCTTGAGAAAGGTTAGCCTGTAGGTGCATTCCTTCAGCTTTAACCTGCTGAGCATCTCTTCATCTTTTCACTTGTTTCATCTGTCCTTTCTAACATGTACATCTCTCCTCCCCCCACATGCTCCGACATACTAATTCTCTCTGGATTGCTGTAATAACTTTCCTAAAGAATATCACAGCCCCTCTTCCTTTTACCTAATCAGTTTTCCTAGAATAATCTTTTCTAAATCAAAGTATTACTAAGTTTCTCCTCCCCCTTCCTACATTCCTATACTTGGTGTGGCTTTTAGACATAAAAGATTGAAATCTATTGTCTGATCCTTGAACTCTGTGTGTTATTTGGTCCTTGCGTACTTCTGTGGCCTAACTTGCATCTTTCTGCTCCTAGATTTGAAAACTGCATTTTCTACCAAGTTCCTCTTGGATAATTTTTTTCCTTTATTTACTATTTACTTCATCTAATTGTAGGTTTAGTTGTATGTTTTGGTCATCTATTTCTTGTGCCATAAACTCTAGAGAACCAGGATTATGATAGCCATATTTTTATGTTAATATACTTAAGTATGAATCTCTTAAAAAATAAGAACTTAAAAATAACTGCATCACCCACAATTATCCTGTTTCTAAAACAAATTATTTTTATTTTTTTAAATTTAATTTATTTATTATATTAATCGAACACAAATTTTTTTGACAAGGTGTTGTGCATAAAGGGTACAGTTACATAGTAGGGCAGTGTGTACATTTCTTGTGATATCTTACACCCTGTTTTTCTTTCCCTTCTCTAGGTCAGGTAGACATATATACAATATACAATTTATCAAGAACATATACAGTAGCCATGTGGCCAAGCCCAAGAAAATGTGCCTAGGGCTTTAAATGTAATGTCGATATTAGACAATATGTCGACAGTAGACTTATATGAACGTACATACATAGCTTTTGAGCTATTGTATTCCACTGAGAGGTCGATTTTTGACCTTTATATGTTGAGTAGTTGTTTGGTTTTAGTTACATACTGTTGGGTCGCTGCCCCAATCCTGTGGGAAATACCATTTGACAAGCAGTTTTTGGTTTCGCAGACCTGGTCTCTACTGTCTCTCCGTCTCCCTTTCTTAACAGTCATATATCAGGGAGATCATGCCCCTTTGTTTTCTGTGTTCTAGGCTTGTCTCGCTCAACATTATTTGTTCGCGTTCTGACCATTTCCCTGCGAATAACAATATTTCACCATTCCTATTCGCTATGTAGTATTCCATTGTGTATAGGTACCATATTTTTTGGATCCATTCATCTGTGGAGGGGCATCTGGGTTTAAAACGAATTATTAATGGTGTATTTTTTTTGGTAATTTTATAGCTTTATTTGATACTCACTGGCTAGTTCTCGTCCACATTGACCGTGTGTAGATTTTTGAGTGTGGTGACTGGGACATAGGTCACCAGAGTATAGAGCTTGTTTGGTGAGTCTTCATCTTCATTGCGTTTCCTGAACACACACAGATCCCATAGGGGACATTCCTTATTCCTTTGGCCCAGACAGCTTTATTGAGCCTGGTATCGATGCACACATCTGGAGCCCCCATCTCCTTCATGGCGAACTTCCAAATCTCTTTGAGTGCACGAGGGGCCCGTTTCTTAAAGGCTACTCCGTGGATGCACTTGTGAATGTTGATGGTGTATTCTCAGGTCACCACCTCGTTGATGGCAGAACAGCCCTTCTTCTCACCACCCTTCTGTGCGGGAGCCATTCTGCCGAGCCCAAGTTGGAAAGGATGGTATATTTATTTTTTTATTTTATTTTATTTTATTTTATTTTGGCCAGTCCTGGGCCTTGGACTCAGGGCCTGAGCACTGTCCCTGGCTTCTTCCCGCTCAAGGCTAGCACTCTGCCACTTGAGCCACAGCGCCGCTTCTGGCCGTTTTCTGTATATGTGGTGCTGGGGAATCGAACCTAGGGCCTCGTGTATCCGAGGCAGGTGCTCTTGCCACTAGGCTATATCCCCAGCCCCATATTTTTAAAAGTCTTAGATATCAACTTTCCCTTTTTTAAAAAAAATCAGGATCAAATAAAATCGCACTGATAGGTCTTTTACATCTCTTAAGAAATATAAGGTCTTCCGTTTGTGTCTTTGTCTTTTGCTCCCTGTGCAGTTTTATGAGTAAGGAACAGAATCGCCTTGTAGAATTTTTCAGTCTGGATTTTGGCTCTTGCTTCTTTGTGGTGGTTAAAGTGATGCTTGACTGTTTTCTGTAGACTTTTAATCTTTTTTTTTTTTTTTTTTTGGCCAGTCCTGGGGCTTGGACTCAGGGCCTGAGCACTGTCCCTGGCTTCTTTTTTGCTCAAGGCTAGCACTCTGCCACTTGAGCCACAGCGCCACTTCTGGCCGTTTTCTGTATATGTGGTGCTGGGGAATTGAACCCAGGGCCTCATGTACACGAGGCAAGCACTCTTGCCACTAGGCCATATCCCCAGCCCCTTCTGTAGACTTTTAACTAGCTAGAATAGTTCTCTCTCATAGAAATAGTAGGTAAAATGCCATCTATGTAATTTAACATTTTCTAGCAACCACATCAGAAATTTTCTTCAGAGGGAAAAATTATTTCTCTAAAGTTACTACCATTTAAGTAGTAATAATGTGATGTAAGATTTTAAAAAAAGGTACTTTGTTTTTCTCTACAAAATCATTGAATTTTATTCCATGTATATTAGATATATCTATCTCTGTCTATCTATTTATCTGTTTAGAATAACCAGGTTTTAAGCACTTGGTAGCTAGGTATTGCTGGTGGTTACCATATTGGAGAGCACAGACCTAGAGCCTTGAGTGTTTGATTCCTTTTTTTAATGTAAGGCTGTTTTGTAAATAGTGGTATTAGTATTTCAGGGTTTGTTGTTGCATGGTCAATGTCTGAGCTTTTTACCTCACTGGGTGCTGCAAAATGATGATGTTAATTGTGTTATCCCTCCTTCCTTTGTCCAAACACCATCATCTACTCTTCACTTATCAGTGGTACTGTTTGTATAGGAAAGGCAAGATAAATAAACCCTTAATTCCTTCCTTGTCTGTTCTAAAATACTGTAATGTCTTCTGCCAGTATTTGTTATTGTTTAAACTTTAGTGAATAAATAGATGATTTGGAAATACACCTGATTTATTTAGAACCTTGTCTTACAACCCTTGTCATAACACTTTATTTTGAAGCTTTTATAACAGAATTCGTTAAAATAAACAAATCATAGGTAGACTGTAAATTGATGGGTTCCATACTGAATACCTCTGCACCCAGCACTTGGATTAAGAAGGAACATTACCAGTGCCCTAAGGGCTCCCCGTCTTTGTGCCCTTCCAATGGCAGCATTTCAAAGGCGATATCCTGACTTATAATAGTATTACTTCTGCCTGTTGTTTTTGTAAGCCTTGAAAAATGACTTGAACCACTTTTCATGAATTACAATTCTTAGCATTCACTGACAAACATACTGGAAGTTTAAAATACACAACTTCATAACCATCCGTTTCCTCTGTGAACACAGTGGGCCGTTGGTACCTCTGTGGGTCTGTGGTTCCTAGAGAATCATCATGGAAAACCCACAGATACTCAGGATGCAGATTCAGGACTCTTAAGGACTGCAGACTTAACCTATACTGTGTGTGAAGGAGTTGTGAGCATCCCTAACGTGAAACCACTGAGAGTAGGCTGCATTGCTGTCATAGAATTTACCACTATGCACTACTCAACTAACCTAGATCCTATTTCACACTCTGTATCTCAATTAGTGCAGATGTTTGATTCCTTTTCCTATAACTCTGCTCAATTCTCCTAAAAACACACTGCCTCCTTTTCAACAGATGTAAAATTGCCCTCTTGGCTTGAGAAGACTGTCTTTTACCTTGCCTTTTGGACACCCTTTGTTCCTGCCTGCCTGCCTGCCTTCTACCACCCACTCATCCATCCATCCATCCATCTATCCATCCATCTATAATCTCCATTAGCTTATGCTAATTAGAGGTTATAGTAAGAGATTTCATTGTTTCATCTCCGCAGGTTTACACTGTATTCTGACCAATCTCACCTCCTCTATCCCAGTCACTGCCTCCTTCCCCACAAAAAATAGGATCACCAGTAGGGTTCCTTGTTGCAAATAATACACGTTTTGAGTGTTCAGCTTCTTTTGTCCTCCACAACTTCCTCCCATATTTGCTTTTTGGGAAACATTTTCACAAAATTATGAGCAGATGGACACATAGTTTACATATAACTTACTGTAAGTCAAGAATGAGAGGCTCTCAGTGTCAATTGAGCTGCTAGTGCATGCTTGGGAAGTTAAAACATTTGTTTTCATTTAAAAGTACTTATCTTGACCACACTTGGTTAAAACTGCATGTAACAAATTGCAAATAATGTAGGATTATTCTATTTGAATGTGCTTTCTTTTTGAAGGATCTGGGATTTGACCTCAGGGCTCCATTAAACAGGAGCTCAAGTACGTGGGGCATTCTCCCCAGCTCTATTTTGTTTTTAGTTATTTTTCCAATAGGGTCTCCTGTTTTTGCCTGGGCTTAAGACTGAGATCTTCCTACCTGTGGCCTCCCGTGAAGCTAGGGCCATAGCTGAGTACCACTATTCCTACTGTTGTTGTTGTTTTATTCCCCCAGCTTGTGTATGTGCATGTGCGTGCACGTGGTGTGAGTAGCTAGGATTCTGGGGATGAGCCACCAGTGCCCAGCTAATAAGCATAACATTTTTAGCCAACTGCAGCTTTAGTCAA
Source organism: Perognathus longimembris pacificus (assembly GCF_023159225.1). Taxonomy (NCBI): domain Eukaryota; kingdom Metazoa; phylum Chordata; class Mammalia; order Rodentia; family Heteromyidae; genus Perognathus; species Perognathus longimembris. Next base: position 38,428,045 of record NC_063180.1, read on the forward strand.
CAGACATTTCTAGGTCCACTGTGTCTTTCTTTCAACTCTTAGTATTTCCTAGACACATATATTATAATCATTTGAATACTAAATTGTTAGTAGAGTATTGAATACAATAAAATATTTATCAAGCTGATGTTGAATACAGTGAGTGTTGGGTGCTAATTTTATGTAACTTCTTTTGAGACTTTTACCCCCTTATTGTAGTAATTATTTTAGTTCTTAAGTTTAGTGAATTCTCTTGTGAATTTTGTTAAATTCCTAGAACTCTATAGAAGTGCTTCAGGACTTCATTTGATTTTAGGGTGATCATTTTATTACCTTATGAACATGTCAAATTTGAGAACTTAAATGACAACCTTTAGTTCACTACAAACATTCAACTTCCGGTATCTTTTAACACATACACTGCGTTGTTGTTTTTTTGCTTCACATGAATTGCAGTGGTCAGAATTCCAATTCAGTACATAATTGAAAGTTCATAGAAAGGTAGAGAGGGTGAAAGACAGTGCGAGTACTTTGGCAGTAGAGAAGTTTGAACCTCAGGGCTTTGTACTCCGTCTCTTGAGCCACACTGTCAGTTTTGGTTTTAGTAACTTCTCAAGTAGGGCCTGGTGCTTGTGCTTAGACCAGCCTGGACCAAGGTTCTCCTAATTAGGCTTCCTGGGTGTTTTTGAGTTCACCGGCACACTGGCATGCCTTACTTTTTATTGGTTGAGATGAAGTCTCACAAACTTTTGCCCAGGTTATCCTCAAATTATAATCCTCCAGGTTTTAGCCTCCTGAGTAGCTAGGATTACAGTTCACTCTGCCTGATCAACCTTGTGCCTCTTTAGAAAAGTTCCTGGTTCTGTGTGCTGTCATGCTTTGTGTTTTGAGTGTTGTGTGGGGAGGACAACAACAAAAACAAGGTGTGTGTGTGTGTATGCGCGCGCGCACACACTGATCCTAGGGCTTGAACTCAGGGCCTGGGTACTGTTTCTGAGCTCTTTTGCCCAAGGCTGATGCTCTACCACTTGAGCCACAGCTCCACTTCCAGCTTTTTGATGGTTATAAAGATAAGAGTCCCAGGAATTTTCTGCTTAAGCAGCCTTAGAACTTCAAGCATCCTGAGTAGCTAGGATTACAGATGTGACCCACTGGTCCCTGGCCAAAATATACATTTCTTTAAAGTGTGTTGGAGGAATCCAGTACAATTTAGTGTAAGCAGTTTTGCTCACAGAAGAACCTAGAAGACCAGTATTCCACCTTCTTTTACCCCTAATGGGGATGGAGAGCCATCGGGAAAATGTTCAGGTGGCACTATGGGATAGTACTAACTACTCTGTTTCCAGTATGTATTTGATAATGTGTAAAGATCTGTTGAAATTTCATGGAAATTTTGTTCTTTTTTGATACCAGAGAATTAAGATATGCTTTTTTGGTGTCAGAGAATTAAGATATATTGACCTCAAATTGAAAGACCTTATGGGCACCGGTGGCTCACACCTGTAATCCTAGCTACTCAGGAGGTGAAGATCTGAGACTCATGTTTCATTGTCAGCTTGAGCAGGCAAGTCCATGAGAGTCTTATCTCCAGTTAATCATAAAAAGCTAGAAGTGGTGCTGTGGCTCAAAGTGGTAGAGTGCTAGTCTTGAGCACAAAAAGCTCTGGGACAGGGCCCAGGACCTAAATTCAAGCCCCAGACCTAACCTAAAACCTTTTTTTTTTGGGGGGGAGGCCATCTGTTTTTATAGTTTGTGCTTATTATGTATTTTGTATTCCCTGGACAAAAAAATGGTGCTTTACATTAGATTTATTGTTTTCCATGCATCCTTGCCTCACTGGCAGCTCTTTCTCAAATCCCTTTGGATCTTCCTCTTTTCCACTAAAATATTCTAGTCCATAGGGTCATCTTAGTCCCTTAGTAATAAGATCTTTTCTTTCGGCTTCAATTCAGCTATCCTATTAATTACTCTTAGATCTTTATCCGTTCAGATCTCCATCTTGATCTTCAAACCTGTATATCTAAACCTGTATATGCCTGTTCCCCATATCTCTTCTCAGAAGGCTCTGAACCCTAAATTAAGCATGTTTAAAACAACAATTGTAATTTCTTCTCTTTCATTCAACCTCCCAGTTGAAACACCAAAGGGCCATCTTTAACTCTTTCTCCCCCCCTTTTTTTTCCTGTAACTGGTTCCTCAGCCTCAACCATCTTTATAGTCTTCAGAATGAATCCTGACCCGAGTTTATAAAATCCTTGGCATTGCATCACAAGGCCTATTTGATCTCTCCCTGTTCCGAAAATTGTACAGCCCATTGGTATCAAAGCAAGCAGTCTTGTCAGTTCTCTTGCTTTCCTGTCTTAACCCATTTGATTTGTAGTCAGCCCTATAGGAATGGCGAAACTGACCAGAATCAGGATCTGGGGTTTTGGCAGAAAGCCTTTCTGAGTTGGTGATCTGAGTGATGTCTTTGCCAGCTGGAGCTTAGAACAAAGAAACCAAACAAACTCTTGGCAGATTCTGAAATGCAGCTTTTTGCTTCTTCAGAAATTGTGATTCTAGTCAGTTGATGCTGACTTAGAAATGTAAGCAGAATGAATCCAGCAACCAGGAGTTGCAATCACTTTGGATGCCTGCAGTACTACACTAATTGCTGAATTTGTAGTTTGTTCTTTGGAATTATAACCTAGTAGATTTTTGGAGCTGTGAAGACCTTTTTACTTGAGATAATCAAATCCAGTTTCAATTTTATAGATAAGGAAAAATAAGATCATATTTCTACTTTGTTATGTTATGTGTTTGAACTCCTTATTTTATAGGTAAAGAAAGCTGAGGTTATATTTCTACTTTTGTGACCTATTTGACCCCATTATATAGTTACTGAGGAATAAGAACCAGGGTTAGGCTTAGGATATCAACACACTTTCCTTGGTCTCCTACAAATGAACTGCTTTTGGAATGACACTAGTGATTATCAGAAGGTCCCTGGGCAAGTAGTGCATTTATTCATTGTGCATGTTTGTTTTGTTTTATTTTATTTTGCTGATCCTGGGGCTTGAACTCTGGGCCTTGGCTCTGTCCCTGAGCCTTTGTGCTCAAGGCTAGCACTCTGCCACTTGAGCATCAGTACTAATGCTGGCTTTTTCTGAGTAGTTTATTGGAGGTAAGAGTCTCACTGACTTTCCTGCTGGGGCTGGCTTTGAACTATAATCTTTAGATCTCAGCTTCCTGAGTAGCTAGGATTACAGGCATGAGCCCGTAACACCTGCCTCTCATTTTGCATTTTTGTTTTAATTTTTATTGTCAAGGTGATGTACAGAGGAGTTACAGTACATGTAAGGTAGTGAGTACATTTCTTGTCAAACTTGTTACCTCCTTCCTCATTTTTCTCCCACCATCGCTCCTCCCCAGCCCCCCCCATTTTGTATTTTTTAAATAAGACAAATGATAAAAGCAAGCTTATAGAAACAAAACTGAGCTGTGAAATTAATTCATGTAAGTAATTGGTGAACATTATAAAACAATGCTAAAGGGCTCACAGTGAAAAAAGTAAGGTCCTGAATCCTGGCTTCCGTTTCTTTTTCCAGAAGCTCTTATTTCTTAGACATTCTTCTAGAGAAAACCACCCTCCATTTTATAAAGTATCAAGATTCTCAATCATTCCTCCTATGTCTGCTCATGAAAATAGTGCTGAGTACATTTATTGCCACTAAGTATGCTTATAACCAATTTTAGCTTCACTTTCTGAGTGATTTACTAAAGGGAGCTTCTTTTCTCCTTTCCAGAATTTTATATTTGTTTTCAAATAACAAGGTTAAAAGAATTAAAAAATGGATCCTTGACACACACACTCTGACACCCCCCCCCCCAACTCTATATTTGTATTGTCACACGTCCTTCAGTTTGAACATCTTTCAGTCATTCAGAACTCTTCTTAAGGATTGCCTGGTTATCCAGACAGCCATGGATAGGATGTTGTGGCTTTGGCCATGAAGCAAATGAAAGACTGTAGAGAGTAGAATGAAGAATACATTTTTCTGCTTTCTTTTTTAAAAGGTGATGAAGAGTAGTAAGGCATAATAACTCATTGTGGACTAAGTTGGCTTAGTGTGCTGGTCAAGAGCCCATCCGGTAATGTTCGTAATGTTCATGCTCGATTTCCTTCTGGTACATAGGTCTCCTTTCAGATTAGTGCTCTGATTTTAGTAAAGAAATAAGCTATATCATCTCCCTTTGGGGGAGGTATATACTTTGTTGAGGTATATACTTTCCTAAATCCCCCCCCCCCCCGAGAAAAATCCTACTAATTCTGATGAGAAATGTTGATAACAGTTGTATTTGGTATTTAAATTTTTTTCTCTTGTACAAAGACAGTCACTTAACTTTCTCTTATCATGGAAATTATTCATGAAGACTTTAAAATGTATTGTTCTCTTACTGATAGATAAACATTTTCCATAATTAACAGTGTCATAAGGTAATCTTTTAAAACACACTTGATTTTCCTAAAAGCCAAATTAAAAGATATTTTAGTTTCAAGTAGGAATAGATGTAAATGCAATGTTTATTATCAATGGAGAAAGGGGAAGTAAAAAGTAAAACACCTGATGAAAACATGCCCTTGACAGTTCTCTCTTGTCAAAGGTGACCAATGATAAATTTGTGTGTCCTTCCAGCCATTCTATTTCAGCAGTTGAGAATGGCATCATCCAAGCAGTTCATAAACCCTGAAATGAACCGTATGGAGGGATAGTAGTGTTCCATGCTGAAGAGTGTGTTATCAGGAAAAGCTGCTCTCAGCTCACACCCAGTTGGGACAGATAGGGAAGGGATTGTAAAGGCAGTGAAGCAATGCTTCTGGTTGAGTAGATGGGAAAAGCCCAGCTTAGAGCTCTGCAGGCAGTTCTCCTCCCTAGTGTCTGTTGAGGTGGGGTGGCTGGTAGATACCCGTAGTATTTTTTATCATGCGTATTTAGGGGAACTGTTGATATTTAGCAGATTTACTCATCATAGCTTCACATTGACAGAGGACTTCTTGGTCAGTTTTTGCTAAAAAACAAAACAGCCTTGTTTCCTGCTGAGGTCTCTTTAATGAGAGGTTTTGCTGCACTTGATTGGAAGATTGAAACAAAGTGCTGGTAAGGTTGGCAGTTCTTATCTACAGGAGTGAATAGAGATCCTTTCTCCTCTTATTCATCTAGCAGGAAAGTTAATCTAGTTGCTTTGAATTTAGGGAATCAGGCTTTCTTTATAGGGATTCATTTTCTAAAGTGGCATTAATCTTCAATTAAAGTTGCTGTGGGAAAGGAGAAATGGGCCCACAGTACCTTGACAGGCATGCTCTCATGATGCTGCTGACAGCAGGATAACAGACAGGCAGATCCTAGTTGTGAAGTAGCATTTGTAATCACAGGCCAGGAGGGTTTTCCCAGAATGCCATGCTCAGCCCTCTCCCCTCTCACTTCCTTTTGATTACTTTGGAAAAATCTTGTAGAAAAGATTTATGTACGAGCGCGCATGTGTGTATACGTACACATATATAAACAAATACATGGAGCCCCGGTTTCATAAAATGGGACACACAAAAAAAAGTGAATTACTTTAAAACCTCCAAAAACATTTAACCCAGTTTAAAAGATATTTACTTGGAATTTTATCATGTTCATCCTTTGGATGATAATTTATTTTTCTCAGAAGTTGACACTGAACTTCACTTTGATTTGAAAGGATTTGTATTGGAGCTTGTCTTGCTCTATTTCATGGTGATTCTTAAGGGAATTCAAGACTGTGACTCATTTTTTTTCTTTTGTTTCTTGGATGAGAGAGAGAGAGAGAGAGAGAGAGAGTGTGTGTGTGTGTGTGTGTGTGTGTGTAAAAGCCATTTGCCCCCTTTATGGTTATTAAATGAAGGGTGAAAAAATAGTTCTGTAGTAAAACTGTAAGGAGGTGGGGCAATAGTATAATTGCCATATTAAAGCAATTATTGACCAAAGCTCTTAGATGTTTTCATCTCTTTTCCTGCAACATACATATTTATAATTACCGAGTTCAGAGCTATTTGCTTTGTTATACAAAGTTAAATAATTTTGCTTTTAAACATCTAGACCTTTCAAAGTCTTATTTTCTATCTGATGTTAAGTATAAAGTTGGCAGATTGGCTCACACTGATTTCAGCTAGCAGAAAATAAATATAGAGTAGCATCTGTCCAGATTAAGTTAAAAACAAAGGAAGTTCCTGTATGCAGTTTCCTGACTCTTAAAACAAAAGCAAACAAAAAACCTTCTATAACTGTTAGGCTCCTTTTAGAGTGTCTTTACTATTAGTAGTGTGGATTTTGGTATTTTATTGTGTGGAATTATTTGCTGGATGTTTTGGCTTACTTCATTAGAAAACATTTTCTTACAAGGTAAATGGCTTGTTTTTCTTTTTCAGAGCACAGCAATGGAGGAAACAGCTATATGGGAACAACACACAGTGACACTTCACAGGGTGAGTTCTGTTGCAGTAAATAATCTGTGTTATAACTCAGGATACTAGCAGTTCTTGAAAACAATAGAGGAAAGCCAGATGTCAGGAAGCCAAAAGAAAAGGGAAAATTTTTCTATAGTCTTTTGTTTAAAATTAGATTTGCAATAAATTCTTTATTAAGGTCAAAAGGGAGGATGATTACTTTTTCATATATCCTTTTGGTGGTTATGTGTATTTGCTGTTTTTGTCCCTGATTTTAAAAAGTAATTTATCCTTAAAGTTTTGAATGATCAGATAAGTGACTGTACATTAAATTATAAACTGCTTCAACCCTTCTTTGATCACATGTTGAATAGAGAATGTAATCTTAAATGATACTTGTTCATTTGAAACGCATAAAGCCAAGCTCTTGCCTATACATTAGCAGATGGATAGAAGTTGATGAGTAAGAGCTGTGAAGTGAGACCATCCTAGATTTGGACCCTAGTTTTGTTTTTCTATTGCTTTAGAAATGGGCAAGTGCTTCAACCTGCCCTGTAAAAACTATTTTTTCACATATTTAAAGTGAAAATCGCATGCACTAATTTCAAGTCCTAATTCATGCTTTTACCAATTCATAATGTGCCTCCCTAGATTCTCTCCTTTCTTCCTTTTGAGGTCAGCTCATCCTCTCCCTCCTGGAGAATGTATAAAGACTAGAGAATATTTAAATGGAAGTCATATGCTTTACCAGCTGTACCTGTTATTCGGAACTTGGAAAAGAGGAAATATTTTTCCTAGATTCTGACCCTGATTATGAGTTAAACAATCTTCACATAATAGATAAAATGGGTTAATTATTAAAAAATAATAATTTTAGGTCATGTATAGTTGACTTATGGGTTCACCAAATGGTTAACAAGTCATTCAGTAATTTAAAAAGCTGAAATATGATCTCCCATTGTTTAAAATGTGCTGCTAGGCAGCATATTTAAATAAGATGTGTTTAATTAAGTATGAAAAATCCCATATGACTTACAGTGGTGAGAGATGATGATTCAGTACAATTTTATTGTGTTACATTTAGGTTTTGTAATACTTTGGGAGCTTTTTGGTGGTATAATTTACATGTATTTATATACAGTAAATTCATCTAATGTATTCTAAATTACAATTCATATTTACCTGGTTTTGAGCTTGGACAAGCAATCAGCACCAATGCAGCAATTAAAACAGAACAATTCCATCACCTTAAAGCTTTCCCTTTTACCCATTTGTAGTGAACTATCCTCCTAGCCCCCACAACACTTCTCATTGTTATCTGTTCCTATACTTTGGCCTTTTCCAGGATGTCATAGAAATGGATTCAAACAATATGTAGCCAATTGAGACTGACTTCCTGTGTTTATTAGACTGTGTTCAGAGTTTGGGATTTCTCCATGATGGTGATTTTAACGCTTGTTTGAGTAGCTCCTGCTGCTTTCTTAAGTAGTGTCCTGTGTAAAACACTTTATTTGTTCATCTTCCAGTTGTGTGGTACCTTTTAGGTTTGTTTGTACAATCTGTTCACTTATTGTGGCTACTAAGATTGAACTCAGAGCCTCAGGCTTGTTAGGCAAGTGCTCTACCATTTGAGCTGTGCCATATATATATGCATATATATATATATGCATATATATATATATTTTTTTTGTGGCCAGTACTGGGTCTTGAACTCAGAGCCTGAGCACTGTCCCTGGCTTCTTTTTGCTCAAGGCTAGCACTCTGCCACTTGAGCCACAGGGCCACTTCTGGCCATTTTCTGTATATGTGGTACTGAGGAATCGAACCCAGGGCTTCACGTATACAAGGCAAGCACTGTTGCCACTAGGCCATATTCCCAGCCCCTCCATTGGTATTTTTGAGCTAGGATCTTACTTTCTGCCTGGGCCAACTCCCTCTCCTTATTTCTGAGCAGCCACTTTGTTGAAATGATTATCCTTTCTTCATTTAATTACCTCTATCTTTATCATAAATGAATTGTATATATCTGTTTCTAGACTTACTAGAGTTTACCTATTCACCAAGCTTTAAAAAAAATTTGTGGTGCTGAGGATCAAATCAAGATCCTTAAATGTTAGGCAGGCACTCTCCTACTGAGCTGTACCTCATCCCTACTGTAGCATTATATTAAGTGGGGCATTATGATAACGTGAATCCTCCAAATTTTTTATTATCCATCCATCCATCCATCCATCCATCCATCTATCCATGCATGGATACATGCATGTCAGTCCTGGGGATTGATCTCAGGGCCTAAGCACTGTGCTCTACAACTTGAGCCACACCACCACTTCTGTCTGGTCTTTTCTGTTTATGTGGTACTAAGGAATCGAACCCAGGGCTTCATGCATGCTCAGCAAACACTCCCAGCCCTGAAATACAAAATTTTAATAATATCATTACAGCCAACTTCCTTACATTTATTAATTATTCTATGAATTATTACTTATTTTCCTATAGGCAGTCACGTGATCTGTGAACAGAGGCAGTTTTATTTCTTCCTTCCCAATCTGTACTGTTGTTCCCTCTTTCCTCCTTGTACATGGAGGTTTTCAAGACATTGTTGATTAAGAATGATGAGCAGACACATTGGCCTTACTCCTAGTATTGGGTGAAAGCCTATAGCTTTTCTTCTTTGTGGACTTGGTAAATTGTACAGCTTTGCATTTCTAGTACTAATTGTATTTGTTTGTGGTGTATTATCTATTTTATACCTGTTTCTGTATTGATTTGCCAATGTTTCATGAACATGTTTGTTTCAATGTTAATGACATATAAGTGGGCTCGACCTTTTTTTCTTGTACTGTTTTTATCTTCTTTTGGTACCAGGGAAAGCTGTTAAGTTCACAATAAGGAGATGGGAAATAATGCCTTCCTCTGCACCTTTTGGCTTTTGCTAATTTTTCTTTCTTTAAGTGGATCACTTGGAGATAGTTTCACATTGTGCCTAGGCCAGACTAGAGGTTGATTCTTCTATTGGTACTTCCCTTTGTCCCTAGCATGACAGGCAGATGCCACTGTGCCTAGTCACTGCAATGGAGGCTGTAGTCTTCCAAACTGTTCATGACCCAGCTGGTCTCAAACCAGTAGCCTCTCTTCTTTGCTTGAGTAGGATTACAAGTTTGGTCTATAGTGTCCTACATTAGTTTTGAATAAGTATTTGAGATTAAAGGTGTGAACCACTTCTTCCAATTTACTCTTGGTTTTGGTAATTTGGGTCTTCTTTTATTCCTTGGTCAGTCTAGCTAATGACTTTTATAAACATTGATTTTTTTCCCCCACGAAATGCTAGTTTTTGTTGATATTTTGATATTCTTCACTGTTTGATTACAATATCTACTCGTTTTAATATTCCATCTTTTTTGTTGCACTGCATTTAATTGCTCTTCTTTTCTCTAGTTTCTTTAGGTAAAAGCTAGGTCATTCATTGGAAGCAGAGGTGTAATTTCTATTATCACAGTACATTTATTTTTCCTAATACCTTTTTAGTTATTAAATAAACAGTAAAGTAAGACACTCATAATTGCCTAGAAGTATGTTTTCCCTTTGCACTATTTGCTGGGTTCAGTTAGGAATCCAGGTACAGGGAAACAACTGAGTGTGTTTACTACAGATCTGTGTCTCATTAGCTTAAGGGAAGTGGAAAGAGATCCTAAATATAAAGCAAAAAAAAAAAATCTGATTTTTCTGTGCAGTGTTGAAAGTATCAGTCCCTCCCCCACTCCTCCTGGTAGGTGTAGGTACTGCGCTGGCAGATCTGAAAACGGCTCTGGATTCCACTCTGCACCTGATTGCTTCCAGTGCTGTAGGTTTCTTTTACTGTCTGGGGGATGGGATCATGAAATGCTAAGTACGGAGAATAGAAGTGTGGTCATGAAATGCTAAGTACAGAGAAGAGGAATCTGTAACTGGAGTTCTTTGGTTTTCAGTGTGTTAATTTGTGTGTTCTCTCTGTCCACATCAGAGAGAGACTGTGGCCTCTCTTGAATGGAAGTTCTTAGTTACCATCCCTCTGGGGATAGCCTTTGTTTTTCCTTTTTTTGTTGTTGTTGCCCTTGATACTTTTGGAACTTTTTTGTGACATACCTTACCTATAATATTTACATAAAGTAAATTCATCTAGACGTAGCAAATGACCATAAATTCATATTTACCCAGTGTATGTTTTTATTCATTTCATTTTACTTCCTTATTTTATATATGTGTATCACAGGTATTGAGGGTGAACCTAGGGCCTGGGTATTGTCTCTTAGCATTTTCGCTCAAGGCTAGCTCTCTTACCTCTAGAGCCACACCTCCATTTCCAGCTGAATGTGGAAATAAGAGTCTCTTGGACTTTTTTTTGCCAGAGCTGGCTTGGAACATGATCTTCAGATCTCAGCCTCCTGAGTAGCTAGGCTTACAGGTGTGAACCACCAACTTTCAGTGGCTTTCTTTTTTTGGTGGGGGGTGGGGGAGTGTTGGTCATGGGTCTTGAATTCAGGGCCTGGTTTGCTGTCCCTGAGCTCTTTCACTCAAGGCTAGCTAGCACTATCACTTTGAGCCACAATGCCACTTCTGGTTTTCTGGTGGTTAATTGGAGATAAGACTCTCAGACTTTCCTACCTAGGCTGTCTTTTCAGCTCTGTCCCTCATATATCCACCTCCTGAGTAGCTAGGATTACAGGTGTGAGCCACCAGAGCCTGGGTTTTTAATTTTGTACTGGAGTTTAAACTTAGGTCTTTGTACTTCTTACAGGTGCTCTACCATTTGAGCCACTGCTCTTTCTTTGACTTATATTTGAATACAGTCTCACACTTATGACCAGGCCAGCCTGGCTTATGATCCTTTTCTAACACACAGCTAGGATGACAGGTACTCATAGCTATGCCCAGCTTTTGGTTGAGATGGGGTGGGGAGGTCTCATAAACTTAACTGGGCTGACATTGGACTTTGATCATCCTAATCTCAGCTTCCCAAGTAGCTAGGATTACAGGTATGAGCCACCATGCCTGACCAGATAGAGCTTATTTGAAGATTTTTCTTTGGCTGGCGGGGGAGGGGGGGGGACGGTCTTGGGGATTGAACTCTGGGCCTGGGTGCTGTCCCTGAGCTTTTGTTTAAGGCTAGCACTTTTTACCACTTTTTACCACTTGAGCCACAGTGCCACTTCTGGCTTTTCCCCTTGATTAATTGGAGATAAGAGTTTCATGGACTTTGCAGGAAAGCCCAGACTGGTTTTGAAACACGATCCTCAGATCTCAGCCTCCTGTGTAGCTAGGGGTGTGAGCCACTGGGGCCCAGCTTTTTATTTTATTTATTTGGGGGGGGGCAGCCGGTTGTGGGGCTTGAATTCTGGGCCTAAGCACTGTGTCTGAGCTCTTCAGTTCAAGCTAGCGCTCTACCACTTGAGCCACAGCACCACTTCCCTTTTATTTTTCCTGGTGGTTAATTGGAGTCTCCCAGACTTTCCTGCCTGGGCTGGCGTCAAACCACAATCCTCAGATCTCATCCTCCTGAGTAGCTAGTATTACGGGTATGAGCCACTGGGGCTGGCTTTTGAAGTTTTGTTTTTTGTTGTTGTTGTTGTTGTTTGTTTGTTTTTTTTAATAAACTTGTTTAATAGAAACTGAAAGACATTTGCCAGTTTGCCAGACTTTGTTGTCTGAGGGTAAGAGCAAACAGTCTCACAGCTGCACACCTCTGCAGTCAGAAACTGGGTATATGAGTGTGTGTGGCTCTATTCCAATAGAACTGTATTTACAGGAGCGGCTACCTGGCTGGATTTGACCTTTGTGCTATACTTTGCTGACCATTGACCTAGAGCAGTGGCTTTCAAAAGTTACTGTCCAAAAAATGAGAGTTCTCTAAATCCTCTGGAGATGGGGGCTCGGGCCTCAAGTACCATTTTATAACACTAGTTTGAAGTGGAGGCCCGTGGTCTCTGGCAGCGTGCTATTTAGGAACACTGGCAGAGGAATGGGAGCTGTTTGTTCTTGCTCAGTGAGCGGTTGTGAGCTTTGGCAGCCGTGGTAGTGAAAGCTGTTGTTGTGTTGGGAATGATCTGGAATACTCACACAATCTATTGCCACATAATGCTCAGTCTCTAATTGTATGAAAGGAGGAACGAGCAAATACCTGGACTCCAACTCTGATGTCTGCTGCTACTTACTGTCCAGAATAAGGGTTGTGGGCCTCATTCTCTCACATTCTTAGAGTACTAGGAACCATTGAAGTCCAGTTCATTCTTGAGAGCGAAGTGATGATTTGGTGTTTGACTGTTGACCAGCATTGGTGGAGACCCTAGAATTGTATTGGAGAGGAAAACAAGCCAGCCCTTGTTGATTACTAGCCTGTCTCCTGATGTTTCCCCTGGTCTCGGACAGCTGACTTACCTCCCTCAGGCAGTGGTGTGCCTGGTCTCCTGTTGCACTGCTACTTCCTCAGAGTGGAAAGCCAGTCCATTATAAACCCCCTCGTGTATACCAGTACCACCAAAGTCCTTCTAAGGGTATCTGTGGTCCATAGATCATTCCAGAGGTCTGGACAGCACTGTCCAATAGCACTGTCAGCTAACCACACCTGAAAGGGTAAAATTTTTACTCTTCACATTCAAAAAGTATCTTTAAAAAGACAAAACTAATTTTCACAACAGATTTTGTTTAACTGATATATCCAGAGTATTTCAACGGCGATCAGTTTTTATAGTTGGCACACTTCATCTTTGTTACATTGTCATAAAATTGGTGCTCATTTTTACAACTTGAGCGTATTTCAGGTAAGATCAGTTCATGTTAAGTGCTCAGTGCAAGTGTGGTCTGTTCCCCTTGCTCTGCTCACCAAATGCCACCCACACTTGCTCTGCTTTCACGTTATCCCTTAGAAAATGCATACTTTTTTTTATAATCCTTTGAAAAATGAAGCGAAACATCAAGTATGAGTTCATGTTCACCTTTTCATTTTCTAAGGGAGAATTACATATACTAGCATAAATGAGTATAATAAAGTATCACTCGTGTACTAAAGTAAAATGATATGTAAAGTTAGTATTGCTGTACTAAAGTGTCATTATAGTATTAGAGTTATGTAACAATATAAACAAGTGTCCATCTACTAAAGTGTCATTAGAGTACTAAAGTAGAATTCTTAAAGTAGAATTAGTGTACTAAAGAAATACGTAACTAAATATTAGTGTACTGAAGTAGAATTAGATAATAGTGTAAATGAATATTGGTATGCCAAAGTATCATTCATGTACTGAAGTTTGAAAGGGTGAAATTGTAGTGAAAGCAAGGAAGCAAATTGGGAGATAATCTGTGGGTGTGCTGCAAGTGTCTGAACAAGGGAGTGATTGAGTCAGAGCTAAACTTGTGTCAAGGGTGCAATACAAAACAGTGAGGAAAAATAGTCTTCACTGATGGTTCTGGGACAGCCAGTTAAGCACATATGAAAGCATGAACTTGAATCCTCTACATCTCATACAAAAGATAACTTCAAGTGAATCGGCCGTAAAGCTGCACACTGGTGCCTTATGCCTGTAGTCCTAGCTACTTGGGAGGCTGAGATTGGGAGGATTGTGGCTTGAGGCCAGCCCGGGCAGAAAAATTCACGAGGCCCCATTTCATCCCAGAGTTGAGTGTAGTGCCACGAGCCTATCATCTTAGCCATGACTCGAATCCTCAAATAGGCACATTGGTGGACCAAGCATGTACTCAGGCAGGAAGCATGACCTGACCCTCTCTCAAAAATAGCCAGCACAAAGCTAGGCACCCATGATGCCTTTAATCCAAGTTACACAGGAGGCTGAGATTCAAGGGTTGCAATTCAAAGCCAACTCAGGCAGGAAAATCCATGAGCTCTTAATCTCCAGCTAACCAGCAAAGCGCTGGAAATGGAGCTGTGACTCAAGTTGTATAGGGCCAGCTTTGAGTGGAAAAACTAAGGGAGAGCACTCTGACCCCTGAGTTTGAGCCCCAGTACAAGTATGGGGGTTGAACTCAGGGTTTGGGTGCTGTCCCTGAGCTCTTACGCTCAAGGTTAAGCACTCTACCACTTTGAGCCACAACACCACTGGTGGCTAATTGGAGTTAAGAGTCTCACAAGGACTTTCCTGCCTGGACTGTATTGCATGTTTACACCACCTTTCACTCTTCTGTTCATCAACTGATAGGCACTTGGATTATTTCGACTTTTTGGCTATTGGGAATGGTACTGCTGTGAATATTTATGCCTAAGTCTTTGTGTAGACATGTTTTAATTTCCCTTTCATTTTTCAAAGGTGTTTATTCTTTACCTTTGCCACTTAACTAAGTTTTAGGTTAGGAGGGAAAGTCAGGACCTCTCTGACCTGTTTCTGTTTTTTCTCTTTTGGGGACTGAACAGCTTAGGAAGGGATGAGTCATTTTTATGCTTATCTGGTTTGGATTTTCATCGTGGGAATGTAGTACATCTCTATACACAAATATATGCCTCTTGTTCAATGACTCAAAGTTATTTTAGTTCTTAAAGGCCATTTTGTAATTTGGATGTTTTAATGTTACATCTGATACAGCTCTTCGCTGGGATTGGGGTCTGAACTCAGGGAGGGCCTAGTTCTCTTGGTCGGCTTTATTGCTCACAATTAGTCCTCTACCACTTTATGCCTCTAGCCCAGACATAAAGATGCTGGAGATGGAGTCTCAGGGATGTTCAGGATGGCTTTGCCCTGTGATGCCCCAGATCTCAGACTCAGTAGCAAGGATTATGGGTGTGAGTCCAGCTAGGGCATGCATTCTTGTAGAAAGATGGGTAATACATGCCTGCATAAGTGAAGATAGATCATATAGATAAAATAAGATTTTAATCTTTATAGTTTAACTTTTCTAGATTATAGAGGTATGCTAAAGTAAGCAATTATTTTGTCCTTCATGTCAGTCTTTTTTTTTCAAATTACTCTAGGCTCCTGGATTTGGATTTGGAATTGCAATATCTGGTGGAAGAGATAACCCTCATTTTCAGAGTGGGGAAACCTCCATTGTAATTTCAGATGTGCTCAAAGGAGGACCAGCGGAAGGACAGCTGCAGTAAGTGTGTTTCTCTCAGGTGCCTGTGTGGCAGGCTCTGTTGGTGTCCCCAGTCACTGGCGTGCTATGTTAGTGATTTTGCTGTATGCACACCCCATCAGTGCCATGGCTTCTTTAATAATTTTTCTTTTGTCACTATACATTTATACCTACTTAAGATTGAAGGTTTGTTGGTGCTGTTAGTGGAAAGTTATTATCACTTAAACTTAAATACAAGGCACCTATAAAATGTTTAAGTACAGGGAGGGAGGGAGGGAACCAACTTACAACTCAGTTAAAATAGAAGTAACTAGCCTTTGGGAGTCTCTCCCCATCTTGCCCTTTTATTGTGATAAGAAAATTTGTAAAATAAAGAGAGGCAAAAGGGGGGCAAAGAATTGGGGATGGGGGAAGGTGGGAGAAAATGTGGGAGGAGGTAACAAATTTGATAAGAAATACACTCACTGCCTTACGCATGAAATTGTAACCCCTCTGGACATCACTTTGACAATAAATAAATTAATAAAAAAGAGAAGCAAAAGGTATGCTAGGAAAGAAATGAGACATAATCAGGAGGATTAAAAAGCCTTTTTTAAAGAGGGTAATATAATAACTGTGTAGTTCAACGACATATCCTCAAGCTTTGTGTAATTTCACTTACCAACCATCATTTTGTGTATTCTGGTACCCATTCAGTCCTTTGGGAAAACATTTTACTGATGAACCTTGTGAAAGTCTGACAGAAAATGGTTTAATATTGCTCTGGAGTCAAACAGAGTGATTAGACCATACTTCAAATATATTTCTGAAGGGTGCTTCACTAACTTTTAATAGGTATGGTTTTTTCCTCTAACATGTTACTTTGGTGACTTTTCCCCTCTAGGGAAAATGACCGAGTTGCAATGGTTAATGGAGTTTCGATGGATAATGTTGAACATGCTTTTGCTGTTCAGCAACTAAGGAAAAGTGGGAAAAATGCAAAAATTGTAAGTATCATTTAGTAGAAATTCTTCTAAGAAAATGAAATCTGAAACACTGATTCTCAAAGTGGTGGCTTGCTTAGTGTGTTTTATACACATATAAACTGGTTTGTCTTATTTTCTCAGTCAGATACTGGGGCTCTTCGCATCCCCCCAATTAAAGGGGAGATGGAGAGATTGGACAGTTCTTTTTGCCTGGCATGTATGTTTCCTTCTCTTTCCAATACCTAAGTTAGCCTACCCCTAGTAGGTAGTCAGTTTGGAGTTTGTAGCACTGGAATCAAATTTATTTGCTGGGAAAGTTTTACATTGTTCTCTAAATCCACATCACCTCTTGCTTTGATTATTCATTTTTTTTTTAATGTGGTACTGAGGAATTGAACTGCAGGGCCTCATGCATGCTAGGCAAGCACTCTACCACTAAGCCACATTCCCAGCCCCAACCTCCTCCTTTGAGAAGAAAGAAAATCTAAGATTTTCTTTGATGATTTGTTCAAGTGCATTTGGTTACTGTTGGAATGGCTAGAATCTTCATTCTGTTTTGCATTTCTCTGAAAAATCTACTCTTATATGTAAGGGAAAAGTAACTCCATGAACTCTGCATAAGAAGCCTCAGGTCACAGTTAAAATCTGGCAACGTGGTACAGAGCACATGGAATGTAGAAGTCTCACTTAAACAACTAGAGCACTAAAGCACACGGACCCCTTCCTCACTCACTTTCACTTGTGTTGCCCCACTTTCTGAAGGAATAGTGTGCTCTCTGCTGAAGCCTTAGCTCAGTGCATGGAGCAGGAAGAAAAGGCAGAGGTGTGGGGGGGGCAAATTATCTGCCCTGTTTGGTCCACTAAGATACTCCCCCTTTCCGTACACTCAGAACACTTCCAAATAACCAGCTCCCATTCCTCGATTGGCTGTCTGTTCCCCTCTGTGCTCTTGTGTTATTTCATGGTGATGGCTTACTTACATGGTTATCTTTCTGTAAATGAACAGCCCTTTGGGGATTACACTCAATTACTGACTTTTATGTTTAACTAAAATATTAGCATTATGATAACATAATACCACAAATATTTCATTCACTACATATGAAAGGAAGGTAGAAATAATTTATAACACAATGAGCAAGAAACTAGAACCACAAAGGGAAAGCACTTTGCTTAGGGTGAACGTTGTTAGGGTCCTACTTCCTTGTCCACCTACTTTTAGGAGTATGTAAGAGTGGCTCCTCAGAGTCAGGGGCATGGGTGACTGAGTATGCATTGTCCCTCAGAAAGCCCATGGGATAGTTGGAGTTTGTTTTCATTACCATGTTTTCAGTCTTGGTCATGCTAATAAACTATCAACATTTCAAGTGAAATACCTTAGGTAACAAGTGATTTTGAATCTCTCACAGAATATTGCCATTCATTCATTCATGCATGCATGCATGCATGCATGCAGTTCTTGTCCCTTGCATTGTACTGTGGTGTAGAAGTATTTCATGTATTAAGATCCCGAGTCTTCTGTCACATGTTACATGTGTTGTTTTCCCATTTTGCATTTGCAATTTGTTTTCAGTGGTTTTTGTTTGTTTTTATATAATTTTGTATCCAAAATGGAAGCATTTGATTCCTTCCCCCTCCACCCCCACTCAGATGTGGGGCTTGAACTCAGGGCCTGGGTGCTGTTCCTGAGCTAAATTTTTAGCTCAAGGCATTTGTTCTACCATTTTGAGTTACAGCAGCACTTCCATTTCTCTGGTTGGAGATAAGAGTCTTAGGGGCCTTCTTACCCTGCCTGAGCTGACTTTGAACCATGGTCCTCAGATCTCAGCCTCCTGAGTAGCTGAGATTACAAGCATGAGCCACAGGCATCCAGCAAAACATTTGATTTTTATGCTGCTCTGTCTGTCCAGCTTTAACTTCATTAGATTGTTTGGTAATTGGTTGCTTAACCACATCTATTTTTCAGGAAGCAGAAAATGCAACCAAAATGGAAATATATTCCTTAGTAACTGGCTGTAATTACTTGTATACTGTCTTTCAGATTCATAATTAAATTAATGTATGAGAAGAAATGTGTTGTTCCTTTCTTAGGAACAGAGAGTTCATTAGTGGAAATCAGCTTATAATCTTCATTGTGATTATAATTTGTAGACTATTCGAAGAAAGAAGAAAGTTCAGATACCTGTAAGTCGTCCTGAACCAGAGCCAGTATCTGATAATGAAGAAGATAGTTACGAGGAGGAGGAAGCACACGACCCTCGAGGTGGTCGCGGTGCCCTGGGTAACAGGAGGAGTGAGAAGAGTTGGGCAAGAGATAGGAGTGCAAGCAGAGAGAGGAGCTTGTCTCCACGGTCAGATAGGCGCTCCGTGGCCTCCAGTCAACCTGCCAAACCCACCAAAGTCACATTGGTGAAATCCCGAAAAAATGAAGGTATTTGCTACTAACTCTCTTCTTACTGTTTTCACATGAAGATTATAGGGCTAATTTTGGTTTTGCCCTCTTCCCATGTCCTTTGTTCTCTTGCCTTAAATCTTTTTTTTTTTTTTTCTTTCTGCCAATCCTGGGCCTTAAATTCAGGGCCTGAGCACTGCCCCTGGCTTCTTTTTGCTCGAGACTAGCACTCTGCCACTTGAGCCACCGCGCCACTTCTGGCCGTTTTCTTTATATGTGGTGCTGGGGAATCGAACCCAGGGCTTCATGTATACGAGTCAAGCACTCTTGCCACTAGGCCACACTCCCAGCCCTTGTCTTAAATCTTATTACGGCAAGCTTCAACGATTGTCCATTTTCTCTTCTTCAACCAAATTGTACTTCAAATTAGTTGTCTAGTGGTTGGATTTGGATTTATTTGTTGTGAAGAATTATATACAAAGTATGCTAATGAGATGTCACACCTCCCCAAAGTGCAGTTCAGCATGTGCATAGCTGTGTGGGCAATGGAGTGGGGCAGGCTCTTCTCTAAATGGAGGGATCGAAGAGAAGAAACCCATTGTGCACTTTTCTCCAAAATGTAATATTTCAACTTTTTTTTGGCCAGTCCTGCGGCTTGGGCTCAGAGCTTGAGCACTGTCCCTGGCTTCTCATGCATGCTAGACAAGCACTCTACTGCTAAGGCACATTCTCAGCCCCTGACTGATCAGTTTTGATTGAAAAGATTAATCAGAATACTGTGAAGGCTCACTTACACATCTGTAGTTTCTGTTCCCTCCTACAAACTTTCAGTGAACTGTGTGTGGGAGCTGTTGTTACTTTACTCACTGTTTACTCTTCAACTCCTGCTGGCCTGGTGTCTGTTCTCCTGGCTTTACACTAAGTTTAGTAGAGACATTCACTTTTCATCTTACTTTTTCAGTAAATTTCACATATTTAACTACTCCCAACCTCTAAAATACTGTCTTTTGTGTCTGTATTACTATATCCTTCTGGAGCCCTCACTTTCCTTTCCAAGTATGCTTTGCAAGTTCATTCTCATGTTATTACTCTTTTGTTCTGCAGTTTGCTTTCCCTCCCTCCCTCCCTCCCTCCCTCCCTCCCTCCCTCCCTCCCTCCCTCCCTCCCTCCCTCCTTCCCGCCTTCCCTCCTTTCCTCTGTTTCTTGATAGTCGTGGGGCTTGAACTCAGGCCTGGGTATACTGTTCCTGAACTTTTTGCTCAGGCTAGCACTTTACCACTTTGAGTCACAGGGCCACTTCCTCTCTGTCCCAGAATTGCTCCTAATACTGAACATGATTTCTTTAGGCAGTTTGGTCCTCTTACCTTAGGTCACTGCTGATAGTGGCAGTACTTGTCTGGCCCAGATCTGTGCTGCCTTGCATATTCATTTAAATGTCCCTTCAAGACCCGTCAAACTCAACACATTTCACATAAAATGCCCTTTCTTCACCTTTATAATGAAGTATTCAAAGAAATATATTTCATTCTATTTACCTTTTCCAACCAGGCACAGCACAGATGACATAGTAGTTGGTCTTGACATCTGTTCTTTTCTTGTGCACAGTAATGTGTTCTAACTTTTTAATGCCACCCCTTCTTTCTCCTCTGCCATTACCTTTTCCCATGCTGCCAACATGTTTTCAGTGAAGTTGGATCTCATGACTGATCTCTGGGTTTCTTCCAGTGGGTTCTGTAAAACTCTTCACTGACGTTTCTCCTTTTTTGAGGGGTCCCTTTCTCTTTCTTTTCATTACCAGCCACACTAGACTTAGGACCTCATACCTCATACCTGCTTTCTTTGATACTTTCTGGTGCATTTGTTTTGAACTATCTGTCAACATCTTGAGCTTCCTGCGCACAAACACACTTTACAGGTTTAACGTTAATATTTATTAAGCTTTAGTGTTTTGTTTTTCTTCTCAAGGAACCATATAGGTGTACACCACCTATAGGTGTACACCATATAGGTGTAGATCCTTGTATTTATTTCCATTATTTCAACTTCTTGTTGCATTTAGAAATTGCCACAACATTTTTCCTCTACTAGGTTGCCAGGGTACAGGGGTTGTCTCATCTGTAGCTTTATTCATAATGCCTGGTGTGTAGTTATTATATACCCAAGGAAATGCTTGGAATGAATGAATAAATGCATGAGGAATATTTGGGGCCATCTGTGCACTGGTCATTTGTAAGCTTTTAATCTTAAGTAAGAACAGTCCTTTAATCCTACGTTCTTCTGGTGTAGTGAGCATTTCCAAAGGACATAGGATTCCCTGCCCAGATTTACTAAAAGTCTGCCCTGCTTGTGAGTGCTACATATTTACTTTTAAGTTAAACTATAACTATGATAAAACTTTGAGATGCTTGAGAGGCAAGTATGTTAACCTATCTCAAATTAAAAAGAATCTCTTCTGGTTTTTTACTTTTTTGGGGGGGGGGGATTTGTTGTTTTGTTGTTTTTTAAAATGCAGTGTGACTTAAGAGTTCTTTCTGTCCTTAAAGAATGAAAAACATGCTTTTTTTTTCTATTGATAACCATACTGGTAGTTGTTGTTATTAGCTTTGTTTTGTTCTCTTCTGTTTTGTTTGAGACAAAGTCTTGCTATATATCCCAGGTTGACCTCTAACTTGGAATTCTCCTGCCTCAGTCTCCTGAGTGCTGAGGTTATGTATATTCTTTATCACAACCAACTTGTTGATTTTTTTAAGGATGTGTTTTCCATAGCCTTGCAAGAACTTGAGGAGTTCTCTGGACTCTCTTGGTATAACTTCCCCCCAGCACAGGTACAATTCATAATGCCTCCCTCTTGGATTCTTGGTTGGTTGTATGAAGGAAACAGGATCAGCATTTTATTTTACCCTTTGCTCATCCCTGCCTGGCTGGTGGTGAGCATTGCAGTAGTACGCCACAATGTGTACCAGTGCTCAGAGTGTGTCTCCCCGTGTCAGATATGAAGGATCAAAAATACTTTTGGTCTGGGAGCCAGAAGTCCATGTTTGACAACATTTATCTGTAAAATTACAAAACTTTCCAAAGTCTTTCAAATAGCAAGTAGTTTGTCATTTTAGCATTGTATACTTGAAACATTCAGAGAAGCTAATGTGTCAGTACATAGCCAGAAAGAAATGGTTTTCAGGGCTTTCTCTTTCAATAGAACTGGAAACTAGGGTGTTGATCATTTGTTTGAGCCATACATTAACATTCACTCTGCTTTCATATTGGCATTTTATCCTTTTTGATGATTAAATGGAATGCTTTATTTTTAAAGTGGCCAAAATAGTTTCATACCTTTGTGCTTTAAACAACCTTTCTTTATATAATAATTATTAGTCTTACACTTGAAAATCTACTTAAGTATCTTGGAATGTTTCACTGAAGACATTTAAATATGTTATTTCAGAATATGGTCTTCGATTGGCCAGCCATATATTTGTAAAGGAAATTTCACAAGACAGTTTGGCAGCGAGAGATGGCAATATCCAAGAAGGCGATGTTGTATTGAAGGTATAGTCATATGCTTACATTATAATGAATTCTAGATTTAATGTAAACTCTAGGATTAACATAAAATCTCTGCTTATGTTTGAAGCAGTTTGGCCAAAGAATTAAAACTCACTGTGTGAGGCTTAGTTGCCAAATGACCTTTATCCGTTACTACATGTCAACAGTGATACTTTAGGTATGGAGTTATTCTGAGGAAGTGGATGCTGCGAATATAAATCATTCATCAGTAGCAGTCCCTTTATAGGTAGATAGGCCCGTCCTTACATGTTACATATTACATATCTTTGACAATTTTTTGGGATAATTTTACAATGTTTCATTAGCTTGTTTACAAGCAGTAGAATGGGACAGGCTTTAAGGGGGGAGTTGCTAATTTGATTTTATCAGACAGACAGACAGTTTAGTAAAGATTTCACTGTTTCAGGAAAGTAAAATATTTTAATGATTTAGAAAGAAGTATAAGAGGAATCTGCTAGTTCTTGTGAACCAGGAAATAGTTGGGCTATTCCTGTACTATCATCTATACTTTGTTATTTACCTTTCAACTTATAGTTTCTTTTCTTTTGTAGATAAATGGTACTGTGACAGAAAATATGTCACTGACAGATGCAAAGACATTGATAGAAAGGTCTAAAGGCAAGTTAAAAATGGTAGTTCAGAGAGATGACCGGGCTACCCTATTGAACGTCCCTGACCTTTCTGACAGTATTCATTCTGCTAATGCCTCTGAGAGAGATGGTGAGTTTGATTCTGTTTGGAGTTTCTCACAATTTATTTCTTAAAGTATTAGAAAGATTTGACATGTCAAAGTGAAAGACAGACATTTTCAAAGTAGAAAAATTTGTAGACAGCCAGGCATATCGGGCTCATATCTGTAACCCTAACTACCTCAGAAGTAGAAATAAGAGGACTGCGATTTGAGATGTGTTTGGGCAGAAAAGTTAGACCCTATCCAAGTGTGGTAGTGCATGCCTGTAATTCCAGCTGCCTAGGAATTATAGGTATGAGGATGTATTCCGGGGCTACTTGGGTAAAAAGTGTGAGACTCTATCCAAAAAACAACTAAAGCTTGAAGGGCTGGAGGTATGGCTTAAATAAATGGTGGGTAGCACTCTTGCCTAACAAGCTCAAGGCAGCTCACAACTATTGACTTGATTACTGGCTAATGAAAATAATGCTTAAATCAGTCATTTTACATGAAATTATGCTTAGTAGCTATGTCTAATGTCATTGGTGTCCTTTACTGTAATAATTTCATGAGAAAATAACATCTTTTTATTTAACAGACATTTCAGAAATTCAGTCACTAGCATCAGATCATTCTGGTCGCTCACATGACAGACCTCCACGCCGCAGCCGGTCTCGCTCTCCTGATCAGCGATCAGAGCCCTCTGATCATTCCAGACACTCTCCCCAGCAGCCCAGCAGTGGCAGGTAACCATATCCTGTCATTTAGAATAAAGTGCTTCTATTTGCTTGGTACTTGGTAGAGTCATCATTATATAATGTATGTTCATATCAAAACCCCACATTGTACACCTTACATATCATTTTGTTTTTTATTTCTTTTGCTGGTACCAGGGTTTGAATTCAGAGTTTTGTACTCAGAGTTTTGGGTCTCTACCACTTGAGCCATACCTCCAACTAGCCTTTTACTGGTTATTTTGGTGGCTTTTTTTTTTTTTTTTTTTTGCCAGTCCTGGGGCTTAGACTCAGGGCCTGAGCTCTGTCCCTGGCTTCTCTTTGCACAAGGCTAGCACTCTACCTCTTGAGCCACAGTGCCACTTCCGGCCTTTTCTGTTTATGTGGTGCAGGGAATCGAACCCAGGGCTTCATGCATGCAAGGCAAGCACTCTACCGCTAAGCCATATTCCCAGCCCCCTTTTGATGGCTTTAAACCTTGATCTTCCTGATCTCAGCCTCCTAGGTAGCTGCATTTCCGGGTATAAGCCACTGGCACCTGGCACACTTTAGGTTTCTGAATTGTTTTGTATACTTTAGAATCTGCTGTTACCTGTTGAGAATAATAAATAACCTATTGAGAATGATAAATAATGTAAATTGTTAGAGGAAATAAAATGCACATTTCTATGGTCTTTGAAGCCATACTCCCTAGTTTCTAGTCCCGGAGTTGCCACCAGAAGTTAAATAAGCAGAACAACACACAATAGTTACGCTGTAGTAGTAGTAAGGGTAGTAGTAAGTTAGTTTCCAAATGGGCATCTAAATCTGCAATGCAGTGTGTCATTGTTAGCAGGAAGATTTAAATGTTTGAGTGAGATGTTTCCAGCCAAAATACAGGTATTGCGCCATGTTAAGATTGGGATCAAAGACTCCTTACTATGTAGAATTCACTTGATTATGGCAGAATTTTTCAGGAGTAAGTCTTAATAACGTATGCACAGAAGTTATATTTTATGTCCTCTTGGCTTGGGAGGACAGCCTTAACTTTTACAAACTTGGAGTTTAGGTGACATTTTCATAAAATTGTAAGTAGGGGACACATTGGGCAAATGACACAACCATTTCAGCACAAGTTGATCACAATGTAGTACTGATGGAGAGCCTTTACTGTGTGAGCTGCTATGCTAGTGCGCACACAAGAGGGTTTTTTCATGGTTTTTTGGGACGGGGTGACAGGGGGGACTGGGCTCAAAATTGTTTCATTGCATACAACCATTTGTACTGTTTCGGAAAAGTTATTTTGTTCTATAGGTCTGATTTGCTTAACACCATAGCCACTAGCCATGTCTGGCAGTTGAACACTTAAGAGTCCAAATTGAATCTGTTTTGGGGATGGTTAAGGGGGGCACACAGAAATGGTGGTACAAAGGGTGAACAGTGGTACTCAGTAGACACTGTTGAAAATGAACTGTACAGCTAGTGGGTGGGCACAGGAGAGAAAAACGGAAAAGGCAAAGGAAGGTGTGATGTCATTTTGAAAAAAAAAAAAAAAAGAAATGTAATTACCCTAAATGGTAACTCCTCTATATAACACTCCAATAACAATAAAATCTTACTTTTAAAAGTCCAAATTGAGGTGGATTCTAATTGAGATGCCATTGGATTTTGAAGACAACACAAGGAATATAGTACACTTCACTAGTTACTTTATTGACTACAGTATGAAATATTTTAAAATGTATTGATTCCTTCTCATTTTGACATGGGTACAAGAAAATTTTAATTAATGTAGCTGCTCACTCTACTTGGATTGAGTAAGGCTGCTCCGCATTCTCTGTATCATTGAATGCTACCTCCATCTTTTGGTAGGTAGTGAGAATGCACAGAAAGGAACAATAATTTTTCCAGTGCCAAGTCTATAATAAACTTTGCTACCGTGACTGTATTTTTCCATTTTCATTTTTGTTGCATAGATACTTACCTATTTACGTGGTTTCAATCTTAAACTATTCTTTTAACTGCTAGGCAATTAAAATAGTTCACCATATTTTGTTAAAACAGATTCCTTCCCACTGTTATTGAAGTTGTCTTCCCTTTTCCTGCACTGTTCTTGGACAAGTGACTTTCAGAATTATTTTAAGCTTTTTTGTTTTCTATTTTAATCATATGTAGCCTCCGGAGCAGAGAGGAAGAGAGAATTTCTAAACCTGGCGCTCTCTCAACTCCAGTAAAGCATGTAAATGATCACACACCCAAAGCTGTGGAAGAAGTTACAGTTGAAAGAAATGAGAAGCAAACACCTACTCTCCCAGGTCAGCGTAACAAAATAGCAAGTGCAAAAGTGTTTGTAATCAAGCTCTGGTAATTGTCAGAATACAAGGAGGATTTCAAAGATGCAACTTTTACTACCTATATGTAAATGTTTCTGTATATTTAACTTTGAATGTTTTCCTTATAGATGCGAGGTTGCTTATTAGTAGCCTTCCTTGAATGCTTTTATTTTTTCTAACAAAATATTTGGTGAACAGCTACTTGGAGTGAGTAAAGCTCTTCTCCTGAACTGTTTACTCTTAAAAGACAAAAGGTTATTAGGAGACTAGGATCAGTAGAACATTTGCCTAGCAGGCACAGGCCCTGGGTTCAATACCTAGTACTCCAAAAAGAAAAGGAGAAACATTAGATCAGCTTCAACAATTTAAAAACAAAAACAATTTTACTAATTAGTACTGTTCTTACAAGAACTTTATGAAGTATACCTTGTCAACTATTTGGAGGATCCAGACTGAGAATTTGCCAAGGTTTGAAATCAGTTGCCCCAAAGGCCTAGAGACTGTTGCTAAGAATGTGTTTCATTTCCTTCTCTCTTACCTGTCTTTCTCTGCTTGGTTAATGGAAGAAATGCGGATACTTAAAAAACAAATTCACTATGATGAAGAATAGTGGCTATGTTGTCAGTTTTTGTTTTTGTTGGTACAGGATTTGAACTCAAGGTTTCACATTTATTAGGTGCTCTACCACTTAAGCCACTCCTCTAGCCCTTGTTTTTCTTACAGGGTCTCACTCTTGGCTGGGGCTGACCTCACCACATTCCCTCTGTTTACACTTCCCACGTAACTAGGATAACAGCACAGTTGCACCCAACTTTTGTATTGGTTGAGTTGACGCCTTGTGAACAAAATTTTTGCCCAGACTGGCCTCAAACCACAGTCTTCCTGATCCCAGCCTTCCAAGTCGCTTGGATTATAGGTGTGAGCCAGTGCACATCACTTAAGTGGACAGTCTTAACAAAGAAAAGTTAGAGATTGTCTTATTCTGTTTTTCTTTTGTGGAGAACATTGAATATTCAGATCTAAACAGCTTGGAGCTGTGAGAAGCACAGGTGACCCTATGACATGCATACTGTTAGAAAGACTGCAGAATTTATAACTGTGACAAGTACTCTGTGTCCTCATATATATATATATATATATGTATACATATATTCATCATATCTTATTTTTGCTGATGAATCATACATGTTTCTGTATTATTGTATTTGGTTTTCACTAGTTGCTTGTAGTATTGTTTTTATTAAATGATTCCTGCATGGTTTAAATTTCCTTTCTCTTAGAACCAAAGCCTGTGTATGCCCAAGTTGGACAACCAGATGTGGATTTGCCTGTCAGTCCTGCTGATGGTGTCCTGCCTAATTCAACCCATGAAGATGGTATTCTTCGGTAAGGCAACTTTCAAATTATACTGTCTTCTTTGTCTATTAGTAAACATTTTTCAGAGGAAGAATTTAATTAGAAAACTGTTATTGCATATACATTTTTAAAATCCTGTGATTTAAAAGATATTCTAAGGGTTTTCTCTTATTTAGCAGTCTTTTATATGATAGTACATTTTAGAAAAGATTATAGAAAGGGAGATTTTTTTTGGAGTGATTCTTGTTATCTCCTATCTAAATTTTAGGTCAGTATAAAATGCTTTTATTCAAACATCACAATTTTCAGAAACATTTTATGTGCCCTAACATTAAATAAACAGACAACTATATACATAAATATTTGTCAATCCTCGGGATTTTTTTTTTTTTTTAAGAAAAGCTGTTTGGTCTAATAATTTGAGTAGCTGTGATTTAAGAGAGAAAGGACTTAGATTTTTCTCTCCCAGCTGCTGGCACTTACTACATATTCAATAAACAGTTGTTGAATGAATAAGAAAAAAAAAGAGAAGGAATTCTAAAACATACCTGATATTTGGGATGATGTGTATTGGTAAGGGACGCGAGAAAGGAAATGTAAAGGGTAATTTGTAATTTAAATATTTCTGCGCAGCTGATGTCTTATAAGACATCAGTGTTTGTTTTAGGCTGTCAATGAGTTTTAGCACTACTCTAGAGGGACCTGCATGTGTCTGTTTTTTCAGTTCTCTTTCTAACAAGGATGAAGCAGAGATTAGATACTGTTGAGTGACTGTAAGCTATCTGTTTTAAAATTCATAGTGTTCCAGTGTAAGTGAAATACCCCGTGACCCGCCACTATCAGCTGCACAGGTCAATGGGAAGGGGAGACTTTAGTGCATAGGGGCCTGGTTTTGACTCTCTAGTAGTAGAATGAGTTGCTGCAGTGTCTACTTCTGTGAGACTTTTTATGTACTATGTGGAGATAGAATGATGTGAATTGGTATGGAAGAAAAAGAGAGAAAGCTTTATTCTAATCATTGGTAACGCTTCATATGTATATATCCAGGAATCTTGAGAGTTGTGAAAATACTGTTTATAGGAAAATGTTATAAATTGAGTTAATGTGACATAGTGCTTCCATGTCACATTTTAATAATTCTAACACTTGGTTTATCAGAAGTTGAAAGTGCTGTTAAATCTGATTTTGAATTGTAATACTAAGTTTTATTTGATAATTAGTATTCTGTAGAAGGTTTTAGAAATCAAGTCCTTTGTTTCATCTGAATATAGTTTTTACTGTAGCAGCTTGCTGTAACTTTTCAAGTTTCTACTAATTGTTTCAAATGAAATATCTGTTTTTACAGGCCCAGCATGAAATTGGTAAAATTCAGAAAAGGAGATAGTGTGGGTTTGCGGCTAGCTGGAGGCAATGATGTTGGGATATTTGTAGCTGGTGTTCTAGAAGATAGCCCTGCAGCGAAAGAAGGCTTAGAAGAAGGCGATCAAATCCTCAGGGTATGTCAGTGTATCAATTTACATGGATCGCTGGAAGAAGATGCCAGACCACATTAAACTTAGTGTTTTAATTAGATTGTCATCTGTGTATAGGCTCTTGTGGTAGTTAAGCTTCCAAACATAGCGTATCAGGTCTGACTTGTGTTGGACTGGTCTTACATTTGCTCTCATTCACTGCCATGTTGTGTTGTGTGTGCGGTATGATGCTAGAACCCACAGTGTCAGATTCCTGTAGTACTGAGCAGGTAATCTTAAAGTTCAGTTAAACATGCAGATTGGCAAGATGCCACAAACCTCAGCTTGCCAGACGGCAGCATCAGGCGTTCTTCCTCCATGGGAGTGATCTTTGTAGTATTGCCACACACCCTCTAGAACCTTCTTTACCCCAGATAATGACTCATATCCAAAGAGGAGGCATTTGCCACATATGAAGTCACCCTGGCTCTGTAGCTTCACACTCCACGAGAAGCCGGATCACTCACAGAGCCTGGCAAGCCTGGGTTCAATGTAGTCTCTCAATGGTGTCTTTCCTTTTCCCTTTCTGAGGGAACTCTGTTCCTCCCTACTCATTTTACTATGAACAGTGTTATCTAGTAACGATACTATCTTTATCAGCCTCTCATTTCTCATTTTAGAATATCCAAATCTCCATTTGATTTCTGTACATCAGCTGTATCCCATTTTAATTAAAAGATCAAATCTGCCATGAGAGTTCCCTCATTTTCTCTATCCTTCTCCCTCAAAGTGGCGTTGCTGCCTCTCTTCTGCTCTCTTTGCTTTCATAGGGCCTTCTGCCTGTGTGCTGAATTCAGACTCTTGTCTATTCTAGGATCTTGCACCTTTGTCCCTTCTCTCCCTTCCTCCTCTCTTGCTCTTCATCTGTTTTCTTCTGTCTTGTTTGTCCGTTTCACTACTTGAGCTTATTTAAGGAATGGTTGAATCCCCTCCTACTTTCCTTCCAGTCGTGGTGGTCAAGGTTTTCATCGTAACCACTGCCATCATCATACAAACAACATCATTTCTTAGCAGAGTTAGATTGTTGTGATCCTTCCTGAAGTCTGTTTTATATTCGCTACCCCAGTTGTAAGGGCTGAAGACATTGCTCAAGTCAGGAGTGCCTGCCTAGCAGTCACTAAGCCCTGAATTCAAAACCCACTAAAGTTCAATACCACTAAAAATAAAAATCAATTAGTGTTATTATAAAAGTGAGTAGTATATGTTGGTTGGTTGGCTTTTGTTTTGTTTCTTCGTTTTTAATGTGGGAAATTTCCAAAAGGCAGAAAGAAGGGCCCTTCTCCACCTCATGGTGACATTTTGAGAGCTTTCATTTTAGTACCTTGGAACTTGTGATACAAGTTAATTGCAAGTAAATGACTTGCCTACTTACAGAGTTATGGTTACAGGATTGCCACAATGCATAATTATTTTTTAAATTTTTTTTATTTTTTGCCAGTCCTGGGCCTTGGACTCAGGGTCTGAGCACTGTCCCTGGCTTCTTTTTGCTCAAGGCTAGCACTCTGCCACTTGAGCCACAGCGCCACTTCTGGCCATTTTCTATATATGTGGTGCTGGGGAATTGAACCCTGGACTTCATATATATGAGGCAAGCATTCTTGCCACTAGGCCAGATTCCCAGCCCCACAATGCATAATTTTTAAATCCTGTTTTCTTTTGATTTCTTTTATAGCAACTAGTAGAAAGTAGGACTCTACATAGAATTAATAATACAAGATTTAAAGTAAAAAGATTTCACAATAATAAAAGTCTCTTATCTAAATTGGTTAAATTTTACAGTAGATGATCTTTAATGCCACTTAATTCACATCTTTACTCACTTTATTTACTTGGTTTCTGCTTATTTTAAATTAAAGCGTATTTTCTCCAAAACAAAATAAAGTTTCTTTCCTTTTAAGAATGCAATATTTTCAAATTAGGTAGACTCTGAAATGCACTTACATACTTAAAAGCAGCAAAGGCTCATGTGTGCACTCTTACTTTAATAGGTAAATAATGTAGATTTCACCAATATCATACGAGAAGAAGCTGTTCTTTTCCTCCTTGACCTCCCTAAAGGTGAAGAAGTGACCATACTGGCTCAGAAGAAGAAAGATGGTAAGATTGGCCCAGAGAATGGAGAAAGAAAAGCAGTAGGAATTTTGAGGACTTTCATAGAGATTCAGTTTTTTTTTTTTAATGAATTGGGGCTGACCATGGTAGTACAGGCCTGTAATACCAGCACTCAGGAGCCTAAGACATCCTGGGGAACCCAGCAAAAACAAACAAAAATACCAGTGACAATTCTATTTGTTGCTTTCAGAGATACGTTTATTTAAGTTATTTAGAGGCACACTGTGCTCATCAGCAGTGCACAATGATAGGATCAGTATTTATGGCATCCTCATTTAATTAAGATGCCAGTGAACCCTTTACAGAAGTCATAAAAATTTTTTTATTACCCATCGGAACTATAGAAAATATTCACGTATAGCTTCCAAGTTTTATTGTGATGTTTTCTAAGCAGTGCATTGAGGTACTTGGCTGTGCTGAATATATTTATTACGGAGGAGATTTTCCAGCCTTCGCAATATTAACGGTTTCGATTGGGAATTCCTGCTTCTTTGTACACTGGGTGTTTTAGAACATTCTGAGCCTTTCTCGCTATGGGAGATGTTGTTAGCATACTTCTCCTGCCCCTTCAGCTCACAGTTGGAACGTTCAGAGTACCTCCACATGCTGGCAAGAAGGAGTGCCTGAGAAGGGAAGAGAAGGGGGAGCACAGACACCCTTGTGAGAATCACTGACTTCAAATGTGGAATAAATAGAAATGATTCTGGGTATTGAACTCAGGGCCTTGGACTTGCTGGGAAGCACTGGATCCCTTGAGCCAGGCCTCTAGCCCAGGTGTAATATGACTTTGTGCAGATTACTTTGATCTGTTTCTGGATCCTTTTTCTTAAGTGCAAAATGAGATGCTAAGTCAGCATTTCATGAGGCAGTGGTAGGTGTGTACATGGGAAGAAGTGCTCACACAACACTTGATAGAACAAAAGCTGAACATTTGCTGGATCTCAGGGTGTTTGCGTAATGTCTCGCTACAGGTTGATTACTTACCTACCACGTATTCATAATGTGTTTTGATTCCTCTTAGTTTATCGTCGAATTGTGGAATCAGATGTAGGAGATTCTTTCTATATTAGAACCCATTTTGAATATGAAAAGGAATCTCCCTACGGGCTTAGTTTTAACAAAGGAGAGGTGTTCCGTGTCGTGGATACTTTGTACAATGGAAAACTGGGCTCGTGGCTTGCCATTCGAATTGGCAAAAATCATAAGGAAGTGGAACGAGGAATCATCCCCAATAAGAACAGGTATGGATTAAATAACCAATAGGAAACTGCAGTCTTCCTGGGAAATTCTAGTAGTGGGAAGAGAATTACTTTTCATTGTATTCACTGAAACCTAACTGACTTAGTTGTACAAACCCCTTATTATATTGTAATGTTGAGATTCAAACTGCGTGTGAACTTCCATCCAGTACTTTGACATTTTGCTTTATTGTGATTCTTTGTCCATGTTGGGTTTTAAATAATTTTTTTAAAAAAATCTGTCCTTTCTTGCATAGAGCTGAGCAGTTAGCCAGTGTACAGTACACACTT
This sequence comes from Perognathus longimembris pacificus, assembly GCF_023159225.1. NCBI lineage: Eukaryota > Metazoa > Chordata > Mammalia > Rodentia > Heteromyidae > Perognathus > Perognathus longimembris. The sequence goes on from NC_063180.1 coordinate 38,460,680, forward strand.
CCAAAAACAGCAGGAGGAGACCGTGCAGACTTTTGGAGATTCCGAGGTCTTCGCAGCTCCAAGAGAAATCTTCGGAAAAGCAGAGAGGACTTGTCAGCTCAGCCAGTTCAAACCAAGTTTCCTGCTTATGAAAGGGTTGTTCTCCGAGAAGGTAATTTGTTCCCGTAGATTAACCTAATATCTTTAATGTTTGTATGTTAGAAAGAAAAGGGTAAAGTATGTTGTTTTTTCATCTTAATTTCTCCCCAGCTGGATTCTTGAGGCCTGTAACCATCTTTGGACCAATAGCGGATGTTGCCAGAGAAAAATTGGCAAGAGAAGAACCAGATATTTATCAGATTGCAAGTAAGTAGCTTCAAGATTGAATTAAGGTGAGCTTTGAAGCTCTTTACCAATTAGCTCCCTGAAAAGGATGGATCTTACCCATTCATTTGATGAAAGGAAGGCTTTTTGTAAGTGAGAAATTTGCAGTTTTGCTTGGCCCATCTTATAATCTGAGGGAATCCTGAGTGTTTGTGTTCCCCTTCTATCCATTCCCTTCGATGAGAAGAAACACTGCTAATGAGATTGGCCATGCGGGTATGAAGACTGCTTAGCGCACAATCTCCTTTATCCTCACGATGCAGGTAGGAGTTCAGGTATCCACATTGAAGCCCAGTGGCCTAAGCTGGTTGGTTGTATTCAGGCCCAAGCAACTCTGTATTCTAAACTTTCCTATTGAGCAGCAAGAGGCGGCATTGATCTCAACCCTCTTTGGCTCTAGTTCAGTGCTTTTAATCATTAAACAGAAAGACTGAAATATATAAATACATACAGAGGATAATAAAGCATGATTGATGCTATTAGTAGTTACCACAGACATTTATAGTAATGTGAAAAGTAGCAACTGTAGCATCAGTACTTTGCCTGCCAAATATGTTTTGTTCACAGAGCCAGAGCCTTTGTTTGACTAGTTTGGGTATTCTGTAGTTTATACAGACATAACCATGACCAATCTGGCTTGCTTTAAAAATTCCATGCAGAAATGTAAACTGCATTATTTTAGTTATAAAAATACTACTCTGAAGCTGGCACTGTTGGCTCATACCTAAATCCTACCTACTCATGTATGTAAACTGAGATTTGAGGACTGGTTTGAAGCTAGTCCAGGCAAGAAAGTACCAGGAGTTTCTTTATACTTCTTGTAACATTTGCTAACTACATAGTGTTACAGGATCACACCAATACCTTTTTTGGATTGCTTTTTATTTGGTTGATCATAAAGTCGTGAGTGAATAATGTTTTCTAAAAGTCACATTTGCAGACATAGGATAATAAAATTGGAGCAAATTAGAAATTGTTATTCTGATTGCTCCTTCTGCTTGTTAGGATTTTTTGTTGCTGTTTTAGAAGTCTTTGAACCATTGTTTGTAGATGGTACTTGTAGAAGTTTGTTAGTGACTCCATTTATAATCAAATTTAAGAGGAGAACTAGGTGAAGCAGTTACAAAGATTTCCAGAGCTCAGTTTTGGGGGAGGGCTAATACTTGAGTCAGGTTACTCCACACCCAAGCTGTCATAATCAGGGATTGGTTAGCTTAGTGTCACTCCTCAGTGGACGTGCCTGCCCTTCCATCCTTTTCTGATCTGAAACCCACATTCCCTTGTGATGGTCGTAAGTATTTCTCAGTGAAGAGCCCTAGAACTTGAAGCTTTTTAGCATTGTTGCTGATGGTTTATGAACCTGCTAATGCCTTGGCTCCTCAGCTCAAACACTGGCTGGGCAGGGCCCAGTATAGGAGAGGCCTCTTTCCTCACAATGTGCCCTGTAATGGTATTTTCTCTGTGTGTCACAATGTGGGAACAGGAAGCCCCTGCCAAGCCATATTTGGAGCCTCAGGCAAAAGAAAAATGTTCATATCTTTGTTTGCATTTATGAATTTCTAGTGGCTAACTTTCCCTCAGAATATTCAAGTAATTGGATAAGCACTGGGAAAACAATAAACATGGGGAAACTCATACATACTATTTTAAGTTTAGGTATTTTATTTACATCAAACGCAAAATTTTACTTTTCTGGAAGACTCATTGATACAGCTTATAGGAAAATGTTAATGTCTTTGAGAGAATTGCCACATTTCATTGTTTCTCTTGGCCAACTGATGATCTTTAACTAATTTTTACTCAAGTTGCACTTACTAATTGATTCTAAGAATTTCGATAGGTTGTCCATTACGATTTTTTTATTTATCATTTTTTCAAAATTACCATGTCATATTATTATTTGTCTTGATTACTAAGAATCCTTATTCCCTTTTTTGCATCCCAGGCAAGTGCCTCATTTGCTTCCTTCCAGTCCTGATGCCATTGGGAAGCATTGTCTAACCCAGTCTGGTTCTTAAGTGGGTTGGGGTAGGGGAGTGGCTTTCACAGTGCATGAAGAGAGGTGCTTAGGGGCTGAGGTATCTGCTTATCTGCTCCAGACCTCTACTGAACAGACCATAATGCACAAGACAGTCCCCTCAGCTAGCCATAGGATTCAGAATTTCTGTTGTGCCTAGTAGTTGGGAACTTCTGATATAACCAATGAAAATATTCTCTCTCTCTCTCTCTTCTCTCTCTCTCTCTCTCTCTCCTCTCTCTTGTCTCTCTCTCGTCCTGACCTGACTTTGTGAATAGAGAGTGAACCACGAGATGCTGGAACTGACCAACGTAGCTCTGGTATTATTCGCCTTCATACAATCAAGCAAATAATAGATCAAGTAAGTTATTAAAGATGGACCTAAGGGCTGGGAATATGGCCCAGTGGCAAGAATGCTTGCCTCATATACATGAAGCCCTGGGTTCGATTCCTCAGCACCACATATATAGAAAAGGCCAGAAATGGCACTCTGGCTCAAGTGGCAGAGTGCTAGCCTTGAGCAAAAAGAAGCCAGGGACAGTGCTCAGGCCCTGAGTCCAAGCTCCAGGACTGGCTAAAAAATAAAGATGGACCAAAGATGGACCTAAGCTGGGGCACTGGTGGCTCACACTTGTAATCCTAGCTGCTCTGGAGGCTGAGATCTAAGGATCACTGTTCATAGCCAATCGGTGCAGGAAACTCTTATCTCCAATCAGTCACTAGAAAACCAGAAGTGGCAATGTGGCTGAAAGTGGTAGAGTGCTAGCCTTGAGCAAAAGAGCTCAGAGATAGTGACCAGCCCGAGTTCAAACCCCAGGATCCACAACAACAATAAAAGATTGACCTATTTGCTTTAAAAGTTACAATGTGGGGCTGGAAATATGGCTTAGTGGTAGAGTGCTTGCCTCGTATACATGAAGCCCTGGGTTCGATTCCCCAGCACCACATATATAGAAAATGGCCAGAAGTGGCACTGTGGCTCAAGTGGCAGAGTGCTAGCCTTGAGCCAAAAGAAGCCAGGGACAGTGCTCAGGCCCTGAGTCCAAGGCCCTGGACTGGCAAAAAAAAAAAAAAGTTACAATGTTTGTGTTTCTGAGTAAGAAAAGATACTTGATTAATTTGAAAGCAGAAGGCAGTTTTCCTCAGATTGTAATTGATACACCATAAGCAAATTAAGCCCTTAACAAAAGTAATTAATAATAATCACTTTCAAGGGAGTATGTATTATAAGCAGCAAAAGGTGATCCTTTAGAGGCCTGGGGATATGGCCTAGTGGCAAGGGTGCCTGCCTCATATACATGAGGCCCTGGGTTCGATTCCCCAGCACCACATACACAGAAAATGGCCAGAAGTGGCACTGTGGCTCAAGTGGCAGAGTGCTAGCCTTGAGCCAAAGGAAGCCAGGGACAGTGCTCAGGCCCTGCGTCCAAGCCCCAGGACTGGCCAAAAAACAAAAAATAATAAAATAAAATAAATAAATAAAATAAAAAGGTGATCCTTTATTACTGCAACCATATATGATGTTCAGATAAAATAACAATATTCAGTAGTGTAACTCAAGGTGCACTTATGCTAGAGAGAATACGAGGAAAATTAAATTGATGAGCTTATTTTCATGGAGCAAAGATAATAGTATCAACTTGTTTGTATTGTAGGTATGTCTTTAAAAATACACTGATTTTTTTTTTAAAGTATGCTACAAATTAACTTCTGGTTACATCTTTTTTTTTTAACATGTTCTTCTAAGATATCCTAGAAAAGTTGTATTAAAATTGATATATAGTTATAAGCTGTGGTCCTTTTGAAGATAAGTCTTAGTTAATGGTGTCTTACATATATAATATTTTTCTTTCTCCAGGACAAACATGCTTTGTTAGATGTAACACCAAATGCAGTTGATCGTCTAAATTATGCCCAGTGGTATCCAATTGTTGTATTCCTTAACCCGGATTCTAAGCAAGGTGTGAAAACAATGAGAATGAGGTTATGTCCAGAATCTCGGAAAAGTGCTAGGAAACTATACGAACGATCTCATAAACTTCGCAAAAATAATCACCACCTTTTTACAAGTGAGTAATATCAATTTTTCTTTTAGCTTAAAATGTCCAGGCAACAGTACATAGACAAAAATATTACATTGTTCAAATACTAAAACTTATATGATCTTTGCTTGGAAAGCTTCAAGTCATGTGAAAGAGCCGAAAGGAAATGTTTGGTGAATAAAAGGGAAGTGTGCAATGCCCCAAGTAGAAATTTCAAATGTTTTTAATCCTCCAGTACCATCTTTTTCAGTAATAATGGTGAAAAAAAAACAAATCCGGGCTGGAAATATGGCAGAGTGGCAAGAGTTCTTGACATATACATGAAGCCCTGGGTTCGATTCCCCAGCACCACACATATAGAAAACGGCCAGAAGAGAGGCACTGTGGCTCAAGTGGTAGAGTGCTAGCCTTGAGCAAAGAGAAGCCACGGACAGTGCTCAGGCCCTGAGTCCAAGGCCCAGAACTTGCACACAAAAAAACAACAACAACAAAACCAAACCCGGCTGAGTGAATTATGACTGTGTTGGCAGTTTTGTAACTATAAAACTATTCATTTCTTTTCAGCTACAATTAATTTAAATTCAATGAATGATGGTTGGTATGGTGCATTGAAAGAAGCAGTTCAACAACAACAGAACCAGCTGGTGTGGGTTTCAGAGGGAAAGGTAAGACTTTTCTTACTAGTTGACCCATTCATTAAATTTTGTAACTATCCAAGGAAGCCTTTGAGTTACCATTATTTTCTTACTGGATGGAGGCAGAGTATCTTTGGAAAATTAGCTTTTGTGTTTTTATCATTTGTATGTAGGGGTGATAAAAGCTATTTTCATTATTATTTTTTTTTTTTTTGGCCAGTCCTGGGCCTTGGACTCAGGGCCTGAGCACTGTCCCTGGCTTCTTCCCGCTCAAGGCTAGCACTCTGCCACTTGAGCCACAGCGCCGCTTCTGGCCGTTTTCTGTATATGTGGTGCTGGGGAATCGAACCTAGGGCCTCATGTATCCGAGGCAGGCACTCTTGCCACTAGGCTATATCCCCAGCCCCGATAAAAGCTATTTTCAATGCTAAGAGATTCTGAAATTTCCTTCCCTATTGAATTGCCACTCCCGTGGGATTTTTTGTGAAGAATTCTCAGATTCTAATGAAAACCAATTCCCTTTGAACCTGAGTTCAATTTTCTGTGAAAATGGAGGACTTAGGCCTGGCCTGAGCATCACAGAGTGCTGTCTGTGGCATACTTTAGTCAGGACTTGGTCCTGACGTGGGGCGCGCACTAGGTGGGAAATCACGGCCACCCCTCCCTCGGGGACTGCCATAGTAGCCACCAGCATGTTAAAGACCATGAGAGGCCTCATAAATATTTCAAGTTTTTACCTTGGGAACATTTTCCCTCGTTAGCACCTGCTATAACCTCCTCAAGCTGGGAAGTATTCAGTACAGCAGATATTTTCTGGTTTTGAGTTTTGATTTTGTATACACCCAAATGGCCAGCATAAAATAATTGCTTTGTATAATCAGCCTATATTTGTAGCAGTCCTTGATGGAAAGGATCTTTGTATCTTACTTGGAGAGTGTATCACTTCTCAAAGTACATTGTTAAAGGAGGCTTGGTTTTTAATGCCTTTTATCTTCTTTACATCAGTGTAATATTAGTAAGTTGGGTTGTTAGGGAAGATTTTTTTTTTGTTCCTTTTTTTTTTTTTTTTTAATTTCCTCGTTGGTTTGGTTTTTGTTGTGTTTTGCCACCTGCATGGCTCTATGGTCGTCCTCTGCCTGGCTGGTAGTGCATGATGCATGAGTAGGACCATGTGCCCCTTCCCAGACACACACAGCCTCTGCAAGCAGGGGCTCCTAGTGTTTACAGCTAGCGGTGCTGTCGCGGTGCTCAGCTATGAGGAAGCAGCAGAACCACACTGTTTTTCATCATACGCTATTTGGGGGTGGGCTATGCTGGTGAGAGGCTGAGATCTCTCTGTGTAACTTAAATGGCAGCAGAGACACCGGAACAGAAAATTCAAGGTGAGGGGGAAAAAGCACTACACTGTAGTAACAAACACAGTTACCACGTTTTACTTTTGTGACATTTGTAAAAGAAAATAATTGCAGTCTTTGCTCTACTAAACTTCTGTAAACTATATGCAGTTCTGTTAGTCCCTTGTCAGGTAGAATATTAATGGCTTTCACAGTAAACTTTAGAAACAAGTCTAAATCTTTTCTCCTGAGAGATGGGTTTTTTTAAGTCACAATCTTAATTTTCTAAAATATCTCTTTGGAATATTTTATACACTTCCTTTCTTTGCTTGCCTTTACAATACAGATCTGACTCCAGTCTTTTATTTGGGGAAACAGGTCATTTACTATTGAATAGATGGATGCATTTTGAAAATAAGAAAAGTTGTTAATTTAAATCAGCCTTGATTTCTGTTCCTGCCCCTTTCCATCTAAGTGTATTTTATCAGACTATAAAGAAAAAAAACTTCCTTTCAGGTTGGCTTTCCTAAACTATTTTGATCTAATTGCTGGAAAGAGTTTCCTTTTATGCAGAATCGGAAACACTCTTAATTACATGTTTCCTTCTGAATCAAGAGAAGTCTTCTTGGAACATCTTTATCATGTAGATGTAACTAACATTTCCTGGTTTCAAACAACTCATGGTTCTTGCTTATTTGTGCGTTTCAAACCAGGTATAGAAACTAGGTAGACTGGTGAATTCTCAATTCCTCTTCCCCAGGCTTTAAATATTTCCCTGGCAAGTTAAAAACTAGAACTAGATAGCAGGGATGCATTCTTCTGCAGCAGCCATTAACAGCATTTAGAAGCCAGTGAGGCTTTAGGCCCTGGATTCTCTCTCCCCCCAGCCTGATGGAAACCAGAGCCGTGGGGAGGCCTGACAAATCCTCCTCTTTCTTACCAGGAGGGCAAGTGTTCACATGCTTACAGAACCAAGCTGGGATTTGATGAAAAGCTGTGTTCAGGCAGCCTGACTCCCTAGATTGTGCTTTGGGCATAGCAGTCTCATCAGTCTGCTACTGTTCATGAAGACCAAGAGTCTTACAGTTGTCATTCATTCAGTCTGTGTGGCAATTCATCATATACTTTCTGATTTCGGGATTCCAAATCCTTCAGCGCTCATACTTAACTAGACACTATGTCTAGACAACATCTTCAAGGGCTATTCTGTTAATCTAGGTACTAGTTTCAAATCAGTTTCTAATGACAGTCTGTTGATTTATAATTGTAGAATTCCTTTTCCCTCAAATACTCCTCACTTTCTGATCAGCTCAGAAACTGATCGATGTAGACCACAAGAAGTTATCAACTCTTACTTGCAAAAGAGAAGCATAACCGAATCTCTTCCTTTCTCTATTGGGTACTACTTTTGTGAAAAATAATTTAAAATGTCTTCTTAATTGAATGGGGCAACCATTAACACCACCACATAGGTGATGATTTTTGGTTGTGTTCCTTGAAAGCTTTAAATAACAACTTTTAAAAAGATGTTTTCTCTTACTCAACTTGAACCATGGGGTTTGTTGTAGTTATTCTCATGTGTGCTGCTCTGTCAGTGTGTCCTTGTATTTATGAGCTTGGTTTGGTAGCATTCTCCCTCTTCACCTTGCTTTGAACTAGAAAGCTAGTGTCTACGTTTATAAACCCGTATTGTGCCAGGATGTCTTTACTGTTCTCTAAGACCGAGCCCTGGAGTCTAGCCTTGTCCTAGCTAGCCAACCACCGTTTCATCCATCCAGGCCCTTCAGATCTCCGGGGGTGCTATGTGTGTCTGCATGTGTGCGTGTACTCTCTTCTTGCCCTTTCTTCACCAGAAATTTCAAGAAACAGATACAATTTCTCCAACAAAAATATCCTTTTCCAATCTCCCTTGTAAAATAAAGGCCATCTCTTAACTGCTGAATAAAATTTTTAATTTACTTTTATTTGACCCAGGCGGATGGTGCTACAAGTGATGACCTTGATTTGCATGATGATCGTCTGTCCTACCTGTCAGCCCCAGGTAGTGAGTACTCAATGTATAGCACGGACAGTAGACACACTTCTGACTATGAAGACACAGATACAGAAGGCGGGGCCTACACTGATCAAGAACTAGATGAAACTCTTAATGATGAGGTGGGGACTCCACCGGAGTCTGCCATTACACGGTCCTCTGAGCCTGTAAGAGAGGACTCCTCTGGAATGCATCATGAAAACCAAACATATCCTCCTTACCCACCACAAGCGCAGCCACAACCTATTCATAGAATAGACTCCCCTGGATTTAAGACAGCCTCTCAACAGGTAAGCAGTGAGTCTTCGACGTTTCATAGCTAGTGGTGCATTATTAAATTTGACAATATGGTGATTGAATGAAAGACTATACTTGTCCTTTGTCCAGATTAAGACTTAACCTTTAGTGTCAGATTTTTAAAAAGTGTGTTCAACGTACACCGCAATATATTGAACTAAAAAAAATTAGTACATTAGGTGATAACTTTTAACATTGCTACTCAGGGCCTTTAAATGTATGTCTGCCAATCACGATAAATTGACGCGAGAAGTTAGCAGGAAACAAAAACACTATATTTAAAATATTTTAAAAACTTCACAGAAAGCAGAAGCCTCATCTCCAGTCCCTTACCTTTCGCCTGAAACAAACCCAGCATCATCAACCTCTGCAGTTAATCCCACTGTAAATTTAACTAATGTCAGACGGGAGGAGCCCACCCCAGCTCCTTCTACCTGTCACTCACCACAAGCTGATTCTTTAAGAACACCAAGTGCTGAGGCAGCTCACATAATGCTAAGGGATCAAGAAGCATCACTGCCGTCGCATGTAGACCCAGCAAAGGTACCTGAGCCGCAGTGCCGCACTGATCTGTTGCTCTCCATCAATCTACACATGATTGTTGTTGCTTTACCCTTTCAGTTTTCCTTTGCTTTTTACTGTGGGCTTACGCACTCTAGTGCTTCAACTCGGTACAGATCCTTTCTGTTTCGTAGTGTGCATGGCTTCCCGTGGTCTACTGATTATTTGAGAACAGGCCTTTTGACTGAGATTTGTGCTTTTAAGATTTTTATTATCTTTATTTTGGGTGTTCAGTAGCTTTCAGAATTCCTTAAAATGTAATTGAGAACTCATCATAAATATTTCTGTTGATACAAATTCTGGCATCCATACATTTTCTTTCTGATTTTCATTTTTGCTGTCAAAGTCAAATGGAATCAGTAGCTCAATGCATTAATTTTCTACTAAATTTATTAATTTATCTTTAACTTTTTGTTTAGAACTTGCTAAAACATGAAAGCCCCTACCTGCAAATTTTGCGCTTTACTTAAACTAGCTTTCTCCACTAATCTAATCTTGTCTATGCTGGTAATAAAATGGTGGAGCATATTATTTTCATATGTTCAAATCATAGTCTAGTATTTATTTACAGTCTTAATAAGTAGAGTGGAATTGAAAATGAGCCCTTTTCCTTAAGTGTGAATTTTTTATACAGGTGTATAGGAAGGATCCGTATCCTGAGGAAATGATGAGACCGAACCATGTTTTGAAGCAACCAGCTGTTGGCCACCCAGGCCAGAGGCCAGACAAAGAGGCAAATCTGACCTATGAACCCCAACTTCCATACTTGGAGAAGCAAACCAGCAGAGACCTTGAGCAGCCCACATACAGATATGACTCCTCAAACTATACGGACCAGTTCTCTCGAAACTATGACCATCGCCTGCGATATGAAGAGCAGGTCCCTCCTTATGAAGAACAGTGGTCTTACTATGACGACAGACAGTCCGCTCCGCCTCGGCCCCCTTTCGATAGTCAGCCGCCTCGAGACCTGGACTCCAGACAGCTTCCGGCAGAGCCCTCAGAACGAGGCTATTTCCCACGTTTTGAAGAGCCAGCCCCTCTGTCTTATGACAGTAGACCACGCTATGAACCACCTCCACCTAGAACCTCCACCCTACGACGTGAAGAGCAGCCAGCCCCCGGATATGATGTGCACAGCAGATATAGACCCGAAGCCCAGTCCTACTCATCTGCTCCTAAGTCTTCAGAACCCAAGCCGTATTTTGACCAGTACTCACGAAATTATGAGCAAGTACCATCCCAAGGATTTCCTTCCAAAGCAGGCCTTTATGAGCCTCTCCATGGTGCTGCGGTTGTCCCTCCTCTGCTCCCTTCCTCCCAACATAAGCCGGAACCCCTTCCTGCAACTACCAAACCATTGCCCCCACCCCCCGCCCTAACCGAAGAGGAAGAGGATCCAGCGATGAAACCACAGTCCGTGCTTACCAGAGTTAAAATGTTTGAGAACAAAAGATCCGCATCCTTGGACAACAAGAGGGATGGGACTGATGTTGGCAGCTTTAAGGTGAGAACACCAGTGTACCTAGATGCACAGGTAGGGAAGTGAAGAGCAGACACTGCTCCGCTCCCTCCCCTCTAACTGAAGACTGCTTTGTGGCAGTAACTGTCTGTTCCTTGAACTTCTCTGTCTTGTCTCTGCAGCCTCCAGAAGTAGCATCGAAACCCCCAGGTGCTTCCATCACTGCCCCTAAATCCACATCTCAGAATCAGTTCAGTGAACATGACAAAACTCTCTACAGGTGGGTATGGTGTGGCGGGGTGACCGAGCTGACGGGGAGTTTCCCTTCTTAGGGGAGACAGAGAAAGCCTTGTGCTGTTCCTAGAGGAGAGGGTAAAAAGGAAGAGAGAAGGTCTCATTCTTTCTCAAAAGCCAATAGCTCTCTTAATTAAAACACTGATTCTACAAAAGCAAATAGTAATTTAAAAAAAAAAAGCTTTAGTATACCTCAGTATACAAATCTTAACCAGATTTTTGTTTAATGGTACTAGGGTTTGGAACTCAGTACCTCATACTTACTCAGCAAATGCTGAACCCCTTCTTTTTTTTTTTTTGGCCAGTCCTGGGCCTTGGACTCAGGGCCTGAGCACTGTCCCTGGCTTCTTCCCGCTCAAGGCTAGCACTCTGCCACTTGAGCCACAGCGCCGCTTCTGGCCGTTTTCTGTATATGTGGTGCTGGGGAATCGAACCTAGGGCCTCGTGTATCCGAGGCAGGCACTCTTGCCACTAGGCTATATCCCCAGCCCGCTGAACCCCTTCTTGACGAGCAACTTTGGTCGAGGTCCTTTCAGGCTACCTTTATGCATAGTTGTACTGTATTTCAAAGTTAATCCCTTCCATCTTAGTATCTTAAAGGTTTTTTGCAGAGTACCTGTGAAGTCCTAAAGCCTATCATTTGTTACAGTTGATGTTCACTGTGCAGTTCGGCTCCCTACTTGCTTCCTGACGTACTGTTCTAATCCAGCTGAGACCCCTTAACCAGATAACATGGCTTGCTGCACCGTGGAAGGACTCAGGAGACAGGAGCAGCCCACCTTCCAGAGTCTTCTAGGAGGACCTGAAATTGGAGTAGCATTCCACTGCTTGTTCAGTTAGATCTTTAGTAATCACAGCAGTCCATTCAAAGACAAAATGAGATGATTTCATTTTCTTTCTAAAATTAACATCTAAAAAGAACTCCCATCTGTCCTTCATTATCTGTCAGGATCCCAGAACCTCAAAAACCTCAGGCAAAGCCTCCTGAAGATATTGTTCGGTCAAATCATTATGATCCTGAGGAAGATGAAGAATATTACCGAAAGCAGCTCTCATACTTTGACCGAAGAAGTTTTGAGAACAAGCCGCCTGCACACATTCCTGCCAGTCACCTCCCAGAGCCTGCCAAACCCGGTCATTCTCAGAATCAACCAAACTTTTCTAGTTATTCTTCAAAGTAAGTTATTTCACCTAAGACTTACTTTTTAGAAATAAAATGAAATATTATATGCATAAGATGAAAGTCATTCTATTTTTAAAGGAAAGTGTGATGTGCAATAAATGCATGGTTTCTTTAGGCTCTAGTACTCCACCTTGTATGAGTTCTGAAAGGTGTGGCTTTGGTCTTGCACTAAATGGTAGGAAACTTCGTGTCAGAAACGATGCTAAAGTCAAAGGATTTTAAATAAAGAAGTAAACTGAAGATCAGAAGATTCTGTATATGCATTCAATAATTCTTTTTATTTTCTGATTTTGTTTTTTAAACATAAAAATAGGGTTAAGTATTAGACATGTTTTGTTTTTCCAATGCAAGCTAAAGCTTAAGGATGAGTGTGTGTCCCCTGTCCTTCGTTGTTGGACTTTTGGGGGGACTTTAGAAATTGAGGGGGGGCCCCATTTTATAGTCAAGAAAACCAACCTGAAGTAAAGTAAAATGGCAGGGTTAGCTCTCAATCTTGTTTTTATCTGTCTCTGCTGCTCCCTTGTCATGGGTTTTGTGTTGGTGTTTTTCTTTTTGTGCCTGGCAAGTCTGTCTGGTTCTGAGCCCTGACGGTAAACAACACATCACAGCGAGAGTTAGATAGGAACATGGAGGCCCTAGTGTTCAGACCTTGACAAAACAGACCCAAACAGGTAGAGATCTATCATAAGGAGTTCGTTTATACAGTAATGGTGGCTGCCTAAGCAAGTCCTGAGTCAGAGGCAGACTGCCAGAGTCTTCAAACTCGGGCAAGGCCTGTGTGTTTCACCCTCAACAGGCCAGGCCCACGCTCACCTTCTCTTTTCTGATGAGAGGCTGATGAGGCTCACAGTAGCACTGAGATGAGTATTTGCTTGAGTAAGTGGAACTAAAGTTCAGCCTAACCAGCTTGTCACCACAAAAGGCATTCCGTACCACTTTTGTGTTTTAAGATGAAAAGCGCCTACATTTTTACCCATGTTTTTACTTAGATGCTTCGGATTTTCTGAATCTGAAATTTCCTTAAAATATATTTTAAACCTTTAACTTTGAAAAGCACATTGCAGTTACCTCTTTTTTTTTTTTTTTTTTTTTTTTTTTTTGGTAAAACACCATTTAAAGCCAAGACTTAAAGTATTAAAATCTTAGCTGGGAGCCAGTGGCTCACTCCTATAATCCTAGCTACTCAGCAGGTTAATGAATAATCTTAGCTACTCAAGAAGTTGAGACCTGAGGATCTTCACTCAAAGCTAAATGGGGCAGGAAAGTTCATGAGACTTACCTCCAGCTAACCACCAAAAGCCAGAGTAGAGGTGTGCCCCAGGTGGTAGAGTGATAACCTTGAGGGAAAAAGCTTAAGGGAGAGTACCCAGGCCCTGGCTTGAAGTTCCAGTACCAGCACTAAATAAATAATGCATACATAGTGATTTCTATAGAACATTGATAAAAATATAAATGTTGAGTGCTGTAATGGTTACGTTAAGTGCAAATAGTATGAGACAGGAGCATTTAGTGGAGTGTCACAAGACAGGAACTCACCTTGGTAAAGAGAAGTGTTCATCCTGTGGTAATTGCTTCTTTTATTCCATTAAGCACAAGTGTCCCTGTTGGAAGAGGGCTGTGAGTTGCGGCTCTGCCCTTTCAAATAAAACTTCTTAGAGTACAACCTTAAAGGAATACCTTTTGGATTTTTCTGTTTGTGCCAGTCCTGGGGTTTGAACTCAGGGCCTGAGCACATTTCCCTGGCTTCTTTTTGCTCAAGAGTAACACTCTACCACCTGAGCCACAGCGCCACTTCTGGCTTTTTCTATATGTGTGGTGCTGAGGAATCAAGCCCAGGGCTTCATGTATACAAGGCAAGCACTCTACCACTAGGCCATACTCCCACCCCTTAAAAGATAAGTAAAAAGGTTTTCTAGGGAATCAGATGAGGGAAGTATTTTAAATTTCCTGTTAATTTCAGACACACACACACCCCCATGTACATTTTTTGGCAGTAGTAGGGTTTGAACTAGAGCCTTGCCCCTGCTAGGCAGTGCTCTACCACTTGGCTATACCTCCAGTCCTTTTTACTTTAGATTATTTTTCAGTTAAGATCTTGCAGTTATACTTGGGCCAGCTTCAGACCTACCTTTACCTCTTCTTGAGTAGCTGGTATTACACGGATGCCTGAGCTGGCTTCAAATTGAGATCTTCCAGATCTCTGTCTCCCTAATAGCTTCTATTGCAAGCATGAGCCATTTCATTTTAGAAAGCTTAATAGTTTGTAATATGCAACTTTCAGAGAGGGTCTGGAACACTTCCCTGTATAAAATAGCTCATTAATTACTGTACAGCTTAACATAAGGCACAGTGTGCTAGGTTCATTGGCTGTGTTCTTCTTCATTACACAGCTCTGAGGAACCAGGAACTACACGAATCATAGTTTTGACAAGGAAATATTACCTTTGAAACTGTATTGTTTGCTTCCTAATAAGAACAGTTTTAGAGATTGCTGGTGGGCAATGTTTTTGTATGTGCCTGTGACATTATTAGACCTGAGAGGCCCCTTTGCAAATGAGGTTCTACCCACCATGGGGCTTAGCTTAAAATTGGGCTAGAGGTGGGTGAGGCCTTTCTGGAAAAGAATGTGTTAATCATGGTTGTGTGTCTGTCACAGGTACAGGTATGTGGGGTTCTGCTTGCCAGTTCATCTGAGCCCTTGTATCAAGGGATTAGTATCACTTTTTTTCCTGGGTCTCTATGTACAGAATTTCTTGTGCACAGTCTTGTCATTTGTTGTGATATTTTCTCTCTTTTATTCACAACCTGCTGATTATCCCAAGTCACCTGCTATTTGCTGTTTGTTTGGCAGAGCTGGGGGCTTGACCGCTGAGCTTACCCCAGCCTGGCTGATTTCCTTGCTAACTACTCGCAGCTTCAGTGGAAGCAGGGAGAGGTTGAAGCTCAGAACTCGCACATTCTTCAGGGGAATGCTAGTTAGCTCTGTGGGTGGGTGGGCAGGTGGCTAGACATCATGATGTCACTATTTTAATATATTGCTAGGTTCTACAGCTGAGTGAGCCACAGGCTGTTATGAAACAAATGATGCCAAATGGTGGATGTTGGTTTATATTCTAAAATGACACAAGTTCCATTTGCTGCAAGTTTACCTGGTTAGATTGACCATTTTCTTCCGTTTTTCTATTGCGCTTGCTTTGCCATCACCTAGATTTCTTGGCTCTTACACTAGCTATGACTACTTGAAAAGGACCGTCAAGTGGTAAGCCTGGCATTGGTGTGAGGCTGCTCCCTGAGGTGTCCCTCCCTATGGCCCTGGGTTATGTGCACTTTCATCCTCCAAAGCTGGGTCTAGAAGCCTGAAAGCAAGATATAAAATGGTAAAGCTAATCCTCTTCAACCAACCAAAGTCTCCTATGAAAATGCACATGCGTGTCCCGAATGACATGTGATGGATTGTTAGTGCACATAGAGCCAGTGCGCTTTGGCATTCTGCAGTAAGGTTCAGATGGCAGTGTTGTAATTATGGGTCTATTTGCACTCCTTTGTTTGACTTTTGTATGTTACCTAGTAGTGATTGGCAGTGTAAAAAAAGTAAAGACACATGGCACAATTTGATTTAAATGACTCTTGTACCTCACTCTGGCAGTCATTAAACAGTAAAGAATGCGCAGTAAGTCATGGGCAGAGGGGAAAGCTGGAGCTATCCAGTTTGGTCAGTGTTACTAGAGCCCTGCTCTGCCCCCTTGACTTCGCTGCTTATGGCTGCTTCGGACCTAAGTCAGCCATGTTGAAAGCTGACAGAGGCTGTAAGACCCAAAAAGCTAAACCATGTTTCCTTACCCAGCCCTTCACTGAAAAAGTTTGCCCAGCTCTGGTCGGTAGCATCATTGTTTATGGTGCTGTATTTATGCCAGTTGCCAAGGCTCTGCCCCTTGGACTCAGTGGCAAAGCTGGGTCAAGGAAGATTGGTGCCATGATACCTTTTCAAAATATCTTCTAGTCTTCGTTAGACTTATCAGCTATTGCTGCTTTTTGTTACTATCAAATTACATATTTAAAAGTATACCCAAAATTTCATCCGCCTGTTTGGTTGCTGTTTTCTGGGTGCTTACTGACATCCTTTTGAGTATCTGTGCTGTCTTGACATATCATGTGCTGATGGATGGTGGAATTGTTTGCATACTATGGTAGAGTAGCTACCCATATTTAAAGAATAAATCATGACAACTCTAGATTGTTTTCAAAATCATAAGGATCCTTGAAGGAATGAGAACTTGTTTTGTAAATAAGTATGTTTTTAAGTGTTGGCATTTCCTTCATTTTTCACCCAGGGGAAAAGCTGAAACTGATGCTGTAGATAGAACGTTTGTGGAGAAACGCTATGAGCCCATGCAGGCCTCACCACCCCCTCCCCCGCTGCCCTCCCAGTACTCGCAGCCAGCCCCGCCCGCCACCGCCTCAGCCCTCCACGTGCATCCCAAGGGCACTCACGGTGAAGGTAGGAAAGCCACACGTGGCTATCACCACTATAACATAGTAGTAAGCTAATGAAATTCAGGTCCTGTGTTTTTAAGCTAAATGGTTTTCAGGTTTTAAATACATACTTTAGGGCTAAACTTAAGCATTTGGATAGTGCTTTGTAAAAACGGTTATATCCCATCTTCACTCATGGACCTAGCGAAGCCATAAAGTTCTAGATGGAAGACTCCCATAGCACCCTGCCTTTTTGCATTTACACTCCTTGGAAAATCTCATCAAGGTAGATAACATATCTAGTTTATTCACTGGAACAACTTAATATTTTACCATAAGGATGTAGCGGGGTATGTTTATCTGTGCTCCTGTTGCAACCATTGCGCTAGGTCATATTCCAAGCCCTGTAGTATGACAGTTCTCTTCTCAAGTACGATACTTGTTGCACATGGATCAAATTTTAGGATACTTGAACCAGACAAGTTGTCCTCCTGAATTGATGTTTTTAATATCACACAACTGTCCCTGCAGTTGAAGAGTTTCCATTCTTCATTTTTTTCATTTTTTTTTCTTCATTTTTTTTTGGCCAGTCCTGGGCCTTGAACTCAGGGCCTGAGCACTGTCCCTGGCTTCCTTTTGTTCAAGGCTAGCACTCTGCCACTTGAGCCACAGCACCACTTCTGGCCGTTTTCTGTATATGTGGTGCTGGGGAATTGAACCCAGGGCCTCATGTATATGAGGCAAGCTCTCTTGCCACTAGGCCATATCCCCAGCCCGAAGAGTTTCCATTCTTAACCGTCCTGTGAAAGTATACCTCCTGTGCAAATTCCCCACTGTTAGGTTGTTGGCTATCACGGTTTTGTAGAAGTCCTTTATCATGTTTAGGAAGCTCTCTATTCCTAGTTGGCTGACAGTATTTTGTCCATTTTTTTCTCATGTAACATGGTCACATGATTTTTCTCCTTTACTCTGTTAATGTGGTAAGTTGTACTACTGTGTTAGTATAGTGAGGTTTAGATTAACAATTTCCTTGAAATGTCTGTCTGGTTTGGTCTCATGATTGTGTTCTTTTCATAAAGGAGAGCTAGGACATGTTTCCAATTCTGTGTTTTCATAATGCTTTGTAAGCATTGGTATTAATTTCCCCTTAGTCTTTTTTTTTTTTTTTTTTTTGCCAGTCCTGGAGCTTGGACCCAGGGCCTGAGCACTGTCCCTGGCTTCTTTTTGCTCAAGGCTAGCACTTTGCCACTTGAGCCACAGTGCCACTTCTGTCTTTTTCTATGTATGTGGTGCTGAGGGAATCGAACCCAGGGCTTCATGTATACAAGGCAAGCACTCTACCACTAGGCCACATTCCCAGCCCCTTTCCCTTAGTCTTGTCGGATTCCATTAGCGCTGCCCCTCACCACCTGCAGCAGTGTGCTGGGGTGTGTGTGTGTGTGTGTGTGTGTGTGTGTGTGTGTGTGTGTGTGTGTGTGTGTGTGCTGTAGAGGTATTTCTGTTGTGGCACGTTTTCACCAACACATAGGATTTTCACACTTCAACATTTTGCCATCTTGATGGCTATGGAACAATTGATGCTTCATATTTATATTTGGTTTTGTTTTACATTTTCCTAGCTCATAATGAGGTTGAGTATCTTACTGTACAGTTGTTGGGCATTCTGATAATTACTTCTGGGGTTTTTTGGTTTTTGTTTTTCTACATTAGGCTTAGTTTTTCTTAGAAATTCATAAATGTTTTCTAGACATGTTTTATGCTAATTCCTTATTAGTTGTACATTTTGTAAACATGTATCCCTAGTATGTGTCTTGTTTTGTTTTTTGCTTTGTGGTGAGTTTTTAGGTACTAAAATATTTGCTCAAAGTTGTCATTTCTTGGAGAGAGCCGTGAGGTTGAAGAGTTCTACTGAGACTCGAACCTCTAGAGGCGCCGGGCAGGGCCTTCCAGCCTGACTTGGGCACATGAGGCGGCAGGACACTGACACATTGCGTACATCTGAGCATCACACACGGTGCCCAGGGCCGAAGAGCCACCTCTAGCTGTGCCATGCGACCTGACTCCATCACCAGGACCAGTTAAGAGACATCAGAGGTGCTATGAAAACTTCCCAAGATGTTTTATTTTTAAAAAAATGCTTATGTGTTTGCTTTTCAGGTAATTCGCTGGACTTTCAGAATTCCTTAGTGTCGAAACCAGACCCACCTCCATCTCAGAGTAAGCCAGCAACATTCAGACCACCTCACCGAGAAGACACTGCTCAGACTACCTTCTATCCCCCCAAAAGTTTCCCAGAGAAAGCTCCTGTAAATGGAGTTGAACATACTCAGAAAACGGTCACCCCCGCATATAATCGGTTCACACCTAAACCATACACAAGCTCTGCCCGGCCATTTGAGCGCAAGTTTGAAAGTCCAAAATTCAACCACAATCTTCTGCCCAGTGAAACTGCATATAAGCCCGACTTGTCTTCAAAAACGCCCGCTTCTCCAAAAACTCTCATCAAAGCCCACAACTCATCACAGCCTCCTGAGTTTGACAGTGGAGTTGAAACGTTCTCCATCCATGCAGATAAACCAAAATATCAAATAAATAACATCAGCACGGCGTCTAAAGCTGTTCCTGTGAGGTGAGCTACTATTTGCCTTTGTTTAAGGCATTTGCCCTGTGATTTGTTTACGGTAGTTTGTGGTTATGTGATGTAGGATTTGAAGTGATCATTCGAACTCTTACTGTAAACTGAGCACTGTTGGCACAATGAACATTGTTATATAGAACGCACAGCACAAGGCACAAGATGCTGATAAAATATATATAGTCAGTAGGTATCGTCATGATATTAACCAAGAACTGAGGTTTGAGTCGAGAGAAAGCAGTGTTTGTCAGCATCACACAGCCAGGCTGAGGTGAGCCTGTGTCCACCCCTGGTTATCTGACCTCACTGCCCATCTCAAAGCTCACCATGGCTTCCTGGTTACCACCTAACCTGCTGCTGGTGAGGTACATCGAAGATGGTCTCAGAAGCTGAAGTGTGTATGTTCCTCTGCTACTATTTTGTTCAACAAGAAATAGAGTTGGAAGGCCATGAGCTTAGCATAAAGCGCAGCAGTGGGTAGTAAAATGGACTTGTCAGCCTATCTGGACCCTCGGTTAGATGCCCTTTTCTGTCTCTGCACTAAATACAGACTGACCAGACCATCTGGCTACATACTAGCTCAGCTTAACCTTCTAAAGTAACCACCCACAAGGCAGAAGCATGTTGCATTCTTGGGAAGAACCAAGGACCAAGAAAGCCACCTATACCCTTACTCCCAAGAGAAACAGGGGTCATGTCCGCCTGGGTTCTTGTTTCTCTGTGCCTCCCAGTAGTCTGGAGTGTAGCCGACTAGAAGCTCCTGCGGCTCCACCTCAGCAGCGGGCTCTTCCCCCTGAGGATTGCCGCAGGCTCCATCTCTGGTGCTCCAGTTGGCTGGAATGCAGCTCAGCTATGCTTCGTGTACTGGTTTCGCTCTCAGTCTACCCTTTAGAAAGCCCTAGCTCAAAACTGCTTCAGGACATCTTGACGGCACCCACTGATGGCACATTTTATTACCTTTAGCATAATACTCTGCTACTACACTAGCGTACCTTCACGTCCATGGATGTTTGAGAGATACCTGGTCCACAGTCTCTAGCTTTTGCAAGTTTGCAGGCCCTGCTATTGGCAGACATTTGATACTCACAGAGTGCTAAGGAACCATAATACATGCACACTAAAAATTCTAGGAGGATGTTATCAAGTCTAGGATTTTAAGAGGCACTGTTGGGGGGGGGGGGCGTGCTAGGGATCCGAGTCCAGGGCATGCTAGGGAAGTACTCAATCACCACATTACATCCTCGAACCCACATACTTGTTTTAAAATTACTAACAAGGGAAAAAAAAAAAAGGACTCCCACCTACTAAACTGTGACAGTTTTAAAGCACCAGTTTCATGGATGCTACAACATGCTGCTTAAAGCCCCTGGTAGTTGTGTGAGCGAGGTATCAGGCTTTGTACATTCAGATTACAAAATCAGTCGTGACAGTAGCTTGACCAGTTGCTTTCACAAAAGGAGAGCTGTGCACATCTAGGAAGCTCACTCATCGGCTGTTTCTGAACCCCCAGTCCTTCAGCTGTAGAAGAAGATGATGAGGATGGGCACACGGTAGTGGCCACAGCCAGAGGCATTTTTAACAGCAACGGAGGGGTGCTGAGCTCCATAGAAACTGGCGTTAGCATCATCATCCCACAAGGGGCCATTCCTGAAGGAATTGAACAGGAAATCTACTTCAAGGTCTGCCGAGACAACAGCATCCTCCCACCTCTAGATAAAGAGAAAGGTAAATGTGTCTATTTTCCTGCTTCACTTGAATCACGTCAGTCGCTCTGTGTGTGTGTTTGTGTGCGCGCGCGCATGTGCACTCGCACTTAAACGTTGGCCTTGCCTAGCCAAGGGGATAAGCTGTCAGCCTTTGCTCTGCCTCCAGTCTGGGCCAAACATAGCGTGATCTTTCACCACGGAGGGCCTTTCCTATGAGCACTTGGCAAGAGCCATAGTGTCCCAGGCATATGGTAGTGGTCCATAATGGAGCCACAGTGACATTCCACATGGCAAGCTTTATCAAAGTGAATTCAAAGCCATGGCAAGTGACAGGCCATTGGGTGTCCCTCCACAAGACTGCTAGGTAGTCTGAGCTGACCTAACCACACTTGTCTTTAGTCAGCCCTTCCACCTTTAGAAATGCATTAGAATAGTCTGGGAATGTGGCTTAGCGGTAGAGTGCTTGTCTGGCATGCACGAAGCCCTGGGTTCAATTCCTCAGCACCACATACACAGAAAAGGCCAGGAGTGGCACTGTGGCTCAAGTGGTAAAGTGCTAGCCTTGAGCAAAAGGAAGCCAGAGACAGTGCTCAGGGCCTGAGTTCAAACCTCAGGACTGGCAGAAAGAAAAAGATTAGATAGAACTCACTCCAACAGGCTTTGTCCTGCCTGTCCTCTGACTGCAGAAGGTAAGCAAGCCTTTGGGGTGGGTGCTCAGCCATCCCCAGAAGTTAGCACTAATAAACACTGAGCAGAGTGAATGGAATATCCTTACAGGGCATTGCAGGGTATTCTAGAACTTCCTGAAGAGCCAGAAATGCTGTCAGTTTCCGTCTTTCTAGATCTATCAAGGTGATGCAAAGACTGCCCTGTTGGAGAATTTCTTTTAGCATCTTGCCGTTGTGCTTAGCACACCAACTTTAGTTTTTGCCAGAAGATTTGGCTCTTAATTTGTGATAAATACCTCATCTTACAAACCAGAGCTGGCTGTGCTAGCCCTGCATGAATCCCTTGGCCCCAACCCCATGACAAGCATATTAAAATGGAAGGTTTTGTTAACCTTGTAGAAAGTACACTTGAGTGTTTTATACTGTAGACCTAGATGAGTGCAGTAGCCACTAGCTACGTTTGGTTGTTTAATAATTGCACTGAAAGTTGAAAGCTGCTAGAAATGAAAAAAATGAATTCCAAAGAGCTTATTGATTTCATGTTGAAATAGTGTTTTGATTACACTGAGTTAGATAAAACAAAAATTAACACTTGTTTATGTTTACTTTCTAATGTGGCTACTGGAAAAATGAGCTTCCATTGGCTGTGTGCAGAATTCTATTTGGCTCTAAAGCATATCCCGAGAAAGGGGTGTGAGAAGTTTGTGTCTGTCTAGAAAGAAGACCCCATTTCACGTCTCTCCCCTCTCCTTCCCTGGCTGCAGGCGAGACGCTGCTGAGCCCCCTAGTGATGTGCGGGCCCCATGGCCTCAAGTTCCTGAAACCCGTGGAGCTGCGCTTACCACACTGTGCGTCCATGACTCCTGACGGTTGGTCTTTTGCTCTAAAATCATCCGACTCCTCGTCGGGTATGCTATCTTCACTCTGTCCTCTGGGGCTCTGGGCACTGTCGTTGATTAATGCCTGCACCATCAGTCTCTACTCTGTTCCTGTGTCGGGTATCACCAAGGGCTCAAACTCACTTGTAACCTACTATGAATGATTCTTGGTGTATTACATGATGTTACCTAATTGTCAGGATAGAGTAAGAATTTTTACAGCCCTACACATGGGCATTTTTATCTCCTTACTAAAGTGATTTCATTGCTTTATGTAAGTTTTAATTTTTGGTGGCTATTCTTCATCCACCAAACATTTGCACTAGAGAAACGTAGGACAAGAGACCTTCCGCTATGATCGTCACTCCTCTGGGTAAAGCTCTGAGTGGCTTCCGCTCTGCACTTGTTTTAAATGAATCTTCTCTTAGGGTTGAAATCCAAAGCTTCCATCTTCCTTTCATGTTTCACTTCCTTGAGTTAGTTACTGGTTGGAGCTATCTTTATCTCTGGTGCAGCCACTTGTGTATGAGAGACGAGAGACAAGAAATCAGATAAGTCAATTTAGAAGTCAAGTGGAAACTACCATAGTGAAGTGGTTTCTTCTGGGGGAGAGGGAGCTTGTGAGCATGAGGAAACACACACATGTGTTCTCCAGGGCGACACTCCTATGACCATCACCTTTTTATCATGGACATGTGTTTCAAAAGCACTCTGGTTGTATAGGCCTTGAGCACCAGAAGTGTGTGTGTGCGTGTGTGTGTGCGCGCACGCACGCCTGAGAGTATGTGTGAGAGACTGAAGATTGAACTCAGGGCCTCAAGCTTGACAAAGTGCTTGTAGGCAAGCTCTCTCGCCACTAGGCCATATCCCCAGCTTGACAAAGTGCTTTTGGAAGTGCACAGACAGAATTGGCGTTGGCCAGCTCTGGTGTAGCTTGGTTTGGCAAGACAGCTACAATTTTCTGCACAACTTTTAGAATCTCCTTTGTTGGTCAGTACTTAAAAGTAAGAAATTTGTTCTCACAACTGAGCTCAAGTATGTCACATCTAATTATTGTCCAAAGGAAAAGAAAGATGGTATTAATAATTGTGTAGTCAAGTAAACAAGGACTGTCTCAGGAATATGGTTGCTCTTTCATTCCTTTATTGAAGAGGTCCATGAACTTGATACTCTGATAAAAAGGGACAAGAGACGTCTGAAACAGCTTTCAAGTTGTTTGCTGCTAAAGAGTTTTCACATAGTACAGTATTGCTAAAGAAATAGAGGTTTGTACCTGCTGATGTTATTGGAAGATAATTTTTAAGCATCCTCTCCCCCCAACAGAAAAAAATAGAAGGTTGCACCAAAATATAGTTACCTATATTTGCCCCCAATTGGGGAAGCATTACAGGTAACAGTTAAGCAAATTGTAACTCACTTAATCTTCTTTTTTCTCATAGGTGATCCTAAAACGTGGCAAAACAAATGTCTTCCTGGAGATCCAAATTATCTTGTGGGCGCAAACTGTGTATCTGTCCTGATTGACCACTTTTAATTCTTAAAATATAGGAACTTGATTAAATAATGTGAAGCTGGGTTGAACTTACTAAATCTAAATGGAACCACTCTATTAAGTATTATACTTTCCTTAGGATTGATACTACATTTTGTTAGTATTAAGAAGCATTTGTTGAAACTGATGAAGATTAGTAAGTGTGCCCCAAACCATGGTCAGAAAACGTGCTACAAAATGGCACATTGGCGATGGAGGAGCTGTTGGTATTGGCTAGAGGTTCAAAGATATTTTACTTTATAATGGCTTTTGTACTTTTTTATGGTCACTGCTTAACTTTACATACTGATTTCCGTTAAAATGCCAGCCAGTAAATAGGGGTGCATCCGGGTTCTATTCTTTCCCAAGTACATGGTTTCCAGCTGTATTATGACCCTGACCTCGCATACACATCTTACTATGGTATGCATGAGATAGTATGCACACATTTTTAAAGCGCACCTGGAATATACAACCACTGTAGAGGATTTAGCCGACATGTACAGCAGGGGAATTTATAACTTTGGGGGGAATCAAATGAAGACAATTACTTAATGTGTATGAAGACACATTTCTCTTAGGGAAGGACACCAAAGCATGTGAGATTGGTTCCATAAGCTAACCACATCACCGCAGACGCTACGCAGCAGGAATGCCTTACCCTCCTGTTCTTAATTCCTAGATCATTCTCGCTATGTGTTACCAAGTTTTGATGGCTTTGTGCATATCTAGATACTGTATCATGAAAACAATTGAGTGAATCGTGGACTAAGTGGCTGTGGGAAATGTGTGATCACCCAGAAGAAAATAATGGTGTGATTTGGGTTGGGGGGGGGGTCTCTTTTCTTTCTTTCCTCCCATCCTCCTTTTCTTCCTTTTTTTTTTTTTTTTGATATGGGGCAGTGGTTTTCTTTTCGGCCATGCATTTGAATATTTCAATGTTTTAAGGATGCTTGTACATAATGCGTGCATACCACTTTTGTTCTTGGTTTGTAAATTAACTTTTATAAACTTTACCTTTTTTATACATAAAACCAACTTTCTAAAGGCTACCTTTGTATTTTCTCCTGTACCTCTTGAGCCTTGAACTTTGACCTCTGCAGCAATAAAGCAGCATTTCTATGACGCACGTCATTTTTTTAAGAAAAAGAATGCACAGAGTTGTTACATTTTTAAGTGCTGCATTTAAAAGAGACAGTTACTCAGAATTCTCTAGTTTGATTAAATTCTTGCAAAGTATCCCTACTGTAATTTGTGATACAATGCTGTGCCCTAAAGTGTATTTTTTTACTAATAGACAATTTATTATGGCACATCAGCACGATTTCTGTTTAGATAATACACCACTACATTCTGTTAATCATTAGGTGTGACTGAATTTTCTTTTGCGGTTATTAAAAATCTCAAATTTCTAAATCTGCAGAATAAAACTTTTTAAAATAATGTGCTGGTTTGGTGTGTTTGCCCATTGTTTCTGGTTTTATGCAACTCTAATCCTGCATCAAAACCCTGCATGCAGCTGGGACTGTGGCTTCCTGGTAGAGCGCTTGCCTAGCGTGCATGAAGCCCTGGGTTCATTCCTCAGCACCGCATACACAGAAAAAGCTGGAAGTGGTGCTCTGGCTCAAGTAATAAAGTGCTAAGGAAGCTCAAGGACAGTACCAAAGCCCTGAGTTCAAGCCCCAGGACTGGCAAATAAAAAAAAAACCAAACAAGCCTGCATGTTATTCTTCACTTGCAGAGTGCTCCCTATGGACCAGGCTTCTGCTGAGGGAGGGCAGGCAGAGCCGGTCAGATCAAGTCCCAGAGTAGGCAGCCAGTGGGCTTGTCTTTGATCTGAAGTGCAAAGCATGAATGTTCATTTGGACCAGTTAGTTGATGCACTTCCATTCCCCCAACATGGGCATTTTAGTGTGGTCACTGCACTTGGAGAAGTGGGTGTTAGGGCTACAAATACTCGGTTGGGGGCTATTAACCCCCACTCCTGTTGACACACACTTGCTGGTGTAGTGTAGTGGTGTAGTAGACATCTCTGGATTTGATTTCTTTTTGAATGGTAAGGCACAGTCTTTTGTTCTCCAAATGTTGCTTTGCACTGTCGTAAACATCACCGTCAATATGTAGAGCCGTTTGGTCACAACCCCCCGCCCCCAGGTCCTTGTACACATTTAGACTCAGTCCATCCACCAGCCCTGGGGGCCTGCGATCTCTTTTTTGCCCCAGTATTTTGGTATTTCTGAGGGTGCCATGTACAAGGCAGTATGTAGCCTTAGAGCCTGGCATCTTGGCACGGTGGAATGAAGTTGTGTGTCGTTACAGATGTCAGTAACAAATAATGTTCTGATGGGTGGCTAATCCAGACTTGTGTATCCATTCCCTGGGAAGGGCATTGTGGAATTGTTGGTGTAAACAGCGTTTGTCTACAGGTTGGTGCCTGAACCTAACTTGCCATTTCGCTTGGTGAGGAGTGGGGTTACCGGCTCTCCCTGCCCTTGGCATTGGCTCCATGCCCCAGCGGGGCAGTTGCCATCGTCCTGGTTCTGCTGGTCTTCCTGACCAGCTCACTGCGCTTGACGCATGACTCCAGCAACCCATGATGTGGCTCAGTTTCCCATAGGTGCACCGTACCTTCGCCTCCTTCCTGTTTTTAAACATTGACTTTGTTTGGCAGGCTCAGAACCTCTTGATTCTAGCTACTCAAGGAGACAGATCTGAGGATCCTGGCTCGAAGCCATTGGAGAGGCTCTTCCCTCAAATTAACGGGCAAAAATCCAGAACTGGAGGCATGGATCGAGTGGTAAAGCATAAGCCATGAGTGAAAAGTCAATTGAGAAGGTTTCCAGCTTCTGAAGTCTGAAACCCTAGCTACTCAGGCTGAGGTCTGAGGATCCAGGTTTGAAGTCGGCTCGAGCAGAAAGGTTTGTGAAATTCCTAACCACCAAAAACCTGGAAATGGAGGTATGGCTCAAGTGGTAGAATGCCAGCTTTAATCGAAAAAGCCAAGTGAGAGCACAAGGCCTTGAGTTCAAACCCAGTACTGTCAGGTACGTGTACACACACACACACACACACACACACACACACACACACACGGCCGTTAATGTGTTCTGGAGAATTCTTCGTATGTTCTGGGTGCAGATGAATTGTCTTAACAGTGAGTTCTGGGGTTTTTTGGTTTGGTTTTGCAGTGCTGGGGTTTACCCATGCCCTCAGTGCTTTCAGTTATTTTCCAGGGCTGGCTGCAGGTGTAACCTTCCTGTGCATCATTGTTGCACAGCTGGGGTTATGGATGTGCACCGCCATGCCCGGCTGGTTTTGTCAAGAGGAAGTCTTGCCAGCGTTTCGCACAGGCTGGCCTTGGCCTGGAACCCTGACCCCTTCTGATCTCTGCCTCCTGCCTGCTTGGGACTACAGGCCTGAGCCACCCCGCCCGGCCTCTGCCTGGTGACTTTCAGAGAGTGGGAGTTACAAAGTCAACGTTTCCAGAGTTGACTGTTTTATTCTTTCCAAGGAAATGTTTTATCTAGAAGAAAACTTTGCCTCACGCAGGGTTGGTTCCGAGTTTACTCTTTTTTTTTTCTTTCCGCTTTCACATGTATGTTGCCTATTTTAAGTCATCGTACGTAAAGGATGAGCTGCGTGTTGAATTGCCCAGGTGCCATCTGCAGAGTCAGGACTGCGCCAGGCAGTTCACGTGGTCACCGGCATTCATCAGAGCCCTTCCAGCCAGCCACGTCCAGCTTCCAAGTCGGCCTGCCTCTTGGGAAAAGCTGTGATTTTTCTCGAAAGTTTGAGGCCATGAGGACCCTACTGGGTCAGGATTCCCGTAGAGCAAAGCCAGAAATACACCAATGCCTTGGGATGTATGGCTGCCCTGCCCCCCCCCCCCCCCCCCCCCCGCCGGCAATCGACGGCCCCAGTTTTTCCTGACTCACCTCAATTAGAAACTGGAGGAGGCCACGCAGCACCCCATTGTGCGCAGAAGACATTGGGGGCCCAGGTTGGGCTCTGTCTCTGCTGTTGGGTTTTGTCTGGTTTTGGACTCTGCCTCATGCCTTTTTGTTTTGTGCTAGTGCTGAGGCTTGAACTCACATCCTTGGTGTTCTCCCTGAGCTTTTTCCCTCAAGGCTGGTGCTCAACCAGTTGAGCCACACAGCTCTACTTCTGGCTTTTTGTTAGTTAATTTAAGAGTCTCACAGGGCAGTGCCGGTGACGCACACCTGTAATCCTGGCTACTCCGGAGGCTATGGTCTGAGGATCACAGTTCAAAATCAGCCCCAGCGGGAAAGCTCATGAGACTCTTAATCGCCAATACACTACGCAGAAAAGGCTGGAATTGGAGCTGCGGTTCAAGTGGTAGAGTGCTAGCCTTGAGCACAAAGAAGTCAGGGACAGCGCTCAGGCCCTGAGTTCAAGCCCCAGAACCCCCCCCCCCAAAAAAAAAAAAGTCAATAGACTTTCTTACCTGGGTTGGCTTTGAGCCACAATCTTCAGCGTGGCTAGGATTACAGGCATGAGCCACAGTGCCTGGCTCTCCAGTTGCTTCTGACATTGTCGTGTATCCAGAGTTGGGCACTGGTAGAGCCCCTCCTCTTCTCAGGCTCTCCCCTTCATGTGCCACAGGCCCTGCCCAGAAGAGCTTCCACCCTCCCCACAGGGGTCCCTGCCTGCCCAGCCAAGTGAGAGAAAGGCCCCTCCCAGCAAAGCACAGGTGCAGCGCCCGCTCCCTGCTGACCCTGCCGAAGAGCAGCTCACCTGGGGAAGCGGGCAGCCCCACCCCCTGTGAGCCTCACCGCCGTTCCCCAAGGAAGCTGGAGGCCATACTCACGGCGGGGGGGGGGGGGGGGGAGGGAGGATTGGGTGCCAGCCAGCCTTTGTGTAAATGACTGACACGGATGCGCCCCAAAGGGAAGCGAGTTCCTGTGGCAGTCAAGTTCCCCACACACTGACCAAGCCCTGCACTGGCTCCTTAGTGTCCTCTTCCAGCCCCGGCCAAGCGCGCAGGGAGAGCCGGAACTGGCAGGTGGGGTTGAAGCGGGAGGAGCCTCTCCTGCACCCTGCCTTAGCCTTTCTCCCGCTCCCCCTCCCGTTCTTCTCTGCCCCCCTTCGCCATCACTAGTCACCTTCCTGCAGTCTGAATTTCACTCTGCATTCTGTGCTGAAGCCTCCCGGGTGGCATGATGAATGCTTTGCAGATGGTGGAGGCCCCAGCTCCTGAGCCCGCGGCTGACAAGAAGAAAAGCCAGGCCCATCCCCTCGCAGCCATTCCAGAGCCACTGGCAGGGATGCGGTGGGAGCTCTGGAAAGGGACCCCGATGGACGGATGGGAGAGGCTCAAATGCAGCAACTCTCTGCCCTGGTCTCTCGCCTCTGGCTCTGGATGGAAATTAGAATTCCTCTTTGTTAAGGCCGAGAACCCCCGTCCACAGGGCCACCAGAAAGCCTAAAAATAGTGCCCGCACCCCCATGGCGGAACCCACTCACCTTCCTAGCTGGGTTATGGCTCTCAGGACTTCCCTTCTAGGGGGGGGGGCCTGTTCTGAGGGGCCAAAGCACCCTGCTTTCTTCCCCCATGCCAGTCCTGGGGCTCGAACTCAGGGCCTGGGTGGGAGCGCTCTACCACTCAAGCCACAGCTCAACCTCAGCTTTCTTGGTGCTTAATTGGAGCTTAGAGTCTCGGGGACTCTCTTGCTTGGGCTGGCTTCCATCTGAGCTCGTCAGACCTCAGCCTCGTGAGTAGCTAGGATTCCAGGTGTGAGCCACTGCAACCAGCTTCCACTTGCACAGTCTTAATTACAAGTAGCGGTTCTACGCGTGTTCTGTGTGCCCTGCC
The DNA here is from genome assembly GCF_023159225.1 of Perognathus longimembris pacificus. NCBI lineage: Eukaryota > Metazoa > Chordata > Mammalia > Rodentia > Heteromyidae > Perognathus > Perognathus longimembris. Next base: position 38,490,627 of record NC_063180.1, read on the forward strand.
ATCCCACTGGCAACAATAACCAACTCAAAAGGAACTGGGAGAGTGGCTCAAATAGTAGAGCACCTGCTTAAACTACAGAGGCCCTGAGTTCAAACCCCAGTCCCACCCCATCCCTCCTCCCCCACCCCCCCAAAAAAAATCAGGGCACACTGACAAATACCTACTCGGGAGGAAGGAATTGTGAAGATTCTAATTCAATACCAGATTGGGCCAAAAAATGAGACACCACCAACTCAATAAATAAACCTAGCCTGGTGATACACATCTGAGATCTCAGCTCCATAGGCAGTGAAGTTGGAATCATCTCCATCTGGGGCCTGCCAGGGGGCAAAAGGGTGAGACTCTATCTGAAAAATAGCTAGAACAAAGAGTGGAGATGTGGCTTACGTGGTAGAGTGCCTGCCTGGCATCTACAAGGCCCTGACTTCAAGCCCCAGCACCCTCAAACGAGGGAACAAGTAGACCTGCTGGCCTGTTTGTGGGAGCCATCTGGCAAAATCTGTCAAACTGACAGTCTGGACCCCCATCGGCCCAGTAGGGCTGGCGGGGCTCTGTCTGGGACGGCCCAGCGTAAGTGCAGTGGGACAGGGAGCAGGTGCAACCGCCATGAGCCCGCGGGCCCGGCTGGAAAGCCAGAGTGGGGGGGGGGGTGTGGAAGGGAGCAGGGCCTCTTGCCTTGGTAACTGGGGGCAGAAGTGGAGGTGGAGGGGAGCCCCAAGCCAGTGCTACCTTGTAGGGGGCCTTGGGAGGCCCAGCTGGTCCCCTGAGGACACGCTGGCAGAGGGACAAGCTGGGACAATGGGGCTCTGGGGTTGGACTAAAGGAGGGGGACAGGCAGAGATGAGATTTGGGCCTTCTCCCTGGCCAAGGGGCCCTGGGAATTCTGGGAGGGGGAGGGTGGGTGGGGCAGCCAAGTCTCAGGATGGAGACAGGCCACCGATAGGGAAGGGTCATCTGGGCTGAGGGTCAGCAAAGAAGGAGTAGAAGGGGAGCCCCCCCCAAGTCTCCTTTTCCATTGTTTAGTTGAAGGGTTTACGCAGATTTCACATGTTGGGAGGAGAAGCTACCCTTCCTTTTAGCCTCCCAGGGGTTCAGAAGACAGACAACTCTGCTCAGCCCGGGCTCAGCCTAGCCCATGGCCCAGCACCCCAGAGCCGCCTTCTCCCCAAACCCTGTACAGACACCAGGTGTCCAGTCAGCCAACAGCACCATCAGCACCTGCACATGGGGGGGGGGGGCGGGCAGGGGCACTCCCAGGCTCCCCTTCCCCCAACCTCAGCCTGCCGAGAGAGCATGCGCTCAGTCACAGCCAGCATCCCTGCGCCCCCCTCCCCCGTCACCAGAATATTCCTCGGTCCCATCATGGGGGATCTTGAGATCTGAGCCCCGTCTTGTTTGGGGGTTCTTCGTAGCCTCTTCAAGAGGCTCTTGGGGGCGACACAGAGGTGACAGGGAGCCAGCTCTTCTCTCTGGGTAAAGGCTCACCTCAGGACTCCTACCCGACGCTTAGGGACCAGACATGGTTCCTCTGCTCCTGTCTCCTCTCAGCCTTCTACCCTGCCTGGCTCCCACCTCTGACAGGAGTTCAGCAGGCTACGTTTAACCTAGATTACAATTGCTGCCAACCAAGGGCTTCAAAGTCTGCGCGTCAATCAAGTTCACACAAATACAGGATGCGATCACCTGCTTTGCCTTGACAACCTGGCTGACATCCAGCCTCTCCCCCTTCTGGCTGAACGCTGAATGCTCAGGTGATGACGGGGACGGAAGTGTCCTGTGTGTGTCAGTGCCATGCCCACAGGTGGGGAACTCCGGGGAATTGGTCCCTTGCCTCTCCTGAAAGCCACATCCTCATTATTTGTGGTCATTCAGGGCAGGGATAATAATTGGAATCAACACATCATTTAATTTAAAAAGCTACTAGTCAGCACTGGTGGCTCCCACCTGTAATCCTAGCTTACTCAGGGCGGGAAAGCCTGTCAGACTCTCATCTTCAATAGACTACGCAGAAAAGGCCAGAAGTGGCGCTGTGGCTCGAGTGGTTAAGAGTGCTAGCCTTGAGCATAAGAAGCTTAGTGACAGCACCAAGGCCCTGAGTTCAAGCCCCAGGACCAGGAGAATGGGGGGAGGGGACAGGCTGATAGACTCTTCTGCCTGGGCTGGCTTCAAAGTTCAATCCTTAGATGTCAGCTTCCCAAGTAGCTAGACTGACAGGTGGGAGCCACCCACACCTGGCAAGTGTACAAGAATTTTACACCATTGGGCAATACTGTTTACACTGACTTGGTAATGACTCTTAGAATAATGATTAATTAGTGAAATGGAGCCTGTAACCCATCAATGGTTTTATGATGGCTGTAAATCACAGCCTTAGATGCCTGTGAATTTCTGTACATAGGAAAAACTTTGTATATTCTACTGAATTATAAGAGTCAGCTCAATAGTACATGCCCCTTGGTTGCTGACACTCATTTAAAGGACAGTGTCAGAGATAAATTAGCCAGCCAAATTAAAATACAGTGGGGTGCCTGAATTTTATGTCCTAAAGTTTTATTTTTTGCAGGAACACAATTTTTGGCCTTCTTCCAAATGGACTTTTAATTTCCTTCTTTGGTTTAAACACTTAAGGGCATCCTTGGCCTTCTTTGTGAATTTTTATTAAAGAATGCTTTATTTTAAAAAAAATCAGCCAAAAAAAGTGATTCCAACCACACTCTTAATTCATGTGCATATCATGAATACCTTAGAATAATTATAATTACTTGATCTTAATTGCAAAGAATAAAAATAAAACAGTACATTAAAATTCCTTTACACACAAGAGTGTAGTACACTACTATTTGTCAACAAGAAACCCAAGGAATTACTACTTGAATTTGCTCAATCCTTTACAATTTTAATTTGATCCAGTTTTGAAGACTCTTCCTTTCTCTTTACAATGTCATTTTGAAGAGGTTCTCTCTCCTTTGTTTCATGGACTGGGATTTGAACTCAAGGCCTTCCAATGCTAGGCTGGTACTCTATCCTGTCAGCCATCCCTACAACCCTTTGCATCTATCTTTCTATCCATTTAAATTGCCTCACTCAGGAGGCTGAGGCAGGAGGATCAAGAATTCCAGGTCAGGGCTGGGGATATAGCCTAGTGGCAAGAGTGCCTGTCTCGGATACACGAGGCCCTAGGTTCGATTCCCCAGCACCACATATACAGAAAACGGCCAGAAGCAGCGCTGTGGCTCAAGTGGCAGAGTGCTAGCCTTGAGCGGGAAGAAGCCAGGGACAGTGCTCAGGCCCTGAGTCCAAGGCCCAGGAGTGGCCAAAAAAAAAAAAAAAAAAGAATTCCAGGCCAGTCTGGGCTACTTAATGATTTCAAGGCTAGCCTGAGTCACACGTTGAGACCCTGTCCCCAAAAACGTAAAAGCTGGGGCTGTAGCTTAGTGGAAGAGCCCTCATCTCATGTACACAAGGCCTTGGGTTTGATCCTGGGCACTGTGTGCATTGAACACAGACAGATGTTTTTCTAGTCGTCATTGTCTAATAATACAGAATAATAACTGTTTATGTAGCATTTACATTATAGAAGGTATTATAAATTATCTAGAAATTACGTGGGAGGCTGCGCTGAGTTCTGTGCAGATCTCTGCCATTCCACGGAAGGAAACTGAGCATCAAGAGGATGTGTAATCGATCCATGGGAGTGGGGTGTATCCTGGACCAGATCACCCACATATGCAGAGGGGTGGGTGTCTCCTGAGAATGTAGCCCACCTGTGAAATAATCCACTACACAGAAGGAGGGAGTAGAGCTGTATTTGAAGGTGGCGGGGTGGGGGGGGAATCGTGCTGGGGCTACAGTTGTCCTTGGAGCCCTTGGAGGTGGCTGAAAACATCCACCCGTTTCTTCTCCTAAGCTCTTCTGTGAAGGAATGCTGGGGCGCAGCTAATGTCAAGGTGCAACACACATTCACCCTGAACACGCCCCTGCGCAGCCAGCGGGGCTGGGCTGGGCTCCAGGCTGCAGGGTGGGGAGACTCCGGAGTTGACCAGCAGCACCTCCGGCATTATCTTTCTCATGATGCATGCCAGGGCCGCGAGCTGAGCCAAGGCACAGGTGCCAGCACAAACCAGGGCCTTCTCCACACCCCACCCCATACCCCACACCCCACCGGCCAAACCCGCCCCAACCGGGGAAGGGTAGCACCCACCCATTACCACCCAACCACCCCATGGCTTTCACGCCGTTCTTCCAAGCTGGACTTAGGGTCCGAATTTCAGACCGGCTCCTCTTTGAGTCTGCGCAGCGTGGACTGCCTCATCACGCCAAGTAGATGCGAGGTGTCAATTAGATTTATGTTCTGGAGCAGGTTTTCTTTTTTTTTTTTAACCTTCCCCAACAGGCTTACCTCATCAGAATTCAGCAGGCACCTGGCCTGAGAGGTCTGGCGGTCGACACCGGCAGCCAATATTTTAGGCAAATTTCCATGCATCAGCAGAGACAGCTTCCTTCGGATTTTACACACAAGGAGCAGGTCTGCAATTAGAGCTCATAAATCACCTCCAGGCTGTGGCCCACACCTCTGTTCTGGCTCCCAGCTAGGTTCATCATCATGGTGGGCTTCTCTCATCCTCCAAAAGGCTTTGCTAAGGTCTGGGGGTCAGAATCAGCCGACCAGAGTCAACAGCAGAGGCGCAGCCAGACTGGGACCCAGCCTGACAGCCCCCAGGTGTGGCTTGTCTCTGGCTCCTCCCACAGGTGAGGTGTGCTTTGGCCCCGCCCCCTGGGGGGTAACTTTCCTCTGGGCCTGGCTGTGAGCTTTCCATCCATCAGATTAAACAACTTAAGAGGAGGAAAGATGGATTTGGGTTTGTGGTTTCGGAGGTCTCAGTCCATCATCAGTACAATCCTTAGTCCTGGCCCTGGGTGGCTTTGGGTCTGGTTGGAGGCAGAATAGTATGATGAGAATCATGTGACAGAAGGGCTGGCACTGCTTGGTCCCATTATTCCCTTCAAGGGCATTCCTCAGTGACTTAATTTCTTCCAGCCAGGTTTCTTTCACTCTCTCTCTTTCTCTCCCTCCCCTCTGTTTGTGTGTTTTGGTGCTTAAATGAAGAGCCTCATACTCTTGCTCTGTTTTTTTGCTCAAGGCTGGTGTTCTACCACTTGAGCCATACCTCCAGCCTGGATTTTTGCTGACTTATGGGAAATGGACTCCCATGGCCTTTTCTACCTAGCCTGGCTTTGAACCTCCATCCTCAGATCTCAGCTTCCTGAGTAGCTGGGATTACAGGCCTGAACCAGCAGTGGTTAGAGGCAGTTCCCACGTCTTTAAAGATCTACCACCACTCTTAATCAGAACCCCGGGCTGGGGACCAAGTATTTACCACAGGAGCCAGGACCCAGTTCCACCCATCCAACTCATGGCTGCAAGAGGGAGCATTGTGGAAGATGCCCTGGGTCTAGACTACATCTAGATTTTCTTCCCTATCCTGGAATGGACGTTGCAAAGAGCCATGAGCCTTTCAATGACTGAGGCGGGAGCTGGGGCGTAGCTCCAGTGGTACAGCACTGGCTTCGCAGGTGCCAGGCCCTGGGTGCCATCCTTAGTCCTGCAAAAACAGAAAGTTAAAGGCAAGAGTTGGCACATTGCACCCGTGGCAGCATTAGCTTACAGACCAGGAGCCAAAGACGCTGTCAAGCTGAATGTATTGATGGCTGGAAGACGTCCCCATATTTGTACTTGATTTGATCATGGATCAATGGGGTCTAGACTTCTAGGACTCCCACCCCCACCCCCACCCAGTGCGTTCTTCAGCTTCCCCGGGTCTCGCTGTGGGAAGGCTTGGCTCTCCATGTTGTCCCTCTCCGAAGGGGGTGATGGTGGGAGGTGGATTTGTGACCTGCTGGCGATCTGCTTAGAGTCATTTGTCAGAGCTAAGGGCTGGCCGGGGGGGAAGCAGGGTTCGGCTGCGGTGACGGAGGCCCCAGAGAAGCTGTGTTTGCGAGAACATCTCAGTTCAATATTGCAAGAGGAAGGCTGGGCACGTAGCAAAGAAAACTTCCTTTCAAAGACTCACAGATGCACAGGGATTTCTCTGGCTAAGAAGTTGCAAGGGGGTGGGGGGGCATTGTCAAAAAACAAAACAAATCAAAAAAGAGCCGGTGCTCACACCTGCAATCCTAGCTACTCTGGAGGCTGAGATCTGAGGATCACAGTTCAAAATCAGCCCCGGCAGTGAGACTCTTATTTCCAATACACTACTCAGAAAAGCTAGAAGTGATAGAGTATATACATATATACATATATTATATATACATTTCTGTATATATGTGTACATATATGTATATATATATATATGAAATTGCAATGTGTGGTTGGAGGTGTGGCTCGGTTGGTAGAGCGCTAGCCAATGAAGCAAAAGCCTCAGGTACCGAGTTGGAGTTCTGACCAGGGAGCAAAAAGAAAAAAAATTGCAGTGTACTATTCAACTAAATTAAAATTCTCCAAGCCAAGTCTTCATCACATTTTAATGCCTCGGTGGTGAAGCGCTGATGGAATTATAAACAAAAGAAATGGATCCAATCCAATATCGTGGAAGGACATATCTCAGAATTTCTAGCTCTGAAGCAAAAGTAGACACACAATCTAGTAATCACCTAATTTAGGGCCATTACTAGAGCTGGGCACCCATGGCATCCTAGCTACTCGGGAGGCTGAGGGCTTAGGATCCCAGTTCGAAGCCAGCCCAGGCAGGAAAGTCTGTGAGGCTCTTATCTCCAATGAATCACCAGGAAACCAGAAGTGGCGCTGTGGCTCAAAGTGGTAGAGTGCTAACCTTGAATGAAATAGCTCAGAGACAGCACCCTAGGCCCTGAGTTCAAGCCCCATGATGAACAACAACAACGGCGAAGAAGAAGCATGTCCTCCCAGAATTGGGGGTACTGAGCACAGAGTATGGAACCCAAGGAAGGCAACGGGAGTCAGCCATGAGCCAGCCCAACTCACTCTCCTTCTTACCGGAGGGCTCGCTCTGTGCTCTATGTCTAGCCCATGTCTGCCACACTGCTGTCCAAGTGTGCCCTTGGGGTCAGACTCCTTTCACTAGGAGCTCCCTGTGTGGGCACCAAAGGAAATCTCCGCCTCTCAAAGGTTTGATTCCCAACGGAGGATCACACATCACCTATAGCCTCGGCCTGCTCTTGCAGTCTGCACACATGCTGTAAATTCCTATTATTAAAGATGCATCAGCTAGGAAGGCCATGTGTGTCATTCTCTGAGGCACGACCCCTCCCATCCGGGACGACCCGGGCCGTGACAGCCCAGCGCCTCGAGAGGTGGGCGGGACCCACTCCCGGAGCACCTGTTCTTCAGACGTCCAGGTTGTTGACAAAGGTGACCTTGAATTCAGCTTCTGCGGCAGCATGCCCTCTGGGATAAATAAGAAAGACAATCTCTGTGCCCTGGAGCTCTGACAAAACTGCCAGCGCAGAGGTAAATGTGCGTTATCTCCTCCAGCTGAGTCTTCTAGAAAGGCACCAGGGCTTCTCCCGGGTGGCTGGTTGCAAGGAAACTGCAGGGAATTTCGGGAAAGCTGAGAAATACACAAAATATTCTTGGAGCTTTGAGAAATATACATATATATGTGCATATGTATATGCACATATATATGCACATATACCTATGCCTATATATACAGATGTGTATATGCAGATGTATATCACATAATATAGAATATATGTATTATTTTATGCATGCTTTAAATATATAAGTATTATTTTATTTTTCTCACTGTTGTTGGCTTGTTTTTTTTCTCACTGTTGTGAGAACTAAATGGCAAGAAAAAAAAGTCTAGGACCAGGCCTAGTGGCATGGTTTAAGTAATACAGCATTCAGGCAGTAAGCGTAAGGCCCTGGGTTCCATCCCCGATACCACCAGAACTAAAGTAAACCCAACCAACCAACCAAACAAAAGTCAAGGATCATGGTCGAGCACAAAATGAAAGGCAGGTCAGCTAATTCTCAAGAAGGAATGAAATAAATCATGGACTCACAGAAGATCTGGTGTCTGATGAAAAACAGCCCTCAGAGAGGCAGAATAGGGAGCTGGCCAGTTGTGAACACATACTGCAGAATTGGATTGACCATCTGGTGAAGGTTATCCATGCAGAGCTTGTAGGAGGCAGATGCAGCCGTGGGGACTGGGGTCATCATTCTTGGAGCATGCAGACTTACCAATCAAGGCAGGCAGCCCTGTAATATGGAGGTCAGATCTGGCCAGCGCCATCCTTGGCTGTCGAGGGGTGTCAGATTGACTCCACCTCAGATTAGTTAAAGAGAGCAGAAGCTGACTCCATCTTCACTAAGGTCTCCCCCGTCCTATCCAGGGAAGTTCCCCTTCGCTGTGATAAGATTGTGTAAACTGCTTGACCACATGAACGTTCAGGGTTAAACCTGTGCCCTCCCATGAGTAGGCAAATCCGCCTGCATCATGTGAGCCCCGCCAAATCCATGCGCCAATTCTAACTAGAATGATAGGTTGGTTCAAACAGTTGCTGTGAGGCAGATTGTAACCCCATTGGCCACCTGCATGTGACCTGGCATGCTCTGTAAGTGTTGTAACCTCATTGGCCACCTGCGAGTGGCAGGCTTGACCATGTGGGCTTTGCCTTTATAACCTGACCCCGAGCACAACCTGAGGTCATGAGGCCGGCCTGCTTTTTACGGTCGGGGTCTCAGCTCCTGAGTCTGGGCCACGTCCCTGGCCAGTCAGTTCGCTTTTTACTTCCCCAATAAACCTGTCTTTTTACTTGAGACTGTCTCTGAGTGGTGGACTCTTGGAGGGATGGGGGACCCCCACCCCCCTCCCCCGACCCCATTACAGCCCATGTGAGAACACAGGAGAAGCCCGTGTCCATCTGCTCGTGTGCCAAATGATTGTGTGAGCCTCGTAGGACTTATGGTCTGGATGCTCTCCATTTCTGCCAAGATGGCATTGACAGGGTGGATTTTGTGGGTTCTTTTTGGTAGTACTGCGGGTTGAAGCTCAGGCTCTCACACTTGCTAGGGAGGAGCTCTACCACTTGAGCCACTCCACCAATTTTCTTTTTAAAAATCTTTATGGAGCTGGGCATTGGTGGCTTATGCCTGCAATCCTAGTGATTCCGGAAGCTGAGCTCTGAGAATCATGATTCAAAGCCATGATCGGACAAAAAGCCGCGATCAGAAAAGTCTTAGCTCCTATCAACCAGCAAAAAGCTGAAAGTGGAGCAGTGGCTTAGATGAAAAGCCTAAAGGACAGCACCCAGGCCCTGAGTTCATGCTCCCTCTCTCCTTCACACACACACACACACACACACACACACACACACACACACACACACATCCTGGGGAGCGAACTCAGGTCCTAGGCACTGTCACTGAGGTCCCTCACTCAAGGCTAGCTCTCCATCACTTGAACCACAGCTCCATTTCCAGCTGTTTGATGGTTAATGAAAGATAAGAGTCTCACACAGACTTTCCTGGCCTGGGCTGGCTTCAAACCACAGTCCTCAGATCTCAGCCTCCTGTGTAGCTAGGATTACAGGCGTGAGCCACCAGTCCCCAGCAATAAACTGATTTTAATAAATGACTCAGATCCAGATTATATATATATATATATATATATATATATATATATATATATATTCTCCAAAATAAAGTCGAGTGAACTGAAGTGTGTATAGAAGAGAAGGAATGAAGGTGGTAGACAAACTGGAAATTGGGGCCACCTATGATTCCACACAGGGAGATGAACTGTGGGGGAGTGGGGGTTCAGAGCACATGGGCCTCTGAGTTCTTTCCGAGCCAGTGCAGCATTCAATGATTGGTTTGTTCTTCCCTCTCTGCTGCGTTCTGGAACCACCCCCAGGCCTGGATACTTTCTGAACTTGGGGACATCAGCCAGGAGAAAGCAGACATATATGTGCCCAGCTCCCGGGTGGCAAAGTTCCTGAAGACAAAAGTAGATCCCAGCACTGTGCTCACAGAACCTTCCAGAACAAACATGAGCTGGTTTCGTTCCATCTGAGCAGTGCTGAGCAGTGCAGACTCAGGCCAGGAAGAAGGTATAAAAGTGTCCACTGAGCCATGTCGCCTCTGGCACAGTGGACTTCAATCCGGCTACTGCACTGTCTGAACTTGGAGCTATTTCAATGGGAAGAGTACAAGTTACCAAAACTTCCATTGCTGGGAGTCGGTGGTCAAATCCTAATATGGAAACACAAGTAGTATGAAACGTGTCTCCTCCTAGCGCCCACAATTCCACCATAAAGGAATCGAAAGAAAAAGGGTGAAGTTTCATGAACACACAAGGCCTCTGGGTTCCAACAAAAGACCAAACTTGATCATTATGGGTAGGGCTGGGAATGTGGCCTAGTGGTAGAGTGCTTGCCTCATATACATGAAGCCCTGGGTTCGATTCCTCAGCACCACATATATAGAAAAAGGCAGAAGTGGCGCTGTGACTTAAGACCTAGAGTGCTAGCCTTGAGCACAAAGAAGGCAGGAACAGTGCTCAGCCCCTGAGTCCCAAGATCCAGGACTGGCAAAAAAAAAAAAAAAAGAATTACGGGTATAGAGTAACAGGTCCAAACTGAAGGCCTAGATCACTTATTTAATAGAACAATAACAGAACAACTTAAAATCTCGAGGAAGAGGGCTGGGGATATAGCCTAGTGGCAAGAGTGCCTGCCTCGGATACATGAGGCCCTAGGATCGATTCCCCAGCACCACATATACAGAAAACGGCCAGAAGCGGCGCTGTGGCTCAAGTGGCGGAGTGCTAGCCTTGAGCGGGAAGAAGCCAGGGACAGTGCTCAGGCCCGGAGTCCAAGGCCCAGGGCTGGCCAAAAAAAAAAAAAAAATCTCGAGGAAGAGAGGGTTATCAAGTCACCACAGGCTTTCAGAACACCAAACAGGAAACTTCAGGGGAAAAAAGACATTTTATAGTTAAAACACTAACTATATAAACCGGACACCAGTGGATCATACCTGTAATCCTAGCCACTTAGGAGGCTGAGATCTGAGGATTGTGGTTCGAAGTCAGCCCAGGCAGAAAAGTCCCAAGGAGACTTTTTTTTTTAACTGTATTTTTTGGTCTTTTCTGTTTTGGTACTGGGGATCGAACCCAGGAAGTTGCACTTGCTAGGCAAGTGCTTTGCCACTGAGCTACATCCCCAGCCCCCAGGGAGACGCTTATCTCTAATAAAATACTCAAAAAAGCCAGAAGTGGAGCTGTGGCTCAAGTGGTAGGGCACTAGCCTTAAGCACAAAGAGGCTCAGGGACAGTGCCCTGGCCCAGAGTTCAAGGCCCAGGATCAGCAACGAAAACAACATTAACTCTATAGAGCATTATAGGACTTACAAGATTAGTTAAAACACGAACACACAAAGACACAGAATATTGAAAGCTGCAAGCAAAAATTAAAAAACATCACATGTAAAGGCAAACCTATCAGTATAACAGTAAATTTTTCAACAGAAACTCTAAAAGCAAGGAGGGCCTAGAGTGCTGTATTTCAGGCCTCGAAAGAAAATAACTGTCAACCTAGATGAATGTATCCAGCAAAGCTATCCCTCATAATAGAAGACATAAAAACCCATGATCACCAAAACCTCAAAGCAACTCATGACCATGAAATCCACACTGCAGAAGATGCGTCAAGAAATTCTATGCACGGAAGAGGAAAAGATGGGTGGCCAGGAAAACACAGAAGAGACTAAATTCCACTACAGAGGTAGATGCACAAATAGGGTTGGAAAAGAAGCAAACATCCCTCACTATTTCCCAGGCCCAGGTCCATAGCAACTCCCTTCCCCTGGCCCCCCCTGACTCTTCTTTCATCCGTTTGTCAGCCTGCAGCTGGAAAGAGCTCGATGCTGCATCGTGGTGCTGTCTTGTCACCGCTGGATCATCACCCAGTAGTCTCCATACCCCCCGGCTCTGCTATCTCCTGCCCGTTGGCCTTTGCTCTCCTTTGCCCCAAGGTCTCTGCACATATGGTTTCTGTGACCTGAAACTTTTTTCCGTGGTTCTGTACAGTGCTATTGGTCCACTTGATGAGACGTAAACATTGAATCTCACTTACTGATAGGATCTGTGTGGATCAGCTGGCTCTGCCCTGGGTGAACGCGCTGACTGCCAGCCGGACTCATGTCAACAAGCTTTTTGTCTGGGGATTCATTACGTAGCCGCCAGGAAAACTAGAAGAAGCCTGTCATCCTAGCTACTCAGCAGGCTGAGATCTGACGACCATAGTTCGAAGCCAGCCCAGGCAGGAAAGTCCATGAGACTCTTATCTCCAATGAGCCACCAGAAAACCAGAAGTGGTGCTGTGGCTCAAAGTGATAGAGCACTAACCTTGAGCAAAAGAGCTCAGGAACAGCGCCCAGGCCCAGAGTTCAAGCCCTATGACTGCCCCCCGCCCTCCAAAAAAACACCTCTGAGAGAATGGCGTTCCCTAACCATGGTGAGCACAAGTCAGATTTCTTACTCAAAACATTTGTTTTACATAACTCAATCATTCATAAAAATGAACGAGGGCTAGGAATATGGCCTAGTGGCAAGAGTGCTTGCCTCGTATACATGAAGCCCTGGGTTCAATTCCTCAGCACCACATATTTAGAAAACGACCAGAAGTGGCGCTGTGGCTCAGGTTGGCAGAGTGCTAGCCTTGAGCAAAAGGAAGCCAGGGACAGTGCTCAGGCCCTGAGTTCAAGGCCCAGGACTGGCAAAAAAAAAAAAAAAAAATGAACGAGCCTACAACTGTCACATGCTTCACATAGAAATAAGAGTAGCACCGTCATTTAAAATAACTTTATTCTGGCATTCAGGTGTATTCATAATCAATATTCCTCAGGGATAAAATATAAGGTTTATCTTAGTAGCTTTATAAAAATGTAAAAGACTTGGGGCTGGGGATATGGCCTAGTGGCAAGAGTGCCTGCCTCGGATACACGAGGCCCTAGGTTCGATTCCCCAGCACCACATATACAGAAAACGGCCAGAAGCGGCGCTGTGGCTCAAGCGGCAGAGTGCTAGCCTTGAGCGGGAAGAAGCCAGGGACAGTGCTCAGGCCCTGAGTCCAAGGCCCAGGACTGGCCAAAAAAAAAAAAAATGTAAAAGACTTGATTCCAATAGTTATGGGATAGGCTGAAGGTCTAAAAGAGTGACTTGAGGGCTGGGAGTATGGCCTAGTGGTAAAGTGCTCGCCTTGTATGCATGAAGCCCTGGGTTCGAGTCCTCAGCACCACATATATAGAAAAAGCCAGAAGGGGCGCTGTGGCCCAAGTGGCAGAGTGCTAGCCTTGAGCAAAAAGGAAGCCAGGGACAGTGCTCAGGCCCTGAGTTCAAGGCCCAGGACTGGCAAAAAAAAAAAAAAAAAGAGTGACTTGAATATGGTAGACTTGGGGCTGGGATATAGCTCAGTGGCAAAATGCTTGCCTAGTTTAATGCCCAGTACTAAAAAAAAGAAAGAAAAAAGAAAACCATCACAGCTATAATGTCCACTTGGGGAGGCCTTCTCTGCTGCTTTGTGGAGCTAGTGTCGGCCTGCACTGGGGGTTGTGCAAAGGCCTCCAGCCCTGGCTGTGGAAGCCGAGTGACTCGTGGTCTGAACTAAAGGGCTGAGAATTGAGAGCTTGGCGGCGGAGGGGCCAAACCGCGTTGAGACTCACACAAACGCTGCACAGGAAGAAAGGCTTGCATCCGAGTGGGTGGGGCCCGCAATTCCCATGTGTCTGTCTAAGTTTTAACAGAAGAATAAACAAGAAAACAGAGCTTTTGTTTCTCCTCCCGGTGTGACTGACACACAATTATTGTTCGAGTTTGGCTGAAATCCCTACGAGTGGAAGATTGTGCAACTCAATAAAGATGTGTTCACACTGCCCTTTTTATTTTAGATGGAGCCTAACAATTATACACAGAGCCAGACTAAAAACTGAACTCAATGAATTCAGTAAATATTTGTGTAGTATCTATCTATCTGTCTTGTCTTGTCTTGTCTATCTAATTAGCAGTGTTGGAGATTAAACCCATGGAATGGCATTGATTGTGCTAGGCAAAGTTTATTATTGAATTTCCTCTCTTGCCCTGGGGTAATTTCTCCTTCCTTCCTTCCTTCCTTCCTTTCTTCCTTCTTTCTTTCCTTCCTTCCTTGCTTCCTTTTTCCTTCTTCTTCTTCCTCCTCCTTTTTTTTTTTTGTGCCAATCCTGGGCTTAAATTGGGACTGGATGTGGTCCCTGAGCTTTTGTGCCAAAGGCTAGCACTTTGTCACTTGAGCCACAGGCTCCACTTCCCACTTTTTGCTGGCTAATTGGACTTTCCTGTCCTGGCTGGTTTGGAACTGTGACCCTCAGATCTCAGCCTCCTGAGTAGCTAGGATTACAGATGTGAGCTAGCACACCCAGCTTTGGATTAACTTCCATTTTTGCTGGTCGTGGGGCTTGAGCTGAGGGCTTAGGCCCTGTCTCTGAGCTGCTTCTGCTCAAGGCTAGCACTCTACCACTGGAGCCACAGCGCCCATTCCAGCTTTTGCTGTGTATGCATGCTAGGCAAGCACTCGACCTCTAGGCCACATTCCCAGCCCTTGGAGTAATTTTTCTATACTCTGAGTGAGGGCAGATGGCATCTCGAGTCCAATTCCTGCTCTCTTCGGGTTCACATTGGATCCATGGAGACAAAATATACATACTGGCACGCTTAGCTTTGTATGGTTCTGATATGCATGAAATTCAGTTTCTGTGGTTGGCTTTAATAATGCTATTCTTTCAACAACTTGGTTCAGGTTTCAGTTAACACAACATGTTAACTGTGACTCACTGCACGGTACAAAACTCCTGGAAGCTATACAGGCCACATGTAACACACACACACACACACACACACACACACACACACACACACAAATGGGTGGCATCTGATGAACATGAATAACCAAAAGGAAGAGTTGGCCAACAAAGACAAAAGTACCTCAAAGAAATGAAAAGGTGATACAGACACAGGGCAAATGTGATCGGAATGTAAGTGGAGATATAGAAGAAGGCGTTCCTCCTGTTTTGGAGTCCCTGTCCTGGAAGTATGCTCATAGAAACTTCCAGACAGAGGTTCAAGTCCCACAGAAAAGGAGCATTGCTGAATTGCACAAATCAGGAATCTGAGTGGTCTCAAAAATGGAAGTTTCTCAGTTCCTGGAGGACAGGGGGTTGTGGACTTGATACAGGGCCTCCAGTTAGGGGCTGGGGAACTCTTGGGGAGATGAATGGGGGGCCAGGCCATGGGTAGAGCTTGCGATGTACTGTGTGGAACACGGTTCACACCATTGTCCCAGAGGGGAGCTGCTTTGCACTCTGCCCTGGCTCTTATTTCCAACAAAATCAGGAGGCATGGTCAGTGCTATAGTGTGTGTGTGCATGTGTGTGTTTGTGTGTACACACATGCACACACACTGATATCAAGGCTTGAACTCAGGACTTCACACTCACTTGTCTTTCTTGATCATGACTGGAACTCCCCAGTCTAGTTCTTTTTTCTTTTGCTTTTGTTTGTTTGTTTTGGTCAGTCCTGGGACTTGAACTCTGGGCCTAGCCACTGTCTTTGCCTTTTGTCCAAGGCTAGTGCTCTACCACTGGAGCCACAGCGCCACTTCCGGCTTCTTCTGTGTATGTGGGACTGGGGAATTGAAACTGGGACTTGATGCTTGCTAGGCAAGCACTGTACCACTAAGCCACATTCCCAGCCCCCACTGTATGTCTTTAAGTCTTTCCCTCAAGGTGGAGAATCTGAGCCTCAAGATAGAATGAGAATATCTCCTAATTCTTTATTTGCTTAGTCCTGTATTACGTAAAACACCTTGAGGAGTAATAATGTTAATATTCCCACAAACAAGTTCCCACATTTTGCGTTTGCTCTTTCCCATTTTCAATCTGCTCTGAAAAACAGCCAAAGCAGAGTGTCCTGGTCAAAGCAGAAACCAATACATAATATATGCACTTCTAATTTGGTCTTTAAAATAAAATAGCAGCCCTGGACAGGTACTGGTCACTCATGCCTGTAGTACTAGCTATCCAGGATTACAGATGTGAGCTACTGGCACGAGGCCAGTGCTGTTGTGGTTTCGTTTCATGGTCTACATGTTTGTTACCAGGTAGAAAATGCCCTTTTTTCCCATGTTGATCTGGTGTCTGTGGCCTTATTGAACTCACGTGTTCACGGGGTTTTCTGTGGGATCCTTGGGATTTGTTTACACTGACACATATGCATCTGCAAATAGGTATGTTTTGTTCCTTGCTTGCCAGCATGTACATCATTGATTTCTTTTTTTTTTTTCATGCCATATTGTAGTGGCTGGAACTTCTCATATCATGTTGAATAAAATGAGATGAAGATTCTTGCCTTCCATCTCATCTTAGGAACAAAGCACACAATTGTTCACCATTAACCATGATGTTAGCTTTCATTTTTTTGAGTGTTGCTTTTTTTTTTTTAATAGAAGTGTATCCTTTCTTTTTTTGTATGCTTTCTTTTTCTTTCTTTCTCTCTCTTTCTTCCTCTCTTTCTCTCTCTTTTCCTTCCTCCCTCCCTCCCTCCCTCCCTCCCCCCTCCCTCCCTCCCTTCCTTTCCTTCCTTCCTTCCTTCCTTCCTTCCTTCCTTCCTTCCTTCCTTCCTTCCTTCCTTCCTTCCTTCCTTCCTTTCTTCCTTTCTTTCTTTCTTCTTCTTTCTTTCTTTCTTTCTTTCTTTCTTTCTTTCTTTCTTTCTTTTCTTTCTTTTCTTTCTTTCTTTGTTTCCTTGGTAGTACTGGGGTTTCAAGACTGTGTTCACTCAGTTTCCTTGCTTGGTTGGTGCTTTAACCACTTGATCCACACCTCCTGATTTTTTTATATAAAAGAGGAGTCCCTCAGTCTGTTCTGCTGAAACTGATCTTAAACAGTGATCTTTCAGATTTCAGCCTCCTGAGTAGCTAGGTTTCCAGGCACCTTGCTTAAAAAAAAAAGTCAGTGAAGTTGTTCTGGTTGAAGGTGACTCTCCTATTTCAAAACCAAATGATAGATTTGACTTCATTATTTCCTGTTCCGTTGATGGATGGGAATGATAAAGTCTCCTGTGGCTCGGCTCATAATTTTGATAGTTTTTTTTTTCTCCTGAAGGCAAAACCATTTCTTTTCATGTGTAACTTTGCTTGAGTCAGTGCGTATGAATATGAATAACTGCTTATTCTAATGAAATCATTACAATATGTAGATTACCAATAACCCGGTTTAATAGTGTGAGTTGAAATAACTGGAGCTTCCTTCTTAACCTCATTACCCTCCCCCATCACCCACCAGCATTGATTTCTCCAGGGACCATGGCAAAATTGTAGTCTGTAGCAGCTGAGGCGTGGGGAAACCTCCCATTGGAACCCAGTATTTAGGGTACAGAATTAGACAGAATAAATAAGAGTCCAGTTATCTGCTAGGTACCATGCTGGGGGTCCGGGACGATGGCTGGCGGAATGACACCTGTCTCTGTCTTTTAATAATTGATTCCAAATGCAGCAAGGTGTGTGACGCATGCAAATCCTTTTCTAATAATATTCACAATCTCATTTAAACCTCAGCACAGAGTCTGGAAGGAAGTTGTGTCTCAAGGCTTGGCTTATCCAGGGGCTCATTCATCTCCCTGTAGCTTCTTGTCCTTCAGTTGTTCCAGAGGAGAAAAGACCCCAGGCCCCAAAAGGGCCAGGGAAGTGGGCGGGTCGCACACGTGTCAGAATTTCCCCATGCTTCCAGCCTCCAATGACAGGGAATAAATGAGTTTGCTCCAGGGCTGGTGGCAATGACTAGAGGAACTAGCAGGTGAGTGTCCACTTCAGTTACTTCATTCGGCTCCTTTGGGCATCATCAATAAGGCCAATTACCAGGTCATGTGACATGGTTTAGTTCTGAAGAACTCTCAGCCTCTTTTCCTTCTGCCAGTATTTTTCACTTTTGCCAGTGATGGGCAAGAGATGCAATTTCTTCTCAACCTCCCAATACTTCTTTCCAGGTTAAAAAAAAAATTATAGCCATGCTAGCAGGTTAGAAATGCTTGATTTTATAGAAATA
Organism: Perognathus longimembris pacificus; assembly: GCF_023159225.1. Classification (NCBI taxonomy): domain Eukaryota; kingdom Metazoa; phylum Chordata; class Mammalia; order Rodentia; family Heteromyidae; genus Perognathus; species Perognathus longimembris. The sequence continues at coordinate 38,508,742 of NC_063180.1, forward strand.
GGAAGAGATGGCATCCATTAAAAAAATTGTTGTTGCTTGTTTGTGCCAGTACTGGGGCTTGAACTCAGGGCCTCACCTTCTCTCTTATTTCCTTCTTTTATATCTTAAGGCTGGCCACCCTACCACTTGAGCCACAGCTCTACTTCCGGCTTTCTGCTGGTTAATTGGAAATAAGAGTCTCATGGATTTTTCTACCCAGACTGGCGATTCTTAGATCTCAGCCTTTGGAGTGAGCCGCAGGTGCCTGGTGGTATCATTTGCTTATTGGCTGGGCTGATGATTTCTTCTCTGGTCTCCATCTCTGTCCCTGTCGCCTGTCCATCCATCCATCTGCCCATCTGTCCGTCTGTCTGTTGGTCTGTCTGTCTCTCTCTCTCGGTCTTGCACTTGCTAAGCAGGTGCTCTACCACTTGAGCCACACCTCCCAGTCCTTTTCCCTTGGGTTATTTTTGGAATATGGTCTCTCTCTCTTTTTTTTTTTTTGCCAGTCCTGGGGCTTGAACTCAGGGCCTGAGCACTGTCCCTGGCTTCTTTTTGCTCAAGGCTAGCACTCTGCCACTTGAGCCACAGCGCCACTTCTGGCCATTTTCTATATACGTGGTGCTGGGGAATTGAACCCAGAGCCTCATGTATACGAGGCAAGCACTCTTGCCACTAGGCCATATCCCCAGCCCGGAATATGGTCTCTCATTTGTCGCTGGCCAGTCCTGCTTGCTATCTTCCCATTCACCCTCCCCACATAGCTGGCACTGCAAGCGTGTACTACCACATTGGGGTTTTTATTCACTGAAATGGGGATCTCTAGTACTTTTTGACTGGCCTGGCAAAGAACCACAATCCTCCTGATCTCCACCTCCCTGAGTAGCTAGGATTACAGGCAGGAGCCACGGAGCCCAGCTTTCCTCTCCAAGGCAGAGGATGGTGACTGATGTTCCCGGGAGAGCAGAGAAGAATCTCTCCTACTTAGGGAGCTGTGTAGGAACATTGGCTGGAAGCATGAAGGATGGAGGGAGGAAAGGACAGGGAGACCCTTACTTCCTGGCCAGTGTCATTTTTGGTCTCCAGTCCCTAACAAGTGTGCTGGGAGAATTTCTAGATAGAAAATGTCTTCAGGAAATTGAAATTTGTATCCAGTGCTTTAAACAATGCCCACTAGGGGCTTAGTCATTTTTATGAAGGAGGGGTGGGGGAAGGAGGGAGAGAGAGAGAGCGAGCGAGAGAGAGCGAGCGAGAGAGAGAGCAGCATTTGGCTACAGGCCAGTCTTTTGAGGCCTGGCTACTCTATCTGTGGAATTCCCCCAACCTCTGTTCATCTCAGGACCATCCCATTAAATTGGAAAATAAATCCAATTCCTGGTAAGGTGTTGGCTGATAAAGCCTTGAGCTATTGCCCCTCTAAGGAGAATTTGCATTTTAATAGAGGCCTTCAAGTCTCAAAGGAATCAATATCTCTAAAGGGGGAAACTTCAAGCACCACCAATTGATATTTTTTTTGAGAGAGAGAGAGAGAAAGCAGCTTCCTATTTCTGATCCAACTAGGTACTTCCTAAATCCTGCCAGACCCCACAGAAAAACAATCTCCAGAAAGGACTTGTCATTTCTGTTCCTTTTTTATTTGGTGCTAAACCTGGGGCTTGAACTTAGGGCACTGTCCCTTAGCTTTTTTGCTCAAGGCTGGTGATTTACCACTTGAGCCTTGCCTCCGCTTCTGTGTGTGTGTGTGTGTGTGTGTGTGTGTGTGTGTGTGTGTGTATGTGTTGGTTCATTGGCAATAAGGGTCTCACAGACTTTTCTGCCCAGGCTGGCTTTGAACTGCAACTTTCAGATCTCAGCCTCCTGGGGTGGGGGTGGGGTAGGTAGGATGACAGGCGTGAGCCACTGGTGGTGGTTGCACCAACTTGGTCTTTGCATGTTTGAGCTCTATGGACTTCCAGAGCCTTCTAGGCCTCTTGGTCTGTCACTCAGCCTGGCTTTCAGCCCAAGCAGTGTTCAAGTTGTGTCATCAAAAGGGCCACTGGGGGGGGGGGGGGCTGGGGATATGGCCTAGTGGCAAGAGAGCTTGCCTCGTATACATGAAGCCCTGGGTTCGATTCCCCAGCACCACATATACAGAAAACGGCCAGAAGTGGCGCTGTGGCTCAAGTGGCAGAGTGCTAGCCTTGAGCAAGAAGGAAGCCAGGGACAGTGCTCAGGCCCTGAGTCCAAAGCCCAGGACTGGCAAAAAAAAAAAAAAAAAAAAAAAAAAAAAGGCCACTGGGGGGTTCGATGGACATTTCCCAGCGGCCTTGGCGTTCTGTGCAATGCTTGTAATCCCAGACCCTGCTGGCCAGAGGAGACCGAGGGGCCTGGTGGGCAGCTGATGGCCTCGTGTATTTCAATTCCTTTAGATCGGTTGCTTTTATTTATTATTATTATTACTATTATTATTAGTCGTGGGGGCTTGAACTCAGGGTGTGGACGCTGTCTCTGAGCTTCTTTTGCTGAAGGCTGGTGCTCTACCACTTGAGCCACGGCCCCACTTCTAGCTCTTTTCTGTTTGGTCCGTCATGGGGCTTGAACTCAGCGCCTGGGCGCTGTCCCTGAGCTCTTTTGCTCAAGGTGAGCGTTCCATCACGTTGAACCACAGCTCCACTTGTAGTTTTTTGGTGATTCCTTAAACCTAAGAGACACACTGACTTTCCTGCCTGGGCTGGCTTCGAACCGCGGTGCTCAGATCTCAGCCTCCTCAGGGTGAGGCTGGGCGCCTGGCTTTCTCTTGCTTTTAAAAGTCTCAACTTTTGACTTGCAGGGCAGCGAAGGGAAGGGGCATCCGCAGGACGCGGGGACACTCGTAGGTGCGGGGCAGGCGCCGCGCGCCCACGCCGATCGCGGGGATCCCACCTTCCCGGGAACCCCGCGCGGCCGGGGTCCCCCCCCAACCCCCACGCCCGCGTCCGGCCTCGACCTCCCGGGTGGTCGGCGCCGCCGAGGCCGGGGCCGCCCGGTCGCCTCGTCCCCGCCCGTCCCGGCTCCGCGGCGGCGGCGGCGGCGGCGGGGCTCGCGCCCGGGGATCGGGGGCGGCGGGGCTCGCGCCCGGCTCGGTGGCAGCGGCGGCTCGCGCCCGCGCTCGGCCCGGGGAGCGCGCGGGGCCCGGGGAGCGCGCGGGGCGGGCGGGCGGGCGAGGGCGCAGCGCGGCGCGGCGGCATGGGCGCGGGCATCGGCCGGGGCTGCGGGCGCCCGGCTCCCCGCCCGGCTCCGCCGGGTCCCCGTCCCCGCGTGCGGCCGCCGCAGCCTCCCCGCGCCCGCGGCAACTTGTCCCCGAGCCTCGGCGCGCCCGGGGCCGGGCGGGAGCGGGCAGCGGCGTGAGGATCCCCGGCGGGCGGGCGGCGCGATGCCTCCGGCCGGCGGCCCCCGAGCCCCGCGCCCGGCCGCCTGGCCCCGCAGCCTGTCCCGCCTGCGCCAGTGCCCGGGCCGCTCCCGCATCGTGCTGGCGCTCGGGGCCACGCAGATGGCGCTGGGATGTGTCATCGTGGCCGTCAGCTTCGCCGCCTTGGCGCTCACCACCTCGGCCCGCGTCCGCCACTCCTGCCCCTTCTGGGCCGGCTTCTCGGTGAGTGCGTGCGGCCCGGCGGGGGCCCGGCGGGGGCCCGGCGGGGGCCCGGGCGCGGGGACGCGGGGACGCGGGGGGCGCCCTGCCTGCAAGTTGGGGCGCAGATGCGCGGGGTCGAGCCGCCGCCGCCGCGCGAAGCGCAAGTTCAGGGCAGGGTAACTCCGGGGCCGGGGGGCCGGGGGGCCGGGGGTCCGGGGGGCCGGGGGTCCGGGGTCCGGGGGTCCGGGGTCCGGGCGCAGGGGCCGGGGCCGGGCGCAGACCCGCGCTCCGGAGGATCGCCTTCCCGCGTCGATCGCGCTCAGCCCCGGAGTTACTTTTCTTCGGAAACAGCAGGCGATGCGGGTCCGTGCGCCCCGCGAGGGCGGCAGCGACCGGACGCACCGGGATCTCGGTGCGCTGGGGGACACCGCAGCGGGGCAGACGGCCGCTTCCGAGGTGGGGAGGTGGGATCCGAACCCCGGGCCAGTGCGGCGTGCGTGTGTGTCCCCGGGCGGGCGGGGAGGGACCGTGGGGAGCCGCCGACCCCCTCGCCACCCACTGACACGGCCTTGGGGAGTTGGGGTTCCCGCGATGGACCGGGCAGCCCACTGTCTGCATTCTAGGCTGCCAGGATGACGGATGTTCTTTGGTTTGTTTGGTGTTTTTTGGTTGTTGTTGCTTGTTAAGGTTCTTGATCACCAAACCCGCCTGGCAGAGACCCGCAGACACCTCTGTGACTCAAGAGCTTCCGGATTCATTTAGAGGCCAGAGTCCATTTTGGGGGGGCTTTTAAAAAACCATACCCCATTGTGTACCATTTGGATGAAAGTTGCACTGCATGGCCCTCCCCGCCCCCGTATGAATAAAGAATTCACAGAAAAGATGGACGCACGAGTGACAGGGATCAAGACAAGCCCCGCTGGCCTGCGACACCTTGGCTTTGAGAACCACACTGGGTTCCCGGGGCCGACCTGAAGGCGGAGGCTCAGACTCCACTCCCAGGCTTTGATTCCCTGAGGGCAGCCGAGCCTTTGGCACGGGGAGGTCTGGCTCTTTATTTGCTCTTGAGTTTCTGAAGAAGGAGAAACAAGCACCGCCACCACCACCCTGCCCCGCGTTGCTTGGTTTATGCCTTTGTGTTAAGTTCCCCGTGTGGCTCTGAAGACCCCATCGCGGCGCGCGGGGCCCCCGGGGCCCCCGGGGAGGGAGATCGGCGGGGGGGGGCCCGGCGGCGTGGCGCTTCCTCCGGGCCCGGGGAGCGGGTGCGTGCGTCCCGGCGCGGTGCGGAGGGCTGGAGCTTGCGCTCGCCGCTCGCTCGGGGGCGGCATTCGAACCCGTGGGAGCGGGTGGCGGGCCGGCGCCGCGGGGGCTCCCGCAGAGAGAGTCTTCACACATCTGTTGCTCCGACGCGGGAGCATTATTTAAGATGCATTGTTTTCCTGCCGGTCTCGCGGGCGCCCAGGCTGCGCTGGGCCGGAGCAGCCTCCAGGGGGCAGCCTGGTGAATGAGCTCCATGCTCTCCCCGGCTCCGGGAGGAGCCCACGATCCCCGGCTCGCCCCCGAGCTCCTCACCCCAGGGGTGGAAACGTCGCCCGCTTTCTAGAATAAACCTTCCGAGGGGGTGGAGGGAGACACTCGCTGGCCACGGTGGGGACGCGCGGAGGGGAGGAACGCGCATTCCCTTGGGTCCAGTTCCGGGCGTTAGGGATGGAGACCGGGCCATCCCGTTTTGCATTTGCAGAGCTCTTCTCTTGGAGGGCTGGGGGGGGGGGGGGGGGCCGGGTGCTGCGGTGCCGGTGACCCCCGCGCGCGCAGTCACTGCGGCGGGCTCTGCTGCGCGCGCGCACGTCGACAGGTTCCCGGGGAACCGCAGTGGAGCTGAGCGGAACCTCTGACGTTGTAGCCGTGCTAAGGTAACTTCTTAATTTGCCACGGGCTTCTGGAAAATTCTTTCCACATGGTGTGTGGTGCCTTCCACGGTGTGAGTTCGGCCTTTTGGAGAAAGGAAAGGATGGCGGCTCCAATTCCTTCCCCCATCGGTGTGGTTGTGACTAGGAGACGCAGGCTCGGTGCCATAGCCCTTCAGCTCCCCCCCCCCCCCCAGCCCCCATCCCGATTGCAACCCATGGATGCAACTAACCGCAGGCTGGAAACCCGCGTCTCTCGGCTCAGCGTACCGACGGCTTGCTTGTCATTCGTTTCCCAGCAGCGCGGTAGGCGAGCGGGTCCCCCCCCCACCCCACGCACGTGCGGTGTAGCAGGTGTTCTGCATCCCCCCCCCCCCCAGCGCTGAGGCTGGGGCGTCGCTCAAGGCAACGGGGTTTGCCTAACGTGAGCAGGGTCCTGAGTTCAGTTCCCCTCACTGCCCTTACCCACTGTTGTGTGGGCTCGCACGTGTGTGCACATGTATGTACGAGGTGTAGGTGTAAACACTGCAGGATTTTCCACGAGGGATTTGAGCGTCTGTGGAGTTTGTGTGTGCCTGGGGGTCGCAGTCTGGATGTTGGTGCTGAGTGAAGATGATATGGAAACGGGTGCTGAATCAGATGTTGGTATGGGTGCTGATACAGGTGTTGCTATGGGTGCTGATACAGGTGTTGGTATGGGTGCTGATACAGGTGTTGGTATGGGTGCTGATACAGATGTTGGTATGGGTGCTGATACAGGTGTTGACACAGATGCTGCTACTGGTGCTTGTCCTTTGACTCTGAAAGTCAGCGAAACCGTCTTCCAATGGTGCTCTTCATTTAAGGATGATGACAGGGGGTTGCCTTAGTGAGGACCGGCACTGAGGGCAGGGGGCTGTACTCTGGTTCTCTTTGAATGTTCTGGAAGGAGGTCTGTGTGCCCCTTGGGCATTCTCATTTTTGTGGCCCTCTGTGGTTAGTATGTGGTAAAGAGCCACTGTGGCGGCAACTCTCCTCTATTTAAGAAAAAATAAAAAATAAAACACAAGCTGGAGGCTCACGCTTGGAAGCCTAGCTATTGGCTGAGATCTGAGGACGGAGGTTCAAGGCCACATCTGAGCACAGTGCTTTACTCACATCGAGTTTCCCCGGGGGAAATGGGGTGACCCAGAAGAAGGAAAGGAGCAGAGGGTTGGGGGCAAGATCAAGAGGCCAGGAGCCACCACCACAAGCAATTGCCAGTGTCCTTTCTCTGTTACAGAAGACTGAGAAAGAGCTGCGTGGATGGAAGAGCAACAGGCCCATTGTGCGAAGGTTTCCCCTACTTTTCTGGTCCTAGCCCAAGCGCAGCTGGATGATAGGTTCAATAGCAGAAAGCTAAGAGGAGCCAGGTGCAAATCATTATGCGGAACATTGTCTGTAAACAGTCTAACCGTCGGTTCAGGCTCTGTCTGGGACCCGAGCACGGGGTCAACACGAATTGCTCTTTGGTTCATTTCCTTCCGTTCTGATGCCAGGCGTGCAGCAGATTCTATCGGATTCCAGGCTCTCTGGAAAGTCCTAGGTGTTTCGTGCACTGGTCAGGATTCATTTCCGTGCACTCTTCTAAAGTGTTGTCATATTTTATTTGTGTGTGTGTGTATGTCTGATTTTCCTGGCTTCTTTCTTCATTTCTGCCTGAGGGCTTGAAATAAGAACTTCCATAAAACAAATGCTCTGCTTTGCTTCAGGACCAACTTTCCCATTTATTTTTCTAAGGCTTACTTTGGAGTTTCTTTACTAGCCTGCTGGTTCTTGGCTGCCCTTTGGGAGGCGTGCAAAGGGGCGCTCAGCAGGTCTGCTTTGCTATGAAGGGAAGCAGGGCTAAGTCCTGTCTTTGGTAGGGCGGCCACAACATCTGGCAAGCTTCCCCTTGGCTGCTTGGACTGGCAGAGGCCAGTTCCTCTTCTGATCTGTCTGGGTGTTTTCTGAGGAGTGCCAAGTTATTGAGTGTGTGTGTGTGTGTGTGTGTGTGTGTGTGTGTGTGTTGGGGGAGTAGAAGTAGCAGAGAACTGAAATCTTAATTTTGTATGTGTGTGTGTGGCTGTACTGAGGGTTTGAGTTCGGGCCTTGCACGTAGGTTGGTGCACAACTGCTGAGCCAGGCTTCCACTCCTGCTTTTTGCTGCATGTATTCCAGCTTTCTGGGTGGGTTTGGCCCTGAACAGCATTTTCTCTACTTTTACGCTTCCTATTGTCTCTGGAATCACAGGCTTCCAGCACCCTATCAAGCTTCCTTCCCATAGAGATGGAGTCCCCAGGACTTTCCTGCTTGGGCGGGCCCAGTACCACGATTTCCCCCCACCCCCGCCCCAATTTTAACCTCTCACAAGAGGTGCCCAACTTTGGGTTCAAAAGAGGTTTTGCAAACTTTTCTGCTTGGGCTAGTACCAAACCTAGATCCTTCTCATTCTTGGCAAACAAACAACAAGAAAAGCTCTCGTTAGCTGGGTGCTGGTGGCTCACATCTGTAATCCAGCTACTCAGGAGGTGATCTGAAGATCACAGTTCAAATCCAGCCTGGACAGGAAACTCCATGAGACTGTTATCTCCAGTGAACCACACACACACACACACACACACACACACACACACACACACACACACACACAAAGAAGCCAGAAATAGAGCTGTGGCTCAAGTGGTAGAGTACCACAGACAAACAAAAACAAAAACTCAGGAACAGCACCCAGACCCTGAGCTGAAGCCCCAGGACTAGCAGAAGGGAAAAAAGCAGCAGATCAGATTTGAACTGAATGTCATAGTTACCTTTGGTCTGGAAGTTTGCATCTGAAATTTCCCATAGCCTGTGGATGGACTAAAGATAACTAGATGTTTCCATGCTAAACAGAGCTCCCCCCCCCCGCCCCTGCCCCATCCCCTGATCACCCTCTCTGTGACTGAGACTAAATGAGGGATCTCCATTTCTCAACAGTGCTTGGAATGGGGTGGTCCAGGCTCCCTCTGACAAATGGAAGGCACTGTATGTAGTTGTTGAATGAATGAATAAATGAGTGAATGATGCTGTTATTTATTGGGCCTGGGAAAAAGCTAAATGGACACAAAGTTACTCCACACATGTAAGTGGGTTCACTTTTAGTTATGAATTTTGTTTGTAATCAAAATGTACTGATCTCTAATACTTTAAAGCCCTGGAAATCCTTGAGTTGTGAGCCTTTCTTTTTCAAGCTCATTTATATCAAGAATAAGGAAGCTACAGTGCCAATCTAGATGAATTATGAATGATTTTCTTAGCGTTTAACATGAGGCTGTGTATTTGCTTTGGTCTCTGTCAGACATCGGAACATAGAGGTTACATTCCAGCATGCTGATGGGAAGGATCCTTTCCTAAGTGAATTAAATTATTTACCATTCTTGCCTCTGCAGTAAATGGAATAAATGAGCATTTACCGAGTAAGTACCCTGAGGAGAGTCTCAGCCTCTGTGATCTTTTGTAAGACTTACTCATTGATATCAACTCTATTTTATTTTATTTTTTGTTGATCATGGGGCTTGAACTGGGGTCGATGTCCTCTCGTTAAAGGACCTTGTACTTTTCAGATGGAAGTTACTATGGCCAGGTGCTGGTGGCACACCTGTCACCCTGGCTACTCCAGAGCAAATCGGGAGGATTGTGGTTCCAAGCCAGCTCTGGTAGAAAAGCCCTCCAGACTTTATCTCTAGTTAACCAGCAAAAATCTGGCCTGGAGGCATGAATCAAGTATTAGCGTTTCAGCTGAGCAAAGACCTGAGTTCAAGGGCTGGTACTGCCCCCCTCAAATTAAGTTATCTATTTATCATCTATCTATGTAATATCTGTATCTATCATATCTATCGAGAATTAATCAAATATATCTATTTTCTGTCTGTCTGTCTGTCTGTCTCTCTCTATGTATATAGCAGGTCCAATCTTAGTAAGACCAGATAGCTGATGATAAGTGCAGGTTACAAGGAACTCCACCAAGGCCAGCATGGTGGAGGTGAGCCTCGGCCACCAGCTCGGTGGTCTCTGTCATAGACATAGGTGTCCCTTCTAGAGTCCATTCTCCTTTGAGCACCTCTATATGCTTTCTTTATCCCTAGAATCCATTCCACTCCAGCTACATCCATGGCTGCTGCTCTGCCCATGGCCCCGCCCATGGCTGTTGCCCCACCCACAGCCCCGCCCACCGCCCCACCCATGCCCCTGGCTCAGGCCACGCCCACCGCATCACCAACGACCCTGCGGCTCCGCCCATGGCCCTTGGCACTCTCTTGAGCAGCGGTTGCTTGGAGCACAACCTGCCCACCCGTCCATGTGAGAGAGTGGATTCCAGGACGGGAATGGGGGTCTCAGGGGCCAAGCGCTGGCTACCTCTGGAAGGAGCAGTTAGGCTAGCTTCCACCATGGACATAAAGGCGGGAGGGTCCTCCACCCTGGCGAGGGAAGTCCAGGGGAGAATCCACTGTGACAGAGGTAGAGCAGAGGGTGGTGGAAAATCAGGGCTCCTGGGGTATTGAGCTCCTGGTCCAGGGTTGCCAGGCAACCCACCCTACTCAGCCTCATCTCTGGACTCGTCAGTGATGGAGCCAGTAGCACCTCTTCATTGTACCATGAGGATGCGCCCTGCAGGGAGACAAGTCAAAGGATAATATAATACATACCATCTGGGCTGGGGATATAGCCTAGTGGCAAGAGTGCCTGCCTCATATACACGAGGCCCTAGTGTTCGATTCCCCAGCACCACATATACAGAAAACGGCCAGAAGCGGCGCTGTGGCTCAAGTGGCAGAGTGCTAGCCTTGAGCGGGAAGAAGCCAGGGACAGTGCTCAGGCCCTGAGTCCAAGGCCCAGGACTGGCCAAAAAAAAAATATATATATATATATAATACATACCATCATTCTTTTTTTTGGGGGGGGGGGCCAGTCCTGGGGCTTGAACTCAGGGCTTGGGCACTGTCCCTGGCTTCTTTTTGCTCAGGGTTAGCCCTCTACCACTTGAGCAATAGCACCACTTCCAGCTTTTTTTTTTTTTCTTCTGTTTATGTGGTGCTGAGGAATTGAACCCAGGGCTTCATGCATGCTAGGCAAGCACTCTACCACTAAGCCACATCCCCACCCCTTGCCATCATTCTTAAAAGGGGAATTTTAATTCTTTTTAAAAATTAGTTTGCAAGTGCAATTTTGTTCTCTTTTATGCCAGTCCTGGGGCTTGAACTCAGGACCTAGGTGCTGTCCGTGAGCTTTTCTGCTCAAGGCTAGTGCTCTACCCCTTGAGCCACAGCTTCTGTTCTTTGTGTTTGTGTGCGTGTGCACGCGCGCGCGTGCATGCACGCATATGTGATTATTTGGAGATAGGAGTCTCACAGACTTTCTTGCCCAGGTTGGCTTTGAACTGTGATCCTCATATCTCAGCCTCCTAGAATTACAGGTGTGAGCCACCAGTGCCTGGCTCCAACTGCGATTTTTATCCTGCGAAAGAACTGAAGCATGAGAAGCCGGCCAGGAGTGCCTTCTGATGCTTTTGTACTTCCTTGCCCTTTCTCCTTCAATTGCTTCACTAGGCTGATATGAATTCCCAAATCCATCATTTTCTGGATTTTGTATTTCTTTGTTTTTTTTTCCAGTCCTGGGCCTTGGACTCAGGGCCTGAGCACTGTCCCTGGCTTCTTTTTGCTCAAGGCTAGCACTCTGCCACTTGAGCCACAGCGCCACTTCTGGCCATTTTCTATATATGTGGTGCTGGGGAATTGAACCCAGGGCCTCATGTATACGGGGCAAGCACTGTTGCCACTAGGCCATATCCCCAGCCCCATGGATTTTGTAATTCTTAACTATCTGTTGCATCCTTTCAAATATGTAGTTCAATGTACTGTCAGTTGAGTTAATTTGGGAACTGAGGTAATGTATACATCCATCACCTGTCATCCTCAGATCTCAGCCTCCTGAGTAGCTTGGATTACAAGTGTGAGTCACCAATGACTGGTTCATTGCTGAATTTTACATTAACTCTATTCTTAAAACATTTTTAAAGAACAGACAGTATTTCCCAATGGTGGCTGTAGCCTTCGATACTCTTAGCAGGCACAAAGCATAAAGGTTTTAGTTTTTTCCATAACTTTCCAAATTGGCAGCTGTGCTGATGAGTGTCAGGTAGTATTTTGTTGTGGGTTGGATTTGCATTTTCCTCATGATTGGAGGTAAAAGAGTCTCTCACAGACCTTCCTTCTCAGGCTGGCTTTGAACTGTGATTCTCAGATCTCAGCTTCCTGAGTATCTAGGATTACAAGTGTGAGCCGCTAGCAACCCAGCTTCATCCAGTTGTTGTTTTGTTATTATTGTTATTGTGGGGCTTGAACTCAGGGCCTGGGCGCTATCCCTGAGCTCTTCTGCTTAAGGCTAGCACTCTACCACTTTGAGCCAAGGCTCCACTTCCAGATTTTGAGTGATTAATGGGAGATAAGAGTCTCACGGAGACTTTTCTGCCTGGGCTGGCTTTGAAACGCAATCCTTAGATCTCAGACTCCTGAGAGGCTAGGATTACAGGCATGTGCCACCAGTGCCTGGCTTTACCCAGTTATTTTTAACAGCTACCTATTATTCCATTTTATGGTAATAACCTATATAACCATTCTCCAGGTGATAGATTTTTAGATAGCTTGAAATTTGGGGTGGGGGGGGACTTGGAACACAAAAATATGATTTTCAAGTGCAGAGATGTGTCATGAAGTGAGCCACAGAAGAGATGTGGGACAGAAGAGAGGAGATTTCTCTCCAGAGTCATAACTGTCCGTAACGAGACCTTGGGGTGCGCGTTCCCACCAGAAGAGGAGTTTACTGGCTTGGTGGAGGGGTTCTGTTTGTGCATCTGTATTTTTGGGTTCCTTTCTCATTTGAAAGCGGCTTGTTATCTTTCCAGTGGGCACCGGGCCACCGTAGCAGATGGTCCTAAGCAGAGGACCCAGCTCAGCTGGGTGGCGGAGGCTGGATTTTTACAGGATGTCAGCTGGGAGGGTGATCCTTACTTCATTAGTTTATGAAGACACAAACACATCGTGTGTGTGTGTGTGTGTGTGTGTGTGTGTGTGTGTGTGTGTGTGCTGGGGCTTGAGCTCAGCACCCAGGCATTGTCCTGTAGCTCTTTCAGCTTTTATTTGGTGGTTCACTGGCGATTAGAGTCTTTCGGATTTTCCTGCCCAGGCTGGCTCACATTGGAATCCTCTAGATCTCAGCCTCCTGAGTAGCTAGGATCACAGGCGTGTGAGCCACTAGCACCCAGCTGCCCCTGAGATTCTTAGTTCTGCCATTTTGGAAAAAGTCAGGGAGCACAGATTTAAAAACAAGGCAGTGAATAGAATTCTGCTTTTCCTGCAGGTTTGGTGCTTTAGGGCTAAGATGTCACAACAAAAGAAGCGTTTCAAGAGGGATTGCAAAAGAAAATCTCAGTGATGAAGAGAGACAGACTTAAAAAAATGGGGGGGGGGGGACCCAGTGGATTCCAGAGGGGAAAAAGAAAGGATCCTTGGATGAATATTTCCAGAGGCATTTAGGAGTCCCTGACAGCTCTGTCTGGACCCTCATGACCAGTGAGCGCTAGCAGGGGATTTGCATAGTGCAGGGCCAGCCGTTCAGGTGGGGGGGGGGACAAGGGTGGGTTAAACCCCATGCGTGGATTTCCCACAGCTCTGGGGGCTGGGAGGGCGCTGGGGAGTCCAGCTTCCGGATTCCTGGGTTGCAGATGGCCCCCCGGGGCGGGGGGCAGGTCCTCAGGCTGGGGATGGAGAGAGCTGCCTTGTTTTTGGGGCTGCTTCTCAGGGTGCTAATCCTGAGGGGGGCTCCCCCATGTGGCTTCATGTAAACCCAGCTCCCCAATTCCAGGACTTCAACATAAGAATGTGGGGTGGGGGGCAGACAACTGGATCAACGGCAGCAAAGTAGTAAATGTGGAAGGAAGAAGGGGTAGGGGAAGAGAGAGAGAGCTCACGCCTGGAATCCTTGCTACTTAGGAGGCTGAGATCTGAGAATCAAAGTTTAAGGCCAGCCGGGGCAGGAAAGTCTGTGCGACTCCTATCTCCAGTGAACCACCAGAAAACTGCAAGTGGAGCTGCCGTTCAAGGACAGCACCAGGCCCTGACTTCAAGCCCCACTGCTGATGAAAGAAAAAAAGAAATGTATGTTTCATTGCCTGGGTATGGTTACCTGAGCTTGTGAGTAATTCTTACCTAGGTTAAAATGTTTTCATTTCTCTTTTAGTATTGTTGTGGTGGTAGTGGTGGTTCCAGGGCTTGAACTCAGGGCCTGGGCGCTCTGGTGCTCTTGAGCTCTGTTGCTCAAGGCTAGCACTCTACCACTTTGAGCCACAGTGCCACTTCTGGCTTTTTGCTGGTCAATTAGAGACTTTCCTTTCCAATTACAGACTTTCCTTTCCCAGCTGGCTTCGAACTGCGATCCTTAGATCTCAGCCTCCTGAGTAGCTAGGATTTACAAGTGTGAGCCACCAGCATCCAACTTAAACATCTACTAACCTGGGCTTTCTTTAAAACCATGATCTCTGCCTTCCAAGCAGCTGGGATTACAGGCTTGAGCCACTGAACCCAGTTTGCTATCACAAACATTGTATGACTTCAGGAGGTAAGTATTGCTTCACAAAAGGAAACTTGGGCCTTCCAGGCTATTCCAAAGCCAGTGTAACAGCTCTGCTTGTCCCTGTCCCCTGCCAGCCTCCGGTGACACTCTGGAGGCCGGGCCTATGGAAGAGAGCGACACTTTGAATGTGATCAATGAAAAAATGCTGTTCTGAATGTGTTATTATTTTACTTAGCATTTCACAAAGTGCTCACGGTTGATTTTTCCTCTCAAGCAAAGATGGTTGGCATTTGCTTTTTAAAATTCAAGTATGTCTTCCACTCAGGGAAAATGTTCTTAATCCAGATGCAGGCAGAAAAGGTCAGCAAGCGAGTCTTAGAATTCTAAGAAGCATGTATGTATGTGCAGAACTCATAGATGCGTCAACCTGGAAATACTGTGTCAGGTTTTCCTCTAGCATCATCATCGTCATCGTCATCATCATCATTATCATCACTATTATTGTGGTCATGGGGCTTGAATTCAGGGCCTGGATACTGTCCCTCAGGTCTTTTGTTCAAGGCTAGTGCTCTACCACTTTGAGCCACAGCACCACTTCCAGTCTTTTGGTAGTTGATAAGAGATAAGTCTGGAGATAAGAGACTCACTGACTTTCCTGCCTGGGTTGGCTTTGATCTGTCGTGTTCAGATCTCAGCCTCCTGAGTAGCTAGGATGACAGGCGTGAGCCACCAGTGCCCAGCGACAGATAGTTTTCACAGAAGTTTCTTTGAACCAGGGGCAGAGAGAGAGGACAAGGGTGTGTGTGTGTGTGTGTGTGTGTGTGTGTAAGAGAAGGGGGAAGGAGAGGGGAGTGGTGGAGAGAGGGAGAGAAAAGAGAGGGAGGGAGGGAAAGGAAGAGAAAGGAGAGAGGAAGAGAGAGAAGAAATAAGGAGAGAGAGAGGGGAGAGAGGGAGAGAAGAGGGAGGAGGGAGAGAGGCTGGGTGTTAGCTTATTCCTGTCATCCTGGCTCCTCAGGAGGCTGAGATCTGAAGATCACAGTTCGAAGCCAGCCCAGACAGGAAAGTCTGTGAGACTCTTGTCTCCAATAAACCACCAGAAAACCTGAAGTGGCGCTGTCGTAGAGCACTAGCCTTGAGCAAAAAAATCTAAGGGACAGCACCCAGGTCCTGAATTCAAGGCCCAGGATAGAACAGAAAGAGAGAGAGGGAGAGGAGACAGAGAAGAGGAGAGAGAGAAAGAGAATAATAGAGAGAGGGACAGAGAGGAGAGAAAATACTCACATTTCCTAATGGCTCTGTGTGAACCCTTAGCCAGGACATTAGCACCTGCCTCCGCTTTCTCTTGCTGCTCCTACCAAGTCTGGTGACCCAAATGTGGACGTCAAGTGTCTTTTCAGGTCCCTCACAAGTTCGTGTCCTGCTCTGCACTGCCCTGGGGCCTGGCTTCCTCAGTCACCCCATCCCCATGAGTGCCACTCTGTGGCTCTTCCTTCCAGCATTTCGGGGTCCTGCTCTCTGTCTGCCAGTGATCTTCAGTCCTGGGAGGCTTTGTGTGTATTTGGGGGCGGGGGGCAGTGTTACCTCATAGCATCTTCTAGAAGCATCTGCTGCTTTTGCTGAGTTTTGGGACACAGTGCGGATGATCTTGGGTCAAGCCCCGAGCCGCCTCCCTGGGTCAGGAAGGGGTGCCAGCCTGCCTGCCCTGGGTTCAAAGCCATCTTCAGAATCTTGTTCCTGTCTGTTGGGAGAGGAAGGTGGTGCTACAGAGCCCCGGGCCCTTGCCTGGCATCACAAGGCCCCGGATGTGGGCCCAGTACGGCAATAAATGCACACACACACACACACACACACACACACACACACACACACACACACACCTGCACGCACACGGACTGACAGCCAGGGAAAACAGAAACCACCCAGCTTTTCTTCTTCCCGTCTTCCTGCCATGCGATGCGGCCTCGGTTTCCCCAGGTGCCCGTGAATCCCAACGGCCCCGCCTGGGGGGGGAGGGGGAAGCGATCACAGCCGTTTCTGCTTGGAAGTTTCTGCCCAGCCCCCTTGGAGATGCTGACTCTGCTTTTTGTGGCTGATGCGTTGGGCTGGAATCCAGGAATATTTATTTACTATTGGCCATGAAATACACTCGTGGCTTGCAGGTGAGTGCGAGGATGAAAGCTACCAGGTCCTCTCACAGAGCTAAGTGCTCAAGAAAACCCAGCAAGCACGAGGAGAGGAGAAACTTCTCGTTTACAATTGATTGATATTCTCCTCGCTGCCCTAGACTTTATTTTGTACCTTTAGACATAGGACATATTCTATGTTTTTAAGAAAGAAAGTCCATATTATAGCCGGGTGCTGGGGGCTCACGCCTGTCATCCTAGCTACTCAGGAGACTGAGATCTGAGGACCGCAGTTCAAAACCAGCCTGGGCAGGAAACTCTGTGAGACTCTTATCTTCAATGAACCACCAGAAAACCACAAGTGGCGCTGTGGTAGAGCGCTAGCCTTGAGCAAAGGCTCAAGGGACAGTGTCCAGGTTCTGAGTCAAGCCCCACACTGACCAAAAAAATAAAAAATAAAAAATCATATTATAGGCAATAGACATTTTCATTTTGGAGTTATATTGTACAGTGAAAAATTAATACAGCAAGCTGTCTAGTGAAGGTGTGGTAGGCCCTTGAGAAATGAGGCATTTGTAATTTAATGAAACAGCATCATCGGTGTTTCCTGAACATGGCAAAAATCTTTTTTTTTTCTGTACAGGTGCTGTTCTTTTTTTCCTTAATATAAAGCAAATAAAAAGTATGTGTGTGCTGACAGTTCGGATGAACGATTTCATGACTGCACTGATGTGAAAGTCGCACACATCCAGTGAAAATTGCACTTTCATATTGGGAGTTTGATCTTCTCCCAGGCTGGGGGTGTGTGAGCTCCCACTATCCTAGGCCTGGGCCGTGTGCTTGAATGGCAGTCCCGAGCTGCCACAGGAAACAAACTGTGTCTCTCCACTATGCTGTGTGGCTAAGCTAGGATGTTTGAGAGACTTACATGTGTTTTTGAACTGATGGCATTTTCCCTTTAGGATGGGTGTTACTCCATTGGAAGTGGAGGAGTATATGTTTTCTGTTGACAGTTTCCATCTTTCCTACAGTATATGTTTCCACAGTTGGTTAGTTATGATCTGCTATTTACCAGCTATAGAGGATTACCTACTCTTCCCATGGTCTCAGGCCAGGGGTGATAGAGCCTTAGTCCACTAGGGTAGTGGAATGTCTCCTGGACTTTTCCATCTTCCCAGGTGGAGATCTTGAAGCTCCTTCCCCATACTTGTAATCCCTCTTGGCCCATGCAAATGGCTGTTACAAATAGGAGGTAGCGTTATTCATTCTTGTTATATTTTTATTATCTTTAAGTAGTTGTATAGAGGGGTTACCATCCAATGTGTCAGTTTCTGAGTACAATGCCTCCTGTGGGGCTTGAACTCAGGGCCTGGGAGTTGTCCCTGTGCTCTATTGTGCTCAAGGCTAGCGCTCTACCACTTTGAGCCACAGCACCGCTTTTGGTTTTCTGATGGTTCACGGGAGATAAGAGTCTCACAGACTTTGCTCCCCAGGCTGGCTTTGAACTGTGATCCTCAGATCTCAGCCTCCTGTGTAGCTGGGATCGCAGGCGTGAGCCCCCGTGCCGGGCTTCCGTCAGGATTGTCATCAGATGGCACGAGTCTCATGGTGCTGCACGGTTTATTTGCGCTGAGTGTAGAGGGGGAGGTACACAGGGCTTAATTTCCTTTTTTTTCCCCCCCCCTTTGTGCCTGATCTGATTGAGCGTCTGTGAGCGGTGAGTGGGAGTTGATGCTTTCATTCTGTTCAATTTAGACCAATATCTGGGGAGGAGGGGGCGTGGCGAGGGAGAGGTGTCTTTTCTACTCAACTTGTGGCTCCTTGTTTAGGGGTGTCTACGCATCAACCTGGGGTCTGTTAGAAATGCAAGGCACCCTCCCCCCCCCCCCCCCCAGACAAGCTGAATCCTCCAGAGATTCCGTCAGCCCTTAACCTGGAGCTTCATAGATGGCTCCGCCCACTGCCACCCTGCTGGCCACACCCGAAGGGTGGGGCAGAGCCCCCCCCCCCCTCTCTCTCTCTCTCTCTCTCTCTCTGTATTTGAATCTGCACTCTCACCCGCCTCTTGTGTTCAAGGCTGGCCCTCTACCCCTTGAGCCACACCTCCACCCCTAATTTTTGGCCGATTAATTGGAGATAAGAGTCTCATGGACTTTTCTGCCCAGCTTGGCTTTGAACCACCACCCTCAGGTTTCTTGGGTAGCTGGGATGACAGGCTGAGCCCCCAGCGTCCAGCTTGTGTCCGGCTTGTTCTTTATCTTCTTGCGGTGGGCTGGGGCGTCTGTCTCTTTAAGCTGGGCAGCACATACTTTGGCTCTCATACTGGGGCACAGCCTGGTGCCCACCCTGGCTGACTCAGTTTCCCTCCTGGGCCCTGGAGGTCACCTCCCTGCTCACCACAGGGCCTCCAGACTCCCTTGAGATGCCCGGCTGCCGCCTTTCCCCACTGCCTGGGCACCCCCCCCCCCAGGTCCCCTCCGCCACCCGCTGAGCCCCATTCCTGACACTATTCTCTTCTGCTCTCCTCTGGCATTCTCTCAACTCTCTGTCCAACCTCTCCCTCCCTCCCTCCCTCCCTCCCTCCCTCCTTCCCTCCCTCCCTCCCTCCCTCCTTTCCCCTGTGGCTGCACCACACTCCTCTCTGACCATGACCCCAGCCCTTGTCTTCCCTGTCCTGGCAGAGACCAGCCTCAATTCACACCCACCCGTGTCAGTCAGCTTTCCGCTGCTATAACACATGGCTGAGGCAGTCAGCTTATGAGGAGAGAAGGTTTTGGGGGTTTGACTCCTAGTTTCCGAGGTTCCAGTCCATCTGATTGGTCCTGTGGGTTTGGGCTCATGTTGTCCTAGGGTGGTGGACCCTCCTCTTATGGCTGGGAGAAGAGGAGCGGAAGGGGTAGGGTGCCACCATCAACCAGCCAATGACAGGACACTGCCCACCAAGCCTCGCCCCTTCAAGCCTCCTCTATCTCTTAGCTTGAGCCTGTGCCTTTAGGGACCAAAACATAATAGGATTGGACACCTAATGATTCTTGGTGTGTGTTTGTTTTTCCTTCTTAGTGAATATTCTTGTCTATACCTGTGTGTGTGTGTGTGTGTGTGTGTGTGTGTGTGTGTGTGGTGTGTGCCAGTCCTGGGATTTGAACTCAGGGCCTGAGGTTTTTTTTTTGCTCAAGGCTAGCACTCTATCACTTGGGCCATAGCTCCACTTCCGGCTTTCCTTGGGTGATGAATTGGAGATTACAGCCTCGTGGGCTTTCCTGTCCCCAGGCCGGCTTCAAACTGCAAGCCTCAATCTCAGCCTCTTTAGTGACTAGCACCACACATACCAGCCGACGGCACCTAGCATTTATACAATTTCTTTTCTGAATATTTGTCTAGTTATTTTCTTTAGATGAACCTTTCAAAATGAAATTGCACTTTTGAGAAGAAGAGTGGTTTTAATCTTATATATGTTCAATCGTGTTATTTAAAATCTACTAGTAACAGGAATCTATATAAATGATACAATCAGTATAGATAATACAATCACAACATGAAGCTTTAAAGTCACTAGAGGGAAAAAAATAGAGATAATTCAGAACTAGGCTGATTACTTAGGACTATTTTAATCCAAGACCACAGCAGTACAGCACAGATTTGTTTAGTAGAAAAGGAAGTTAATTAATTTACTCAATTGGTTAATTAAAATTCAGTGATATAGGGCTTGAAGGTCGAGCTCTGTACTTGCGAGGCAAGCTGCCTACCACTTCATAACTTTTTGCTTTATTTAGTCCCCGCCCCCACCCCCATGGCACTTGATCATAAGGCCTGGGCAGTGAGTGTCCCTGAGTTTTTTCGGCTCAAGACTAGCACTCTACCACTTTGAATCTCAGCTCCATTTCTAGTTTTCTGGGGGTTAATTGGAGATAGGCGTCTCATGGCCTTTCTTGCCAGGGCTGGCTTTGAACTACCCTCCTCAGATCTCAGCCTCTTGAAGTAGCTAGGATTACAGGTGTGAGCCACGAGTATCAGGCTAGACAGGTTTTAGATAAACAGTTCCGGCTCCCTGGGCGGGCTGGCCTCAGATTACAGTTCTCCAGAGTAGCTGAGATTACAGCTATATTCCACCGTGCCAGCTTGTTTCTGAAATAAGATTGCACGAGGCGGAACTGTGATCCTCCTATCTCTGCCTCACTACGTGGCTGGGGTTATAAAGTGTGAGCCACCACACCCAGAGTACAATATGAATAATTTTGTGCTGTTGACATTTCAAAATGGTTAAGATTCTTGATGTATTGGTTTGGAAGAGAATAAATTAATTTCTTCTTCTGTTTTTTTTTTTTTTTAAATGTGGCTACTAGGAAATTTAAACCAGAGCTTGGATAGTGTTCCTCTGAACAGAGCTGACCAAAGAGAAGTGGAATGTGATTTTTTGGGGGGGAGGAAAAAGGGGAGAATAATGGTCTGTGTGGTCTGTCCCCCTCTGCTGCCCAAGAGGACCCCATAAATAACCATGTCAGGCCAGGTATGGTGGCTCATGCCTGTAACCCTAGCTACTCAGGAGGCTGAGATCTGAGGATCGCAGTTGGAAACTGGCCCAGGCAGGAAAGTCTATGAGATTCTCATCCACAAGGAACCACCAGAAAACCGGAAGTGGCGCTGTGGCTCAAAGTGGTAGAGCGCTAGCCTTGAGGAAAAAGAGCTCAAGCCCCATGACCAACCAGAATATAAATAAATAGAAGAACCCTGTCTGTGTCAGATGCAGGAGGCGTGCATCTTCAGCCTACCCCAAATGAGACGGTGGGTGGGCATGGTGGGCCATTTCTCCACCATGCCTGGGACAGGCCAGGCTGGGCTCAGCCACAGCTGGTGGGACCTGCAGGCTGATGGGCCTAGGGTCACGGGAGATGATTCCCAGCCAGGTGCTCCATGGACCCTCACAGTCCCTGCCAGATCCCTGGGTTTCGGTGTGTGCGTCTCCATTCTCCCAGCAGCCAGGGCTGATCACCAAAGCCAGAACCCTCGCTTTCTTTGTCTCCTAGCAACAGATTCTCTCCCAGCTCTTATATTGTTTGAACTTTCTTTCTTTTTTTTTTTTTTGTTGTTGCCATCTCACAGATACACGGAACAGCACCAATTGTTGAGTTCACAGCTCAATATGCTTGTTTTTTTTTATTTAAAAAAAAAGGGAGTCGAATTTAGTTTTTCCTTTTGGAAAGCGGGCAGGCCTCTGGCCTTTGCACTTGGGGAACTGCAGTGGGCTGACCTCCCTTGTACAGAAGCTCGTGGGCTTGCTCATCTGTGATCAGGAGCCCGGGGACAGACAGACAGACAGACAGACAGACAGACAGGTGCTGGCCAGGCCCTGTCGCCTTGCTCAGGTGACGTCCCTGGGGCTGTCCTAGAGTTAGTACCAGCTGGCCATGGGGGGTGGGGCTCTGCCTCCGCTCCGTGGTCCCCACCCCAGAGCGATTTCACCCCTTGTGGAGACAGGGCCAGGGATGCCCATCCCTGGGCATCTTGAAGTCTCTGATTGTAATAAGGTGGAAACTTCTCCCTGCCACGTTCCCCCCAGCTTTTATTTTAATTTATTTTTAAGTTTTATTATGTTGGTGCTGGTCCTGGGGTTCGAACTCAGGGCCTGGATGCTGTCTCGGCTTTTGTGCTCTGTCACGTTGGGCTGAAGCACCACTTCCGGTTCTCTGGTGGTTAATCGGAGATGAGAGTCTCATGGACTTTCTTGTCTGAGCTGGCTTTGAACCATGATACTCAGAGCTCAGCCTCCTGAGTAGCCAGGGTTATGGATATGAGCTGCGGGCACCTCCCCGTCCACGTGCAGCTTTCTGGTCTATAAAATGGGAATACAAATGCTGTCTCTTGGAGTTGTGATGAAGATTAAATGAGATAATTTGTGCAGAACCCTGACTGTTACACTTGGAAAATGATGGGCCCTAAATAAATAGTAGTTGCTATGGTTATCTTTATTATCAGATATATTTTTTTGCCTGTCACATAAACAAGAACACCTGGGTGTGTTCTCTGAGGGGAGGGGCAGAGTCTGCCCTGTTTATGACTAGATCGGAAGCACCTTGCACAGTACCTGGCTTGTCCTTGGCATTAAAGTATTCAGGATGAGTTTCGGTGACTGCTGCTGAAATGTGGAGGCCTTCAAGCTTAAACAACGGCCCTGTTTGGCTCAGCAATTCCTGGCATTTATCAAGAGAGAACAGCCTGGGGCTGGGGATATGGCCTAGTGGCAAGAGTGCTCGCCTTGTATACATGAGGCCCTGGGTTCGATTCCCCAGCACCACATATACAGAAAATGGCCAGAAGTGGCGCTGTGGCTCAAGTGGCAGAGTGCTAGCCTTGAGCAAGAAGACGCCAGGGACAGTGCTCAGGCCCCGAGTTCAAGGCCCAGGACCACTGTTCAGTGCACGCCTGTGCATGAAGCGGACGTACCTGATGGTGGACAGGAAGCCCTGTTCCAGGCAGAGCTGGCGCAGGGAAAGGAGGACTTACTTGGAGAGGGGGCGAGTGGGGCGTGGTCTCCAGAAAACCAGGATCCTCACACTGAGGAGGTGGGTTAACTCCTGTCCTCACTCCCTGGCACCCGAGGGGAGCCACCAGCTGACCAGTGAGCACCCCGAGCCTGCCTCTCCCCCACCCGCCCTAATGGCCTTCTTCCCTTCCCAGCTTGTCTCTTGGGGGCTGGGGACTTGTCTGGTCATCAGACGATGGTTGCATTGCGTTCCTTCAGCAGATATTTATACCATTTTTTTTTATTCTTCTTGTAATTTTGGTTGTGGGACTTGAACTCAGGGTCTGGGCTCTGTCCCTGAGCTTTCCTGCTCAAGGCTAGTGCTCTACTACTACTCTGAGCCACAGCGCTACTTCTGGTTTTCCGGTGGTTCTTGGGAGATAAGAGTCACATGGACTTTCCTGCCCGGGCTGGCTTTGAACCACGATCCTCAGATCTCAGCCTCCTGGGAAGCTAGGATGACAGTCTTGAGCCCCCAGCGTGTGGATTCTTCTTGTAATTAAATGGAAGTCTTGTGACCTTAAATCCTTAAAAAAAAGAAGCAGCGAAAAGGGAGCTTCTTTGATTTATACAGGGTATGTTATTACCTTAATTTATAATATAATTTATCATGTAACTCATTAAAATATACTATGACACAGAGAGAGAGAGAGAGAGAGAGAGAGGAGGGGTGAGGGGGAGAGAGAGAGAGAAATCAGAGAGCTGTCTCGTGCGTGCATACAGGTCATCTTTTGGTGCTATTTTATGAGGACCCGCCATTCTTCTCCCCCACTTCTTCCTGGCTGTCCCGGCTGACCCCGTGGAATGAGATCAGGGGCCGGGTTTCAGCTGTGAAGCGGCCCCTCGGGATGGAGACGGAAGGTAAGACAGTCATGGCATCTGAAGAGCCTCGTTGTATACGATGAACAGGTTGGCGTCCTTTGCGAGGATCCCTTGCCTTGCAGCTCTTAGGTGGGACAGGAAGGGCAGGATTAAGTTGAATCGCACCCATTGTAGTGGATTCAGCTGGCCCCCAACACACTTAGCATGCAGATACCTTGCTGTTATTGTAGGGGGGTGCCCCTGTACCCCACCTTGCCCAGGCCCCACCTGTTCTATGCAAGGAGCATCCTCGTGGGGCCTAGTCCTTCAAGGAACCCGTGGGGTGCTGCCTCTTGTGACGTGGGGCCCACCCAGCTCTGCAGGCGTGGAAGGAGGCCCCCGCGCTGGCTGACAGCTGGCCGGCTTGTCAGGAGGAGGCACCGGGGAGAGAAGTCTGGGGGATACTTGTCTTGTGGATGAAGGCAACCGTTTACTGTCAGAGCAAAGCCCCAGGGTCTTGGCGTCTTGAGGCATGAGACCTGTAGGCCAGGGGAGGCCACGCTGCCCCCGGAACCCCTGTTCCTGGGCGGCCGGGCAGGTCGGGATGGGCTTACGGGCACCTGGGAGCATTTGGTCAGAGCTCTCGCTGTATTATTATTATTATTATTTTTTTTGCCAGTCCTGGGGCTTGAACTCAGGGCCTGAGCACTGTCCCTGAGCTTCTTTGGCTCAAGGCTAGCGCTCTACCACTTGAACCACTGTGCCACTTCAGGCTTTTTCTGGGTATGTGGTACTGAGGAATCGAACCCAGGACTTCATGCATGCTAGGCAAGCATTCTACCACTAAGCCACATTCCCAGCCTCTCTTGCCTCATTTTATTCTGTGGGAGCTTCCAGACCACTCACCATCCCCATTCTTAGAAGCACCCCCACTTCCCAGCTCCGTTTCCCAGCTTTGCGCCCCTGTGTGTGCTGTGAATCCCGGCCACCTGGGCCCTCGCGTTCTCTTTGCTTCTGCTGCCTACTGCAAGATACCGCCTCTCTTTCCTAACTCTCAGTTCTTGGTGGGAAGGAGGTACTACTGTCCAGTAGGAAGCCTCTTCTTGGACTAGACTCGGTGGCTCATACCCATGAC
This sequence comes from Perognathus longimembris pacificus, assembly GCF_023159225.1. NCBI lineage: Eukaryota > Metazoa > Chordata > Mammalia > Rodentia > Heteromyidae > Perognathus > Perognathus longimembris. The sequence goes on from NC_063180.1 coordinate 38,533,400, forward strand.
CCCAGCTGCTCAGTAGAGTAGGCAGAGATTGGGAGGATCGAGGTTCAAGCCCATCTCAATCAACAAGCTGGTCACGGTGGTGTGTACTTGTCGTCTCGGCAGTGTCGGAGCCAGGGGTGTGAGGATCAAGGTCTGCAGCTGTCCTGGGGCTAAAATATAAGACCCCACCTGACAAAGAAAGCAGAGCCAAGAGCTGGTAGACTAATGATGTCAAAAAAAGAGCTCAGCTCTTACTTGAGGGGATCTTGTGAACTTTTTGCTTGAACTGCAGCCCTCCTGATCTCATCTTCTTGATGAGCTTGGATTAGAGGTGTGAGCCACAATGCCTGGCTCAGTGTGATATGCAGTGTGTGTGTGTGTGTGTGTGTGTTTGAGAGAGAGAGAGAGTTGTGATTTGATACGCTCTCACCGCTCAGTAGTAATTGGTATCCTCCAGTGTAATGTGTTGCTAGAGAATAATTATGTCATAGACTAGAAGTCTTAAGTGCATTTTGGACTATGTTGGCATTTTCCATTTATGACAAGTTCCTCGGGACGTGGTCCGATGGTGAGTTGAGTCGCATCTCTGCTTGGAAATGGACTAAGTGTAATATAATACCAAGTGCCAGCTCTGCCAAATGACCGGATGAACCTGCCGTCATTTTAATTGTGACTTGGCGCTGAGGAGTGAGCATTAGTGAGCGAGGGGGCAGCCGTCGAGGGAGGAGCTTTTCACGGGGTGGGAGCTGGCGTGTCTATCTGCAGGATGGTGTCACCTCAGACCTCTCGTAGGTTTTGATTTGCAGTTCTGGGGAGGAGTTCGGGGCCCTGTGTATACCCGCCAGCCCTGCGTCTCCTGAGCTGTCCCAGGCTAGCCCCTCTCCTCACAGGACTTGAGGTGTAGCTCCAAACCCCCTCCCATGCCACCTGACAGCGCGTTGGTTGAGGGGCATGTTAGCCTCGTGCATGCTAAGTACTTATCCTAGACCACTAAGCTGTGTCACTCACTTGTTTTGTGCTGTTGGTTGTGAGGCTTGCTCTCAGGGCCTGGGTGCTGTCCCCCAACTCTTTTTGCTCAAGGCTAGCGCTCTACTACTGTGAGCCACAGTGCCACTTCCGATTTTCTGGTGGTTCGTTGGAAATAAGAGTCTCATGGAGTCTTTTCTGCCAAGGCTGGCTTTGAACCGTGATCCTCAGATCTCAGCCTCCGGAGTAGCTAGATTACAGGTGTGAGCCACCAGTATCTGGTGTCTTTAAATATATATTTTTAAAGTCTTCATTTAAAGTCTTCACTGAACCAGGGGAGGGTAGCCGAGGTCCATCGTTAGCACTGCATAAAACAAACCCAAACCCCCAAAGCAAATGGCCAGGTGCCAGTGACTCCCACCTAGTGACTCAGGAGGCTGAGATCTGAAGGATCACAGTTTGAGGCCAGCCCAGAGAGACAACGTTTGCTCGGCTCCATCTCCAGTTAACCACCAACAAGTGAGCCCTGTGAGCGAGAGGTTCTGAGTTCAGGTCCTTGGATTGCAAGAAAAGAAAAGAAAAAACCCTGTCACCATTGCTGGTTATTTGTCTCATGGCGGCTGCTAGTCCTCAGTTGTGGGATGCTAGTTGGTACTGGTGGTTTTGGGGGCCCAGTCCTTCGCTTACCCCTCTGGTAAGTTCTGATTTGTGGGTGCTCACCCTCTGAGCCAGTGGCGGGGTCTCCACTCCTCTGTCGCAACGGCTGCTAGGCAGCCCTGACTGGAGCCAAGTGTGATTGTGCAGTGACTCAGTTTCCCTCACTCTTCCTGCATCACTGGCTGATCTCCTCCCTCCCCTTCCAACATGGAAGCCCAACAAATGGGAAACCCTGACCCCGCACCCCACACGGGACATTCCTTTGGGTGAGGGTGAGGTGTGGATGGACAGACTGCATCCCAGGTGGGAAGGGGTCACCCACCGCCCCCCTCCACTTTCCTCCTTTCTCCCGTGGGCTACCGCTCCTGGCAGTTTCTGCATGTTGGTACTGTTCCCTTTTGGAGCTAGCAATCCAGCCCTTGAGTCTGTCTCCAATGTCCCCATGTGGGGACAGCGTGCCCATGCCATGGAGGGGGCCACTCTGCTTCCTGCAGACCGCTTCGGCCCCTACTCTCCACCGGGCATGCGTGAGAGGCAGTGTTAACCCCATGCTGAAGTGAAGATCCTGATCTGTTGCGCCTCCCTTTAGTGTTCTGCTCTGATTGTACTCACGGGGGGCTGCCTGGTGATGGGCAGGGGGGTTATTGCTGTGTGCCTTCTCCCACTTTCTCTCTTCCCGCAGTACTGTGCCCCATTGTGTTTGAAAATTAATACTTACAGATCCGTCTGCTGTACAGCAGAGTTACAGTCCAACAGTGTGGAGGGGCTGATAAGGATTGCCCCCTCCCGACAGTCTCCCCTCCAAAGACACCCGTACCAAGCGTTCTGAGCTATCTTCCTTTGCTTCTATTCTTTCCTTTGCAAAAATATAATGCATTCTTTTTTTTTTCCCTGTTTGGTGCCAGTCCTGGGACTTGAACTCAGGGCCTGGGTGCTGTTCCTGAGCTTCTTTTCGCTCAAGGCTAATACCCTGCCACTTGAGCCACAGTTCCATTTCTGGTTATTGCTGAGTGGTTTATTGAAGAGAAGAGTCTCATAGACTTATCTGCCAGGGCTGGCTTCAAACTGATCTTCAGATCTCAGCCTCCTGAGTAGCTAGGATGACAGGTGTAAGCCACCAGTGTGTGTGTGTGTGTGTGTGTGTGTGTGTGTGTATTTTTTTTTGGCCAGTCCCGGGGCTTGAACTCAGAGCCTGAGCACTGTCCCTGGCTTCTTTTTGCTCAAGGCTAGCACTCTGCCACTTGAGCCACAACACCATTTCCAGCTTTTTCTGTGTATGTGGTTCTGAGGAATGGAACCCAGGGTTTCATGCATGCTAAGCAAGCATACTACCGCTAAGCCACATCCCAGCCCTATATAATTTCTTTAAAAAAAAAATAGCTGACTTCCAGGCACTGGTAGCTCACACCTATAGACCTAGCTACAAAGGAGGCTGAGATGTGAGGCTCAAGGTTTGAAGCCAGCCTGGGCAGGAAAGTCTGTAAAACTTATCTCCAATTAAGCACCAAAAAAAAAAAAAAAAAAAGCTGGAAGTGGTTCTGTGGCTCAAAGTGCCTTGAGCAAAAAATAGCTCAGGGACAGCACCCTGAGTGCAAACCCCAGGTCCAGCAGGAAAAAAGAAAGAAGAAAGAAATGGTTAAAATGGTAACATTTTGTTTCTGAGTATGCTGTCATCATTTTTAAAAATAAATCCCACAAAAATCACCCAGTGACTCATTTCCTTTCTTGACAAAAATACTCGGATAACTGTGGGTCACTCAAAATAAAAAAATTAAAAAACAACAACACCCCAAACAACTTCCATTGTCTGACTTTCTGATAACGACACAGGCCTCTGTGTAAAACGGCTGTCACCATTTTATCTGGCTACGCATCAGATTTCGCTCTCATTGGCCTGTATAAAATGAAGAGGACTAGGGACAGTGGGTGAGGTTTCCTGCAACAGTATATGTATCAGGAAGATTATAGGGAGCCAGGTAGTCCAATCCACAGAGGAATGCGGTGCCAGGCGTGTCTGACAGCCACGAAAATAGGTTGAAATAGATTCCCCACTGTCCATCCACTGTCAATGACACAGTTATTGTCCTGTGAAAAATCCCATTTGTAGAAAATAAATGCGTCGGTGCGAGACACGAGGACGTTGGAACTGGACAAGTTCTTATGAATGGAAACCAGCAAGAGACCTGAAAAACAGGGCATAAGCTGAAGAGGGAGCATGTCTAGATCAATACAGATCTCACCAAAGATGGCCCCCAGACTGCTATGAATTGGAAAGAGGAGTTGACAGTGACTTGGGCATTATTTCCCTCTACGGGGAAAAGCCAGGCTCCACCATTTTTCAGGTAGATGTTAGGATTGTTCGCTTAGAAGAACTCAAATCATCTCTCTGTGATTGCAAAATATCCGAAGAGTGTGTGTTTGTGGCTTGAGGCTAGCTGGATGATAGAATTTAAGTATTGCTACTGACACGTGAATTATTTCATGCTTTAAAACGTAAGCAGTTAGATTTCAAATAGTTATGCTTAGGAGTCCCTTTTGCTTTGGAAAAGCGATCACTGTAGTGTGTGTGTGTGTGTGTGTGTGTGTGTGTGTGTGTGTGTGTGCTTATACTAGGCCTTGAACTCAGGGCCTTGTGAGCTCCCTGTTTTTCTGTATGTCTGGTGCTGAGGAATCAACCCACTATATGCGAGGCAAGCACTCTACCACTAGGCCATATTCCCAGCCCATGAGCTCTTGTTTGATTTTTTTCTCTCTCGAGGCTGGTGCTCTACCACTTGAGCCACACTTCCACTTGTGTCTTTTTTTTTTTGCTGGTTCATTGGAGATAAGAAGAATCTCACAGACTTTCCTGCTTGGGAAGAGTGCTTCACAGAGACTAGGAGAGGGCATCAGAGAAGGAAAAGGAGGAGAGGTAGGAAGTAGCATTTCCTTTTTTTTTTTTTTTTGATAGAAAGAATTGAGTTCTGTTGTACTGTGAGGATTTGTCTGGCAAAATAAGTCGTGCAAAAGGGGCTGGGGAGGGGGTGCCATGGCGAAACTCTACTGGAAGGGCACTGGGCAGGCAAGCTCCAAACCCTTGAGTTTGAACCCCAGTACAACTTCTCCTGGAAAAGCACAGGAAGATGAAGAGACTGAACAATAATGTGTTTATATATGTCAGAATAGTTAGAAGAACTTGAATGTACTCTCCTAAACAACTGGTAATTATGATGATAGATAATAATTACCATGAGTTGATCAGAACCCCATGTCTCCAGAAACCAAAACAATCTCCTTCTGCCTCATAAATATGTACAAACACGATGTATCAATCACATAATAAATAAAAATTAAAAAATCAAGTGGCGGAGTATTTTCACACACACACACACACACATACACGCACACACAGTATACTTAAAGCTGTCTCTATATGGTGTAATACCTAAATTCAATGGAAATGCCATGCAGATAGGTGTTTTACTGTATTGTCCAGGCATGCAGGTAGGTGTTCTACTGTCTTGTCCAGGGACTAATGGCAAGGGACAAGAGTGAAATTGGGCTCTGGCAGGGTAGCTGGCACTCACTCACCGAGGGCACAAACATGCTGACCATTGCCCAGTTCTGTCCTGAGCGCCTGCCCTTCTCCACGCCGCTTTCCACAGCCAGGCAGGCAATGTTGGCTCAACCCAACAAAGTGGCCTCTTCCTGCCCGGTGGGGCTCGGTCACTTACAACCATACCACCATTCCTGTGGGTAAGGAATCTCGGCACAGCTTCCCGAGGGCCTCTGGTTCAGGGTCTCACCAAGTGTTGGCTGGGCCTGTATCAAATCCAGGTGCCAGCTGAGTGCTGGTGGCTCACACCTGTTATTCTAGCTACTCAGGAGGATGAGATCTGAGGATCACGGTTCAAAGCCAGTCCAGGCAGGAAAGTCTGTGAGACTTGTGTGTGTGTGTGTGTGTGTGTGTGTGTGTGTGTGTGTGTGTGGTGGGGCTTGAATTCAGGGCCTGGTGTTGTCCCTGAGCTTTTATGGTCAAGGCTAGCACTCTACCACTTTGAAAACGCAGCTCCACTTCCAGTTTGGGGGTAGTTTATTGGAGAAAAGAGCCTCATGGACTTCCCTTCCCGGGCTGGCTTTGAACCATGATCCTCAGATCTCAGCCTTCTGAGTAGCTAGGATTATAGGCATGAGCCACTGGCATCCAGCTCTGTGAGACGCTTCTCTCCAATGAACCACCAGAAAACTGGAAGTGGAGTTGTGGGTCAAAGTGGTAGAGGGCTAGACGTGAGTGAAAGAGCTCAGGGATGGTGCCCAGGCCTTGAGTTCAAACCCCACAACCAACGAAAAGAAAAGACGAGAGAGAGCGAGAGAGAGAAAAGAGAAGAGAAGAGAAGGAAGGAGGGAGGGAGGGAAAAAAGAAAACCCCAGGTGCCCCCAAGGATGTCTGATCCCAGTCTCACTGCAGATCAGTGGCAGCGCATGCAGGGATGACGTCGGATCCTGGGAGCCATCTTTGAGGCTGTCTTACCGCATCCTGCTCGTCTGTATTGAATGCACTCTCGCCCTCCTCCATATTTAATCAGGGAAATGGAGATGCATGGAGTCACCCACATAGCTAACTGGGGGAGTTGGGGTTCCCTGTAACGGAAGGCTTCACACAGGGGAAGATGGCCACAATTGACCACACATCCATTAGCGTCCCCTGCGTGTCAAACACCCTCAGCAGCATTGGCCAATCAGAAGCCTCGCTGTCTATTTGCCAATCCATCCCTATTAGACTAAAAGCAGTCATAAATCAATAAGAAAGCATTGACATCAAATGGGGGGGCGGAAATCTCAAGTCTTTCTGTCACCTCACTGAGGAAAAAGGAAAGGCAGATATAAGTAGCAAAGCTCACAAGTAATCAGAGAATTTTTGAAATTCTTCTGAAGAGAGGGAAGGCTCTACCCTTTCTTTAAAGACGGTTAAGAAAGGGTTTTCATATTATGTTAAGGGAAGTAGCTCTCTCTCCCTTCCTCCCTCCTCCCTCTCGCCTTTTCTTCTTTTCCCTTCTCTCGTTCCTGCCCTTTCTCCTTCCTTTACTCTCCTTGCCTTCTCTCCCTCCCTTCCTTCCTCTTTTCCTCTCCTTCCCTTCTGTTTCCTTTCCCTCCCACTCCATCCTTCCTGCCGTTTCCTCTTCTCTTTTCCTCCTTCCCCCCTCTGCCTCCTGTTCGTCCTTTCCCTTCTCCCTTCTTCATTTCCTGAACTTGCCTCTTCTTTTTCTCTCTCTGCCTTTCTTCTCTCCCTCCTCTTCTTCCCCTTCTTCCTTCCATCCCTCCCTCTTTCCCTTCTGCTTTCCTTTTTTTTTTTTGGCCAGTGCTGGGGCTTGAACTCAGGGCCTGAGCGCTGTCCCTGGCTTCTTTTTGCTCAAGGCTAGCACTCTGCCACTTGAGCCACAGCGCCACTTCTGGCCATTTTCTATATATGTGGTGCTAGGGAATTGAACCCAGGGCTTCATGTATAGGAGGCAAGCACTCTTGCCACTAGGCCATATTCCCTCTCCTTTCCTTTTATCCTTCCTACTCCTTTCTCCTCCTTCCCTCTCTCCCTCCCTCCCTACTTCCTTTCTCCTTTCCTCCCCCGACCCCTTTCCTCTTCTCTTTATGGTATCTTCAACATGTGACAGAACGCTAAGGTAATTTGAAGGACATCTGCTTATTAATCAATCAATCAATTAATTATTTTGTTTTATTGCCAGTCCTGGGGCTTAAACTCAGGGCCTGGGTGCTATCCCTGAGTTTTTTAGCACAAGGTTAGTTAGTTCTCTAGCACTTGAGCCACGGTTCCTCTTCCAACTTTGTTTTTGGCAGTTAATTGGGCTGGCTTTGAACCAAAATCCTGAGATCTCAGCCTCCTGAGTAGCTAGGATGACAGATGTGAGCCACTGGTACTTGCCCACATCTGTTTATTAGCATCTATCTATTCATTGTACCAAGGTGAGGAGGGGGTTTTATTGGTCACCGGTCCAGTGCCTCCCCCTCCCGCCCCCCACCCCAGGCTGTGGTGAAATCTTCATCTTCCTGGTTCATCCTTGCTGACACTTCACCGTACCACACAGCCTGGCTGCTTCAAACACATCTGCTCATGCTGGGTCCCTGGTGTTGAGTACCCCCTTCTCCTGGTTCAGACCACACCCAAACCTCTATCACCACTGCCTCCTGAATTCAAACTCAGGCTTCTTTCTTTCTCATCTTCACACAGACCCCTCTTGTGTTGTTGTTGTTGGGCCGATTTCCTAGAGGAAAGGTGTATTCGTTTTCCATTACTGTATTGAAATACTTGGAGGCAAGGGACTTAGAAAGCAAGGTTTACTGTAGTTGGGTGTGTTGGAGGCTACAGCTCCTGATGTGAATGGCAGCCTTGTTTATCAGTGGCATCCAAGGGGAGTGCTCGGCCCAGCTGGCCTCCCGCCTGATCAGCCAGAAAGGAATAAAAATACTCCAGGAAGAAGAGCACATGGCCATCCAGTCCCCTTGAGGGCACGCCCCCCCCCCAATGACCTAAAGGCCTCCCCAGAGGTCCTACCCCTTCCCCCCAAAAAAAAGATTGCATCACTGGGGAACACTTGTCATCCATACCACAGGGAAGGGAAAAGCTAAGTTTAACAGTTACGCTTTTTATGTTGAATATGCTTCCTCTTTGGGTAATCCTGCAGTGACTCTCTTTTCTTTTCTTTTTTTGGGGGGGACAGTTTCAGGCAGTAACAGTGTTTATGTTGAACAATGTTGGTTCCACCCCAGGTTTGGGGACCCTTCTAGAGATCTCCTGAGTGGACATCTCTAGAGAAATAGTTTTTAAAACTAAGCGTTCCTAGATGGTCACCTCTGGGAAACCCAGATTTCATTGGTGTGTGTGTGTGTGTGTGTGTTTCAGTTCTCAAAGTTATTTGCAGATTAAATTTTTTCCCCAAAGTAATTTCAAAGAAAGCAAGGCATCTGGAAATAAGATGGGGGAAAAAAAAGCTAGATTAAATTTGCCTCACCTGGTTGAGTAGTCTAATTTCCATCTCTACTGATGTAATGAGATATTTATTATCTGGAGGAGGTTTCGAAAGCTTGCCTGAGAATGATTTTTACTATTCACTTGAAAAAAAAAAGCCTCTGTATGTTTTTTTCATTCTGCTTTGTTCTTGGAACGAACCTTCTGGTCTCTTGCTTTCTCTGCCTAACAAGAAGCATCACACCAAGAGTTTCATAGGCCAATGTCAAGATTCAGTGCCAGAACTCAGAGCTCTATCCCTGAGCTATTTTTGCTCAAGGTTAGCATTCTACCACTTTGAACCATAGCACCACTTCCCATTTTCTGGTGGTTCATTGGAGATAAGAGTATCATGGACTTTCCCGGGCTAGCTTCGAACCGTGATCCTCAGATTTCAGCCTTCTGAGTAGCTAGGATGACAGGCAAGAAATTCCTTCTTAAGCTTCTCTCCCTTCCTTGGCTGTTAAGGGTGACCACCAGTTCAAACCTCATCACATGGTATTTGTTGTTGTTTTTTGTTTGTTTGTTTGGTGGTTTGTTTTTTTTTTTGGTTCCCTCACTGGGAAACAAAATCATATGGCATTTGTTTTCCTGACAACAAGAGCTCTGGACACTGGTGTTCTAAATAACACACATCACCAGAAACCCAGAGTGTTTTAGGAAACTGAGAAGATGGGATAGGAAGTTATTTTTATCAATCTAAAGTTTTGTAACCACAAAGTTCTTGTTTTCTTTTTAAAAATTTATTTATTTTGCGTGCCAGTGCTGGGGCTTGAACTCAATGACCTACAAAAATGGCAGCTGAGAAAGATGTTTTGTCAGAGGGGGATGAGGTCTCTGGGAGGAGTGTGGACGAATGGAGAAGGGGGGGGGGGTGTAAATCCAGTCATCATATCCAGTGTAAATAGGCTAAAATGGAGCTAGGTAAATTGAGGGGTGGGGTGGGGTTGGGAGAGATTGGGAGAAGGATGGAAGGAGTGACAATGATCAAGATGTATTGTACTCATAAACTGACACGTTACGTTGAAACTCCTTTGTACAACTGCTTAAAGAAAATAAAAATGTCTGAGTGCTAGTGGCTCACACCTGTAATCCTAGCTACTCAGAAGGCCGAGAGCTGAGGATCACACTTTGAAGCCATCTTGGGCAGGAAAGTCTGTGAGACTCTTATCTCCAATTAAGCATCCACCAACCAACCAACAACCCCTCCCTCCTAAAAGCCAGAAGTGGAGCTCTGGCTCAAGTGGAAGAGTGCTAACCTTGAACACAAAATCTCAAGGACAGCAAGCACCCAGACCCTGAGTTCAAGCCACAGGATAGGCACAAAAAAATAATAGAATGAAAATAAAGAGCTGGGTGCTAGTGGCTCATGGCTGTATTCCTAGCTACTCAAGAGGCTGAGCTATGAGGATTGAGGTTCAAAGTCAGCCTGGGCAGGAAAGTGCATACTATTCTTATCTCTAATTTACCACCAGAAAACCAGAAGTGGAGCTGTGGCTCAAGTGGGAGAGTGTTAGCCTTGAGTGAAAAGCTTAGAGACAGCACCCAGGTCCTGAGTTCAAGCCCCAGGACCGGTCTGGAAACTTAGAAATGACCTTTTTCTATATACTAGAACTGTGAGAAAGTAGTCCTGATTTTATGGGTGCATCGTTAACTCAAAGTTATTGCAGGACATTGTGTGATTAATGCATACCATTCTGTTAAATAAAATAGAAGAAACATTTTCTCATAGAATAAAGAAATTACATTCAGCACTCAGAGGACTATGCGAAATGACAGGAATGTCAGCTCCCACTGGCCAATCACACAACAAAAGCACATCAGGTCCCTCCTGCAATAATAATTTAACTCAGTGGGGTGAGAAGGAAGGGAGTAGTTGTTCAAACATTACTTCTTAAGACCTGGAGTGTTTTATGATTCCATTTATAGGTAAGTCAGAAATAGGCCAAACTCAGGTATGGTGATAAAAATCCTGTGGCGGCCAGTGGGATTGGGTGGGGGCCATGGAAAAGTCTACGGCGGGTGGGGGGGGGAAGGGCAGGATTCTTAACTTCCTGGAGACACTGCATTCACGATGATGTCTATTTGCCACACTCACAGGATTGTGTTCTTCTGGCCTGTAAATTACACACCCACAAATTCACATATGGTCCATCCACTTTCCATACACATATTGCATGTAAATAACAAATTGTAGTATGAAATGATCTCCTGGTGCCTTCTCTCTGAGCTAGACTCACCAAACAAACTTGGAAATGATGGTGTTTTAGGCATGTTTGGCCACCGAAACTTAGTTGTGTGCAAAGATCTCTGGAGGTCTTGCGCTGATGTTAAGCCCAGTAGTATAGGGCTGGAAATTGGTCCTTGGCAACAAAAATCCCTGGGATGGGCTGGGAACAGGGCATTCTACATATTCATATGTGTGTGTGTATGTGTGTTCATCTCATAGGACTCAGCTTTCTGTGACAGTAACGAGTACCTGAGACCCATCTGTTTCAAGGTGAGAGTTTTATTTGCACTGGTAGTGTTGGAAATTTCATTCTGAGCAAGTCTGGCACCATTATTTTGGGTCTGTGGTAAGGCAGAAAGATCCTCATAGCACGAGTGAGTGGTGGAGGAAGCTGTTCACCTTACAGCAGGCCGGAAGCAAAGAGAAGAGGAGGGACTGAGGTCCCAGTGTCCCCTTCAAGGGTATGACATCACTTCCCCCCACTAGGGCATAACTCAGTATGTCTTTTCTGTTTTGTTTTGTTTTTTTTTGGCCAGTCCTGGGCCTTGGACTCAGGGCCTGAGCACTGTCCCTGGCTTCTTTTTGCTCAAGGCTAGCACTCTGCCACTTGAGCCACAGTGCCACTTCTGGCCATTTTCTATATATGTGGTGCTGGGGAATCGAACCCAGGGCTTCAAGTATACGAGGCAAGCGCTCTTGCCACTAGGCCATATCCCCAGCCCTCAGTATGTCTTTTCAAGAGAGAAAGTTCCAGAACGCTTCCTGCTTCCAGGCAACAAAATCACACTTGTGAGCCATCCCTGCCACAGGTGACCACTGGCGGAGTCTGGGGCTGCTGAAGAGACGTCACCAGAGGGATGATGGGACATCTTACAGAGATTTTTTTCCTCTTGTGCTTAATTGGAAATAAGAGTCTTATGGACTTTCCTGCCCCGGGGTTGGCTTCGAACCATGATCCTCAGATCTCAGTCTCCTGAGTAGCCAGAAGGATAAGCACAATCAACTGGTACCTGGCCATTTGATAGGATTTTATACAGATGTTGGTTCTCGACAGCTACACATCAGTAGCCTGCAAAAAAAAAAAAAAGTGTTGGGAAACCCTTGAATGCAATGAATGAATGAATGAATGAATGAATGGTGTTCTTGGAGGTCAGTTCTGCGTGTCAGGTTGTCCACGGTATGTCTGCATTTTCCCTCCTCTGTGGATTGTGCATTGCTGTCCGTTTGTTGAGGATAACAACATCATATTGAGGTTGTATTGACATGTCTACACAGCTGCCCAGGGCCAGAGCCAGGATCGCAATCCACTTCTGTCCTGTTGAAGACTAGAGTGACTGAGTTGAATCTTCAGGGTCTGACTCTGGCTTGCTGTATTTTCAACTTGCTGCCTATGTGACTTTGGCTATTCATTCATGTTGAATTCTTTGGGCTGGATTTGTTTCTTTATTTGGTTTGTATTTGTTTATTTTTTGTCGATTGTGGGGCTTGAACTCAGGGTCTGGGTGCTGCCCTTCAGCTCTTTGGCTCAAGGCTAGCACTCTATCACTTTGGGCCACAGCCCCACTTCTGGTTTTCTGGTGGTTCATTGGAGATAAGAGTCTCACAGAGCCTGCCCAGGCTAGCTTTGAACCTTGATCCTCAGATCTCAGCTTCCCGAGTGGCTAGGTTTACAGTCGTGAGCCACTGATGCCTGGCTTGGCTTTGTGTCTTTGTATTGAACAGCTTCATACACTCTACAGCCGTGGGCCAAATCTAAGAGGCTGCTTGACTGCTACGGTCCCTGAAGGGCTTTCAGGGGGCCTGGCCGGGGAAGTGGCTCCTCTCTCTTCTCCATTCTGAAGGATGCCGCCTGTCTCTCTCAAGAGCCAAGGTCTTGATTGAAGCTGTCTTACTTGAAAATATTCAGGGAATTCAAGTCCTTGCTACATTACCAAGGCCATCTTGCATTTAGTTTGTACATTCAAGTGCTTGTTACCCAACTCAGGGCACTAATGAAGAGCCCGAGAGCCACCGAGACACTAGTTCCAACAAATGATTGCAGTACAAACATGAAGGGTAATCAAGGGATGATTTTATTAATTATCTCTATTCTAAGCCCAGCTTCAGAAGCGTGAGGAGTAATAGAAATTGGAGCTGGGTTATCTTAGAAAATGTTCATCTTCTCTTCACACAGATACTGAAGCAGTGTCTTGGGATTTGTCTTTGGTAATTGATGTATTAATTTTTGTATTGAAAGCTGGTTACCAGTCTCTTCTTAGAGTGCAAACAATAAGCTCTGTTAGTGCTTGAAGTGTTTACCTATTTCAATTTAATGGCTAGTTGAATGATATTGCAGCTATAGCTCTTCTCTTCCCTTTCCTTCCCTCCCCTCCCTTCCTGTCTGCTTCCCTCCTCTCCTCTTCCTACCTTTTCCATCCTCTCCCCCTTCCCCTCTCCTCCCCCCTCCTTCCCCTTTCCTTCCCTTTCCTTTGTATTTATTGGTCCTGAGGCTTGAACTCAAGGCCTGAACTCTGTCCTTGAGGGTTTTTGTTTGTTTGTTTGCTCAAGTCTAGCACTCTACCACTTGAGTCCACAGCTCCACTTCTGGCATTTTTTGTTGTTGTTGTTGGTTAATTGGAGATAAGAGTCTTACAGACTTTCCAACCCAGATTGGCTTTGAACTGTGATCCTCAGCTCTCAGCCTCCTAAGTAGCTAGGACTATAGACATGAGCCACCAGCGCCGGGCTTTTGTTTTAAATACAGGTTCTTGGGACTTCTGTTCCTGACAGGGACAGCGTCACAGCCTAGCGCGTGAGAAGTCATATTTATCAGGAAGAACCATCAGTTCTGGGAGAGATGTTGCTTCTCTTGGGCCTCTGGTCTGCGTGGTGCATTCTGGGAGGTATCAGTTCTCCCAGGCTCCAGCTTTAGATGGTTAATAAGTTTGCATAATGGTTGGGCCAATTCTGCTATGTTTCCTTGTGGATTCCATCTTGAAATGTTCATTTGCGGCACAGATTTCCATCACAGTCTAAGACACTGCATCTCAGATGTGAGATCTTTCTAGACAGATGGCTACCATCTTGCCCTGTCCTGGTGACCTTAGCATGAGAAACAATAAACCAAGCTGCGAGCTTCACTCCAGTGGAAGTCATTGCTCAAGTCTGATCCGGGCTGGGTGAGATTCTTTTGGCAATGTACAGCTGTGCCTTGTGTGCAGTTGACTATTCTTTAATTTGTAGCACATTCTTTCAGGGACCCGGAATCTTATTTATGAGACATCACACAAGTGTAGATTGGTAGGGACCCTGAAGAGCTAACAGGATGTGGATGTTGATGAAAGAGAAAAAATGTGGCTCTAATCACACAAATATCCCATCAGTGTCCAACTTCTTATAAGAAGCTTGTTTAGAGACCCCAAGGGAACAATTTACAGTGTAGACCTCTACACCTGAGAAGCAAAGAGTTGATGAACGCCAGACCTGTCATTGACCAACAATCACTTTTGAAGCAGAAACTATGAAACGTGCAGGTATTTATTTGCTCATAAATCACCAAAGTTTGCAACCCAGGAAGCCGGTATGACTCTAGTGAAGGATTGTAGGGAATTCCTGAATTCCTCAAAATCGAGACATCAGCTCAAATGGCATGCCAGCCGGAACTGGAGCAACACCACGTTGTATCTCATTCTGTGGGTTTGATAGATCCTTTATTTCTAGGTACAAGGCCCACCTTTGTCTTGGAAAGGCAGGAAAAAGATAGCTAGATCTGTAATGTGATATAGGGTATTAAGTCTTCTGGTTACAAATAAAGCAGGCTAGGGGCCACCCCAGTAGAGTAGGTCAATGAATTGTCTGGGAAGCCATTTTTGCCTGTAGCCATTTCTGCAATAAAGCCTAGCTACTGATCTCTCCTTGGTGAAACAGGTAAATGAAGCACCTTTTGATTCGTGAGGATGGTCCATTTTGGGTAGCAAGGATGTTCAGAATTAGGATCAAATCATGGCTGTACCTTCTTCAGAGTAGGAATCTCTGTGTTTTCCTAGTCAACATTTCCTTTGGTGTCTCCAAGGGCCAATGGCCTTGAGGGTCAGGTGGTTGAAAAGAAGAGAGATGAAGCTTTTTCTTCCTGCAGAAATTTCTGCCAGCTACCAGCTGAATTGTGGGGCCAGCCTTGGAAAACTCCACCATGAGAACTTCTCCAAGGTGACGGCATCTTTTATCTTGGCTCAGAAGAATGCCTTTCTAACGATGTTAGGGGATAGAGAATAAGATTCGATGCCATTACATAAATTACATTGTCTTTTGTGGATAATGGGAATTATTAGAAGCAGCTTTAAAGAGAAAATGCAGACCAAATGCCTGTGGAGTTTGGTGAATGTGAAGGCAAAGGAGGTAGATTGTTTTCTGTTGATGTTAGTGGTGGTGGTGGGGCTTGAACTTGGGGCCTGGTGCTATCCCTGAGTTCTTTTGCTCAAAGCTAGGGCTCTGTCACGTTGAGCCACAGCACCACTTCTGGCTTTCAGGTGGCTAATTGGAGTCTCACAAACTTTCCTGCCTGGGTTGGCTTCAGACTGTGACCCTTAGATCTCAGCCTCCTGAGTAACTAGGATTCTAGGTGTGAGCCACCAACACCCAGCAAAAAGGAAGTTTTTAAGCATGAGTTTATTTCATGGTGATGATGATGATTTTATGATACTAGGGCTTGAACCCAGAGCTTCACTTACACTGGTGAAGCATTCTACCTCTGTACCACAGCCTGGCTCCTTGTCCATTAGTTTATAAAGGAAAGGGATATCTGTGGTCTTTCCGAGATAGGGCGTGACTCTCTCTCTACATTGCATGCCACATGCTCCCCAAGTTATGATGGAGTCACAATACCACAAACCAGTGCTGAGATGATTGACTGCAGCTGCCTGGCCCTCTGTGACTGCACCGTATGCCTCTCACTAGCCCAGACAAAGATGAAGAGTCACAACTCCCTCCCAGTTAATAGGGACTGGCTGGAGCCTACTTTAGCAGGCTGGATAGCCCTCCCCCCCCCCCCACCGCCGCATTCTATTTGGTTGGGGAAAATACAATTACTGCCACTCTCTGTGGGGCTGTGTCTGGCATGCCAAATACCACGGCCCCTGTGGACATGATTTGAGACCTCTCGTGCTTGAGATTCAGGTATAAAGAAAACGTAGTCTTGAGCTGGTTGCCAGTGGCTCTCATGCCTATAATCCTAGCTACTCAAGAGGTTGAGATCTGAGAGGATGGTGGTTCAAAGCCAGCCCAGTCAGACAAATCTGCAAGGCTCTGATCTACACTGGAATAGCAAAAAGGTGAAAGTGGACGCATGGTTCAAGTGGTTAAGCATCCACTGTGAGCAATGTGTGTGTGTGTGTGTGTGTGTGTGCATGAATGCAAGGCCCTGAGTTCAAGCCCTCCTACCAGCACAAGAAGGGAAAAGAAAATACACTTTTCTTTTTGCTCAGAGTGCTAGCGGCTTCTGTTGAGAGATTAACGAAAGCAGTGCCAACACCAGATTGAGGCCTGCTAGGTGAGGGTGTGATGCGCAGGTGCAAAGCAGGTGGTTGGGTAGATTCCTGTGTGAGGGTAGGGTCAGGAGTCAGGGCTGGACCAGCTGCGGAGTGAGCCAACTTCAGGCCCGTGGGGTTAGCTGCAGATTTCTCCCCGCAGTGGGCATCCTAGGGAGCCACACAGCTTGGCAGCTGGAAATGGAGACGTTGAGGCTGGGACTGAACCAGGCCCACAAGCCCTCTGTAGGCGTACACTGCTGCCATGCTGGTTACAGACCACTAGGGGTGCCATTTTCCACATGAGCCTCCTAGCTGCTATTCCCAGTGAACTCAGACTTCCCGGTGTGGGTCACAATGAAATACTTGGGACAGATGTTAGAGGAGACGTGACCAGGAGGAGGGAGAGACTTGGTGGTGAGCACTCTACACAGGCTGAAATACAAGAGGGAAATGTGTGCAAGATTTCAGGCCTGGCTTGAGTGCTTTGGGCAGAGACAGAGCCTGGGAGGCTGAACCCCAACTGGCCTCCCTGCCACCCCCCCCCCCGCCCCTGCCCACCCATGACTATAAGGACCAAGGACAGGGATGGAATTGCAAAAACAATTGAATTGTGGTTCTAAGCACAAATGTTCAGGAGTCAGCTGGAGTTGTAAGAAGTCTTTACGATTCTAATTAAAGTCAGCGCATTGAGGGGACATGTCACTAATTTCATATTTAACAAGCTCTACTTTGCCTGCTCATTTCCAGTGATATGGCATATTACGGCCAGAGAGCCATTTTAAAGCAACAAAGGACAAAAATCTCAGGCAATTTGGCATGGTTTTTCTGACTCTCAAGTTTAGCCTGTTCCCGGTGAAAGGAAATGCAAATGCGTTTTGAGACTTCCATTATTCTAGACTTTTCTAATCAGCACGGGCTTATGTTCATTTCACTAATTTGAAGACGAGAACATGAAGAGTCTTAGACTTGGAGTGGGAGGTAAAGGGACAAATCTCTTTGCCGCCACCTTTTCTCCTTGCCCTGCTGAGAACTTCGTGTGTATAAACCTTATTTTACTTTTTTAGTTTATTGGCTGTTTTCTCAGGCTGTGTTCTATACATTCTGTATCTACAGATGCCACAATTATTTTTAAGATTATAGTCAAGCCGATGAGTTTACCACTGCTTGGATCCAAAAACACTTTTTAAAAAAGTGGTTTCAAACACGTGTAATCGTAGCTACTCAGGAGGCTGAGATATGAGGGTCGTGGTTTGAAGCCAGCCCAGGCAGACACATCGGTGAGACCCTTATCTCCACCTAAGCAGCAAAATCTCAGAATTGGTGAAATGGTTTGAGGGGCAGAACACCAGCCTTTAGCAAAAAGCCAAGCAGGACACACGGCCCTGAGTTCAAGCTACTACAACAACAAAACAAAACAGAGAGAGGGAGAGAGAGAGAGAAAGAGAGAGAGGAAAAAGGTCCTTTGTATTACAACAATATTTGTGAGAGGGCTGCACAAAATAACTTTATTTTGTAGATTTTAGGTTTGGTTAAAAGCATGCCTGTAAAAGGTCTCTGGGGTATATTGTCAATTTTGATTGTTAGAATGATTCAAAGCCTACTGGGATTTACAAAAGGTTCAGGATGACACTCTAAGTGGACCAGTCTCATTAAAAATTTAGATTCATAAAAGCATGTTTTGCAGAATTCTTTCTTATTACAATAAAGCTCTACCTACAAGGACTCAGCGGACCCACAGCCCCTGTAGGTGCATACCGCTGCAGTGATGCTTTCAGACCACTAGGGGCGCCATCCTGTGGACTGGGGACCCAGGTTCTGGATCCAGAACTTAGAAGTGTATGGAGATGGGTCCTAGCAGGCAGGAGAATTATAATTATGTGGCAGTTCAAAAAACTGACAGTAGAGACGGGAGGCCTGGGTCCAAACCCCGCTTCCCAGCGAGGTTTTATGCAGGGTTCCTGACCAGACCTCGGGAACCTCTTTCATTCCGGTAGCTCTCTCTTGAAATCTTTGTGTGGATTTGATAAACGCAGATGGAAGGCCTGAATGGTAGTTAGGGCCCGCATAAAGCATCATCAGCCCATAATTATAATGGGGTGTGTTGAGGAACAAGTTTGGCCAAGGCTTGCAAAGGAGCTGTTCAAAGAGCACTTGGGAGAGGGGAGCGCAGGGGGACAGGAAACCCCAAGGACTTGCCTACTTTGTCTCCCTTCTTTTCTTTGGTCCTTCCATCTATCCACGATTTAGATTGAGTCATTGGCTTTGGGGGAATAGGGAAATCTCCCAAGAAACAGAAAGGTGAGTAGATTAGTGTAAAATGAGAGTTGGTTCCATTTCCCTCTATGCCCCTTTTTTTCTTTCTCCTTACTTCTCTCTCTACATTATGCCCTTCCTTCCACCCATCCGTTCATTCATTCTTCCCATCTGTCCACCTATCCATTCACCTACCAACCCACCTACCCATTCATCTATCCACCCATCCATCCATCCATCCACCCACTCACCCACCCATCCATATATCCAACTATCCATACACCTACCAACCCACTCATCCATCCACCCATCTGTCTATCCACCTGTCTACCTACCAATCCACTCACCCTTCCATCCATCCATCCATCCACCTGCCAACTCACTCATCCATCCATCTATTCTTCCTTCCATCCATTCATCTATCCATCCATCCATCATCAATTCACCTACCAACCCACTCATCCATCCATCTGTCATAATGAGCATACTACTGGCTGTGGGCTGGGTCTTTGCTAGAACTTCGAGACAGAGCTTTGACACAGATAGACTGGGCCACTGTCTGGCAAGTACACAGTCTGGCTCTGGAGAGAGACTACATGAAGAAACCCTTCTTGTGATGCTATGTCGAGATCTAGGAAACCATAGAGAAGGTCCAGGCCCTGCTTTGGACTGTGCAGGGTGGGGGGCACTGAATGAAGGCCTCTATAAGCTGGTAGCATTTGAAATGAGACTAGTAGGGTGAGTGGAGCCAGCCATTGGAAGAGCCATCTGTCAGTGATGGAGGCAGTGATGTCTTTAACTCACCCTCTGAAGGACAAAAGATAGCTAGCCTCAACCACTTGGAGCCACAGCACCACTTCCAGTTCTCTGGTGGTTCCTTGGAAGATAAGAGTCTCATGGACTTTCCTGCCCAGGCTGGCTTCAGATCTCAGCCTCCTAAGTAGCTAGGATTACCAGAGTGAGCCAACAGCACCTGGCAACAAATGAGCTTTTAAAATAGGAGGAAAGGAAAAACATATCTAGGCATATCTACATTTAACTATTTTTACTTTCCCTGTAATTTTTCAGATTATTTAAATTTAGCAACACAAGTGTATATTATTTATATAGTCAGAAAAAGCCATTTCCATTTTTGAAGAGGAAAGTCGTTCTCTGAATTCCCACTGTAATTTTCTTGGCTAACGTTTCCTATAGCATGTGCAGCAAGCGATTACTTATGCAAGATGTTAAATATGTATTTTGAGTTTTTTTTTTTAAAGCATAAAGGTTCCAAGGTCACATTGGGGAAGGCCTGATTCTTTGAAGCTGAACTGTTCTCTATGCCACGATATGAATTCAGGCTTGTCAGATAAAATTTGCTATTCTGCTGGGCTCTGGGCCTCTTCCAGAAAGGGAACTGTGCTCTGTCATCGTGGGCTGGAACTTTTCTCTGCGTGTTTATTGAGAAACTAGTACAGTATAGAAAGCATGGTCACCTCTTCTAAAGTAATCCATTCAATTGTGCCTGTCACATCTATTAACAGTGCCTCATAGCCCTACCAGATCTGAAATGATAGGCGGCATCAGGCAATGATTTCATTGGTCCCCATGTCCAACACCCTCCCCATGAGTTCTGTTCATTCACTAGATTGTATGCTCCATTCCTATCCCAGTGCTTACGGGCTGTCTTGAGCACTGCCCTGTGTCATTTACACCTGACCTTCAAAATCCTGTGAGTCCTTATCACCTACCTTCCTCGCTGGTCCCCTAAAGATTATTTCTTTAAAAGAATTTCCTGATGATTTTGTAAGGAGGGGGTGGGGATGGTGGTGGGAGTGGAGAGTTTGCCTTTCAACACAAACTCATGACTGCCAAGGTTACAGAGGCCCAGAGTTCTTTGGCTTGCCAGCCACCAGGAGTCCTGTGCTTCCCTTTCCCTTCTCCTTCCCCTTTCCCTTTCATTCCTTTTTCCCTTCTTCCTTCCTTCTTCCCTCTTTCTTTTCCTCCCTTCCTCCCATCTCCCCCTCCTTCCTTTCCTTCCTTCCCTATTTTGCACTAGTGCTGGGGCTTGAACTCAGCCTGGGCAATGTCCTTAGCTCTTTCTCTCAAGGCTGGCCCTCTACTACTTGAGCTTCACCTACACTTTTGGCTTTTTGCTGATGAATTGGAAATAAGAGACTCTCTGATTTGTCTGCCTGGGCAGACTCCAAACAGTGATCCTCAGATCTCAGCCTCCTGAGTAGCTGGGATTACAGGTGTGAACCACTGGCATGATTTAGGACTCTTTCTGTCCTAATCTTCTCTCGTTTCACACATCAACTTGTTGGCTTTCACCTTCTCCAAACTCCCAGTTTACCTTGCTCTTCCCCCCGCCCCCCACCTTTTATTTATTTTTTTTTTCCAGTCCTAGGGCTTGAGACTCAGGGCCTAAGCACTGTCCCTGGCTTCTTTTTGCTCAAGGCTAGCACTCTACCACTTGAGCCACAGTGCCTCTTCTGGCTTTTTCTATATATGTGGTGCTGAGGAATCGAACCCAGGGCTTCACACATGCTAGGCAAGCACTCTACCACTAAGCCACCTTCCCCGCCTGCTGTTTCCCTTTTAAATCCAAGGACTGACTGTTTCTTTTTCTTCTATAGCTCAGCTCCATAAGCCTTTCTCAAACAGTCAGGGGGAGTTGAACCTCCAGCGGGACAGGTGATGGGTGAATGGGGCCCGCACTCGATGAGGTAACATGCTCAGAGCCATTTAGCTTCTGTGGGCTCATCTGAAGTTATTTTCCTAGACTTCACCCAACAGTCAGTCTTCAGTATCTGGTATGCTATTAGCTGATTTCCAGTACTTCGTATCTTTTATTCATGGAATAATCGTTGAAGAAATTAGATGATCTTAATCCTTTTGGTGATTTGAGAATAATACTGCCAGTTTAGCTTTTCCCCATGATAACCGTGATAAATGCAAAGATGCGGGAGTTTTGACATATTTTAGGAGAGTCATCTTTGTTTTTCAAAAAAACACTAAGTATGAAAAGATCAACTGCTTTCCACATGTATATTGAGGCTAGTATTACTTAATGTGGTTTGGGCATTTCAAGTTTGACGTAACTAAGAGGACAACATATTCATGTTAGCATTTTTTAATGTTAATTTTTGTATTATCTAACAAATAAGTACATAGTTAAAAAGTCAAATAGAAACTAGGAAACCCAGTAGTTCTCTATTCATATTGGCTTAGAGGCAAATACTTCTTTTTCTTTTTGCCATTCCTGGGGCTTGAACTCAAGGCCTAGGTGCTATCCCTGTGCCTCTTTGTGCTCAATGCTAGCGCTCTACCACTTGAGCCACAGCACCACTTCTGGCTTTTTTCTGGGTAGTTCACTGAAGATCAAAGTCTCACAGACTTTAGTGCTTAGGCTGGTTTTGAACTGTGATCCTCAGATCTCAGCCTCCTGAGTGGCTAGAATTACAGGTGTGGGCCACCGGCACTCAGGGGCAAGTACTTTTTAGTACTTTTTAGTAGGACGCAGGGTTTCGCAATGCTTGATCATCAGTTTTTAGACATCATGTTAGACTTTTTTTTTTGGAGATGGGGTGTTGCTAGGCTGCCCATCTGGCCTTAAATTTGTAATCTTCCTTTTCCAGCCTCCCGTGTGCCACCATTCTGGATTCCTTTTAGACTTCTTATTAGGGCAGCGAAAAGCTGACTTTCTATTCTTACTTGTCCCTTCTGCTTCCCCTTCTTCACTCTCCAAAGCAGGTGTTTTATACGTTTGGTTGAATTGGTATTTGCATTGACATGACCATGCCAATGTGAATATTAATCCTGGGGGAGCTGGGCAGGGTAGTGTGATCGTTTCTTAACTTACCTTTTGGTTTTCTTGACGTGGGCACTTGCTTTGGATTTTCCACCAACCATTAGGCTATGACCCTTGACCTTTGCAATGTGGCCAAGCACCCACAAAAGCTTACATACAGTCTCTTACTGACGTTCTTGCTCTTATCTCTTTCCTTGATCAGCCCCCACACCCCTGGGATGCTCTGTATCAAGTTGGCCTGATTTCAGAGGTGTCCAGTGGCGCCAGAGGCCTGAGTTTCCTGAGGGGTATGGGTATTCCCGGGTGCTCTCTTTGCTTTACAGTTGTGGGTGCTGCATTAGCATTCCTCTTTCTCTCGGTGCAAAGCCCCTATGGAAGGACTTACCTCTCCCCTCTAGGCCCATTCTTTCTATGTATCCAAAGATGGAATATGAAGGACTGACCCCCACCTTCTTGCCTCAGGCCCAGACACCAGGTTCGCATATTGAGGTTCCGCCTAGTGTCTGTATGGGCCTGAGGCAATAGGATGGGGGTGTATCCTTCACCAGTCTGTCTCTTTCATCGCTTCTGATTGGTCCTAGTCGGTATCCATTTGTCTGAAAGATGACTGTTTCTTCCTTCCTGTTGGTCTGGGCTCCTCCCTGGGCCGTTTTCCTTTTCCTTTGTGTAGGATTGCTCTTGGATTCTTGTCTTCAGATCCCCCCCGTTCCCCCCCCCCCCAATTTTCCGGCGTGAAAGGTTTGTTGGTTATAGAATTCTTTAGGTTGGCAGTTGTTTTCTTTTAGTACTTAAAAACAAGGTTTTCATCGTTTCTGTGAGACGTTGACTTGCAGTCTTTTTTGGTGCTTCTTTGAAGAGTGTGTGTAAGAAGATTTCCCCCCTTTTCTTCCTTGTTCTTTTCTTCTGTGTAGCCGGCTAGCCTGGCTTGGCCAGCTCTTTTGAATCACTTGTGGGGTCTGATGTTTCATTGGCGTCGGGGAATCCTCAGGCAGGGTGTCTGGTGCTTGGCTTCCGTGGTGTGGGTGTGGGGACTGTGACTCCCCAGCGCCTGGCTGAGGTCTGGCGGGCCTGGTGGGGTGCGGGGAGGGCGGGCCTTGGTGGGGCGGTGGTCTGGGGGCCCTGGTGAGGTGCGGGGAGGGCGGGCCTTGGTGGGGCGGTGGTCTGGGGGCCCTGGTGGGGTGCGGGGAGGGCGGGCCTTGGTGGGGCGGTGGTCTGGGGGCCCTGGTGGGGTGCGGGGCGGGCGGGCCTTGGTGGGATGGCTCTGGTTGGACGGTGGAGTTTGCAGGTGGAGCCCGTGGGGTGGCCAGTGATGAGGAGGTGAGGCCGCCAAGGTGGAGGCCCCAGGTGAGGACGAGAAGGAGGAACCCAGAACACCTGCAGGTATAATTTCTAGAGAGCAACACCTAGAATACCAGGTCCAGGGGACGCCAGGACGGCGCCCGAGTCCTGCGTCCAAGGGGCACCAAGATGGCGCCCGAGTCCTGCGTCCAAGATGGCGCCCGAGTCCTGTGTCCTGGGGACACCAAGATGGCGCCAGACTGCTGTGTCCATGGGACACCAGGATGGTCCCCGAGTGCGGTGCCCAAGATGGCGCCTGAGTCCTGTGTCCATGGGACACCAGGATGGTGCCCGAGTCCTGCGTCCATGGGGCACCAAGATGGCGCCCGAGCGTTGCATCCAAGATGGCGCCCAAGTCCTGCGTCCATGGGACACCAAGATGGCGCCCGAGTGCTGCGCCCAAGGGGCAGAGAGGGAGGCCAGGATGGCGTCTGCGCTGTCCGGGAGCCGCTCGTGGAGGGGGGATGGGGCGCCGTCAGTCCCGAGGGAGGCCGCCCGCCCGCCCGCCCCGCCATTTCCGAGGGAGCCGAAGGCCTCTCCCCCACCCCCCGCCCCACGCCGGCCCACGAGGGCGGCAGGGCGGCTGAAAGCCTGGGCCTTTCCCGGCGCGGCCGTCCATGTTTGGGTGGAACCCTTGGCCCCTGCGGCGCCCTTTCTGGTTTATGTGCGCGCAGGGCAGGCCGCTCGGACTTGGAGCAGACGCCGCCGGCCCTCGTCTGTCTTTAAGGCGTATTTGTTGTAAATTAGGAATAAAATGAGCCCAGTCGTTATCTTAAAATGTCCTAAATTGCTTCTATTCTTACGGGGGTTACCGTGCCACGCATCCCATTCTGAACTTTTTTCTCTCTTTTTATTTATTTTTATTTTTTGCTGAGCAAAATATAATTGCTTTTGTGGAATGTAGCTCCATTGATGGTGTGATCGGGTATTAAAAAATAGAAGTGCGGCATTTTGCAGAAAATGCAATTAAAGAAGCAGCGAACGTACGTATCACTCCTTACTTCTCTTCATAAGCAGCCTTCTCAAACTAGGGCGATTAGAGAAAATCAATCTCGATTTGAGGGAAGATTTAGGTGGAAAATAGCCATGAGTTCTATTTCCCAGGTAATATGTAGCTACTTATCTATTGTGGCCCACATGAAAGCTTCTTGCGGCTGGCTTGCTTCCTTCCTTCCTCCCTCTCACCTTTCCTCCTCTCCTCTCCTCTTCCCTCTCCCCTTCTTCTTCTGTTATTTTATACAGCCTGGAAACTGAAAAGAGACTTGGGAGGCAGGGGCCAGTGGCTCACACCTGTGGTTGAAGGCTGAGATCTGAGGATCACAGTTAAAAGCCAGCCCAGCGGGCTGGGGATATGGCCTAGTGGCAAGAGTGCTTGCCCTGTACACATGAAGCCCTGGGTTCGATTCCCCAGCACCACATATATATAGAAAACGGCCAGAGGTGGTGCTGTGGCTCAAGTGGCAGAGTGCTAGCCTTGAGCAAAAAGAAGCCAGGGACAGTGCTCAGGCCCTGAGTCCAAGCCCCCCCCCCCAAAAAAAAAAAAATCACAATAGAATGTTTTGAGAAGAGAATGAAATTTAACCACCTAATTGTAAAAGTATGAGTAAGAGCACTAGATTAAGGGGTCAGGTTGGGAGGAAGCCATGCTGGTAGATGTCCACACTTGTTTTAAAGCTACAGAAATTAAGTAGAGATGCAGAGGTAGATAACTGTTATTAGGAAAGTTAATATAGAGTCCGAAAGGAAAAAAATACGCTAACAGTGGAGATGGCACTGGAACTTTCACTTGTTCATATACTACACAATAGTCTTTTTTTTTTTTACTCTCACAATAATTGTTTGTTGTGTGTGTGTGTGTGTGTGTGTGTGTGAGTGAGTGTTTTGTCAGTCCTGGGGCTTGGACTCAGGGCCTGAGCACTGTCCCAGGCTTCTTTTTGCTCAAGGCTAGCACTCTGCCACTTGAGCCACAGCGCCACCTCTGGCCGTTTTGTATATATGTGGTGCTGGGGAATCAAACCCAGGGCTTCATGTATACAGGGCAAGCACTCTTGTCACTAGGCCATCTTCCCAGCCCCACAATAATGGTTTGGACAATCTTTTTGAGTATCTTAAATGTAAGGGCTTTGTGTGGTAACATATACCTGTAGTGCCAGCCAGCACTGAGAAGGTTGAGGCTGGAGAAGGACACAAGCTCATGAATTGGAGACAAGCTTGGGAAGCAAGTGAGAGTTTATGTTTGAAGAAAAATCTAACCCTCTAAAATAATGAAGGATGGGGATATAAAAAAAAACACAAACCAAAACCAAGTCCATTTGGAGGTGGGAGTCAGGGGAAGGAAGACGACCAAGGAAGAGGTTATGGGGGTGTGAATAAGACAGAAAATAGAACAGTGAAATTTGTTGACACTATTACAAGAAGGGGGAGGGAGATAAGGGGGGTTGTGGAGCATCTGGGTTTGATTGGGCTACACGTTATGTGACTATGGAAGCACTCCAGTAAAATCCCTGTGTACAGCTAATATTTGCTAATAAAGATGGAAAAGCCAAGGCTGGGAATATGGCCTAGTGGTAAAGTCCTTGCCTTGCATACATGAAGCCCTGGGTTCGATTCCTCAGCACCACATATATAGAAAAAGCCAGAAGTGATGCGGTGGCTCAAGTGGCAGAGTGCTAGCCTTGAACAAAAAAAAGAAGCCAGGGACAGTGCTCAGGCCCTGAGTCCAAGCCCCAGGACTGGCAAAAAATAAAAAGGAGGAGGAGAAGGAGGAGAGGCCAGCTGGGCACTGGTGGCTCACACCTGTAATCCCAGCTGCTCAGGAGGCTGAGATCTGAGAATCATGGTTCAAAGCCAGCCTGGGCAGGAAAGCCTGTGGTCTTTTATCTCCAATTAACTACCAGAAAACTGGTGCTGTGGCTCTAAGTGGTAGAGAGCCAGCCTTGAGCAAAAAGAGCTCAGGGACAGCACCCAGGCCCTGAGTTCAAACCCCCCCCCAACTGACCAAAAAAAAAAAAAAAAAGGAAAGATCAAATGTGTGGCACATACCAGTAACCCAGCACTTGGGAACCTGAGGCATGATCATGAGTTCTAGGCCAGCCTGGGCTGCTAGTGAGACCTTGTTTCAAAACAGACAAGCAAAGTTCGGAAGTCACCAAAGAAAGAAGAAGACAAAGGATAAGAAAACAACTCTGAGAGGCAAAGGAATCTTTGAGTTTTCTGCCCAGCCCAAGGGGATGGCCAGCGAGGGAGGAGCAGGGCACGGGTCCCTATGTCACGCCCAAGAAACACCAACTGGACGGAACACTTAATATTCCCAACCAGTGAGGGGAGACTCTCGAGGTTTGCTGGAGAGCTTGGGATGAACTTTTGGCAGGCATATAAAAATGACAAATGGGCAATTAACTCCAATTAAATACGGTAATGTGATTTTAAAAGGGCATTGCAATTATAATCCTCCTCTGGCACAGTTATGGACGATATTTATATAGTTGTAATGCCAACCATGAATGCCAGAGTAACAAAAGGTTACTGGGATTGGCAAAGTGAATGGAAGAAAGAGTGTCTGCTCTGTGCGCGTGTGTGTGTACACGTGTTGTGTACATTGGGAGAGCCAGAAGCATCAAGTTTTATAGGCAGAAGTTAAAGTGTCAAGTTCAGAGAGGCATACATTAATAGTAGAAACAGCCAACATGATCGTAGCTCTAAGGGGACAATCAGACTTGGCAAACTGTGCAGAACAATGGTCTCCATCAGTGGGTGGGAGAAGGCGTCCACTGAGCCAGGATGGATTTCAACTGGGTAGCTGGAGCCTTGAGCTCTCCCAGGACAGCCCTGGGGGAGAGGGGAAGGAGGCAGCCAGGGAGATGGGCAGGCAGAGACACCTGCTAAGGAGGAGTGTAGAAGTGAGGGGGAAAGACACTGGCTACCCTGTGAGTTGGAATACAGGAAGCTGGAATTTGGAACACAGGAAGCAGGAGATTGGAATGCAGGAAGTAGGAAGCAGGAAGCTGGACTACAGGAAGGAGAGGTGGTCTGATGGGAACTGAAGGGGCATCCTTGACTTAGGAGCCATTGCTCACCAGACATGGGAGGTACCAGGCCGCAGGTCTGAGGCAACAAGGCTGGAGGGTAAAGACAGATATCACAGGCTGCTGGGTCTCCCCAAGCAGAAAGGGGGGGGGGGTCTAGGTAGAGAGTTGGTAGGTCCCAGTGAGTGGCATTTCAACCTGGGACTTCAATGGAGGTGGTGAGATTTCCAGTCCCTCTGGACCCCTCTTGCAGGAGCTAAGTCCCCTGCTCCTCCCTGCCTCCTATCATAGGCTGGACAACAGACCTATGCCACCTGGAAGGCCCAATTTGAGGTCAGAGGTCAGAGGTCAGGCAGGAGGAGACAATGTGGCTAGCTTGGGCCTCTCTGCAGTTGTCGCAATGTGGTTGACAACCTGGGGTGTGAACTGGAGGCCTTCAGTCTGAACACTGGGGTGCAGGGATAGAATTCCAGGAAGAGCTCAGGCTCTTGGGTGAATTCTACAGGGTGCAGCTCACAACCCCCTCCCCCCAACTTCCCCCAAAAGTCCAGGCAGAGGTGCCTGGAAAGAATAGTTCTGGCTTTGGGAGTTGGCATAGAAGAGGTTCTTCATCACATGAGCACCGAGGGGCTTCAGTGGTCAGGCTTTGGAAACGATGTTGCAATTTTTCTCCCAGACAGGTTCCATTCCTGTTGTTAATTCCAGTGAATTTAAAAGTTGCTGTGGGTTCTGTGAATCTGCTTGCGTAATTATACTCTGATAGCTTTTCATTACACATAATGTGATTTTAATGGAATTAATGTTCTGTGTCAACAAATACATTGTTTTTAGTGTGGCACAAAGGAACAGGAGGCTTCTAGAAGCAGAGAATGAAAACTGTCCGCAAGTGGGTTAGATAATATTCTTTTCCAAACAAAGTGATTGCTACCTATGTTACCCTTCCCTTTTCTCCCCTCCCCATCCCTTCCCTTCTTTTTCTTTTCTTAACTGTGCCAGTACTGGGGCTTGAGTTTAGGACCTCAAACTCACCTTTGGCTTTACTGCTCAAAGTTAGTGCTCTACCACTTGAGCCACACCTCCCCTGCTGGCTCTTTTGGTGGTCAATTAGAGACTATCTCATGCAATTTCCTGTCTGGGCTGGCTTTGAACTGTGATCCTCAGATATCAGCTTGTGAGTAGCTAGGATGACAGGCAAGAGCCACCAGTGCCTAGCTTTTATTTCTTTTAAGTGATTAACTAGTTCACATTTTGCGACATAGATTTTCTTTATGCCTTTCAAGTATTTTAATCAGGGCTGCACGGAAATTATACATTATTTAGTCCTTTTGTTTTTAAAAATGAATGCTTTCCCCCTTGTCTAATAATGAAATTGTTCGTGTTCCTTCATACAAGTTTAAGACTTGCATGTTAATGGTTATTAGGTTTGTTTCTTTGAAGTCTTGCTGACTTTTTGCTTGTTTTCATAAATGGAATCTTTAATTTTATTCTGTTTCTAACCAGTCTTAGCTTGCGCATGGGCAGAAAAGCTATTTTTCTGTAATTTGGGTGCCTGTCTTAGCCCTGCTTACCATGGTGTCATGAGGACAGCCTTCCCTAACCTCTTTCTGCTTCTGTTTTCTCTCACATGCATGGGAGAAAGAATCACACACACCTTTCAGAAGAGTCAGGAACCCCTAATGTGTGTCTCTCAGATAGTCTTCAATAAATATAACTAGTGTGATATTTCAATATACTAATTGTTGTTGTTGATTGTGGGGCTTGAACTCAGGGCCTGGGCACTATCCCGGAGCTCTTTCACTCAAGGCTAGTGCTCTACCACTTTGAGCCACAGCTCCTCTTCTAGTTTTTCTGGTGGTTCATTGGAAATAAGAGCCTCATGGACTTTCCTGCCCAGGCTGGCTTTGAACAGTGATCCTCAGATCTCAGCCTCCTGAGTAGCTAGGTCGACAGATGTAATCCACCAGCACCTGGCTTAGTATACTAATTTTTGTAGCCAGATAATGTAGTGAATTCTCTTAGGGTCCCTTCCTTCTTCCTCCCCTTTTCCTTCCTATTTTTCTCCTCTCTGCCTCTCTGCCTCTCTGTTCCCCCCTCTCTCCCTCCCTCCTCCCACAACAGTTCCCTTGGCTTTGTGTATCATTTTTCAAATAGGATGAACTTTGTTCCTTTTTTTCTAGTACAACCATGCTTTCTTCTTAATGTTCAGTTTTATTAGATAATTGTGTTAACTTACTATTACCATCTTAGAACAACACACATTTATTATTATGTCTGAGGTTGGTGGGTCAGGAGTGTGGAACTGTGTGTGTGTGTGTGTGTGTGTGTGTGTGCGCACACTCTCAGTCTGAAAGGTGGGAGGGGAATTCTCCCAGGGGAAGAGGTGGGAGGGTGTGAGGACCAGCAGGCTTTTCAGAGGCAAGGCAGAGGATGTATGCCAGAAAGAAGAGAAAATGGAGGTGGTGGTGGTAGGCAGGAGAGGATGCACAGATGAGAGATGCATCTAGAAGGTCCTAGAAGGCAGGGTCCAGTAGACTTTCAATCCAGGCAGCTCAGAATATGATGTAGTCTCTCTCTCTCTCTCTCTCTCTCTCTCTCTCTCTCTGTGTGTGTGTGTGTGTGTGTGTGTGTGTGTGTGTGTGTGTGTGTGTGTCCTGGGCCTGGGTGCTGTCCCTGAGCTTCTTAGGCTCAAGGCTAGCTCTCCAATCACTTGAGCCACAGCTTTGTTGTTGTCGTTGTTTGTTTTGGTAGTTGGTTGGAGATTAGAGTCTCCTGGACTTTCCCGCCTCCGGGGGCTTCCAATTGACATCCTCAGATCTCAGTCTCCTGAGTAGCCAGGGTTACGGTGCGAGCTCCCGGAGCCTGCCTGCTCTGGGAGGCGGAGGGTCTCTTGCTCTCGCCCTCATGCGCCCGTGGTCTGGGAGACGGTGTGCCTCTGGGCGCAGCTCCAGGCTGTGAGCAGCTCTTTGAGGAGAAGCTGCATGGTTTGGATCCTGCGTACTCTGGGCCACATGGGAGCAGCTGGGGTTGGGTGGAGGGCTCGGACAGACGTTTCCAGCGTCTCACCTCCCTTGCCGCTCTCTCCTTCCAGGTGCTCCTGTCCGGACTCATCGGCGTTGTCTCGTGGAAAAGACCTCTCTCCCTCGTGGTAAGTGACAAAGTGACACTGGAGGTCAGGCGGTCTCACAAAGACCGTTGCAAAGAAAGTGTCATGGCCTCTGCAGACCTGTGCCGGTGCACTGCTTTAATTTTTGGTCAGTTCTAGGGCTTGAACTCAGGGCCTGGGCATTTTCCCCTGAGCCCTTCTGCTCAAGGCTAAGGCTCTACCACTTTGAACCAAAGCGCCACTTCGGGTTTTCTAGTGGTTCATTGGAGAGAAGAGACTCATGGACTTTGCCGCCCAGGCTGGGTTTGACACTCGATCCTCAGATCTCAGCCTCCTGAGTAGCTCGGATGACAAGCGGGAGCCACCAGCACCTGGCCCATTGCGCTTCTGAGAGTTCTCCTGGGAACATTTCCCTCGGATCCTGTAGTGTGTCCTGTGCTTTGTCTGGGCGCGCTCTCTGGAGGATGTCCTCTCCATCTAGAGCCTACCATCTGGTGCACGCATGCTCAGCGCATAGTGCACATCAGGGTTCAGGAACTCTTTTCTTGTCTGGGTGTTGGGGAGATTGCAAAATCTGTGTGTGGGGGGTGGGGGGGAGAAATAAGATGAAACTAGTTCTGGGAATAGACTCATGGCCGAGCGTGGTGCTGAAGTGTGGTCTGTGTGGCAGGCCGAGAGAGGAGGCAGGCTGGGTTTTCTTCTCTGAAAGTACCCCAGGCATCTCCTTGTCGATTGATCCGTGGGGTGGTCTTGTTAGCACTGGCATTAATATCTGATTTGTCCACATCAGGCCCGGAGGAAGTGCTTTCCCACATTTTGATGGGTGATGGAAAAACCCAACAGGGTGGGTTTCTCCCTTTGTCCTAATCAATTATTTAAAATGTTCAGTTTTTTTAAAATGATTGGAGTTGGACATCATGACATGTACTAAATATTAATGGAAATCGAGAGAAAGGCCGATTTGTTTGTGGAAGTCCTTGGCCCCTCATGAGAAGAGGGAGCACAATACACAGGAACTGCTTTCTCTCCTCCGCCATAGCTCAGCTCAGAGAACTCGCCTTTGAAAAATGTGGTTTTGAAAAATGTGGTTCATTTTAACATAGAAATGTCCAAACATGCACAAAAATAGAGAGACTGATGTAATGAATCTCGACAAATAAATAGCAACATCTGGGCCATCTTGTTTCCCTGTACCTCTGGTGTGGCTACTCTTCCCAACTCCTACGTCTCCTGGATGGATTGTTGCATTTTCTGTTTAAATTATTTTTGTGTGCTGGTCCTTGGGTTTGAACTCAGGGCCTGGGTGCTGTCCCTGAGCTGTTTTTACTCAAGGCTAGTACTCTACCATGTAACCCACAGCTCCACTTCTGGCTTTTTAAAAAACAAACAAACAAACTGGTATATTGGCGATAAGAGTCTCATGGAATTGCCTGTCCAGGTTGGTTCCAGGCTGTGATCCTCATATCTCAGTGCTTCTGAGTAGCTAGGATTACAGACTTGTATGGATAGATGATTTTAAAGCAATCCCAGCATGCAGATCAAGAAGCCAAATCTGGTTCAGAATAAGATGGCAGAGAATAGGAACCACTATAAGACCGACATCAAAATTGTGCTGTGCAGAGATGTTTTTGAAGTGCCATTAGGAGCCCCGGGGCCGTCAGCCCCATTCCTCTTCCCACTTCTCTGATGTAATACCTGGGGCAGGGAATGTCTGGCCCTCAGGCTGTGGAAAGTCCAACATCATTGGGTACAAGATGGAACAGCTGTAACATGCTACCCTTGGTTGGCCTCTCTGCCTACGTTGATAATTTCGTATAGCCTCTAATAATGTTTATTATAAGTATCCAAATGGCACTGGGCAGAACATAGGTCTCCTGGAAGCCCTTTCATGCCAGCTTCTACCAATGGGAAGCCATCTTCT
The DNA here is from genome assembly GCF_023159225.1 of Perognathus longimembris pacificus. Taxonomy (NCBI): domain Eukaryota; kingdom Metazoa; phylum Chordata; class Mammalia; order Rodentia; family Heteromyidae; genus Perognathus; species Perognathus longimembris. The sequence continues at coordinate 38,566,169 of NC_063180.1, forward strand.
TTAGAGTGGGTGGGCAGACTAAAAGACTAGAAGCATAAAATAGGTGGATTGAGGTCTGGGCACCTCCTGGGGCAGGAAGAAGTGAGAGTATATCTATAATAATAATAATGGTTTGAAGCCAGCCCAAAGATCTATGAGATTTTTATCTGCAATTAACTGTCCAAAAGCCAGAAGTGGAGCTGTGGCTCAAGTGGCAGAGTGCTAGCATTCAGCAAAAATCCTCAGGGATAATGCCCAGGCCCTGAGTTCAAGCCCCAGGATGGGCACAACTACACCCATAAAAGTTGATAAGCTGTTAGGTAAAGATTTCCTCTTCCATATTTTTTTTCAATTAAGAAAGATTTTTTTCCCCAATTATGTATCATATTTGAATGCTCATGACTGATATTTAATATGTTCTCGGGTTTATTGGAAACCTAACAGACAGTGAATGAAGAAAAGCAACTTGGCTTATCTTTCTGTTCAGCTTGGATTCAGTTATTTTTGTTGTGTTCAACTGTGGTATTTAATGTAAGATGCCAACGGCAGATCAGCAGGGAATAAGAGGTGTGTGATAAATTAGCTGCAGCCTAGAAGAGTGCTTTATTTGTGTGTGTGTGTGTGTGTGTGTGTTTCTCTCGCTGCTGCTATACCAATCATTTCTCAACACAAGAAAGATTAAAATCTTCTGCTGCATAGATTAGCTTCTTTTCAGAAATCTATTTGAGTTTTTGTATGAACGAAAATGCTTCCTACTGTGCCTATTAGAAATACAGTCCCACTGTTACTACACAATCTTATGTTTGGTCATATTCTGTGGGGAAAGAAATGTGAATCACTTTAACCTTTAATATGAATTATACCCAGCCTATAGGGCTTTCTTTCTGAGCCATGAATAGATCTCAAATATGACCTTAATATACTATTAAAACAAAGGTGAGTTAAAGGTTAATGTATTTAATGTAAATGTGCTTGGAGTCATCATTTATTCAAAGAACTCATCATAAATCTACTTGGGAGGGTTCTTACATGCAAGACCTCCTCTTTTTTCTCTCTTCAATTTAATTTTCAATTTAATTTCATTGCATACAGTAAACAAATGATTTAAACATAAATACTTACAGATAATTTTTTTTCACTCAAAAACTAGGACATATTACATAGGCAATAACTGGAAGCATTGGCAAGCACTTATACTAGAACAGTAGGGTCTGAAATTTATTTTAATACTTAGTTACTGTACAAAACCACTTCCTGTGAGTCCTCTACTGGAGTATTATGGGGCCAGGTGTTTTTTTTTATTTTTTATTCTTTTCAGGGGTGTGGTTACAAATTCACAAATGTTCTTTAATTGCAGGACAGATATTTATTTTTTCTAGGCAGCCACTTCTACACAGTGACCTGGGACTACCATTCGCTTGTGCCTTTGTGTTTATAACTGTCACCTCTTATCGCTGAGGATTTCAGGTTACCAAGCTATTATTGCTAAGACCTCCTTTTCAAGAGACGATCTTTTGTTTGGTTACATTAAGGATGAAGTCTTGGTTGGTTAAGTGTGGGGAGAAGAAAATGGGCTGTTTACACACTTAATTTTGCAAGTCCTTAAAACAATGTAGAGTTTTACTTTGCTAAGAAAGCAATCTTAAAGCCCCATACTGGTGGCTCAGGCTTGTAATCCTAGCTACTTAGGAGGCTGAGGTTTGAGGATTGTGGCTTGAAGCCAGGCTAGGAAGGAAAGTCCATGAGACTTTTATCTCCAATTAACCACCAAAAATCTCAAGTGGAACTGTGGCTCAAGTGGTACAGTGCTAGCCTTGAGCAAAAAAGCTCTGAGATAGTGCCTGGCCCCTGGGTTCAAGCCCCAGGACTGGAACCAAAACAACAACAAAAAAGATGGCCATGGATAAAATCCTCATTTTTTTTTTTGAGCGAAGCATAACAGTGATTTATATTGTCTGAAACCATGTTACTTTGAAATGTAAACTGTTTTATTTTAATCCATTGGGCATGATAATCTATCAGACTTTTTTTTGTTTTTTGTTTTGGTCAGTTGTGGGGCTTGTACTCGAGCCTGGGCACTGTCCCTGTGCTCATCAGCTCAAGGCTAGCACTCTACTACTTGAGCCACAGCCCCACCTCCGGTTTTCTGGTGGTTCATTGGAGATAAGAGTCTCATGGACTTTCCCGCCTTGGCTGGCTTTGAACAGCAATCCTCAGATCTCAGCCTCCTGAGTAGCTAGGATGACAGGCGTGAGCCACTGGCCCCTGGCAAGCATGGTTGTTTTCATTGGACAGGTACCAAAACTTGCTTTTGGCAAACCATCATGAGCAGGGAAAGGAAAATTAAACTTAAATAAAGGTATACAAAAACACCTAATAAGGTAATTATGTGCTGGCAACCAAAATGAATTTAAATGTCTTCTCTGGAATTCACCTGGAAACAATTGCAATAGGCTTTCTCCATGCTTGTTGCTTCTGACCGACTAGGGAGAAGCTTTGCAGAAAGGACGAACTATTCCACAGCCTGCCAGAGTCTCATACCTGTCATCCTAGCTACGCTGGAGGCTGGGATCTGAGGATCCCAATTTGAAGCCAACCCAGGCTGGAAAGTCTGTGAGACTCTTCTCTCTACTAAACCACACACCCCTCGCCCCAAAAAAGGTGGACGTGGTAGAGCTCTAGCCTTGAGCAAAAGAAACTCAGGGACAGCACCTAGGCCCTGTGTTCAAGCCCCAGGACTGGCATAAAAAAAAAAATAGCCTTTTGTTAATCGGCTTTGCGTGACTGTGACAAAATAGCTGAGACAAACAGCGCCTAAGGAGGAAAGGTTTGTCTTGGTTCATGGTTTCAGGCCATGGCCACTTGGTCCCGTTGTTTTGGCCTGAGCAGCTCCATTCTCAGGGGAGCGCCTGGGGAAGCCAGCTGCTCTCTCCCTGCTGGTGGGGAAGGGAAGAGAGAGGAAGCAGAGGGTCTCCATTCCTACCACCCCTTTTCCATTCAGCCATACTTCCTAGACGTTCCGCCGCTTCCCAGTAGCCTCACAAGCTGGTGACCTGCTCTCCCAGGCATAGGTCTTACCTAAGAACTCCCGCCCATACCACAGCAAGCCAGGGAACAGTAAAAGTAGCCATACAGACATCCCTCTGTAGCCGTGGACTATTTGGCCAGGATCCCCTACAGATAGCGAGATCTCTGGGTGCTTATATAAAAGAGCCCAGGAGCCGGGTGCCAGTGGCTCACACCTGTCATCCTAGCTACTCAGCAGGCTGAGATCTAAGGATCATGGTTCAAAGCCAGCCCAGGTAGGAAAGTCCGTGAGACTCTTATCTCCAATGAACCATCCGAAAACTGGAAGTAGTGTTGTGGCTCAAAGTGGTAGAGCGCTAGGACAGTGTCCAGGCCCAGAGTTAAAGCCCCAGGATGGACCAAAAAAAAAGGCACAGGAACTGGGGATGCAATGGCTCCAACAATGAGAGCCCAAATCCTGTCAAGCAAAAAAACCCCAATGATCCTGAGATACTGAGTTCAAGTCCCAGCACCTGCAACTAAAATGTCATAACACTTACATACCAACTACCCAGATCTTGGATACTTTTGGTCCTTTCTAGATTACTTATAATAGCAAATATAAATGCTATGTACAAGATTGCTACCTTACATTGGTTAGGGAGGAATGACAAGCAATCAAGACTGTACATGTTTGGTAGAGATGCAGTCTTTTCCCCAAATATTTCCTTTGTTGTTTGTTTGTTTGTTTGTTTTTGTGCCAGTCCTGGGCTTTAAACTCAGGGCCTGAGCACTGTCCCTGAGCTTCTTTTTGCTCGAGGCTACTAGCACTCTGCCACTTGAGCCACAGCCCCACTTCCGGCTTTTTCTGTTTATGTGGTGCTGAGGAATCAAACCCAGGGCCTCATGCATGCTAGGCAAGCACTCTACCACTAGGCCACATTTTCAGTCCCTCCCCAAATATTTTGAATCTGAAGTTTGTTGAATCTGTGAAACCAAAGGACTCACATGTATGGGGAGCTGACTAGGTAATATAATAGGAAGAAATTGTTGTAAGTAAGAATTTAATAAGTCAAGAAGTAAAGTATGCATACAGTCTTTCTTTAGAAAGATGACAAGTACTGAGTATCTGCTGCTTTCTGAACACAGCCCACCATCGTCCTCACAGGACAAGAGCTCGCTGTTAGGAGCGAAGCAGGTGGTCTTTTCAAGCGGCTTTAGCTCTTAGAGCTGGGTGCTGGTGGCTCCTACCTGTTTGTAATCCTCGCTATTCAGGAGGCTGAGATCTGAGGATCGGAGTTCAAAGCCAGCCCAGGCAGGAAAGTCCGTGAGATTCTTATCTCTAATTAATCACCCCAAAAAGCTAGAAGTGGAGCTGTGGCTCCAGTGGTAGAGTGCTAGCTTTGAGAAAAGAAAAAAAAAAGCTCAGGGACAGGGCCAAGGCCCTAAGTTCAAGCCCCAGGACTGGCACAAAAACAAAAAGGGTTTAGGCTCTTGGCTACAGCCCACAGAATAGCAACTGCAAATGCCTGGGTAGGGAATTCTAGGCGTGTCTGGTTCCCAAGGCTGTTCTCTTCTCATTGTGATCCGCTCCTTTCCCTGTGTTGGAAATGGGAAGAATTTGGCTCAGTGAGAATGAGGTTCAACCTCCATCTTGGCTGGCTGGAGTTTGAACCTCCAAATCACAGACTGGAATCTTTCTAGGCCAAACAGAGAAACGAGAACAAATCCAACAGGCAGGGAAAGTATCCAATGCAAGTGGGGGGGGGGGGGGCAGGAGTCAATCCAACTGTAAAATCTTTCAGGGGGAATTCCAGAACCTGGTTCTAGAATCTTCTCTCCAATTTCCCAGTTGTCCTCGTCTTAACATTTCTGAGCATAGACATACTTGAGGTGTGCGATTGTAATTCACTATATTAATGATGACTTAGGCAAACTCCATAGCCTTCTTTTTTTTTTTTTTAAGATATGTCAGAATTCACAGGAAATGTTCACAGGAAATAGAGTGTCTTCTATTCTTAGCACAAATTGTCTGATGTCCACTTTAGAAACTTCCACCCTCTACTAAAATGCTTTCTTTTCCTAATGGACTTCCTTTGCCCTGGGGTCTTTGTGTTCTCCTAATAGAAAAAAAAAAAAGTCATTAAGGAAAAAAAAATATCTAATATGCTGAAGTAGCTCTAATAGAAAAAAAAGTAATAGATGAAGTGTCAGTTGGCTCCAAATGCATATTCTCTCAGAAAGAAGGCAATTACTGCTATAAAGATATAGCATTAGAAAAATTATTACAGCTGAGAAGTCTGTGATCTGCCTGTCTGTAGCAAGTTAATTTTAAAAGCATCACCAGGCATACAAATCATAGGAATAAAATGCTGAACCATACTAATTGAAAGTGAATTTAATATGCAGGACTGAAGAGCCATCACTACGTACCAGCTTTTAGAAAAATTCTACCACATAAGCTATTAGTTATCAGATTTTTTTCTTTCCCTTTCAAATGTCCAACTCCTTTAAATGAAGAATCTCACTCAGGGGTCTTATTTCAGAATCCCGAATGATTTAATGCTATGAAGTAAGCAGGAGAGATATTGAAACCTGCATATCTTACTCAGTTTTTTTTTCTGTATTGAGACAAGTTGCTGTAGGTTTAAGCATTTTATGAGAAGACAGAAATTCTGATTAGGAATGAAAAGACTCAATTGTTTTGCTATTAACTTCATGTACTTCAACAATTGAAAACTTGAACTGATCTTCTGTAGGCAATATTATCTAAGGACTATTAGCAGCATCTATTTATTTATTTACTATTTATTATATATAAAATAATACTTGTATATTTATATTATATATTTATGTATAGAAATAACATTTATATATAAATATATTATTTATTCATTCATTTATTCATTTAGTGCCCATCCTGGGGTTTGAACTCTGCCTCACTCTCTGGCTTAGTGTTTTTGCTTAAGGTTGGATCCATTTCTTTGGTATTTTGTTTTTTTTTCCTTTGCTGATTAATTGGAGATAAGCGTCTTGCAGGTTTTTTTTTTCTGTCTGGGCTGGCCTCCAACTTTGATCTTCAGATCTCAACCTATAGAAGTTTTTAAAATTCGTTACAATGACTACCTGCTGAGTGACTTTGGAGAGAGAAAAAGTCTGTCTTTCTTTACCAAATCAGAGACCTTTAGTCTGATTTTTTTTTTCTCCTTTAGATATGTCTTGATCATTCCTGGTTCTTTGCTTTCTTAGAGATTTTTACAAATCTGCCAGAATCTATGAAAAATCCTTTACTCATTTTTTTTTAACTGGACTTTCATTCTGTTTATGATTTCAGGGCATATAATGGTAGTAAGCTTTCTGTTACTCTAACAAACACCTGAGACAATGAACTTTTATAGAGGAAGGTTTGCATTGGCTTATGATTTTACTGGTTTCAGCCTATGATTGGTTGGCTCTATTGCTTTGGGCAAGGCAGTGCATCATTGGAGAGCACATGGCAGAGCTAAATGAGTCCGTTCACGGCCAAAATGTGAAAATAGAGAAAGGGGCTGTGGTCCACTGTTCCCTTTGAGGGCTCGCCCCTCCCTCCCTCCCCCCCATGGCTTAAAGACCTCCCACTAGGGCCTCTTAAAGGGCCTTCCAATAGGCCTAGAGGCTGATGGGAACTAAACCTTTAACACCTGAGCCTCGTGTTGCTTATCCAAACCATAGCAGGGGGAATGAGCATATTTATAATATTGAATAGTCCTGACCATGAAATAGTATATTCCTTCTATTTATTTAGACCTTATACAAAGTACTTCAGCTTAGTTGCCATTTTCTCTATAGAAGACTTGCATATCTTTTCATATACTTACCTTTACTATCATATTTACAACGTCTTTGTCATTGATAGCCTTTATGTTCCTATCTTTTAATTTTTTTTTTTTTTGGTCAGTTGTGGGACTTGAATTCAAGGACTCGGCGCTGTCTCTGAGCTTTTTTTTTTTTTTTTGCCAGTCCTGGGGCTTGAACTCAGGGCCTGAGCACTGTCCCTGGCTTCTTTTTGCTCAAGGCTAGCACTCTACCACTTGAGCCATAGTGCCACTTCCAGCTTTTTCTATATATGTGGTGCTGAGGAATCGAACCCAGGGCTTCATGCATGCTAGGCAAGCACTCTACCATTCCCAGTCCATCTCTGAGCTTTTTTTTTGCTGAATGAAGGCTAGCACTCTATGACTTTGAGCCACAGCGCCATTTCCAGTTTTCTGGTGGCTAATTGGAGATAAGAGTCCCACAAACTTTCTTGCCCTAGCTGGCCTTGAACTGCAATCCTCAGATTTCAGCCTCTTGAGTAGCTAGGATTATAGTCATGAGCCACTGCTACCTGTCTTTAATTCCTTTCTTTTTTTCTTTCTTTCGGGCAGGGGGCGGGGGTATATTCCATTCCTTGGGCTTGAACTCAAGGCCTGGGGCCTGGGCACTGTCCTTGAGATTTTTTTTTCCTAAAGGCTAGGTAGCACTCTACCAGGCTCTACTCTGTTTTGTTTTTTTTTTTAATTGAAAATAAAGAATCTTACAAACTTTCCTGCCCAGGCTGGCTTCAAACCATGATCCTCAGATCTCAGCCTCCTAAGTAGCTAGGGAGCTGTTGGCGTCCAGCTCCTCTTTTAATTTTTTTAAAGTATCCTTATTCTTACATTTATCAAATTACTGAAACCAAAGATTAAAAATATTCTCATCTTCACATAGAACAAGAGGCCCTTGTTTTAAAAGCAAAATTCAATGGATTTAAAACAAGAAGAAGCATCCTCATTACTGGAAAAATTCCACTCCCAAGGAAGCTAATTTTTTAAAAATTTCCTTATGAAAAATGAATATGTTCTTGTCTGACTTTATATTTAGAGACTCGGGTTTTAGCGCCTTCTCTTCTTAGAGACACTCCTTAATTAGGATTTTGAGTTGACTTCCCCATCAGTTGCTGACCTAGGCTGATTTCCTGTCCTACTTTGTGTCTCTCTTGCATTCAGAAAGCTCCCTCTGCTCTTTCAGGTGGAGGCAAGAATAATGTATTTTCCTCACCTCCTGCAAATAAAGACTCCCATTTGTTATTTCCTATGTAAGAGCAGTTCACATAGATTCAGAGCAATCTTTTTGTTTGTTTGTTTTTTTGTTTTTTCCTGGCATTAGTAATTGGAGGAAAAGTTCTAAAGTCAATGCAAGTTGCTTCCATAATGAGAACAGAATGGTTTTCTCTGGATTTGTTCTGCAAACATGTATCCTGGGTTATTTTAATCTGTGCTTCTTATTCTATAATTATGATGTCTCTTTGTCTCTGTCTCTCTCTGCTATTCTCAGGAATTTATTTATCAGTGGTTTTTAAGCTAATTTTTTTTAGAAAGTGCTGAAGCTGAAAAGTCAATGTTTGACTCAGAACCACAGTGTATAAAGACATAAAGAGATAGGGGCTCTGCCTTGAGACATGTCTGGCTCTGAATATACTCCATATTTCTCAGGGTTCAAAAGGAAGAGAATGCCATATTCAAATTAGGTAAAGGATAGTCCAATGGGATTGGGTACTCTAATGGGTAGTCTATGAGGGGTGGGGCAAGCAGAAGGGAGCTGGTGGCCAGCGCGAGGGTTTGAGTATCAGCCAAAGGCTGGGATTGCTGTCAAGCAAATTGGGAAGAAGGAACCTATTCTCAAATAGGTGTGTTCTCTTTCAGCTACAGGTTCCCCTCAGTGTCTCCTGTCTGAACCATCTGTAGATCAGAGGCGGTGGGGCGGGGCAGGCCTGCCAAGATCAGTCTTCATACAGCAATAAAGGGGCTGTGGTGGATCTGGAGAGCAGACAGAACATTCTAGCAAATTTGGGAAAGTTGAAAATACTTCTCTACAAAAAATATTCTTAACCCATCTTTTATTTTTGGCAGTATCTGGCTTGCCATTTCCTGTTTCCAGGGTAGATTTTTAATTAGGCCTGTCTCTTTTTCTTTCTTTTTTTTCTTTTTGATGTCTCTTCTCATCTTGGTGTGTTTCCTTTGGGACAGGAGCTAGTCTCATCATTTTCATCCCTGGCATTAAAATCTACTCAGATTTCATAGAGGCCATGACTTTTTTCTTTTATCATGGAGAGATTCATAGAAATTATCCAAGAATTTCCTTCTTGTTTTTATCAAAATGTCTGATTTTACAGTTAGGCTGCCTTTGTTCTCAGTGTTTTGGAACATTCTCCATTCTCTCATGATGGAAAGGACTTATTTAATCTGCACATATTTATATGTGAATATGTAAGTGTCTTTTATACATTTTTGGAAGGTGGACACATTAGAGTTCATCAGAGATACAGGATTGATAAGACCTATGTAGATAGCATAAGAATTCTTATGAGCATTGGCTTGGGAAATGATGGAGGCTCATTAGTCTTGTAATCTATCATCTCTAGAGATAGCCCCCCCTCCAAAAAAAATTGATGCTGTAATTTAGTCCAAGTTTGGTGGCTTAGAAACTTAGAGGGCAAGGGGGGCAGGGACTGGATAAATCTTGAAGTCTAAAGGCCAGAGAACAGAAATGGGTGTCCAAGACCAAAAAAAAGATGGACATTCTGACTCAACCATGGAGAAAACTTCCCCTTTCTCTCCTCTATTCTGGCTGTAGTGGATTGGCTATTGCCTACCTATGTTGGTGAGCGTGGATCTTCTTTACGCGGTCCAGTGATTCAAATGCTCATCTCTTCCTCAACATGCGCAGAGTCACTTAGGAATGGTGTCTAGCCAGCTATCTGGGAGTCTCTTAGCTCAGTCACATTGACTTATGTGTATCTGTGCATACATAGATTCCTAAACCAACAGCCTGTCTAGGCAGGTCCTGAGGAACTCCTGTCCGTCCCTTGGTTGACATGGTTGGGTCACTGTGTGGGATGCTTCGTGACAAATTCTCTTCAGTGTGCGGTACTACTATTACCTTTCTCTTGAACTGCTTCTGCCTTCAAATTAACCAATCATAAGGGACTAAACATCATCTTTTCCAATCATCTGGGAGAGAGTATGGGCCTGGCCTGTATTTTGTGCAATGAAAATAAATCATATAATTTTAAGAAAATGCTGCTGCATTTTTTTGTTGTTGATTTTGTAGTTGTGGGCCTTGAACTCAGGGCCTGAGTCAGGACAACAGTCCCTGAGCAATTTTGCTCAAGGCTAGCTCTCTACTGTTTGAGCCACAGCACTACTTCCAGTTTTTGAGTAGTTAGAGATTAAAGCCTGACTGGGACTTTACTGCCCAGGCTGGCTTTGAACCACGATCCTCAGATCTCAGCCTCTTGAGTAGCTAGGTTTACAGGCATGAGCTACTAGCACTCGGCGCTGGTGCATTTTTAAATGATATTTAGTGTTGTTGGTTTTTTTTTTTTGGCCAGTTCTGGGGCTTGGACTCAGGGCCTGAGCACTGTCCCTGGCTTCTTTTTTGCTCAAGGCTAGCACTCTGCCACTTGAGCCACAGCGCCCCTTCTGGCCATTTTCTGTATATGTGGTGCTGGGGAATTGAACCCAGGGCCTCATGTATACGAGGCAAGCACTCTTGCCACTAGGCCATATTCCCAGCCCTTAAATGATATTTAGAACAGATGTTGTTGCCAGCTCAGGTTTTCTTTCCTACCAAAGGAAGTGGGTGTCATGGTGGGCATTTTTGTTCCGGCTATTTGTATGTGATCATGAAGATGCTATCATCTTTAAATGTCATCCTCATGCAAATTCAGAGCCACTGTTCACAGAGCACAACCTGGGTGGGTTTAGCCTCACAGACGCAGGAGCTAGAATTCAAATACATCTCCACCAGTGGGGTCTGGCAAGCTGTCAACGGATGAGAAATGATTAATACCATATGATAACACACAAATGAGCTGGCCCAGGGGGACAAGCATCTTAGAAACCTCCAAAGGGAAACGACTAAGCCAAAAGGGAGAAAAATATTTGGGCAAATGAGATCATCGCCACCCTGGGAGTAACAGTTTGGCTGGCAAAAGGTGACAGGCAGTGGGTATGTGCCAGGGAGTGGCAGCCTGAGTGTGGGGGGGGGGGCGGGGGGGAGGACTGGCTCACCACTGCCAACCAGACGGGCGAGCTGGTGACACTCAGGGACAGATGACCGAGGAGAGCTCTCCTGAGACCCATACCCTGCAAGGGAGAGCCTTGAGTTCGTTCTTTCTACCAAATAAAGAATGATAAGGCAGGAGAAATGGGAGCAGAGATGTTTATTTGAACGTAAGAGTAAGACACCATGGGAACGAGGCAATTGGTGAGGTGGTAGAAATCCCCAACCAGGAGTCCTGGTGGGGGGTGGGGGGAGCTGCCTTGCTGTAGGAGGTCCAGTCCATCTGCTTCCTGGGTGGGGAGGAGGAGGGGCAGAAGGAGAAGGAGGAGGCAGGAGAAGAGGAGGAGAGAGAAGGGGAGAAGGGGAGAGGAAGAGGAGAAAGAGGAGAAAGGAGCAGAGGGGGGAGGTTGTGCAAGAGAGTGGAGAAGGAGGCCTGGGAATCAGTGGTCTGAGTAAGCTCCTGGGGTCCCTCTTTTTTCCCTTGTGGGGAGAATCTCATCAGGTTGGGTCTCTGTCTTCCTCACCCCTCCAAGAGGAGGGGTGCCTGTGATGATTCAGATCCTAGCCTGCTGAGTAGCTAGGATTCCAGGCATGAGCCGCAAGCACCCTGCTTTTTACCTTTCCCTCAAACTACCTAGCTGCTCCTGGCGCGTCCTGATTTGCACCCTACATTTGTGTTTTACCCTCCTTCCACATGGGTATTTTCTCAGGTGAAGCAGGGATTATAATTGGACCTTCCAACCTTCCAAATCTTGAGGATTAAATCCTGTATAAAGCCGGAGGCTGATGGCTCACGTCTGAAATCCTAGCTACTCAGGAGGCTGAGATCTGAGGATCGTGGTTCAAAGCCAGCCTGGGCAGGAAGGGCCATGAGACTCTTATCTCCAATGAACCACCAGAAAACCTGAAGTGGAGCTGTGGCTCAAAGTGGTAGAGCATTAGCTTTGAGTGAAAGGGCTCAAGGATAGTGCCCAGGTCCTGAGTTCAAACCCCACTACCAACCAAAAAAAAAAATCCTGTAGGAAATATTGAAAATTTTACCCAGAGTCAAATAAGAACAGAACTATTGTTCATCATTTCATTCTTGTTCCTTTTGATGCTTCATACATTTCTCTCCTTGGAGCCAAACCTAGCATTGTATACATCCCCAGCGCCTACTTCACTCTCAAGACTCTCCAACCTGTCGAGGGAATGAAATACTGATATGTTCTTTTATCTTGTACTGAATATTCACAAGTATTGCAAGCTTAGTTCAGGGCAGTGGGGTTGAAACTCCTAGGTCTTTTAGTTTTGTTTTCAGTTTTCAAACTTTACCAAGACCAAGATAATCTTAAATGATCATTGATGATCGTTAATTGTTGTCAAAGCATCAATCCACAAAACACAAATTAAACAAGAATAAAAAATAATGAAATAGCTGGGCTCTGGTGGCTCATACCTGTAATCCCAGCGACTTAAGGAGGCTATTTAGATCTGAGGCTAACCATTTGAAGCCAGTCCAGACAGAAAAGTTCGTGGGAGTCTTTATCTCCAATTAACCAACAAAAAGCTGGAAGTAGAGATGTGGTTCAAGTGGTAGAGCACTAGCCTTGAGTAAAAAAGCTAAAGCAAAGTACAAGGCCCTGAATGGAGCCCCAGTACCCATACCCTAAAAATAATTGTAAATATCTTATCTTCCTAGATACCATAATCATAAAAGAACTTTTATGGAAAGGGTATCCATCCTGTACCTCCACTTGACCTTGACCACCGTGGCCAAGGTCACCAGATCGTGTCTGATGGGCCCAAGCTCTGTCTGGGCAGCACCTTTGCTACTGTGTTCCCTTTTCAGAACCTCCTGGGCCACATTTTTTACATAGCAGTTTATTAATTGGCAGCAATTTTCCCCATGTTAATGAGGGACTTTATAGTGATGGGATTACACGCCTTACAGTGACAGTTCCTTAGATTTGAAAATCTTCCTAATTAGACATCTTTCTCTGCAAGTCAAAAGATGTAATTTATCTTGAAGTTATGCATAAATTGGAACGCTGCTGGGTGCCACTGCCATTGTCATTAAAACATTATTTGATAAATTAAATCTGTATTTAGTTCAGATGGAGTGATTGAAATATTATTGTGACAGATAGCTCAGGAAGGGCTGAGCGCATGGATTCCCTCCCAAGCTCCATGTCAGCGCTCCTCTCACACCCCAAAGCTCACGACTGGCCCCGGGAAGCACGAGTTTAGGACAAGTGCAGGCATCGCATCCTGTCTGTTTTCTGCCTCCACTTCCCAAGTCTTTAGGATTTCTTCTTTCACCCTACATCAAGGGTTTCTCTTTTCCCCTTCTCCCTCATTCTGATGCTTTCTTAGAAGGCTGGGTGGCTCAAGCCTGTGATCTTGGCTACTTGGTAAGTAGAGATAGGTACCTACCTGTCTCAGATAGGGGTCACCTCTCTTTGGAGGCCAGCCTGGGCAAAATGATGCTCATAAGACTCCATCTCTGTGGACTCTGTGCCAATGGCTGGACACAGTAGGTAGTCTGGGAAGCGCAAGGAAGAGCACCAGAGTCCAGGTAGGCCACGCCTAAAGTAGAGGTACTACTTTAACCAAGGTAGAGTCAGATGCCAGTGACTCAACCCCTGTCATCTTAGCCACTCAGGAGGCTGAGATCAGAGGATCAAAGTTCAAAACTAGCCCTAGCAGAAAAGCCTGTAAGACTTTCCATCTCTAACTAACCAGCAAAAAACAAGACTGGAGATGTGGCTCAAGAGCACCAGCTGCGAGCAAGAAAATCAAGAGAGAATGGGAAGCTCTGAGTTCAAACCTTGGTACACACACACACACACACACACACACACACACACACACACGAAGGAAGGAAGGGAGGGAGGGAGGGAGGAAGGGAGGGAGGAAAGGAGGGAGGGAGGGAGGGAGGAAGGGAAGGGTAAAAAGAGGCTGGAGGGGTGACTCAAGTGGTACAGCACCTGTGCTAAGCCCTGAGTCAGTCCCTACTGCCACCACCACAACAAAAGGAGCAAGACTTCTTTTTCTTGTTATTATTCCCTAAACAACACAGTATAACCTCTGTTTACGTAACATTTACATTGTGTTATATTTTGCAAGTCACCTAGGCATGATTTAAAGTTTTGGGTGATGTGTGAAGGTTCTAAGACATAGTGCCGTTTTATTTTACTGTTTACTGCATGGTTTTGTTGTTGTTGTTGTTTTGTTTTGCTTTGTTTTTTGCCAGTCCTGGGGCTTGAACTCAGGGCCTGAGCACTGTCCCTGGCTTCTTTTTGCTCAAGGCTAGCACTCTGCCTCTTGAGCCACAGTGCCACTTCTAGCCATTTTCTATATATGTGGTGCTGAGGAATTGAACCCAGGGCTTCATGTATATGAGGCAAGCACTTTACCACTAGGCCATACTCCCAGCCCTACTGCATGGTTTTATATGAAGGGCTTGAGCATCTGTGAATTCCGGTTTCCTTGGGTGGTGGGACCCATCACCTGCTTATAACCACACATGACCAGGCTTGCACGAGTGTGTGCATACACCTGTGTGCACCTATCAAAATGTAAGACATCTTTGCATGAAAAGAGCAGGAATAATCACTTTAACTGGGAAGATGAGGAAAATGCTTCTCAAGGAGTTTGAATGACTTTTTTTTGGTCTGTTGTGGTGCTTGAACTCAGGTCCTGGGCACTGTTCCTGAGCTCTTTTGCTCAAGACTAGTGTTCTATCACTTTGGGCGATGATACCACTACCAGTATTCTAGTGGTTAATTGGAGATGAGTCTCACAGACTTTACTGACCAGGTTAGCTTTGAACCACAATTCTCAGATCTCAGCTTCCTGAGTAGCTAGGATTACAGGCATGAGCCACCAGTGCCGGGCTTTGAATGCTTTTTTTGTTTTCAAAGTCAACTAGCTATGAAATGGTGCAGAATACCATTTGACAGCATAGCCTCTGGTCTGTCTGAGTAAAACTCCCAGCTCTGTCTCTGATCACTTTGAGATCTTAGAGAAATGGTTTTGCTTCTCAGTGCCTCAGTTTCTCATCTGTAGGAGAGAATAGAGCATCACGGGACATTATGATTGACATAATGTATGCTGAGAGCTCAGCCAGGCTTCACACGTCTTTAATGATGCTATGCTGTTATTATCTCTATTGTTGAGTTTCCTCCTCCTGGGGTTGATACCCAAGTCTGTTCATTCAGGTCCACGGAATGTGTTTTCTTTAATCACGCGCTCCAGAGATTCATTGTTCTACTGATCTGTGCTTCTTCTCACCCTGGAATGTTCTGTGTCCCGGTAACCAGCACAACAGAAATCTGCAGAAACAAAACCAATAGGCAAGTTCCCTTGACTCAGTTTCCTCCAAAGCCAGCTACAGTACAGCTGATCCCATATCACATTCACAGAGAAGGCTTTCTGTGTTCTGATTTTCTTTCAAATGGAAATGGATTGATACTTCCCCACAGTCCTCTGCAACCTTATGTTTTCCAGTTAGAATTTGCATATTCATCAGAGTCAATCATTGGAGATCTAGCTGATTTGGTCTTTCACAGCTGTGTGTCACTCTTCTTTGATGGCTTCAGGAAATCCATAATCTCAAGTTAATTTTCCTTGCTACACACAGATAACTGAAATAAAGCTCGATTTCAAATGATCAGGATAAGCAAACAACCTCAGAACTGAGAATTCTGTCTACTTTTCCCCCAGTGTGTCTGGGGGAGAATTCTGGGGTGGAAGTAGAGGTAAGAAACATAGAAATACATCTACAGAATAGTGGAACCCTTTTGCTTACAGGCACGAACATCTGGTCGACCTGCCATTGACTCTCCTACCAGGAATCAGCTGTGGTGCCCAGGAGAGCTGCCTCCCCATTCAGCTGAAGTGAGGGTGACATGGGCTCAACAGGAGGCTTCAAGGAGATGGCGTAGTTGTTCACAGGACAATAACAAGCCTCAAAATATAGGAAGGTCTAAATTACTATTTGTTCTTGTATATTTCTGTTTGAACTCAGGCTCATTCAGCAGGGGTGTGGCTATTTTTCTCTCCAGAAGTGAATGGAAGAAAGCACCCAGAACATGGAGGACATGTACGCCAAGACAGCTGAGCATGTTTGAAGTAGAGGATGGCTAGCTGGGGTAGGTGACCTGGAGCTCACTTCTAGCTGTGACCTCTGGCAGGTGGCTTCTACCTCAGAGCTCACCTTTGGCTGTGTGACCTCTGACCCTGATGAATCAAAAGACTCTCATGTTTCCAGAATCTTGAACCACGTTTTCTCCATATCTAGAGCCTCCTTGAAATCAGAGCTGTGTACAGCCCATAAGTGACCTGAGACGTTCGCTTCTGCTGACATTTCTCACTCCTGTGTTGGAGCTGGGTCCCACTTTGTCTTTAAGCCTTGTGGTCAGACTCTTCATTCCTTGTGGTCATCTCCATCCTGATTGGGCAGTGATGAGGAAGGGTGAACATGAGCTTCCGGCCTTACTATGTCATCATAGTGCAAGGCCTGGATTGGCAGAGATCCTGCAGGCCTTTGTAGCAGGAAGACCCATCCATCATGCTTGCTTATTGAAAAGCATCTCTAATGGATTCCAATTACAAAGTGGTCTCTGGAGAAAGCCACCTTGCTCTGTTGAAAGTCTGGAAAGAAGATGTATTTTACTGAAAGGGAGCTGAGCTCTAGGTATTGTCTTGACATAAGAAACCACCTTGAAACACAGCAGTGTTAATCACATTATTATTATTATTATTTGTGTACACACACAAATGTGTGTGTGTGTGTGTGTGTGTGTGTGTGTGTGTGTGTCCTGGAGCTTGAACTAAGGGCCTAGGCACTGTCCCTAAGCCTTTGTGCTCAAGGCTAGCACTCTACTACTTGAGCCACAGCGCCACTTCTGGCTTCTTAGTGGTTAATTGGAGATGAGTCTCACGGACTTTCATACTTGGGCTGGCTTTGAACCTCAGTCTCCAGATCTCAGCCTCCTGAGTAGCTATGATACTAGGTGTGAGCCAGCAGGCACCTGATGCCTTTAAAAAAAATAATTTCATGCTTGGTTTTGAGGAGGAAAGAATTTAGGCAGGGCGTAGTAGCTATGTCTTAGCGGTGGCTTGTACCCTAGAAGATGGTTGGGATGGCAGAATGGGGGTGCGGGTATATTTGGGATGTTGAGTCTGGCTTTTGGGCAACCTCCTTGGTTTTCCATGGCGTGTCAGCTGTGCATGGGATGACTAGAAGAGACTGGTAATGGTTTAGACCTAAGCATCCCTCCAAAGCTCAGTCACTGAAGGCTTAGTCCCCAAAGGTCAAGGCCTTTAGGGGCAGGATAGGAACCTGAGAACCCTAACCTCATGAATGGATCAATCCACTTACAAATTTCTAGCTTCCTGGACTCTTGGGATGGGATGGAAACTTTAGGAAATGGGGCCTCCTTTGAATACATGCTATTGAAGGATATGTTGAGTTTTTGTTGTTGGCCATGGGGCTTGAACTCAGGGCCTGAGAGCTGTCCCTGGGCTTTGATACTCAAGGCTAGTGCTCTGCTACTTTGAGCCACAGTGCCACTGGTTTTCTGGTGTTTCACTGGAGATAAGAGTCTCATGGACTTTCCTACCGAGTCTGGCTTCCTACCCAGGCTGGCTTCGAACTGTGATCCTCTGATCTGAATCTGCTGAGTAGTTAGGACTACAGGTGTAAGCCACTGGCACCTAGCTTGAAGGATATGTTTCATTCACATCCTTTTCTGCTCTCCCTTTCTCTATCTTCTTTTGCCTCCTGGTCACCAAGAGCTGAACAGCTTTGCCCCTCCTCCTACCCCTCAAGTATTGTGTCACAGCTTGGAAACTTGATGGACACAGATCCTCCACTTGCATGTATGGGAGGGACCCCGGGGCAGGTGGCGGCCACCCAGCTGACCCCATTCTCTCTTCATTTGGCCTCTTCATGTGGTTCCTTGGGCTCAGGGCATGGCAGTTAGCAATCAGGCTAACTGCACAGTAGCTGGCTTCTCTCAGAGTGAGCAATCGGAGACTTGATTCTTCGGACTCAAACATCCCATGTCCCCAAGGGTCACGGTGTCGCATTCTCCTGACCAAGCAAGCCACAAGGCCAGACCAGGTGCAGAGGGACTGGAATTTGATTCTATTACTCAATGGGGCGGGGGGGGGAGCCATGTCGAATGTACCTCCAAAGGCTGCTTTGAAATTCTAGCATGAAAGTATTTTAATACACACAGTTGGAATTCAACCTAATGTTCTATTTTAATATTTAATGTATCGTTCACATGTTTAACATAATAGTAGAGCTGTTTCATCCTTACCCTTACAATCCTTCAACTTCAGAAAGGTGCCTTTCAGAATCGGTAGATAGGAGAAAGAAATTGCTTGTGAAATTCATAGCTCTTGAGAAACCCTGCTGTGACATCCAGCCCAGATAAAGCTTTCTTTCTTTCTTTCTTTTTTCTTTTTTGCCAGTCCTAGGTCTTGAACTCGGGGCCTAGGCTCTTTCCTGAGCTCTTTTGCTCAAGGCTAGCGCTCTACCACACAAGCCACAGCTTGATTAATTGGAGATTCATTAGAGACAAGAGTCTCACAGATTTTCTTGCCTAGGTTGACTTTGCACAGTGATGCCCAGATCTCAGCCTTCTGAGTAGCTAGGATGACAGGTGTGAGCAGGCAGTGTTTAACCTTAGGTCAAATTCTTATTTATCGCAGTACCATTTTCTGAAAGAGAACTCTGGAAATCACTTCATCTATCACCCTTTTTTTCGGGAGGTAGAGAAAGAGAAGAGAGAGAGAAGGGGAGAAAGAGAGGGAGGGAGGGAGAGGCTGAGGGAGAAAGAGAGAGAGAGAGAGAGAGAGAGAGAGAGAGAGAGAGAGAGAGAGAGAGACTCAGCTTTTTAGCCAAATGAGAATTCTTTCCTTTTTTCTTAAAAATATTTAAAACTGAGGGAGGGGATAACAATGTTGAATAAGAAATGTACTCATTACTTTAGTTACGTAACTGTAAACCTTCTGTACATCACCCTTACAATAAAGTAAAATTAAATAAAAAATATTTAACAATAAACTTCCATTAGAAACTAGTGATAAGCAAGCAGCATAAATCATTGAATGTCAGTGATCCAGAAGGAACTTCAGATTTTGCATTTTAGATCCAGCATTTATATATTAAATTAGGGCTAGAGAGTTACATGGGGAGTCGTGTCTTCATAATTGTGTTCTGTGCATAGCAATGTCTTTTGGAGTTTCCTGTTCACTTCTAGTTATTTCTTTGAGGCTAGGATGAGCTATCCAACAGTCTACTTCAGCTTCTCTCCCTGGAGGACCAGGGTATTCATATAAATTTAAATTTAGCGTATTTAATGTTAACTGTTAGTAGTTTTGCCTTGGTGGGCAGTGTAGCCCCACCTTGTATGCATAGATCATTGCCATGTGCTATTTATCTCTAGTGCCATGTAGATGCTCATTTTTCCTTAGTCTTTTCTGAAAGACATAGCTACGTGTTGGAGAAGTTCTTAGTGACAATTTGGTTGGAGTTTGGAGGTGCTCCTGAGGGCTTTCTGGTAGACTTGCCCCATGTCTACGAGCTCCAATACATAGAAGAAATAATGCCACAGGTGTGATGAGTGAAGAATTAGGGTTACTAGTCCTATCAGGTGCCTTTCTTTGCCCTGAGATGCTCTGCTAGTAATTATGTCCTACCATTTTTTTTTTAATTTTTTTTTTGGCCAGTCCTGTGCCTTGGACTCAGGGCCTGAGCACTGTCCCTGGCTTCTTTTTGCTCAAGGCTAGCACTCTGCCACTTGAGCCACAGCGCCACTTCTGGTCATTTTCTGTATATGTGGTGCTGGGGAATTGAACCCAGGGCCTCATGTATACGAGGCAAGCACTCTTGCCACTAGGCCATATCCCCAGCTCGCTACCATTTTTTTTTAATCAAGGGAAAGTATTTTTGTATGAATGCTGGTGCTCATGCCTCTAATCCTAGTTACTCAGGAGGCTGCAATCTGAAGACCATGGCTCAAAACCAGTCCGGGGCAGGCAAGTTGATGAGACTCTTATCTCCAATTAACCACCAGAAAACTGGAAGTGGTGCTGTGGACTCAAAGTGGCAGAGTGCTAGCCTTGAGCAGAAAAGCTCAGGGGCAGAGCCCAGGCCCTGAGTTCAAGCTCCACAAATGACCAAAAAGGATTTCTCCTTCAATGTAGAAGGGAAATTTTGCTTCACTAAACCAATCAATAGGAAGATGTCTTCACTTGTACTGCTGAGAATTTTCCATGGACATATAAATCACTGTCTGGAAACAAGGAAAAGCAGACAGCTCAAATCAGGGCATTTCTGTTGACCTCTCCCTTGTGGGAGCCAAATTTGGGTGGCATTTTGCAATGTGACACCCATGTTTCATTTAGAGGGCAGTGGTGGTTGTAAACTGTGCTGCCCCAGTGCAGAGACCATAACCTGTGGCATTCATCTGTAGAGGAGGCCAAGCATCAACATCAGCTTTCTCATCTGTGTGCGATCACATGCCTTTGTGTGATTCAGTATAAGAGATTCTTCTCTCTCTTTTTTTTTTTTTTTTTTTTTGCCAGTCCTGGGCCTTGGACTCGGCCTGAGCACTGTCCCTGGCTTCTTTTTGCTCAAGGCTAGCACTCTGCCACTTGAGCCACAGCGCCACTTCTGGCCGTTTTCCATATATGTGGTGCTGGGGAATCGAACCCAGGGCTTCAAGTATTCGAGGCAAGCACTCTTGCCACTAGGCCATATCCCCAGCCGAGATTCTTCTCTTAATCCTGGCCAGGTCGCAGATTACTGCTGGAGCAAGGTCTGTCTCTCTAGACTGGTCCCTAAAGCAGTCAAATATGCGGTGTTTGAGGCTGTAGCTTTTGTGGATTGATACATAAGCATTGTCCGAATGATATAGTACCAGTTTTTTTCCATGGTGTGCATGATGCATTTGAACATTTTAACCAGTCGGCAGTTATGATAATTTTAATGGGAAAGCCGTGTTCCATTTTGCATAAGTGATGACGTTAAATAGGATTGTCTTTGAATGCACATCCCAAGAGAATAAAGATCAAGTTCCTTAATGCTTTGAATTCTCTTCCTATTTTGATTTTGATATTGCTTTGTTTTATAGTATTCTGCTTGCTAAGGTATTTGGAAAAAGACAATGTTTTGCATATGGATTTATAATTTAACATAATGTGATTACTGTGGGGCTTTTCATTGGGGGAGGGCAATAGGCAGAATAGGACAGCAAAGTTTTAGGGTATAGTAGGGTTAATGTTTGTGGCCCACAGATTAAATATTATTTATGGTAATAGCGATATATTATTTTATAGCTGTTTCTCAGAATAATTCCATTGTGCCTGGTATTTTAATGCGGTCATAATTGAAGGCTATTGGGGAGGCATAAACTTGATTACATTTCATCACTGCTATTTTGTGTAATTATTGGGCCCCAAATTTCTTGCATCCTTTAAAATCCCATTTTGGTTTTTATGTTTAATAAGATATATTTTTTAAAGAATTTGTGCCAAGCTAAAATATGGAAACAACCCAGATGCCCCTCCACAGACGAATGGATCCAAAAAATATGGTACTTATACACAATGGAATACTACATAGCGATTAGGAATGGTGAAATATTGTTATTTGCAGGGAAATGGTCGGAACTCGAACAAATAATGTTGAGTGAGACAAGCCTAGAACACAGAAAACAAAGGGGCATGATCTCCCTGTTATATGACTGTTAACAAAAGGAGACGGAGAGACAGTAGAGACCAAGTCTGTGAATACTGTATATGTTCTTGATACATTGTATATTGCATATATGTCAACCTGACCTAGACAAGGGATAGAAAAACAGGTTGTAAGATATTATAAGAAATGTACACACTGCCCTACTATGTAACTGCACCCTCTTTGCACAACACCTTGTAAAAAAATTTATGTCCAATTAATAAAAAAAAAAAAAGAATTTGTGCCAAAGTAGAAAAGAACTGCCCTTTGTCTAATTCTACATACCCAGCTTTAGAGTATCAGGGTTTTGCCTTATAAGTTGGGTGTATGGGTTCTTTCTTGATGATTAAGGAACTTGGGTTGCCAAAATGTGAGATGTGTTAACAAGTTGGCCCCGTGAGTCTCAGCAACAGAACTGGAATCCGGACCTGCGGCCTCCACTTTTATTTGCCTCTTAACCACGGGATAGTTTCCCACCCATTTCACAATGGAAAAGGTCTTTCTGAGCGCTGTGACATCATCACCATCGCGTCCACGGGCACAGCACGCGTGGTGACGTCATCACGCTCGCCAGCACAGGCACAGAGCACGCTGACCCCCAAGCTGGATGCTACAGGTCAGTCACCTTGCGAAGCAGCAAATACATGAAGCGGTTACATAGTCACTATTATTATTGTTATTATTGCACAGAAGATATTTTTCTACTTAGGACTTGAGTTTCAGTAAATGTATGTGGGCGATTCTATTTTTAAAAGTTCACATAAAGTAACAGCTACAATGTTTTTTTTTTTTGCCTTCACATATGTATACTGTATAGCTTATTTGTAGAACTAATTGGATTTCTAAAAATAGTTTTTGAATGCAACACATTCAGCATAGCGACCTATCAATGCCACGTTGCAGTCCTTACCCTGACATTTTGTCATCATCATCATTTTGGTGAATAATCCTTTCTCTTTCAAGTAACTAGAACGGGGAAGGAAATTAGGAAGTGGTTTTTATTATGCAACACAAATAGTCAATATTATTTAATACATGCCTTGGTGTGGCTGGAAGTTATCATTAATTTCTTTTTTTTTCTTTTTGAAATAAAGGCATAGGAAGAAACTAGATTGAAGTTAAAAGTCCAGGCTCTAGTAGAATTCTGCCACAAAATCACATCATTTGAAGTTTAACATAATCACCTCCCCGAATTTCATGTTTCTCATCAGTACAAATATTAGTTTATACTTAATAAGACATGAAACTTATGTTTGTCTCTGGGTATGTGAATACCAATGATTAAAAGTCCATTTCCTCCAGCTTTCTAGAGACAAAATACATGGGATTCTGGAACTTTCTCCGCTGTTCCATTGCTCTAATACAAGGAGCTTTGTGAGATGTCTAAAAATTCACAGGCCTGCTTTTCCTCCTCCTCCTCCTTGTTTTAAAGTTTTCTTACCAACACTTTTCTGGTTGTTCTTGTGTGAGTGAGTCACCTGACTTCTGAGAAACAATGAGGGTATATTTATTACTGTGGCTTTAAACTTGGCTTTCAGAGAACCAGCCTCTCCTTTGAGTTCAATCTCCTTATCCAAGAATATGGACTGTAGCCAGGCGCTGGTTGCTCGCACCTGTAAATCCTAGCTACTCAGAAGGCTGAGATCTGAGGATCCCAGTTGAAAGCCAGACTGTGCAGTAAAATCTGCTTATCTCCAAAGCCGAAAGCAGATCTGTGACTCTATGCTGTGAGCACAAAAACTCAGAGACAGTGCCTAGGCCCTGAGACCAGGCCCCAGTACCAGCACACACACACACACACACACACACACACACATGCACACACT
Organism: Perognathus longimembris pacificus; assembly: GCF_023159225.1. Lineage (NCBI taxonomy): Eukaryota > Metazoa > Chordata > Mammalia > Rodentia > Heteromyidae > Perognathus > Perognathus longimembris. Next base: position 38,589,785 of record NC_063180.1, read on the forward strand.
CATATGCACCAACACACAAAAATGTGGTTTGTTGTTCTACTTATTCAAATTGCTCTTTCCTTTCATGTGTATGTTACTGTTTTCTTTATATGGGTTTTAGACATTTCTTGCCAAGTTCACACCAAGTTTTTTCTGTGTTTTGCTATTGTATGTGTGATTATTTTTCTGTTAGATAGATAGGTATTTGGTAGTATTGGGGTTTGAACTCGGTTTGAACTCACACTTTCTGGGCAACTGGTTTACTACTTTCACCACACCCCCAACCCTTTTTGTTTTTCAGATAGAATCTTGGACACTTTATCTCTGTCTCTGTCTGTCTCTGCCAATCCTGGGACCTGAACTCAGGGCCTGGACAGTCCCTAGGCCTCTTTGTGCTCAAGGCCTAGTACTCTACCACTTGCACTACAGCACCACTTCCAGTTTATTGTTTTTTTTTATTATAAGAGTCTTCCATACTTTTCTGCCTGGGCTGGCTTTGAACTGTGATCCCTCCTGTCTTATTCTCCTGAGTAAGCTAGGATTACAGACCTGAGCCACTGCCACCAGCACGAAGCTTGGATTTTCTCTCGAGTCTTGTACTTTTGCCCCGCTGGCCTTACACTACAGTCTTTCTACTTTTCCTCTTGAGGAGCTGGAATTTTAGGGCATGCACCATCCCATCATTTAAAAAAAATGAAATAGTGTCTTGCTAGTTTTTTTTCCTTTTCTCCCAGATTAGCCTGAAACCTACAATCCTATTTCCATCTCCTAAGTAGCAGGGATTATAGGCATGAGCCACCAGTGCCCAGCCATATTAAATACATTTGCTATCACCCTGGAATATGACTACTATATCCTCAGTGTCTGCTTTATTATTTTATCATTAAGATTACCTTTGCTAGAAACGTGGACTCTATGGCCTCCCTTATTGGGAATAATTAGTACAGGTTTAGGCAAGCCATAGCAGAGCATCACAAGGCCCAATAGCTATACCCTTAGAAACACATAAGATGATGCTAAGTGAAATGAACTCCATGTTATGGAAACAAGTGATATATCACAGTTGTAACTACTTTCAACGTCCTATGTGTATGTGTAGTTTCTATTATTGATGATGTTTTATATCACCTTCCTATGTTTGTACCTACAGAATCTCTGTAATCTTATCTGAGTATATTGGAAACCGTGTTTACTGGTATTGGAAGTAGGAAATTCAAAGGGAATACCATATTCGAGAGACACAGGGTAAAAAAAGAGAAAGAACTACAAAAGCAATACTTGCAAAACTCTTTGGCGTAAGTGAACTGAACACCTGGGGGGGGGAGGGAAAGGGGGGGAGGGAGGGAGGCATGAGGGACAAGGCAACAAACAGTACAAGAAATGTATCCAATGCCCAACGTATGATACTGTAACCACTCTGTACGTCAGTTTGATAATAAAAATTTGAGAAAGAAAAAAAAAAAAAAAAAAAAAAAAAAAAAGATTACCTTTGCTGTAGAAATATTATCAGATTCCCTTGAGTTAAATCACTCCTACATTTCTGAAATGAACTTACATTCATGCATTTGCAGACTACCATGAATCTATTTCCAGCTCTGCAAAGGCTTATTCTGGTTCAAATTCCCCAGTGTCTCTCATAGCATCTACTAGACATTTATTGGAAGAACATTGTATGGATTTTCTTCTCTTTAGAGTAAAGATTATGTTGGTTTTTTGAAAATAAAGACCAACACATACTTCTAATAGATTAAACTATATATAAAAGTAAACAGAAAAAGCTTTAAATTATCCATCATTGAGCAGAACAGGGTGGCTCAAACCTATAATCCTAGCTACTTAGCAGGGAGAAATGGGGGTGATCATGGTTTGAAGCAGCATAGGCAAAAATAACTAAATGTCTGAGAGACTCCATATTGACCAATGGCTGGGCACAGTGGTGTGTACCTATCATCCCAGCCATGGGAAAAAGCACAATAGCTGGGTGCAGTGGTACATGTCTGTCATCGCAGAAGATGTGGAGAAGCACAAATAAGAGAATCACAGTCCACGCTAGCCTTGGCAGCATATGAGACCCTGTCCCATACATAACCAATGCAGTTAGGGGGCTGATAGAGTAGCTTGTGGTAGATCTCCTGCTTAGCAATCAGGAGATCCTGAGTCCAATTCCCAGTTGGGCGGGAGTAGGGGGGTGGGGGGGGGGAGAATGTGTCCCATTCAGAAATGCTCTATTGAATACTACATGCCCGTTTCTATTATATAAAAATAATAGCCATGCCAGGTGCTTATGCCTGTTAATCCTAGCTACTCAGGAAGTGGTGGTTTCAAAGCTAGCCCAGGTAGGAAAGTTTGTGAGACTCATTAACCACCAAAAAGCCAGAAGTGGCGCTGTGGCTCAAGTGGTAGAGTACTAGCCTTGAGAGGAAAAAAAACCCCAAAACTCAAGGATAGCACCCAGGCCCTAAATTCAGGACTGGCCCAGGACTGGCACCAATTAAGCACTAGAGATTGAACTCAGGGTCTTACACAGGCTAAGCACACATGCTTATCACTTGGCTACACACTCAGCTCCTGGGTTTCCAACATTTGTGTTTCTGTGAGTGTAACAGAAGAGGGAGATGGAAGGTGCTATCACCAGGTCAGAGGTCTTTCATTATAAAACGATTCATTTCTAGAGTTGAGAAAAATCAAACACCACCACCCCAATCCCTCTCCTCCACACAAATCCTCTTCCTCGTCCTCAGCCCTCCTCCTCTGTCTTTACTTTGATTTTTTTTTCCCCCACTCTTTTCAGCCCTGTTCCCGGCTCTTTCTAAATTATTTATGAGCTCCACAATGGTGGGATTTTAATTCTCACTTGGTAATTGGTTTCCTTACTTCTGTCTCCAGTCTCCTTTTTTTTTTTTTTTTTTCCTCTCTGCATCTGAGTCTCATCTTTTTTATCACTTTGAATCTTCTTTGGCTGGATGTATATCCTCATTAGCTTCCGAGTCTCCCCGCAGTCCTGGCAGGAAACTTCTGTCTCTTGGCCGCTGCTTCCGTCCCCTTTCCAGCTCTGCGTTCACACTCCTGGCTTGCCCCAAAAGAACGTATCTGCACATGCGTCGTGCTAACATGTGGCCCTGCTCCTGTGCGAGGCTTTTGCCCTGTCCCTGGGCCCCTGGGTGAATTCTCCCCAGTGCGTCTTCCCTTGTCAGCCTCTGTGTCAGGCCTGCGTGTCCTTGTTGGATGCAGGCAATACCCAGGGTGGGGTGCAGGGGGGAGGGGGACTCAGCACTCCCTGGGGAGGGCCCTGGTGTCTGGATCCAGGGGTGGGTGGGCTCCACGGCCGTCCACATGGCCCTCTTCTCTTCCTTCGGTGAGTTTCTGATGTACTGTGTAGGAGCTTTGTTTTTAATTATTATTTTTAAATTTTATTTTTTGGTGCCCAGGGTTTGGGAACTGTCCCACTTTGAGCCCCAGCTCCACTTCTGGCTTCTTTGGTGGTTCATGGGAGAGGTCACTCTCAAGGACTTTCCTGCCTGGGTTGGCTTTGAACTGGGATCCTGAGATCTCAGCCTCCTGAAGAGCTAGGATGACAGGCGTGAACCACTGTGTTGTGAGCGTTTATGCCAAAGGTATTTAAACAACACGTTCCTAGACTTGCCTCTGCCGCATCAGTCCCCATTACCCCGGGGCTTGAAGGCGTCGGGGAGAAGCTCACAAGCAAGCAGGAGCGGAGTGTGGACGAGACTCCGCGCCCTCCACCATTTCCTTTCCTCAGCTCTGGCTGCGCCTCGTGCCTCTTCCTAGCTCTTCATAACATGGCATCATGACTTTTATTACTCCTTGTCTGCTTGGTGTGGGTTCGTCTCTTAAGATACTTCTCTAGTCTAGGACACAGAGGAGAGGGGGCATCCATGATCCCCAACAGTCCGAGTCCCCCACACTGTTGGCTTTGGGGAACTTCCGACAGGTGATGAGGTGGGAGGAAGTTAGGTCATGGGGGGCAGGCCTGTGGAGATGTTGAGACTTCATCTCCTTTCCTTGCCTGCCTGACTCCCCCCTTTTCTCCCCCCTCCCCCCTTCCTCTTTTTCTCCTTTTGTTTTGATAGAGTCTTACTCAGTTTCCCCGGGCTGGCTTTGAACTTGGAATCTTTTCACCTTGACCTCCCAGATAGGTGCTACTAAAGACATTATCTACCATACCTGGCCCCTCTGCCTCTCCTCTCTATCTATTTCTGTCTCTGTCACTCCATCCCTCCAGTCCACCTCATTCTGCACTCTCTCTCTCTCTCTCTTCTCTCTCTCTCTCTCTCTCTCTCTCTCTCTCTCTCTCTCTCGGCTCTCCTTCCACGATATTCTCTGCTTTAGCCCAAGCCCAGGAAGCAACAGGGCCAACTCACCTTGGAAGGAAACTTCTGGACGTGTGAGCCAAGATGGCCCTTTCTTCCTTATACAATCATAGTCTGAGGTGATTGTGTCACAGTGATAAAAAGCTGTTTCACCCGGGAGCACCGAGGTACATGGAGGGTCAGACCCCAGGCCTGGTTTTCCTTCGGTCATTCTTGCTCACAAGCCCAAAGCCTGGATGGAAGCTTGCTAAGGGCCTCTGTGTTCCAGACATCATACGGTGGGTACACTATGATTTTATTTATTCTTTAGCAGCATTAAGAGTTTGAACTCAGATCCTCAAGCTTGCTCAGCTTGCTAGCTCTGCATGGGCACTCTACCTCTTGAGCCACTCTTCCCCCATCCTGGCTTTTTGCTGGTTAATTTTGAGATTGGAATCTTCCAGACTTGTTCATGCCCAGGTTGGCCTCGGACTGCAGTCCTCCAGAGCTCAACCTCTTCTGTAGCTAGGATTACAGGCATGAGCTACGAGCACCTGGCTGCAAGACACTTTTTACCCTTTTTTTAAAGCTCTCACAGTCGTCCTGTGCAATTGGCGTCTCTATTCAACACCTGGTAGAGATGAGGAAACTGAGGCACAGAGACAGTAATCCACACAGACTGGGTCTGAACCTAGACAATCCTGGTCTCAGTCCTGTCCCTTCAGTGTCCTGGTGGCTGCTGTATTGCAAGGATTAAAACTGCTTTAAGTGGATTTTCTCTGATCACTGGCCTTACCGCCATGAGGCGATTAATGAGCCCTCTCCGAGTGTCTTTTCTTTGGTGATGATGCACAGGGCGGTTTCACTCTGCTCTCTTGGGCCTTTCATCTGGGCCTGAGAATTGAACTGCCATGGAACCGATGAGCAGGAGAAGAGCATGCAGTCTCTTAGTTTTCTGTGACACAAGAGCCTTCGTAGACACATGGAAAAGCCAGGAAGTGGCGGGGCTCCACTGCTTTAAACAAGGAGGAGCACAGAGAGACAGTGGCAGAAAACATTCTAGGGACCTTGAAGCAGGGTAGTAGTTAAGCAAGCTTGTTGTTACAGAATCCTCTAGATTCCCTGGGGAGACAGGCTTTCCCCTCCCCCACCACTCCACCCCCAACACAGGGAGTACATCTTTCCCCGGAGAATTTTTAATCTGTGTTCCGGAAGGGAAGAAGAGATTAGAAAAACCTTTTGTTTATTCAAACCTAAGAAACTGGATAGAGTCCATCAACGCCACAAGCAGCCCGTTTGAGGCAAGTTCTCGCGCAGGCCATTCTAGAACGAGGTCCTGTGATGGGCCGGGCACCACACCCCCGCAGCTGCACCTGTGTGGGTCACGCGCTGTGGCCCCACGGGTGAGCTCAGATCCCTGCCTTGCCAAGGAGGAGGGAGCGAGAGGTCAAAGGAAGGGATGACCGCAGTACAAGGCCTGAGCTCCTGCAATGGGGTCCCAGGGAGCGGATTCCCCGTCCCTCCAAGAGTCCACCACTCAGAGCCAGTCTCAAGTAAAAAGATGGATTTACTGGGGAAGTCCCAGATGGAACGGTCCCAGGTTTCAGAAAAACATATAACACAAAACAGGACAGTGGCACAGAGACTTACTTCCGGAAGATGTTTAAGTACCAGCAAACCAATTCAGCTCCAGTGGAGAGCTGACTTGGGACACCTTGGGGACAAGACGCCAGACCCCGGAGCTGGCCAGCCCCTAAATAGGGTCAGGTCAGGGGGCTGGGTCACAGGAAACTCCCAGTCCCAAGCACTTGACTGACAGGTTCAATAACCTATAGGACGTGTGCCCACCCCTGTCTCTTGAGATTCAGAAACACTCATTACCTGGGGATGGGACTTCCCTTCCTGTAGGTGGCCAATGAGGTCACAACACCTACAGAGCATGCCTAGGTCATACACCGGTGGCCAATGGAGTTACAACCTGTTACATAGGATCTGCTTGAACCAACCTATCACTCTGGTTAGAATTGGCTCTCAGATGGGGGGGTATTATTGTTTACAGCAAGGGGGAATCTTCCCTGGATTCTGAGCAGAAGGGGTGTGGCCCTCAACTCTGAAGCTCAGGGGCGGGGGAGATAGTGGAGATGGAGTCAGCTTCTGCTCTTTCTCACTCTGAGATGGAGCCAGTCTGACCTCCATGCTACACTCCCAAGGCCAGTCTTGCCCTGGGATTGTGTTGTGTTCTGTGGTTTTCCTGCTCCTGAGCCAGCTTGACAGAAATGTCCTAACAAGTCACTGTACTCTCAGAACGGCCTTGAAAGTCGGGTGCCAGTGGCTCATGCCTGTTACCCTAGCTACTCAGGAGGCTGAGATCTGAGGATTGCGGTTCAAAGCCGGCCCATATATAGAGATATATAGAGATAGATATATAGAGATAGATATATAGGTATCTCTCTCTGTACATATATATGTATATGTATATGTATGTATGTATGTATGTATCTGATTTTTTTTTCCCATAGGTCTTAGATACCTCGATATAACTTGCTCCTGGCAGGGGGAGCCACTGGAGCCAGGGAAGGCCGAGACCCTCAAGCCTAACAAGGGGTCGAGAGGGGGAGGGGTTGTCCGGTGGACACCGAGTCTGGCGGGAAGTCAGCGCAGAGGCTGAGTGGAGACTCTTCAAGGTTCTAACCCCTCCCCATGGAATCACAGACTGAGGAAAATGTTTTCAACACACGGAGGACACTGCAGATGCAAACTATAGCAGCTTTCCACTCCCCCCCCCCCGACACCCCTGCCCACCCCTGGGGCAGCCTGGAGTCAGGCCAGGCCTGTGGGCCGCAGGCTCTGCCACAGCTCCCAGGACAGGTCGGGATGCTGAGTGGACACTGTATGTGCTCCAAACGATGTTTAGCACCATCCTAGCCTTTACCATGAAACCCTGAACCTCTACCTAGAGACTACCACCATGGGAGTCTCTGGAAGGACATGTGTCATCTAATTCATTTGGAGAATAAATGATATTCAAAATAGATAAACATATAAACACAAACCATTCCAAACACAGAATGTTGCAGAATGGATGAGCCATAAAAACAAAAAAAAAAATTGCTTGAGGATTCCAAGCCTCTGTTCCTTCTTGTGGAAACAGCTCCCCCCCCCCGCCCCTTTTTTTTCTTTCCATTTGCTGTAAAATGAATTGAAATGGTTGGCAGGGAGAAAAAAAATTAAAAAGGATGTAATTATTTTTGGCAAGCAGGACAAGGTTATAAATATGCCCATTTTGAAGCTATCGCAAAGGCTCTTGTCTCATTCATTTGAAAATTGAATATGAAGTGGTCTAGCTTTTTAATGGACTCTAGCTTTATCAACCTGCAGTGGAATTAATTTTCATTTGGCATCCACCTGGCTCAGAACAGCGCTCTAATGCAGGGGAATTGTGCCGCTCCTCACAACGCGGGGGTCTGGGCATCCCTGGTGCTCAGTGTGTAGTGGCAAATAGAGACTTCGTATCACTGACGGCAAGATGGGTGGATGAACAGCTTAGACTTCCGATACATATAATAACTACTATATATACTATAAAATACAGCATACATTATATACTATATAGACCTGCAGTATGTATTATATAATATATTACATATACTAGTGTGTATGTATATATGTATGTATATATATATATATATATATATATATATATATATATCTTCTTTTTTTTTTTGGCCAGTCCTGGGCCTTGGACTCAGGGCCTGAGCACTGTCCCTGGCTTCTTTTTGCTCAAGGCTAGCACTCTGCCACTTGAGCCACAGCACCACTTCTGGCCATTTTCTAGATACGTGATGCTGGGGAATCAAACTCAGGGCTTCATGTGTACAAGGCAAGCACTCTTGCCACTAGGCCATATTCCCAGCCCATATATATATATTTCTTTTCTTTTCTTTTGGTGCTGGTCCTAAGACTTGAACTCATGGCCTGGTCACTGTCCCTGGCTTGGAACCTCAACTCCTTAGATCTCAGCCTCCTGAGTAGCTAGGATTCCGGCTGTGCGTGATCAGCACCCAGCTAATAGTCCTTTCAAAGGCTCTCTCTTTTTGCGGTCAAGTTGTCTCTTGGTGTTCCTAGGGAGGTGCTCCAGGCCACTGTGTGAATATGAAATCTGTGACTCTCCAATCCCTTGTGCGAATGGCATGGTGCATTGCATAGAGCACGCATGCGCCCTCCAGATGCCTTAAACCGTCTCTGGAGGACTCGTGCCATCCAATGCAGGTGGATGCTATATAAAGAGTAGTCACATTATGCTATTTAGGGAATAATGGTGAGGAAAAGTCTGTACATGTTCCATACAGGTGCTTTTTATTACTTTTTTCCCTCAAACATGTTCAACCTGAGCTTGGTTGAACCTGTGGGTGCAGAGCCTGTGGGTGAAAGGTTGCTGGTGGCCTACGCTCGCTGAAAGGTTTCGTTTGCTTTGAATAGGGACTGCTGTGCCTTCTATAGTATTTGTATATTTGCTATTCTTCAGACTAATTTGTGTGGCCTTTTTCTATGAATTTCTCATTTCTTCCTCTGCTGTCTCTGAGTCCGAGCGACCAGCATGTCTCATCTCCAGGAATATTTGTATCGGGAAGGGCTCTCTAGAGGCACAGAATCAGTAGGAAATAGATAGACAGACAGATAGATGCATACATACATACATACACATATACATCCATACATAATAGATATACAAGTTAGATGATATAAAAAGAAGATAGGAAGAAGATAGATGATACATAGAAAGCTGATAGAAGATAGGTAGACAATGGATATAGAAACAAAATAGATGATAGACAGATGATACATAGATGATCAATAGAAGATAAGGAGATGATGGCTATAGAAAGAAGATCGATGGTAGAAAGATGATAGATATAGAAAGAAGATAGATGATACAGAGATGACAGATTATGAATATAAAAAGAAGATAGATATAAATGCAAGGTGGACAATAGAAGTTCAGTAGATGATGGATATAGAAAGATGATAGGCAGACATGATAGGTAAAATAATTGTGTGTCTTACTAGTATTCACACCTTTTATTTCATTTTTTCTGATTTCCCTGGGTAGAGCCTTCAGTAAAATGACTGAAATATGGTTGTGAGTTTCATTGTTTTATTAGTCTTCATTCTGGAGGAAATATTCTCAGTATTTCACAATAAAGCGTGATGTTTTATGCAAGTTTTTTTTGTAGTTATTGTTAAAGATCCCTTTGACTTGAAGCTTGCTGAGATTTACTTTTAATTAGGCTTTTTTAGAAATCATGCATACTGAATTTTATCGTGTGACTCATCTTGCTTTTGAGAAGACTATGAGAGAAATTCTCATATTCTGTTAATGAAATTCTTTATTCTGTTAATACAGCAAATAACCTTGGTTGATTTTTGAATGTTAAGTGAATCTGTTTTCCTTATTTGAACTCAACTTGTCCGTGCTGACTCTTGATTTGGTTGTTAATGTTTCATGTAGACTTTTTTTATTCTGTGTTCATGAGAGACATTGGCATTTAATTTTCATTGCCAAATGTTCTTATCAGATTGTGTGTGTGTGTGTGTGAGCGCGCGCGCATGCGTACGTGCATGTGTGCGTGCATACCTGCTTAGGACTTGAACTCGGGGCATTGGTGCTGTTCCTTGGCTTTCTCACTCAAGACTGGCACTCTACCACTTGACTACAGCATGCACGCAGGCGTGCGCGCACGCACGCACACGCACACACACACACACACACACCATGAAACTTACAGTGTTTCAACCCCTGCATCAGCCAGCAAGTGGATTAGGAGTAGAGAGAGAAACCTTAATCAGTACAGCCACTCCTCTCACTGTTTTCAATATCCACTTTGCTTTGCCTGAAAGAACCAGTTCGCAACATGTTTCTATTTCATCTCCATTTCCTCTTCTTCTTTCTGGATGTCAAGGTTATTTGGGGTCTAGGTCCTTTTTCCCATTCAAGAATCCTTTGACCGAGTATATTGTGCTTTATATTCACTTGGTCATGGTCCATTAAGATTTTTAAATGGGTACAGAAAGACACCTGCATATCTAGATTTATTATAGCACTGCTCACAACAGCCAAATGATAGAATCGCCCTGTGTGGAACAAGAGATGAGCGAGCAAGAAGAGGTCAAGATGGACTCTTGATTCTTCCTATTGAGTCCTGCACTCCATCTTCTCTTTTATTGGATCCCTACTATATTTATTTTTTTGATGGAAATATACAGAAGTATTCTTAGAGAATGTACATGGGAAATATGTACCATGGGGATCTGCATGTCCAACAATATAGCTTTAAGTTCTGACATGATAGCTCTTCTGGGTGGAGAATTCCCCCCTCCCCCTCCAATCCCTAGTTCTAGGGCTCCAACTCTGGGCCTGGGTACTATCCTTGAGCTCCTTTTGCTCAAGGCTAGTGCTCTGCCACTTGAACCACACCTCCAATTCCAGCTTTTTCTATGACTAATTGGAGATAAGAGTCTCACAGAATTTCCTGCCCAGGCTGGCATTGGACCTCAATCCTCAGATCTCAATCTCCAGAGCAGCTGGGAATTTACAGGTGTGAGCCGCCAGCACCTGGCTGGGTAGAGAATTCTTAATTATTCTCCCTACTCAGTAACTATTTTCCCTGGTCTGTTCCTTTCTGTGATTGCAGGTGACAAATGTCATGTTAAACTCATCAATTCCAGAAGAGACTTGTTCTTTCTCTCTTCTTGAAATTCAGCAAACTGCCAGGACGTGTCTCAATTCTGTCCTTTTCAGAGCCGCTTTCCATCTGGGACGTTCAACTTGCTTGCTCCTTTGTCGGGAGCCCTTTATACTCCAGCTTACTTTTGCATTCTTTCCCAACCTTTCGCACTTACATTTTATGTCCCTCCTCTGCCCACCACGTCTTCATTTTTCATTCGTGCTTTCTGGCTCATTTACTTTTCATTTTGTGTTGGGAGAGACGCGTCTTTCATTTGATCTTCCTAAAAGAGCACTTGGTGTTTTACAGCGTGGGCCGAGCTCTTCTTTCCTAATATCTCTACGACATTTTTTTTTAAATGAAAGTACTAAGCATTCTTTGGTCCTCGACGTATTTTATCCTGCCCTAATAATATCTCCTTATGTGTTCTCATTATGTCTTCATGACATAGTCTATTTCGGTGTCTGCCTGAAGTGCTGCTCTGTAGTAGCCATCTGTGCTGGAACGTGGCTGTCTCCCTCTTCTAAGCCTCCGTCCTTCATAGGCAAGTTCCCTTTGTGTGATCATATTGTTGGGTGTGGAGTTGCTGGTTTGAGCTCGGCCGGGGGCCTGCATGGCTATAGCCTGCTTAAGGCCATGGGTAATAGAGCAGAAGGGACGCAGAGGATGGGGTTGCTTATTCTTCATGGGGACTGAACAACAGTTATGCGGACATAGTACACTGTCTTTCTTTACCTGGTATAGGGATGGGATAAGGGCAAGATGGCATCTCTTTCGAATTGTCTGCAGTACGACCTTAAAACTTCACTTTTAAGGGGGGCGGGGAGCAGCGTTGCCCTCCCAGAACGGATTCCTCAGCTGGACAGAGGGGCAGACCCAAGAGCCCACCATGTCAGTCAGTTGTCCTTGCTCTGGCTGGGTCACTGCTCTCGCGAAACCACCTACCTGCTTGTATGACTCATGGATTTAGATCCTCCATTTCAGCGCAACATGTCACTCTGCCACAGGCCCTGGGGAGCAGGAGCGGGCTAGCCTCTGGCTACACGTCCGTGTAGGGCATCATCAGTGACCATTGGAGACCAGAGACCATGTGGTTGGTTGGCCCGGAGCCTTGCCAGCTCAGCTGTGCCCTGGTCATCACCATATTGAGACTAGTTATGGCCAGAAAACAAGGCCAAACTTGAGGATGCTGCATGAAGCCAGACATCAAGACAGACAAAATCCTGAAAACCTGGAGAGCTTTTTTTTGTGGGGGGGGGGCGGGGGGGAGTCATGGGGCTTGAACTCAGGGCCTGGGTGCTGTCCCTGAGCTTCTCTGCTTAAGGCTAGTGCTCTACTACTTTGAGCTACGGCCCCACTTCTGGTTTTCTAGTGGTTCATTGGAGATAAGTGTCTCATGGACTTTCCTGCCCTGGCTGGCTTTGAACCAAGATTCTCAGACCTCAGCCTGCAGAGTAGCTAGGGTTATATAAAGGCGTGAGCCACCGGTGCCCAGCTGAGCTAAAAGTTTTAACTTCTTGTTTTCTCTTGCCAAACACACAGAGGGCTTGGGTTATAGCACAGAGTGTAGTCAAAGGAGCCAGGTTAGCTCCAGGCCAGCAGACAAGGGAATATCTACAATACCAGCCCAGCAGGGGAGTGAGGAAATGAACTGTGCTTCCCCATGATTCTGAATATGACAGACTCATGCCGTCATGACCAGCCATTGGTTGACATGCAGTCTTCCTAATTACCCACACACCTGGCTAGCCTGGCCCTCAAGTCCTAAACTCCACCTCTCAAGTTCCTGGGATTCTAGGCTTAAGCCACCAAGCTCCCAGATTCCTTCCTTCCTTCCTTCCTTCCTTCCTTCCTTCCTTCCTTCCTTCCTTCCTTCCTTCCTTCCTTCCTCCCTCCCCTCCTTCCCTACCTCCCTCCTTCCCTCCATCCCTTCCTTCCTTCCTTCTTTCCTTGTCTATAAATCCCCCCTTTTTTTCCCAAGCTGGTCCTGGGGCTTGAATTCAGGGCTTGAGTACTGTCCCTGATCCTCTGTGCTCAAGACCGGTATTCTACCACTCAAACCAGAGCACCAGCTCCCGCTTTTTCTGAGTAGTTCATTGGAGATAAGAGTCTCATGGACTTTCCTGCCTGGGCTGGCTTCAAACTGTGATCCTCAGATCTCAGCCTCCAAGTAGCTAGGATTGTGGGTATGAGCCACCGGCGCCTGGCTCAAACCTCTCTTGTAAGAACAAATTAACATTTTTCAGAGGCCACCAAAAATATTCCTCACAAATCATTGGTCAAGACAGAGTCGCTGGTCCATTCCTAAACCAGTCACTTCTACTTACCGGGCTATATAATTTTTTTTTCATACAACTTTTGCAAATAATCATCCTTCAGATAGATTCCTCAAGTGAAAATATGAACGAGTGGCAATATTAAAAGGCAATGAGTTGTGCTGAATTTCTCTAAGTTGCAGCGGTAATCACACTTAAGCCCAAAGGATGAAGCAGAACAGATGTAGCCCCATTAATTTTTTTGCTATGTGAAATTTCCCAATGCACAGCTCTTCAATGTCCAGAATAATAACCACATTGAATTAGGTAATTTGCTTAGAGGTAAACGTGAAAGGGAGGAGAAAGAACGAACCTCTTGGATAATTATAAACAATTGAGCTGCTCAAGGAAATCTCATTGACATGTGTTTAATGATTGGCTGGATCCAAGAAAGCAGTTAATTAATGTTTACTTTTTCCCATACAGCCTCTCTCAAGCTTGTGGGGTTAATAAAATCTTAAAATGAAATTTAAAAAAAAACCAAAAACCTCCTGGTGTATCCGGGCCAGATATAAAATAAAGCTGCCAGCCGAAGGGACCAGAAAGATCCAGAACACCGAAGTCTTTCCCTCCTATGCATTTTGGGTCACCTTGTTTATATGGTTTTCCTGGCTATTGAAGTGAGGGCCAGACCCCTAGCTCTTTCTTACCAAGAGAATGTTATTACAGTCTCAGCTAAAGTGACGATATATTTGTCCTCTTCCTTATTTTATTTATATGGTTGTGTCATCCTGGGCTTACCCATTTTCTGCCTCTCCCTTCCCTAAGCCTTCTTTGTTTTGTACCTTCTTTGGTCCAATTGAGACAGAGCTTGTGTGTTCCCAGGAGTGTCATTCTCTCTTATTTTCTTTGTTCAAGGCTTCCAAAGGTATCACTGAGCAGTCAAAACATAACCAAACACACAGAAAGCAGCTGGGGAGAAAAAAGGAGTTTCCTTTAAGGCGGGGGTTTCTGGGATTACCTTCTAGGGGGCTCTATAATGAATAAATAAGTCACCCTCTATTTACTGGAGGTTCCAGGTATGTGCTGGGTGATTTACACATTCGAAGGGGAAACTGAGAAAGGTCTTTAAGTTCTGTGATAGAAGTGAATACAGAAGACCTCACAGATTTGCCCTAGCATATTCGAGGATGATAAATCCATTCCCCAGGACCTTTGCTATAAATAACAGCTCTGTTATCACTAAACATGAGGGAATTGTGACTCTGCACAAGCCTTCTCATTTGAATAGGTGTGTGTGTGTGTGTGTGTGTGTGTGTGTGTGTGTGTTTGCGTGTTTGCCAGTCTTGGGGCTTGAACTCTGGGCCTCAGGGCTGTCCTTGAGCAACATTTGTTCAAGGCTAGCTTTCTACCACAGCACCACTTCTGTTTGTTTGTTGTTTTTTTTCTGTGATTAATTGGATATAAGAGTCTCACAGAATTTCTTGCCCTTGCTGGCTTTAAAATGCAATCCTTATATCTCAGCCTCCTGAGATCCTTAGATCTTGACTAGGATTAAAAGCATGAGCCACCAGCACCTGGCTCATTTGAATAGTTTTTATACTAGGACAAAACACACATACACACACACACAGGTGTGTGTGCATATATATGTATATAAATATGTAAATGTATATATAGTCTATTTTTTTTGTCTAGGTGAACAAGAGGCAGTCAAGGTGAAAGACAGAGTTGCTCAGATAGAAAGAACTTGCTATCTGACAAGTACTTCCTTGTTCCCTCCAGTGGAAAGCCAGGAAACCAATCCTCATGTTGATATGAAGTTTGCGAATATAGTTCTGTTAGGCAGAATTCAATTCAGTTGGCTGGGAATATGGCCTAGTGGCAAGAGCACCTGCCTTATATACATGAAGCCCTGGGTTCGATTCCCTAGCACCACATATATAGAAAACAGCCAGAAGTGGTGCTGTGGCTCAAGTGGCAGAGTGCTAGCCTTGAGCAAAAAGAAACCAGGGACAGTGCTCAGGCCCTGAGTCCAAGGCCCAGGACTGGCAAAAAAAAAAAAAAAAAAAAAAGGAATTCAATTTAGTTGCTCACACTAAAAATAATGATTATTGATGGGCATCGGTGGCTCATATCTGTGATCCTAGCCACCGAGGAGATTGAAATGTGAGGATTTCTGTTGAAAACCAGTCTGAGAAGGAAAGTCCGTGAGACTTCCCCGCCCCCCCCCAAAAAAATTTATGAGGCTCTTATCTCCAATGAACTTCCAAAAAGTCGAAAGTAGAGCTGTGACTCTCAGGTGGTAGAGCGTTACTTGAGCAAAATAGTTCAGGAACAATATCCAAATCCTGAGTTCAAATCACAGGGCCAGCACACAAAAAAAGATTATTGTTGTTAATATTATTTTATAGAGACATTATCCTTTTTTAAAAGAAAAAAAAAACAAACAGGCAGCTTCCACATGGTACATTTGGAAATCTGGTTAGTCAGTGGAATGAATCTTGGGTCAAATGGATCAACATACTTCACCTCCATTTCCAGGCTTTATTCTGGTCCACTATCATTACACATTTCTTATGTATAAAACTTTGTTCTCCGTCATCATAGCTAGGGAACTATGGGAGCCAAATTCAGTTTAGTGAGAGGAGTAAAGAGCTGTGTCAGTGGCTCATGCCTGTAGTCCTAGCTACTCAGGAGGCTGAGACCTGGGGACTGTGGTTCAAAGCCACCCAAGCAGGAAAGTCCTTGAGACTCTTCTCACCAATTAACCACCAACAAAATCCAGATGTGGCGCTGTGGCTCAAGGGGTAGAACAGTAGCCTTGAGCAAAAAGAGCTCAAGGACAGCGCCCAGGTCTTAAGTTCAAATCCCAAGAGAGTTGTATTTATGTTCTGTCTCTGAAAGGAAATACCCGAGATGAATGCTAATAAGGAGGAAAGGTTCACTTGGTTGAGGGCTTCAAAGTTTCAGGCCATGGTTGCTTTGGCCTGGTTGCCCTGGGTCCTTTGGTGAGCTCCGGCATCATGGTGGGAGAGCCTGGTGGAAGAAACCAATCACCTCTCCCTGCTCAGAGAGAGGAAGGAGCGGGGATTCCACATCCCTGTCCAGAGCACGCCCCCAAATACCTACTTCCTCCCGCGAGGCCCCACCTCTTAAAGGGCTACCACCTCCCAAGACCACTACAGGTTGTGTGCGAGTCATTCAATATCTAAATTATAGCAGATGACACTGAGGCAGGGCCAGGCAAGGGTTTGAGCAAGATAAGCAGCAGATGTTTACATAATATTGTATGGGAATTGCTAACATTGTGTACTTGAACAGCTGTTTTGTCTTGTATTTAACTACAGAACATCTTGCCTTTCGTGCTTGCTGTATGTGAAAATCAAAACAAGGGGAATTTTTTTCCTATTTGTTTGTCCTGGTACTGAGGTTTGAACTCAGAGCCTGGCACTGTCCCTTAGCTTTTTGGCTCAAGGCTGGCACTCTACCACTTGAGCCATAGCTCTACTTCTAGCTTTTTGATTATTAGTTGTATATAAGAGTCTCACAGACCTTATACAAGCCAGCCGGGGCTGGCTTGCACCTGTGATCCTTAGATCTCAGCCTCCTGAGTATCCAGGATTAAAGATGTGAGCCACTGGCCCCCAAGCAAGAATTTAGTTTTAAATCATATATCCTAAGCATATCTATATAGACTTTGTGTTGGGGGGCGGTATACTGGGATTTGAACTCAGGCCTCACATTTGCTAGGTAGGCGCTCTACTGCTAAACCATGCCTCCAGCTCTAGCATAGGTTTTCTGCTTGGTGTGAAGTTGGGGTCTAAATCCATGCTTTGACATGTGGCTATCCAATTATCTCAGTACCATTTGTTTCATTGAATTAGCTTAGCTGGGTTTTTTTTTCCCCCTGAAAAAAATCGATGGATCGTATAAGTGTGAGCATATTTCTGGACTTTCAGTTCTTTTCCATTGCTGTACATGTGTATTGGTTGGCTAGGCCTGACATAACAGAATGATGCAGACAGAATGGCTTAGCCACTGAAATCTTTCCATATGTCAAAAGCTATGCAGAAACAAAACAACAGGCTCAAGTTGCATTTAATTAGTCTCCTGTGACATTCAAATATCCCCATTCTGTGAGTTAACGTCTCAAGTTCTATTCCTATAGCACAATCTCATTTCTTGGTACTCCAGTTTTCCTGCACATCAGGTTTGGATACTGACTTAGCTACAACTTCTCCAGTTTCAAGTGACAAGAACTAGCTCAAAGCAGACTAACGACAGGAGATGATTCGTCTAGATTTCTCACTAAGTCTCACCTTGAACTCAGGACCCAGGGACTCGGTGGTGGAAAAGAACTGTTGATCTGTGTCTCACATGTCTTTTGAGTTGGTGTCACCATAAGGCAGGGTTTTGCCAAGTGACAGCACAAGTCGCTCATCTACCCTTTCTGCTTGTGCGCTCAGAGAAATGAAGATCAATGCAAGGCCCTGGAGAGATGCTGGTGGAACTTTCAGTCTTTGGGGCTGGCCTGAATAGAAGAAAAGAAAGGGAGAAAAGAAAGGAGGAGGAAGGAAGGGAGGGAGAAAGGGAAGGAGGGAGGGAGGGAAATAAAGAGAAGGGGAAAAAAGGAGGAGGGAGGGAGGAAGAGAGGAGGAAGAAAGAGCTGAACCAGAATCTGCTAAAGGAAGAAGATGCTGTTTCTAAAGATGCAGAATGGGAGGAAGGAGAGGAGGAAAACAAGCAAACAAGACAAATCTTACCAAGTAGTATTTAGACATTGTCTATTTGTATTTTATACCTTAATTGACCTTCATGACCTTCACAAGGATTCTGAGTTCTCTTTCTGGAAAAAGTGTCTGAGAATAGGCTCTGGGCCACGTGGGTACAAGTGTGGCATGCACTAGTTCATCAAGGACAGCTCTGCCACCTTTTGAGTTTTCTGTTTTGATCATGTCTACCCTGTGATCTCAGCTGGAGGATGTTTGTTAGGAACAGGTAGACACTGTTAGAAATGATTAGCCGGGTGCCAGTGATCTTGCCTGTCATCCTAGTTGCTCAGGAGGCTGAGATATGAGGATCGTGGTTCAAAGCTAGCCTAGCAAGAAAATCTATGAGACTCTTATCTCCAAGAAATTATTCCAAAAGCTGGAAGTGGAGCTGTGCCTCAAGTGGTAGAGTACTAGCTTTGAGCAAAAAAAGCCTCAGGAATAGCATCCAGGCCTTGAGTTCAAGCCCCAGGACCAGCATGAAAATAAATAGATAGATAGATAGATAGATAGATAGATAGATAGATAGATAGATAACAGAATAGAGCTAGTGAATGCAAGGAACTTTGTTGCCATAACTAAGATACTTGGATTGCTTTTCTTGCTGTCTACCAATCACAGTAGCAGTTGCCTCTGGGTTTCTTTGCATGCACTCTACATATCGGCCCATTCTCCCTCACTGGAACAGGCCAGAAGCTTCTCATCCATGCTGACTGTATACTTTGCTCACTGCTTCTCTTCAAAAGTCCCACTGTGTTACTGTCAGAAAAAACATTCAAATCCTTTTCTGATTCTTCTACAAGGAAGACCAGTGAATGAAGAGGAAAATCTCACAGATAATGCCGGTGATGAGAACTTCATGTCAGTCATTTGCTGCTAAGGAGATGAAATAAGGCATTTAATTACTCAAACATTTAAAGAGTGATTGATAGAAGGCCTTTCCCTCTCAACTGCATGTGAAATTTTGGCTCCGGTTTTGTCTCAAAGAATTCGGATTCATTTTTCCTTCGAGCCCGATAATCCAAGCAAAAAGGCCATTGACAGAAATTATTGGAAATTTTTCTTTTTTTTAACGATACATTTGTTTTTGATACTTCACTGATGGAACAGAGAGTCGCAAATGACATCTTCCAATCACGCCGAATTCACTGAAAATGTGAACTGATTGACTGGTATGGTGTGATGTTACTACAATAATAAATGACAATGAGCATACAATTTTCATATGTCTCCTAAGCAACCAACATTTTTGTTTTTAAAAGGAAATAATGTTAATATACCTTGATAGATGGATAGCATGTATATGATCCTTACATTACATATAGTGTACATATATGTGCATGTGTACATATAAAATCAGAAAAAATTCATATATATATGTAGGTAGACACATATACTAAGGTAGAGAGACAGGTGTCATGTCTATACCTATTTAGAGATATTACATATCTAAATATCTATTGATAGATATCACATTTTATCAGATAGATATCACATAGTATGTCTTATCTATTGATAGCACATTCTGTTTACCTATAGATAGATACCAGCTGGTAGCTACCAACCTACCTATCTATCTGGCCCTTTTCTGATTTTTATATGTATACACACTTCCCTGCTTTGCATATCTTTCTACTGTAGGAGAATCTGCTCCCCTTAATATGCCACTTCGGCATAAGGAGTGTTTTGAGTGCTGCAGGCACTTGAAAAACAGCAGATGAAAGAAGGGCACACAAACCTCTTCTTTTCTTCGTGAAAACGAGAGATGAGAAAACTTCCATGAGCTAGATGCCTTTTCCCGAGACTAGGAGAAAGGAAGCAGCATTTCTCAGCATGTCAGCATGACCAAGAGGTTGCTGGACAAACAGCCTGGTTAAACTCGTTCTCTTCCTTTAGTCTCCTCACAGAATTTCACGGCCGTTCCACAATGACCTCTCTTTGTTCACACACAAAAGCATTTGGGTTTTCTTATGGGACTGCTGGTGCCACACAAAACTTCACCTTTCCTTTGTAGACGTTGTTTCCCTCTAGTCCGTCTCATGTCAATATAATTTTCAGGCCTCACTAGGACTCTGAGCGTACAGCATTGCCTCCTCTATGCTTCAAAGGACTTTTGTTTAACTCTGAAATGTAACCACCAGAATAGAAGCAAAGTGTGATCAGCTCTTCACCAGACCCTGCGGAGAGACGGCAAACTTATCTTCCTCCGTTCCTTGAGGTCACGATTCGTACTCTCTCTCTTCAGAAACTTGGGGAGTTGGTAGTTTCCCCATCTGGTTCCACATTCTTATTTCTTCTTGGATGGTGCCCAATTCTCCACCAGTGAGAAGAGAAATCCAAATAAATTGAACACCTCCTAGGGTTGTGATGGAAATTAAATCATACTTAAAAACCACTTGGAATACTGTCTGACTCATACCCACCTTCATATAAGTCCTTGGCTGTTGTTACTGAGAATTATTGCTTAGTAGTGCTGTCAGGGCTATAGTTTCTACCTAAACATCCCTGGCTTCATTTCAGTCTGTCATGGTGGGTGTGGTGACCTCCCCACTGCCACACCTGACCTCTGTTCTGATGGCATTTTATAGCTGCATTTTCTCACTTCCTTGTGTGTGTGTGTGTGTGTGTGTGTGTGTGTGTGTGTGTGTGTGTGTGCCAATCCTAGGGCTTGAACTCAGGACCTGGGTACTGTCCTGAGCTTCTTTTGTTCAAGTCTAGCACTCTACCACTTGAACCATAGCACCACTTTTAGCCTTTTCTGTTTATGCAGCACTGAGGAATCGAACCCAGGGCTTCATGCACTCTAGGCAAGCACTCTACCACTAAGCCACCTTCCTAGCCCTCCATTCTTTTGGACAGAGTTCTTTAAAACTGGAAACCTTGGGGTTGAAGGTATGGCTCAGTTGGTAGAGTCCTAGCCAATGAGCAGAAGTGTCAGGTACCAAGTTGGAGTCCTGGACTCAAGACATTTAAAAAAAAGAAAAGTGGAACTTTTCCTCATTTATTTCCTCATCTACGATATGTTCCCTTTGAATAAGGTGCTGCCGGGATGCTGTGGTTTCCAAGTCGCAGGCGTTACTTTGACTGGTGGAGCTGCTCAGTGATTTAAAGGACGATCTTCACGTGACAAGGAAAAAAAATCTGTTGATGACAGCTTTCTTAGTTGCCATTTTCTCTCTTATCTCTCGGTTGCTGAAATCATTTGGCTCAATGTACAACTGATCCTTCTGGTGGGACCTCTGCAGAGTTTCAGGTTGGGCATAGGCTTCTGGGGAACTTGAGCACTCATTTCAATTTGCAAGGTAACTGAAAAGCAGATGGATCTCTCACCCTAAACAAAACAAATGCCACGATGGTACAGTTTTCCTAGTAGGCCACTGTCAGAGTCTACTTGTCTTGTTCTTGTTGTTGTGAAAGAATACCATCAGTAATTTAGAAATGGGAGACTTTTATTTGGCGCATGGATCTGGAGGCTGGGCGGCCAAGGGTTTAGTGGCCACATCTGGGGAAGACATCTTTGTTGTGGCTTTTGGTTTCAGAGGTTTCAGTCCAAGGTTGGCTGGATCGATTGCTTTAGGTCTGGGGTGACACTGAATGTCACAGTGGCAGGAACAGGCGACAGAGGGGTGCTCACCTCATGGCAGCCAGGAAGGAGGGAGGAGGAGGAAGAGGAAGGGGTTAGGGTCAGGTGTACCCTCCTAAGTCACCCCCATGACCCAGTTCTTCCAACTAGGCCCCAACGTCCACAGTTCCAGCCCCCTCCAGTGATGGAGTCCAGTTTTGAATCCATGACGCAATCATCTCTGGAAACACCCTCACAGATCACCCAGGACTTTTTTTCTTTTCTTATGTGATTTTTATTTACAATATACAAGTAATAGGGTATGAACAGTTACTAGGTTCAGATCTTGAAATGTCAAATCTTCTGTTCTGTACCCTTGATAACTTCCTTTATTTTTAAAAAATATTTATTGTTATTATAAAGGTGATTTACAGAGGGGTTACTGTTTCCTAAGTCAGGTAATGAGTACATTTCATTTTGGACAATGTCACCCTTTCCCCTCGCTCTCTCCCAGTTTTTCCCTCCTGTCCCCACCCACAAGTTATATAGTTCATTTTCGACATGGTGTCCAGTGAGGACCACTGCTGCATTTGTTCACCCTTTGTCCCTCCATTTTGGTGCCTCCCACCTTACCCCTCCCCCAAGACAGATTAAAAAGACAAGCAAGACAAAAAGGGGGGACACCCTCTCTTGTGTTCCTCCCCTAAAAGAATATTCTCCTTTGGTCTCACGTCTAGAGTCCTGTATAAATTACCCTGTCCTAGTGCATTTTAGATCTAGCTTCCACATATGAGATAAAACACGCACCACTAGTCTCTCTCTGAGTTTGGCTTACCTCATTTAACAGGATGTGTTTTACTAATCTCCTAGGCATTGCATGATCCAATCAAGAGAAGACCTCTTGCTATACTAACACATGGTGAAGGCATCACAGGGTGAGAAAGTGCACTTGCCAAGGGGCTGAAACTCACGTCAGTGATAGATCAGATCACCAGTTCACTCCAGAGATGATGGCAGCAATCCATTAGAGCCTTTATGATTCCAGTCATGAGCCCCACCCCCACACTGTTATATCCTAACATATGAACTTGAGGAGACACATTTAAACCTTGGCAGCATCTGTCATCAAGGTGGATATTGGGTCCTGGGCGGAAAAGAAAATTATTCTTCATAGCTAAACCAGAACTTAGCACACTTGCATTACAGAATGGAGTTTAGTATTGTGGGTTCCGGTGCCATTATCAGACTCCATTTTCATACTGAATTAGAAACAAAAATGTGATGCTGGTTACATTAATGAAATTTTAATAAGGTTGTGTTTCGATATTATTATTCAAATAGTGTGTTCCCAATCCCTTTTCTTGGAATATATTTGCATTAAAGAGGAAATCAATTCGGTTTAGTTCCTTGAAGAGCTTACCCACTTTCGGGCTGGCTTTAAAAAGACAAAGGCTGGGTGGGGGGCGGTGGGGGGATTCACTTTCTTCTCTGCAAGTCAGTAAATGGAGAAGAAAAGTATTTGTTAAGATCTGTAGATACAATGGCAGCAGACTGCTGATGGTTAGAGTTAATGAAATGACTCATTCTGGCTATTAAGAGTTATATGATTAAAAACATATACAAACTGCACACATCACAGATAATAAAGGCTGATACTTTGGTGTCCTTTCCTGTTTATTGAGCCTTAAGGGTGATGTATTAAGAATTGAGAAATTTAAGAAATGCCTATTACTGCAATTCCTGATCACTGATGCCCAAAATTAAGTGTTAATCTCTTGAGAGGGCACACCCCCCCCCCCCCCCCCCGGCTTATAGGCATCCATCTTAAACATTTTGGCTAAAATTCTAGTTGTGGGTGCAAAGCAGTTTCTAGGAGCATGTCTCCCAAAAGACAAATCTGCCTGACTGTGCTAAAAACATATTATTGGAAGCCAGGTGCAGGAGGCTCACACTTGTAACACTACCTACTCAGGAGGCTGCGATCTGAGGATCTGTTTGAAGCCGGGCCAGGGAGGAATGTCTGTGGCATTCTACTCTCCAATCAAGCACCCAAAAAGCTAGAAGCAAGAGGTGTGACTCCAGTGGTGGAGCACTGGCCTTGAGTGCAAAAGCTCAGGGACAGCACCCAGGCCCTGAGCATCCTAGGCCCCGAGTTCAAGCCCCAGGACTGGCACACAAAAGAAAAGCAGAAAAGCAGAAAAGGAAATGTACTATTGGCATGCTGGTGAAGTTGCACGCTGAGAATCTTAAGTTTGGAAAACTCGGGGAAGGAGTTCTGCTTTTGAGCAGAGCCTGTCTTACAAACTCCTGGGGACAGCAGAGGCTTCTAACAGGAAACTGACATGAGTCCCTGGGTTCAAATCCCAGTAACGTCAAAAGAAAAAAAAAAGGAAGAAAAAAACTCAACAAAGCATCCCTAAGCTTGTGCGCCCTAGAATTTAGCCGTGCACTGAAGGGTTTTGGTTCAAGTATTTTCAGCGACAACCAACTGCTAAAGCCAGACAGCTGCAGCGGCCTCCCTGCCTTCCCGCATGCGCAGGAGCCGCCGCCGCCGCCGCCGCCGCCGCCGCGCCGAGGGCTGCCTCTCGGACGCTTTCTCGTGACGTAACAGGCGGCCGCAACGCGCGTCTTCCGTAGCCCCGCCCGGCGCCGCGCAGGCGCACTCGCCTCTTCACCCCCAACCCGGCCCCCACAATCCTCTTCGCTGCGGACCGTTAAGACCGGAGCCCCGCCGGGCCTCACCGGAGGAGTTCCGCGGCCGGCTCGGCTGCCCGGGGACATGTCGCAAATCCCGAGATGCCGAGGCCGCCCCAGCGCCTTCGCCTTGTCCGAAAGGGAGCGGGAGCGAGAGCGAGGTCGCGGCGGAGACCACCCGTCGCCGAGCGCTGACGTCTCAGAGGAGGCGCCGAGCACGTCCCGCGGGCCGGACGCCCTGTCGGCGTCGGCGCCGGTGCCTGGCGGCGGCGGAGGCGGCAGCGGAGGAGGAGGAGGAGGCCGCCGGTTGCAGGCCGCGCCGGCCGTGGGGCCCCGGACCCAGAAACAACTGGAACTGAAGGTGGCGGAGCTGGTGCAGTTCCTGCTGGTGAAGGACCAGAAGAAGATCCCGATCAAGCGGACCGACATCCTGAAGCACGTGGTCGGGGACTACAAGGACGTGTTCCCGGAGCTGCTGCGCCTGGCGGCCGGGCGCCTGCGCGACGTGTTCGGCTACGAGCTGGTGGAGCTGGAGCCGCGCAGCAACGCCTACATCCTGGTCAACACGCTGGAGCCCGTGGAGGAGGACGCCGAGGTGCGCGGCGACCAGGGCACGCCCGCCGCCGGCCTGCTCATGATCGTGCTGGGCCTCATCTTCATGAAGGGCAACACCATCACCGAGACGGAGGTCTGGGACTTCCTGCGGCGCCTGGGGGTGTACCCCACCAAGCGACACCTCATCTTCGGGGACCCCAAGAAACTCATCACCGAGGACTTCGTGCGACAGCGGTACCTGGAGTACCGGCGGATCCCCCACACGGATCCCGTGGATTACGAACTGCAGTGGGGTCCCCGCACCAACCTGGAGACGAGCAAGATGAAAGTGTTGAAGTTCGTGGCCAAAATCCATAACCAGGACCCCAAGGACTGGCCCGTGCAGTACTGCGAGGCTTTGATGGATGAAGAGAACAGGGCCAGACCCCCGGCCAGCGCCCCGGCCCCGTCCTCCTGACTCCGGGGCAAAGGAGGGGGAGGGGGAGATGGGGGATTCCCCCCCCCCCACACACTCCATCAAGTGTGTCACACACGGAAAGAATCAAGGGGGAAAGGATGTGTCTCGCAAAATCCCGGTCTTTGGAAGAGCGTTGTTTTATTTGGTTCCAACATTTTTCCCTTGTGAACGGATTGAAAAGAACAGTTTTGCCTATTTTACCGTTTTTCTTTTGTGCATATATAAATGTATGTATAAAGTGTATACTAACTTTTAGTTGGGAAACTGTCCTGCGATTTTTTTTTTCCGAAGAGATATTTAAGAAAGAACAAGTTGCGTTGGCGCCAAAAAGTAATAATAATAAAAGCAGAGTACTATCTGGTTGCTTAACTCCAGCCTGTGAGGAAAATTAAGTCTTTATAAAAAAATAAACTTGTTATCTTCATTAATACAACTTTTTACTTTTTATATTCCTTACAATGATTGTTATGCATGGGTCCAGGCAATGTACATAATGTATTTTTCTGAATAACTTTTATGTGCATAATTACTCGGCTCTGTTGCTGAATTCTTGGCTGTACTTAAGTTTCTTGTTTTCTTTTTTTAGATAGTCTATTAAATTGAGACAGTTAAAGATTCTTAAATCCTAAGTCTTTGCTTTTTTTACTTTGTAAATTATAGCTTTTAAAGAAATGTCACAATTCAAAATCAGCATGTTAAAAAGGTTTCACTGTCTATTCCTAAGGTAAAAAGTGTTCCTTTTATTTTATTTTGAGACATGGTCTTAATGTGTAGCTCAAGCTGATCTGGAACTCTGTGTAACCTTGGCAAGTCTTAGTGGGAATCCTGCCATGGCCTCTTGTGTGCTGGGATTACAGATATGCACCGCCCACCACACCTTTGTAAATTGTGTTTTGTAGACATTCCACTTCTGTGGTGGATCATAATGCAAAATATATTTTGCCCATCTGGGTGGGTGCAGATCCTAGCTCCATCATAGGAATTGAAGTAGGTTTCTTAGTTTGTGTGCAGACATTTCTTAACCTGTAAAGAGGACACAGTATTGTATTCCATTTTTGACAAGTTGATTGGAAGTTTATATGATGTTCTTGGCAAAAGTCTGTGCTACAGTGGATGTTAGTTACTTTATTCCTTAATTTTGTGTGTGTGTGCCAGTACTGGGACTTGAACCCAGGACCTAGGCAGTGTCCCTTAGCTTTTTCACTGAAGGCTGGTGGTCTACCACTTGAGCCACAGCTCCACTACCAGATTTTTTGTGATTGGAGACAAGAGTCTTAGCCTTTCCTGCCCTGACTGGCTTTGAACAGAGAACCATAGATCTCAGGTTTGGCCCCCCTTTTTTTTGTTGTTGGTCGTGAGGCTTGAACTCGGGGCCTGGGCACAGTCCCCGAACTCTTTTGCATATGGCTAGCACTCTGCCACTTGAGCCACTGTGTCATTTGCGGTTTTTGAGTAGCTGGAGATAAGAGTCTCATAGAAACATTTGTGTCCTGTCTGGCTTAGAACCACAATCCTCAGATCTTAGCCTCCTGAGCAACTAGGATCACAGTCCTGAGCCACTGGTACCTGGTTCCCTTAATGCTTTTAAGTGTGCTTTTTATTCTCCTTACTTAGCAGGTTACTTTTTGTTATATTTTATTTTTTGCCAGTCGTGGGGCTTGGACTCAGGGCCTGAGCACTGTCCCTGGCTTATTTTTGCTCAAAGCTAGCACTCTACCACTTGAGTCACAGCGCCACTTCCAGCTTTTTCTGTTTGTGGTGCTGAGGAAGGCGAGCACTCTACTGCTAAACTATATTCCCAGCCCCAGCAGGTTACTTTTGTTTTCCTTATTCTAAGTCCTTCCAAGAAGAAGGATTACTAGCTCCAAAGTTACAACCATTGTCTTCTAGTCTGACTCCAGTGAGTGTGTGGGAAAACTGATAGGAGAAGAACAGCCATACAGAACAAGAGAGCACTGTAATGCAGTACAATGAGATGATGGCTTTCCAGGTCACCCTAGCAGTTGAATTGCAGTCATGTCTCATGCAAAGCTGTCAGCATGGTGATTTGGGAATGAGTTTTAAACAGCCTCAATTTCTTGTAAAATAAGGGAAAATATGTCAGCTATATGGATAAAATGAGCCAGGAGTGCATGATCTCCTTGTATTTCTCCCATCACATCCTCCTAGATAGTATTTTCACACTCAATATATTTTTGTTCAGCGAGTAAGTGTACATTGCTAGTATTTTGTGTGTGTAAACTAGTACCAGGGCTTTCTTGCTATGGCTGTAGCTCTACCACTTGAGCCATGTATCCAGCCAACTTTTTGCTATTAAGAGATGGAGTCTTGTATACTTGTACTGCCAGGGGTGGTTTGAACCTCCATTCTTGAGGATTACAGGTGCAAGCCACCACATCTGGGTTGTTTTAAAAGGAGTTGTCAATCAGCCCATTTCACTGAAGATAAAACAAAGCATGGGTGAGACTCATTAAAAATAATGAAATCAATGTCACTTGGAAGAGTGACATTTAGAGCTATTCTGGTGGGTAGGTCTTGATTCTTGACTGTGGCCTTAATTTTCAGGGAGGATTGTGAGAAGTTACTGGGTTTTGTTTTGGAGAAGAGATTTGCATTTATTTCATCCTTGAACTCCAGTTTGTTTTTGAGGGCATTCCTCCTTGGTCTGCATTTTATTTCTGTGTAGACATCGCCTGTCTACTGGTTCTCTGACCTCAGTGACTCAGCCACCTGGCGTGCATATGTGCAGTGAATAAGTTATTACCCCATTCCCATTGCTCAGATACAGCTGGAAAAGATATCATCCAGTCATTTCATTTCTAATGCCACAACACAAGGCATTGGAGCAGATGAAGCTTTTACATCTTGTTTGGTTTTGTAACTTTAACAGATATATACCTCAAATAGATACCATTTTCTTTTGTGGCCTTCCACAACTTGAAGCTGTCCTTTGTGTCTCTAACTTCACAATGTACATACATCCAGGTCTGATTTGTTCATTTTAGTTGTCCTATTATGGGGAGGAGATTACAACAATTTGCTTAGATGACAGTAGTTGGTTTTTCCCTTCCTTAATTGCTGTGCAGTTAGGCCCCCTCCTAAGCCTTTTTGCTGTTTGCAGGCAGCTTACAAGACTTCCTAGATGCCTGACAACTTGTGTGAGATCCTGCAGCCAGAAACAAATACCAAGTTCTACTCTCATCAGCATTTGACAGATTTGTTTGGCTTGGCTTGCCAGTCACCCACACCCAGGAGCCCTTATGAGTGCGTGTCCTTTACCACCACTCTGTGGGTGTGTCCTGATACTGGACTGTGGCCTAACTTGCTGGTGTTACTTATTGGTGATTGCTAAAAATCTTCCTTCCGCTCTCACACCCTTTGACCACCAGATTTCTGTCGGTTAGACGTTTTTTTCTCTTCTTACCCTTTTGTAAATGCTCTGTTCTCCATATTCATTGCAAATACTTTCTAAATTCTTATTTTCCTTGTCATGCAGATGACTTAAGTGTATCACAGTGTTGTAAGGACTTTTGTGCTGGTACTGACACTTGAACTCAGCTTGGGACCTCCCTTTTTTATTCAACCACTTGAGCTACACCTCCCGTTTCAAGCCTTTTGCTGTTATTTGGGAAAAAGTGTCATGAACTTTCCTGCCCAAGCTGGCTTCAAACCACAATCCTCAGATCTCAGCCCCCTGAGTAGCATGAGTCACTGGCATCTGGCTAGGATTTTGGTTTTTTTGGATAGTGCTTTGAAAACAACTATAATCCTAATTTTAAAAAAAATTAATTAACCTTTTCAGTTGCTAGGATTATAAAACATAAATGTTTTTATTAGGATGTTTTGCAAGTGCTCAGTTTTGATTTTCACATATTTTCGACAATTTTTTTTTTGTATCTTGTGAGATACAGCTAACATTTTCCTTTTTCCTATATAGGTAATCTGTCATCAATGTTTTAGCCTTTTTATTTATTCCATACTAGCAACATTTTTCTTTTTTTGTATTCTAGAGCAGTGTCCCATATGAGGTTACAGACAGGTCTAAGGTCCATTTGCTGTTTGCTAATACCAAGTCTTAATTCTATAGCATGATTATGTTTCAACTTATTTTCCAGTTCTTACACCTTTATTTTAAAAATGTTTAAATTCTTTTTCTTGTTGGCTGAAACTGCTATACACTATTGACAAACAGTACTAATAGTAGAGCTCAGATTTCCTTAGTCCCAATTTTGCAGGGGATAATCTCTGCAGTTTGCATGTTGGATGTTTACGTTGTCAGGTTTTTTTTTTTTTCTGATAAGTATCGTTAATTGGGTTATTTAATTTCCCTTCTATTCCTAGCTTACTTAGAGATGTTTAGGAAAAAAATGATTGACTGAAAATTTGTTCTATGCTCATTATTCATCTGCTTAATATGATTAAGAGTTTTAATTAACTCCAGTAGAATTTTCAAGTATCTATTCATGCATTCTTGCCACAAATACTACTTGTTGTTGATGAGAGTTTTTGAAATTATTTTTTGCTAAAGATTTGTCATTTTTGCCAGGTGGCTCATGCCTGTAGTTCTAGCAATTCAGGAGGCTGAGATCTGAGAATCCCAGTTCAAAGCCAGCCCCGCCAGGAAAGTCTGTGAGACTTTTGTCTCCAATGATCCTCTGATAGGTTGCAAGTGTTGCTGTAGTTCAACATGGTAGAGCACTAGCTTTGAGTGAAAAAGCTCAGGTACCCTGAGTTTAAACCCCAAACAACAATAAGATTTTATGATTTTTTATATTTTTGACATAAAGGGGGATTAGACTAAAATCTCGAACTATCACTTGTTTTTTTGAGGTTATGCTAGTTTATTAAGAGAAAACATCCAATTTGCAGAAAAGTGGAGAATTTTGTTTTCTAAAGTATTTAACTTAGCCCTCATGTTTCTTTACTCTTCTTGGATCTGTAAACAGTTCTTCATACCTCCTGACCTCCATGATCTTAACATTTGAAGGACCTAGCCTATTTATTTATTTGTATGTATTTATTTATTGTGCTGGTACTGGGACTTGAACTCAGGGCCTAGGCACTCAGCTTTTTTTTTTTTTTTCCTAAACTCAAGGTGAGTGTTCTACCACTTGAGCCACAGCCCGACTTCTGGCTTTATGGTAGTTAGAGATAAGAATCTCATGGACTTTCCTGCCTGGACTGGCTTTGAACTGTGATTCTCAAATCTCAGCCTTCTGAGTAGCTAGGATTGCAGTTATGAGCTACTTCTGTGCGATAACTTGGAACTCTGAACATTGGATTCCTCACCAAAATGTTAGGGGTGTAATCTTGTTATCATGTTTTTTTTTTCTTTTTTATTGGCACGTATTATGTAGGTAGGAGTTGCATCCTAACACTTCCATTTAAGCACACAGTAGACTGTGAACCCATTTACTCTTATCTTTCCTTTCTGCCCTTTTCCCTTCTTCCACCTCCCTCTGTGGCTTTCATAATCTCCTTTGGCCTGGTTTCTCCCTACCTACCACTAGTAAGCCTGTACTATTACTTGTCTTTGTGAGTCTGACTTATTTTCACTTAACATGATGACCTCCAATTCCATCCGGGAAATGACATCATTCTTAATGGCTGAGTGAACATTCATTTTGCACATGTTTTACCTTTACTTCATTCATCAATTGATGGACATCTATTCTGATCCATAATTTGGCTACTGTGAATAAATAAACATTGATACCTATGTTTATTCTGATTCTCTTGGGTATATACTGAAATGATTCTTGATTTGGCCCATCAAAGCCCTTTAGGCTGCCTTTGCCTCTAACACACCTCACCCCCATTCTTCTTTAAAAGTTCTTTCAGCCTTTCCTTGAACATTCTCTAGCTCAATGGGAGGGCGCCATTTCTTCTAGGAGCTCTGGTTCCTTTTATGGAGAATGGAATCCAAAAACTAGGTGGCTAGGTTTGTTCCTAGCTACTGGGCATTCCTTTGTATCCTGTCTGTCATCTACAAGAATCTTCATGTTTACACTGCCATTTGCATTTTAATACTAGGACTTTATCCCTTTTTATCCTGGAAAATGTCTTCTACAATAAGAAATTCAGCTCCTGTTATCATCCCAGTATTTACTGATTTGGTCACCTTCCTGTAAATCATCAGGGCCTTGTGATTCCTATATTCAACCATATGAGGCAGGTCCTATTTTTCATTAGTTAGAGTCTGGTTTCCTTTCTAGGCGCACATCTGATCTGGAAACCACCTACTTTAGACTTCCATGATAGCTGGGATCACAGGCATGTACCACCTTGCCCAGCCTACCTCTGTGGAGAAAGAGAATTGTCTTCCTAGACTGATCTGGAACCATGATCTTTCCAATCTCAGCTCACGTAGCTTTAGAGGATAAGCTTATAGCTACTCAAGAGCCTGAGATCTAAGGATCTCAGCCAAGGTAGGAAAGTTCATAAGATTCTTATTTCCAACTAACCACTGTAATGGGGCCTGAGGGGGGGAGGTATCCCCCATCCTCCCAAGAGTCCACCACTCAGAGACAGTCTTAAGAAAAAAGATGGAGGGCTGGGGATATGGCCTAGTGGCAAGAGTGCTTGCCTCCTATACATGAGGCCCTGGGTTCGATTCCCTAGCACCACATATATAGAAAATGGCCAGAGGGGGCGCTGTGGCTCAAGTGGCAGAGTGCTAGCCTTGAGCAAAAAGAAGCCAGAGACAGTGCTCAGGCCCTGAGTCCAAGCCCCAGGACTGGCCAAAAAAAAAGAAAAAAGATGGATTTATTGGGGAAGCAAAAAGCAAACTGACTGGCCAGGGTCACGGCCCAGACTCAGGAGCTGAGACCCCGTGCCCCGGGCCATGCTTGGGGCTAGGTTATAAAGGCAAACACCACATGGTCAAGCCTGCCACACTCAGGTGGCCAATGAGGTTACAACACTTACAGAGCATGCCAGGTCACACGCAGGAGGCCAATGGGGTTACAATCTGCCTCATGGCAACTGTTTGAACCAACCTATCATTCTAGTTAGAATTGGCGCATGGATTTGACGGGGCTCACATGATGCAGGCGGATTTGCCTACTCATGTGAGGGCACAGGTTTAACCCTGAACGTTCATGTGGTCAAGCAGTTTATGCAATCTTATCACAGCGAAGGGGAACTTCCCTGGATAGGACGGGGGAGACCTTAGTGAAGATGGAGTCAGCTTCTGCTCTCTTTAACTAATCTGAGGTGGAGTCAATCTGACACCCCTCGACAGCCAAGGATGGCGCTGGCCAGATCTGACCTCCATATTACACCGCCAAAAATCCAGAACTGGTAGAACACTAGCCTTGAGCAAAAAAGCTCAGGGACAGTGCCCAGGTCCTGAGTTCAAGCCTCAAGACCAGCGCTCCTCTTCCCCTACACACACACACACACACACACACACACGGAAACATCAGTACTTTCCTTTAAAATATATCAATGTCATTCATGTAAAATACAGAGCATGACCAACCAAAAGGTTTTGTTTTTTAATCATGCCCAGTCATGGTCTTTCCCTTGAGCCTCTGCAAGTGAATAATAGAGTTTGTGTTTGGTTTGTGAACAGATCACCTTTTTCATGCTGCTGTCGGGTGTGTGTGTGATGCTGAATTTGGCTGGCTCCATCCTCTCCTGCCAGAATGCTCAGCTAGTCAGCTCGCTAGAAGGCTGCCAGTTGGTGAGTACCGAAATGCAAACCCTTCCATTAAGCTCTGCACCAGAGCTAGCTACAAGATCATTTCCTTGTATTTCCTGGATTTTTCATGTAAATACTCACTTTCCTTATGAGCTTTTCAGTTGTGTAAAGAAAGGATTTCTTTCTACTTGTTAAAGGAATTTTAGTCAGGTTGGTTGCTTTCTGTAAATTCCTCTAGTTAAGTCTTGCTCTCAGCCTGGTGTCCGTGGCACCTGCCTCTAATCCTAATCAAGAGGCTGACAGCTGAGGATCATGGTTCAAAGCCAGCCTGGGCAGAAAAGCCCATGAGACGCCTGTCTCCAATGAATCAGCAGAAAACCGGAAGTGGAGCTGTGGCTCAAAGTGGTAGAGCGCTGGCCTTGAGCAAAAGGGCTCAGGGAGAGAGAGAGCATTGATAGACCAGGGCAGGACAGGAATCAGCCTTACTGGCCCACTGGAAGGAACCCAGAGGATTCAGGCAATCCTCAAGCTAAAATTAGGAGCTACTAGGGAGAGTCATGTGTGGCAGTAAACAGCAGGAAATTTAGGCTGGATGGTCCAGATATCTCCCCTCCTAGCTTAATAATATGTATGCACATACCTGACCAGTGGCTTGTAAGCAGCTGGCTGTTGCCTTTTATTCTGTCCTATTTCACAGTTTATTCATATTTGGGAACAATTCCAGTTTAATTACCTTGACTTTGTCATCTGTATAACTGACAGAGGAAACCCTATTCCCACCCCCACCCCTGACACACACTCAGACTTTTAATTTACCTCTCATGAAAGCACTTAAATATTTACTCTTCTAGATAAGCTTTGGTGTTTGGGAGGAGCCAGATTCAAGAAGGGTGGTCTTGGGGTTGGAGGTGTGGCTCAGTTGGTAGCCAATGAGCAAAAGCATCAGGTACCGAGTTCAAGTTCTGGTCTCGGACCAAATTAAAAAAAAAGAAAGGCCAGTGTTCTTAAGGTATGAGTTGGAAACATATTAAATTCATAGACAACTTCCAGGAAGAATTGATGTCCACACAACACCTCATCACCCTACTGAGGCACAAAGTATATACTTAAAAAAAAATCCAAACTTGCTTCCAACATCTTCACTCTGGTTCTTCTTTCCTTTAAATTATATAGAACATATCCAAATGGAGAGTGTAGTGTTTATGTCCTTTTTTCTCCCAGTGCATAATTTGAAACTCAATTTCTCTGAATAAAAAAAGTTATGTAGCAAAAGTCAGTCTCTTCTTCTGGGCTGCCGTGAAACATCCTTACTTCCACAAGTTGTTGTTTTATTAGCGTCTTTCTAGCCTTGGTCCATGCAGATTTTTGTGCCTGTAACATTTTTATAGCCATGGAAGTCTGCTCTGCACACCAGCCCTTACATTGTGTGTGTGTGTGTGTGTGTGTGTGTGTGTGTGTGTATTTACTTATAGTGCCAGCACTGGGCCTTGAACTCCAGCCCTGAGCACTGTCCCTTAGCTTTTTCACTCAAGTCTGGCACTCTACCATGTGAGCTAACAGCTCCACTTCTGGAATTTTGGTGGTACCATTAAAGATAAGAGTTTATGGACTTTCCTGCCTGGGCTGAGTTTAAACTGTGATCCTTATATCTCAGCCTCCTGAGTAGCCAGGATTACAGGCGTGAGCATCAGTACCTGGCTTCCCATTGCTTTTATCTGCCAATCAGGACTTTGTTTGGTTTTTTATGTGGTTGTCCTGGGCTTCAACTTAGAGAGCCTGGGCATTGTCCTTGAGCTGGTGCTCTATCATTTGAGCTATAGCTCTACATCTGGCTTTTACTGGTAAGTAATTGGAGGTGAGAGTCTCATGGGATTTCCTACCCAGGCTGGCTTTGAACCACAATCCTCAGACTCAGCCCTCTGAGTAGCTAGGATTGCAGGCCTGAGTCATATTTCTTTCTTGCCAGTCCTGGGGCTTGAACTCTGGGCCTAAGCACTGTCCCTGGCTTCTTTTTGCTCAAGGCTAGCACTCTACCTCTTGAGCCACAGTGCAACTTTGGGCCTTTTCTATATATGTGGTACCGAGGAATAGAACCTAGGGCTTTATGTATACGAGGCAAGCACTCCTGCCACTAGGCCATATTCCCAGCCCATGAGTCATATTTCTGTATGAAGTCTTGGAGATTTTTCTTGGCTGTTGCCTGGAGGATGGTGGGAATCCCGATCGTTTTTGTTGCACCTTCCCTCAACAAGGGATAGGTTAGGGACATTCCTGGTCTTTTATTCAAATGAACAAGCTTTGTACTGTTCCATTACTCCACCAATACCCAGTGGAGGTAGAGGCTGCGGTCGGGAACTGGCCGTGGTGCTGAGTGAAAAAGGGACCTAGATGAGGGAAGAGGTGACGTTGTCCATAAAGAAATGTACTCTTTACCTGACTTGCGTAACTGTCACCCCTCTGAATATCACCTTTATAACAACAATAAGAAAATTTAAAAACTAAAGAGACTCAGAGAGCTAATTGCCAGAGCAGTCTCGCAGCCAGTGAGCACTGGCATAGAAAAGGTGTGTGTCAAACCATTCCTACACTGCTGTCCAGAAATGAGACACCACTGAACACTATTCCAGCAGAATGTACCTGCACCTGGTTACCCAAACTCATGCAGACTTTGGTGTGTCACCAAAACACACACACACACACACACACACACACACACACACACAGAGTCATTGCCAATCTGACCGAAATGAAGTTGAATCTTGTAAATTTTCATACTATGTGTGCCAGTAGTAAGGCTTGAACTCGGGGCCGGAATATTCAAGACCAGTGCTCTACCATATGAGCCACAGCTCCATTTCTGGCTTTTTACTGGTTCACTGGACATAAGAGCTCATGGGCTTTCCTTCCCCAGGCTGGCTTCGAAACTCAATGCTCAGATCTCAGCCTCCTGAGTAGCTAGTAGCCTGAGATACCAGCTCCCAGCTTTGACTTGCTTTTAATGGTGTGGTTTTTTTTTTCTGTAGGGACATTTTATATCATGCTCAAATAGTTTTTATTCATTTATGCATTCCTACCCTTGCAGTTTCTTTATTGTATTAGCTTGCCTAGGAAAACCTTCCATACCCTTAAGATGATAAACAATTTTTCCACTGTTTCTGTGGCATTTAAGCTTTATTTCTTTTTAATATCTTAAAATGTCACAGGTCTGAGATTTACTTTGCTACAAATATCCTTTCACTTTCATAATTTAAAAAGCAGTCAGGTGGACAGTGCACGTTTTTAAGTTATCACTAGGTACTTAGAATATTTTGTTGCTCGGATAGGCACATTTTGTGATAATTATTTTCTAAGCAAGTGCAAGTTGCCTGTGAGCAGGCTTTGTTTGTTATTTACACTTAACTGAACTTAATGTTGCATGCACCGTTAAGCCCTTGATCCTATAATTTGTCAGAATAAAGATTGTCTCCTGTGGCTGGAGAGATCATAAAGGTTCCATGTGTGCGTGTGTTGTGTGTGTGCACGCGCACGAGCATGCGAACCTGTGTGTGTGCTGGTACTGGGGCTTGAACTCAGGGGCTTGGGCGCTGCCCCTTAGCCTTTTCACTCAAGGCTAGTGCTGTCCTACTTGAGCCACAGCTCCACTTCTGGCTTTTTCGTGGTTCATTGCAGGTAAGAGTCTCATGGACGTTCCTACCCAAGCTGGCTTCAAGCCACAGCCCTCAAATCTCAGACTCCTGAGTAGCCAGTATTACAGCCATGAGCTACAGTGCCTGGCTGAGATGACTTCCCTTAGTCAGTCCAGACGTGGTGAGTCATACTGGACACAGGACAGGAGAGCAGGGATTCCCCACATTACTGGAAGGCCCAATTTGACTCGACTTACCCTGTCAATTACACCTGGTGTGTGCTAGCCTCACAAAGCAGATTCTTCTAGAAGCCCCAGCTCCAGTTGTCTAGCAGGGGTTTTCAGAACAAGCTGTAGCCTACCTGCCTTGGGTGGTGCTTCCATGATCCAGACACCTCCACACACCACAGTCGCACAGCCTTCTCTAGTGGCCTGGACTCTGGAACATTCAGAGAGGGAACTTTCAGGCCATTTCTGGAGCTAAGGCTTCATCTGCCCCAGTAGGATGCCCCCCCGTCCCCCCGCTTTGCTTGGGTTTCTGAGGGATAGGAGAAAAGATGGACCAACAGGGACTTTTCCCACCCTTGCTTTGTTCTCAGCTTTCACAAGATGGCTTCCAATTTAGTGGAGGGTTTGCTGTGGATCTGTAAGCGGAGACGTGTCCTTGTCAGTTTAGACATTTCATTCCATCCTGGCTCGCTAGGATTTCATTGTTCAGTGAAGATGCGTGTGCGTTTTTATCATCTTCTGTGGAGGTGATCAGATGACCTCCCTCCTCTGGATTATTAATGTAGTCACTTCCATAGATCGATCTCCTCACGTTGCATTGTAGACGCAGCCCCCTGCCCCCACCTTGAGGCCAACTTCCGATTCGCTCTTCACTTGGCTAATGTTTTATTGAAGAGCTGGAACATCTAAATTCATACATGAGATGAACCTAGAGTTTGCCTTTGGGCACACTTTGTCTAGCTTTTACGTCCGAAGGATATTGACTTTCCTTGATGAAATTGCATGCATTGGGTTTGGCCCCCTGAGTCAGTTACCATGACAAGAATTGTCTGGGATTTTGGCATTTTCTTTCTGTTGTTGTTAAGTTGACTTGGCTGGTTTTGACATCCTTTCTGTGCTTATCATGTTATCGGTGCTTTCTTTTTTGAGCCATTTTGGTTAGCATGTCTTTGTAACATGTTTCACTCTGTTGGCTGATTTGTTGTTATAGTTACAGGCAGTACTCTTTTTGGGGAGAGTGGTACTGGAATTTTATTTTAATTTTTTTTTCAGTCCTGGACCTTGAACTCAGGGCCTGAGCACTGTCCCTGGCTTCTTTTTGCTCAAGGCTAGCACTCTGCCACTTGAGCCACAGCGCCACTTCTGGCCGTTTTCTATATATGTGGTGCTGGGGAATCAAACCCAGGGCTTCATGTGTACAAGGCAAGCACTCTTGCCACTAGGCCATATTCCCAGCCCCGGTACTTGAATTTGAACTCAGGAACTTGGCTAGCATGATACTTCTCAGCCATGCTACCAGCCCTGTCTTTCTCTGGTTATAGTTAGGTAGAATCTCACTTCTTTCTCAGGCATGCACCTGAGCCTAGGTCTGCCTAATTTTGGATTTTCCTTCGTGGCTGGGATTATAGGCACTCACCACTAGATCCAGCTTCTCTCCCGGGAGATGGAGTGTATTGGACCTTTTTCCTTCTCTGGGCGGGTCTGGAGCTCTAATTGTCCGAATCTCAGCCCCTGGAATGGCAGGGGTGGCCCCCATGGGTTGGTTGTGGGGTGGGAAGGCATTTCTTGAATTTTCTCTCAAGCTGGCTTTGAACTGGGATCCTTACACTCTTGCCACCCCACCCCCCAAGTTGCTAAAGTACAGGTATGAGCCATCAGTGCCTGGCTCATGAATAGCCTTTGAGATGAAAAATAAAGATTTTAGAAAATATGTAGAAATACAAGGGAGATGAATAGTTTCCTGGAGCTGGGAGCCTGCAGAGGGGGAGTTTGTGGAGAGGATGTGGATTTCTTTCTGGAGACATGAAAATATTCCAGTACTGCCTGTGGCTGTCTGTCCATATAGTCAACTTCAGTAACCTGTATGCTTTAAACCAGAGTATGTGACATATCATAAAGCTATTAGAAGTCTTAAAATCCTTTTTTTATTTTTATTTTTGGTGTGGGTTCTAGGACTTAAGGGACTGGATGCTGTCTTTTAGCTTTTTCACTGACAACTGGTGCTCTACCGCTTCAACCACAGCTCCCATTTCTTGCTTTTTGCTGGTTAATTGGATATGAGTGTCTTACAGACACTTACAGACCTGCTGGGGCTGGCTTTGAACTGCAATCTTTAGATCTCAGCCTCCTGAGTAGCTAGGATTACAGGCGTGAGGCAATGGTGCCTGGCAGGTGTTTGGGTTTTTTTTTTCAAAGAATATTATATTTTGAGCTTTGGTTTCATTGGTTATGCCTTTAATTTTCTCCATCCTTTGTATTTTGCTCACTTTCGACCTTCCCAGGGGACACACTGGTGCTGGTAAGTTCTCTGCTGAAATGCAGGCTTCTGGCTGACTTAGCTCCAACTAGCACACCAATTTTAGTTCTGCTTTCCTCCAACCCAAGTACTGGACATGAGTCCCGGTTCTGCACCTCAGACCAAAGAACTCCAGCCACAGAACCGCTCTCCACATGCCCACAGACACATTTCTTTGTGGTTGTTGATGTTCCTTTTTCTCTTTACACCAGAGACTGGGACTCGAACTCGGCACCTACCACTTTCACTCATTTGAGACATGCCTCCAGCCTCTCAGAGTCACATTTGTGACTTCTTAAATAGCCTGAAGGGTGCGTGATCCCTGCAGGTGACCTCAGGTTGAATTGGGACTTTCAGTTCCTATGTTCTTCTTACTGCCTGTTTAATGCTCCCCTCCCTCCCTCCCTCCCTCCCTCCCTCCCTCCCTCCCTCTCTCCCTCCCTGCCTCCCTCCCTCCCTTCCTCCCTCCCTTCCTCTCTCTCTCCCTCTCCCTCAGAAAAATCTGTTGTAGGGCCACCTCCCCTGTCCCCCTCTCTTACCAGCCATCCCTCCGTTGCCCGTCTAGGAGCTTGACTGGGACCCAGGTTATGTCCACAGGGAGCTGTCCTGAATGACTATGTACAGTCTGTATACCAAACTCTGCATTGAGTTGTTCCCATAGTTGAGATGATCGAGTTACTCATAATGCAATTTCTCATCACTTTTTTAAGGCCCTTATTATTTTCCTGGACCACTTATTTTATCTGTTATCACCTAGTCTGTCAGAATCATGGTTTTTTTCGTTTGGGGTTTGTTGTTTTGCTTGTTTGTTTTGAGCTACTCATCGGCTTATCATCTCATGGCCCACATTAATTTTGTGATTGTTCCTGGCCTGCCTTAATTTTGTGACTGTCCTTTTTTCCCCTAAAGCCTGTTAGCATTTCTTCTCCTGAGGCTTGTAGCTGCATTTATCACCCACAATCTCCTCTCAGAATTGAAAGCTTCCAGTAACCAAGCCAACACCAATTGTGTAGCCCCAGCCACAACACCCCTCCCCCCAGACGAGCCCCACCGTAACCAGGGAAACCCTGATTCACTTGTGTGATCATGAATAATGAATGACCGGAGGACACAGCCCCAGGCTGGGGCCACTGGGACATATCTGGAAGATGAGACAAAAATGAATTTGGTTGTCAGTTCACAGACACCGACACCGACACCCCCCCCACCTCCCCCAGCTCCTGTCAGTCATCCATCCTGATTTCCATTGTTGCGGAGAGGTACAGTTTTCTGACACTAATCAGAAGTCAAGCCTAATCTTGGCCTGTCTCAGCTTCCAGGAGAAATTGAGCATTTGATTTCTATTTGTGCTTTTGTAATGATGATTCAAAATTTCCCCCTTTGAGCTTTGCATCCGTCTTTGCCTCTGCCTTGCCATGGGGAGGTAAGGTTTCATGGCAAAAGCAACAACTTAAACATTGATTTCAAAGCTAGAAAGAAATGTTGCCTTGTAGAGAAAAATGCTCCTGGTGAGTTAAACACCAGTGTGTTTAAAGGAAATCAACAGCGGCTCCATGCAAATATTTGTCTACGGTTTATTTATCATCTCATTCATTGGCGCAACACAGTCCCCAAGAGACACAGGTCTGTGTGTAACACAGGCTAGGACACATCGCTGACAGAGCAGTCAAGACTCAGCTCCTTCCATGTGTGCAGATGGTTCTAGACCTGGGGAACACTTACAAGGAAGGAAGCAGGATGGTGACTGGGCTTCTCGGGGCTTGAAACACACGAGCCAGGGCTGAGAAGACGCCAGGACGCGGCCAGGGACAAGGCGCCAAAGGTCCCTTGGTGAATCTGAGGAAGAGAAAGGAGGCCAGGTAGCCCAAGCCCTGCAGGTGGGGTGCAGGGGCGGAGGTGCCCACTCCTGCTCTTGCTGGGTACCCCCCCTTTTCTGACCAGCCCTGGTACCACCTATGTGGGAACAAGATTAGTGCTGCCTGCTGTGGGCTTTCTTTCCTGTGATTTCATGGGCTGGCCCGTGGTCTTTTCCCGTTTCAGCCTGTCAGAGGATGCCATGTAAAAGTATCGAATGCCCGCTTCCCATGCTCATTCACACTATCACAACAAGGGCACAAAGAGAGGCCTGTCATCCTAGCTACTCGGGAGGCTGAGATCTGAGGATCGCAGTTCAAAGCCAGCCTGGGCAGGAAAGTCCACGAGACTCTTTTCTCCATGAACCACCAGAAAATCGGAAGTGGTGCTGTGGCTCAAAGTGGTAGAGCGCTAGCCTTGTGCAAAAGGGCTCAGGGACAGCGCCTAGGCCCTGAGTTCAAGCCCCACGATCAACTGGAGAAAAAAAAAAAAGAGCACAAAGATTTGTCATCATCTGTCCCCACAAAGTAGACTGGGCCAAGCCCGGCCGTGTTCCTCGGAAGCCGGAAGCCGTCCTGCATCCTGCAGCCCAGGACCTTCAGGCGAGTCTGCTCCAGGCCTCCAGGGCTCTGGCTGGGCTGCCTGTGTCTGGGGGCAGAGCAAGGAGGAATTAGGCATGAGGCCAGCCTCCGACTCTGCTGAATCCTCTTGGGGTCTTCTCTACCCTGCCTGTCCTCTGTCAGTGGAGCGCTCTGCACAGAGTGCCTGCCTTTCCTCTGTCCACACTCTGTCTGGCATGTGGAGGGATGGGAGTCACTGTGCCAGGCCCGGGGAGGGCACTGGCACCCTGGGTGATGCCCCTGTCCCCTCCGCCCCTCGCCCAGACCAGAGGCTCCGCTGGAGCCAGGCCCCTGGGGTGGGCATTGCACTTGGCATGGCGTCGGGGTGGGTGCTAGAGGAAGAAGGGACTCGTGTGTAGACATCGTTAGTGGCTCAACTGCCATCCAGTGACCCACAGCTGCCAACCCCCGCACGGTGTCCTCCCCTCCCCTGGAGTCCCTGCCAGCTGTCTGTGAACCATCACCAGGGGGACAAACCCAGGTGGAGGAGGCAGAGAGAAAAGGGAACCACACGGGCTGCTGCGGTCTAAGGCGGGGGGGGGGGGGGAGCTTGGGACAGGTTTCCTTGTTGGTTACCCCGCTGACACCATCCAACCCCACCCCACCCCATACCTCTCCAGCTCTCCTCTCCCTCCCCTCTCTTTCCCATACTCCTCAACCTCTTCTCTTTCTCTTTCCCTCTCTCCCCCATCTCTCTCTTTCCCATATTCCTCAGGCTCTTCTCTTTCCCTCTCCCTCTTTCTCATGGTGTCACAAAATTAGCTGTGGCTTAACTCTGTCTACAGGTTGGTTACAGATGCTCTCTCTCTCTCTCACACACATACACCACACACACACACACACACACACACACACACACACACACACACAGTTACACTGTGTTCCTGAAGAGACTGGCTGTGGAATGCTCTTACCAGCTGTAAGTGCTGCAGGGAGTCAGGACTGAGGGGCAGGGGTGGGGAGTGGGGGTCAGGACTGGGGGGGGGCAGCGGCGGGGTGGTCAGAACTGGGGGGCAGTGGCGGGAGAGGCGGCAGCCCCCGTGGGTGGGTTTCTCCTCAGGGCCACTTCTCTCAGGCTCTGGTTTTTCTGTTTCCTGGGAACAGATGTGAACTGAGGAATTCTGGGTAAAGAAAGACTGTGAGGTCCCAGGAGCAAAGGCCGTGTGCAAGAATGGGGAAAGAAGCTGTGGGGGTCAGGCCCCAGCCCTCGGGTTGGCACTAAGAATGCCATATAATATACCTCAATCCAGCTCACCCCTCGATTACTCCTGTACGTACTAAAATGTGCCTCAGACAAATTTCATCTGGCAACTCGTTCATCCAAACCAGGGGCATTTGCCTTGATCAAAAAATTAATAACTTCAAGGGGCTGGGAATACGGCCTAGTGGCAAGAGTGCTTGCCTCGTATACATGAAGCCCTGGGTTCGATTCCTCAGCACCACATATATAGAAAACAGCCAGAGGTGGCGCTGTGGCTCAAGTGGTAGAGTGCTAGCCGTGAGCAAAAAGAAGCCAGGGACAGTGCTCAGGCCCTGAGTCCAAGGCCCAGGACTGCAAAACCCACCCCCCCCCCACCACCACATGTAGGGTCTGGGTTCACTTTAGAGCACGATCCTCCTGCCTATGCTTTGTAAGTAGCTGGGATTCCAGGTGTGAGCCACCATGCCTGGCTCACAAACATGATTTTATACTCAAGTATTGAACGTCCTGGGTTATTTACTGAATACTAGTTGGAGAGTGAAAAACAGAATCGTTCACACTATCATATTGTCCAAGTTTATGAGCCCTCATCCTAAGTCAAACCACCTTTACTTGGGGACCCGCTATACCCACTGTGGAGCCCCTAACCCTATCTCTCACCCCATTCCCAAGCCAACGCCTCCCCTGCCCCCTGTCCATTAAATAACAGGCCACACCTCTAATGTTTGCCTCTGTGAGAGAATGG
This sequence comes from Perognathus longimembris pacificus, assembly GCF_023159225.1. NCBI lineage: Eukaryota > Metazoa > Chordata > Mammalia > Rodentia > Heteromyidae > Perognathus > Perognathus longimembris. Next base: position 38,633,308 of record NC_063180.1, read on the forward strand.
GAGGGCGTCCCTCCCTCCCTCCCTCTCTTCTCAGAGTCAGCCCTTTCTATCCCCCTCAGGCTTCTGGGCCATCAATAAGAAGGCAGGCCAGCTCTTTAAAAAAAAAAAAAATGCTCTAAACACATTCATGAAAAATGACTGTCACCTCATTTGCCAAGTGCCACTGCCTTTTGCCAATGACCTGGACATTCAGGGGGCATTCAGGGAATAAATCTGTCAGCTGCCTAGGCACCCCAGATGTCCGGGTCAGGGAACTCATCGGGAAGCTTCCAGAAGTTTTCTTAGACAGAATTACAAAATCAGCAAAATGAGTGCTGGGAGAGATTTGTTTAGATGTCAGCCCCTGAGGCCCCCGGACCCCCTGAGGGTGATTTCCTGTCAGCAGCCAGGCTTGCCTCTGTCCTTTTCTCTGGATGAAAAGGGAAATGGAGCCGTGTGGTTTACACTCTCTGCTTCAACCTCAATGCCAAAAAGCTACAGAGAAGTGCTTGCTCAGATGATTATAGGTGCACACGTCTGTAATCCCAGCGTCTGGGCTTAGGGACTGGAGGACTCACCCCCTTTATCTGCTGGGAGAAGGTTCCAGGACACATGCATCCCCCTCCCCGAAGTACAAATCTGAGACCACTTGATCCCTTAATGTAAAATGTCAGAGTGTTTGCACAAAACCCATGACCTCCCTCCTGGGGGCTGGGCACCATCTCTTCCTGCTGTGTGAGTCCCTAGAAATGCTGTGGAAATGGAAGGTCTGCATGATGTCGGAAATCCTGAAGAAAAAAAAAAAATATATATATAGTCTCTACCTATTCGGCGTACATTCATTCAGCTGGAAAAATTGGGGGGGGGGGGAGCTGGACCTGGGAGTTCATACGTGTCATCTGAGCCCTCAGGAGGTAGAGGAAGGGATATTGTGAGCTTGAAAACAGCCTGGTGTTCAAGAAAATGTTACAACCCCTGCCTGTCATGTGTGAGGCCTGCATTCAAATCCCAGCATATGCCACAAAACAAAAGAAAAAGAAAAAAAGTCTGGAGCTGTGTGCAGTGTGCATATTGGTGCGTATAGTGCTGTTTATAGTTGCTTCTAGTGTTGTCCGGCTAACATGGTAAAGGCATAAGGCTAAAGGGAAAACATCATCTCAAGTACAATGTATAAGCTCCACAGCGACCTGGTGTCTCTGGAAACCCTGCTTGTGGGGAGCACCCTTTTTAAGGGGTGGGGGTTCCTCGATGAAAACCCCTCCTATCAGCAGCATCTCCCCACATCCAGTGACCCCCACACACTGAGGCTTGGAAGTTGTGTACCATCATCCTCCATAATGCAATGGAAAGTCATTGCTCATGCATACAACTGGCTCCTATCTGCCCCAAGCAATTGCTGTGCGCATGCCTGTAATCCCAGCACCCAGAAAGACGAGGCAGGAAGACTAGGAGTTTGAGGTCAGCTTTCACTATGCACAAAAACTTAGTCTCCAACAACCACCAGAACTCATTCGTATACATACATATAGACGCATACATGCATGTATGAGCTTGAGCGTGCTCATGGTTTGAGTTCTGTAATGAATTCATTATTTGCTACAAAGTAGGCTACCTTGTAATCTAAAGAAAATAAGTTGATTTGTGTTATGTGTTGAGTTAAAATTTATAGATTTAATATATAGCTTTTGGGTTTTTTTTTTGCCAGTCCTAGGGCTTGGGACTCAGGGCCTGAGCCTTTTTTTGTTTTTTTTTTTTTCTCAAGGCTAGCACTCTTACCTCTTCAGTCACAGCACCACTTCTGGCTTTTTCTGTTTATGTGGTGCTGGGGAATCGAACCCAGGGCTTCACGCATGCTAGGCAAGCACTCTACCTCTAAGCCACATTCCCAGCCCCTAGGTTTAATTTTTATTTTAGTATATATATATATTTATTTTAATATATATATATCTGCCCCTTCTTCTCAACCCTCACACCTCTCTTATCAGTGAATGTATCATATCTCTTTATCTAGATCATTTTTTAAATGCTAACATTTATTGCCTCTATGGGTTTTTTGTTGTTGTTGTTGTTTGCTGGGGCTTGAACTCTAGGCCTGGGTGCTGTCCCTGAGCTTCTCTGGCTCAAGGCTAGCGCTCTACCACTTTGAGCTACAGCATAACTTCTGGTTTTCTGGGGTGTAATTGGAGATACGAATCTCACAGACTTTCCTGCCTCCAGCTGACTTTGAACCTCAGTCTTCAGATCTCAGCCTCCTGAGAAGCTAGGAGTGATTTGCTCATGTGCCCAGCACCTTTATGGTTTTTGATTTTCAAAATCGAATGTTATTTGCTTGGCGTTTACTGAACACCTACAGACTCTCAGCACTGTAAATAGTCTGATGATGAGGCACAGCAGCTGCTGGATAAAGTGCTAGGTAGAAGCTGGGAGATGAGCCTAGGCCTCAATGCAGGAATTAGTCTTTGGGGCATTGATGGGTGAGTAGGAGTTTGGTAGCTCATGAGGTATGACAGTTTCTGACCATGAGAGGAGAATGAGCCAGACATACAACTTAGATCATACCCACCCACAGTGCCCTAGCAGTGCTTTGTCTCAGTGTTAGTGCTTTGCCTCTCTGTAGTTCACCTGCACTTTCCTGGCACTCACGGCGTAGATTTTCTCCCAGGGTATCTTTGGTTCTATGTCACTCCCTGCATTGAAATCAGGGGCTTGCAGTACCCCCTGCCTGGTGTGCTTCGCGGCCTGGAAGCCATTCTTGCATTCCTGGGGTGCTTTGCGCCGGGTCATTTTCTTGTGTTCTTCCCAGGGGCCGAATGTCAGGCTAACGGCGAGGTCTGTCTGTCTCCTTGTCTAGATCAAGTTTGACAGTGTGGAGGTGTGCGTCTGCTGTGAGCTGCAGCACCAGTCCTCGGGATGCAGCAACCTCGGGGAGACGCTGAAGCTGAACCCCCTGCAGGAGAACTGCAATGCCGTCAGGCTGACCTTGAAGGTGACCCAGCTACAGGCGGGCTTTTTACTGCGCATGCGTCCTCCCCGCCCACCCCGAGCGAGGCAGGCTGTTCTGCGCATGCTCTCCTATACGGGGAGCTAGAGGCGTCTTGTGCGCATGCGCCTCCTCCCCAGTCTCCCACGCGCCCCTACAGTCCCTTAAGGAGATTTATTAATGAACAGATTCTTTTCGCTCAGGATTCACCCAGCCGAGTTCAGTGCCTGGGGGAACCTTTATTCCAGAGAGTATCTTATATATATATATATATAGGATTCGAGATGTTCATTTAGAAGCTGTTGCTTTCTAGATTTTCTTTACTTTTTTTTTTTTTTTTTTGCACCTGAGTCGTTGGAAAAAAAAATTCTTTTCCACTGATGATGTAATCAAGGCATTCCAGCACTTTCTGTTTGTTTTCCTTTGCTGTCATACTGGATAATTTGGAGAAAGAATTCTGCCAAGTATGCGATGCCATAATTTCCATTATTATAATTTCTATGATTCCCCCCTCCCTTTCGTTTTCTTTGTCTTCTTAGAAGCGGTATTTGATTCCTGAAAATCCAAACTGACTGCATATCAATGCATATGAACAATGACCCTGGGTTGTTTTTTTTTCTTTCCCTTGAATGAAATGGTGCTGAAACTTTGTGAGGTGCTGGGACAGGATCAAGGGAGCTGGGGACTGGTGGGGGGGACTGTATTTACAGTCGTGGCGGGGTGTGTGTGTGTGTGTGTGTGACACACTATGCAGAAATGGCCTGCAGATGCGAGTGGGCAGTGAGCCTTCTGTGGGTGGACAGCAGTGGGCGGGCAAGCAGTGAGGTTTGTGTAGACAGAATATCCCTCATTAAGGAGGCAGGAACATGGCCGGGCTCCCCAGCACTCGCTTTGTTTCACATAGAAGAATGGCCCAAGTTCAGAGCCCCCATCAGAGTGACAAATCTAGCAGGATGAGAGGAAGCCAGGAACTCAACACTCTGGGCCCATCCATACTGTTGTAGACATTTATTACTGCCCCCTCCCCTTTACATACATACCTATCATCCTAGCTACTTGGGAGGCTGAGAAAAAGAGGATCACAGTTTGAGGCCAGCCCAGAAAAGAGACGTTCACCAGGCCCCCTTGTGAACCATAGTTCCGTGACTGTCATCCCAAGCTACGTGGGAGGCTGAGATTAGGAAGACTGCAGTTCTAAGCCTTAGGTTCCGCCAGAAAAGTCCTCACAATTCCATCTCCACTGAAAGCAATGAACACTGTGGGAAATATGGCCTCTCCTTCCCTCTTCTCTCCCCTCCACTCTGGAACTCAGGGCCTCATGCTCTCACTTGGTTCTTTTCATTCAAGTCTGGGGCTCCACCATTTGAGCCACACCTCCCCTTCTGGCTTTTGGGTAGTGAGTTGGAGATAAGAGTTTCATGGATGTGTCAAGCCTGGCTGGGTAGACACTTACCTGCTTAGTGAAGTAACGGTGGGCATCACAAAATATTCCGCTCACAGGGTGTTATCACAGAGGAAACACGTAGGTTTATGGCTTTTCCACTTTCAAAGATTTAAACACACAACACTGAACCTGTCAGGCATCAATGGCTCATGCCTGTAATCCAAGCTCAGGAGGATGAGATCTGAGGATCACAATTCAAAGCTAGCCCGGGCAGGAAAGTCCCATGAGACGCCTATCTCCAGTTAACCAGAAGAAAAAAACCAAAGCTGGAAATAGAGCTGTGGCTCAGGTGGTAGAGTGCCATCCTTGAGTAGTAAAGCTAAGCAACAGTATCCACGCCCTGAGTTCAAGCCCAGTACCAGCAAACACACAGAAAATTCACCAAGAATATCTGGCCAACATGAAATAACAACAGATGAGATCTGATCCTGTCAGAAGGTTCCAAATCGATACAAGTACAGACACTGAATATCAGGCAATAAAGCACTGAGATCTCCCTGAGAGATAAGGGACTAGTGACAGGAGCCTTGAGTTTCCAGGTCTCTGTGCCAGGCATAGGAGCCCAGGGGACTCCCCAAATTGGAGAGACAGACTTGAGAACCAAAGAGAGTTAAGAGATAAGAAGCTAGAGTTCTCTGGACGGGGTACTGGAGAAGAGAGGCGCCCTGAGATTGCTGGAGGGCTTCATCAAGTATTCTGTTGAAAACTGGTTAGTGCATGTTTGAGAAGAAATTATTTGAGTCCAGGAAAAGGAAGCATTCCTGAGGATTAGAGATACAGAGCTGAGGATAATACTAGAAATCTCAAAATACTCTTATCTCAAGGTGGGAGCTAATTCTTCCTTGAGGGAGCTCTATTTCTCTCCTGACTAATGGATCGTAAAATCATTTCTCCAGCTTGACACCCCGTTCCGACCCCCCCTCTGTATCCCTGGGAATGTGTTAAGACACCATGTGTTCACTTTCTCCCTCAATATTCTCACAATTATACCCCTCATGGGTCTCCTAAGGTGGCCCCGAGAACCCTTTAAGGAGCAGGTTCCGAGGAAAGGGCTTCCGCAGTGACTTGTGTCATCACGGAAATTTCCTAGAGGATGGGCTACATTAGAAGACACAGGGTCTGTGTGTGCAGGAACAAGGCCTAGGTGGCTCTTCCACCAGTCTGGTGGGCAGGGACAATGCAGAACAAGCCCCTCTGAATACCTCTCACCTTGTTAATGCCAGGACTCTTCTGTGAAAAGGCAATCTTTCTCCTGGTAGCTTTTTTGAGTATATGCTGGATTCTAATCTATTTCAGAAAAAAAAAAAAAAAAAACACCAAGTTGAATCATTCTAAACCTTACAGACAGACCATAGACATCTAAATCCACAATGTATGTTCTAAATCACTGATTCTTTTTCTATGTCCTGGCTATTTTTTCCCCCTATTTCTGGCGTGGATTGAGAATTCATTTCCTCAAGAAGCATTTGGACACTTAAAGCTCCCTCCAAAACAGAGACCACTCTGGACATCACAGTAATAACAACAACAACAAAACAACAACAAACGAGAACAACGGGGCACCTGTAGTGCTGCTTTGAGTTCTGAAGACTGCAGTTCAAAGCCAGTTTGAGCAGGAAAGTCCCTGAGACTCTTATCTCCAAATAACCACCAAAAGAAAAAAAAAAAAGCCAGAAGTAGAGCTGAGGCTCCAAGTAGCAGAGAACCATCCTTGAGCACAAAAACTCAGGGACAGAACCTAGACCCCGAGTTCAAGCCCCTGGACTGACACCAAAAAAAAAAGAAAAGAAAAGAAAAGGAGAACAGAGCCAAGGGATCTGGGCAAAAACAAAACCTCACATAATAATAATAATAATAATAATAATAATGCAGAGAAGGTTGGGAGTGTGGCTAAAGTGGTCTAGTACCTGCAAGTGACTCAAGGCGTTGAGTTCACAAACTACCTATTGCTAAGACAACTACTGCTAATTATTACTATAATCTGATCAGCATGGTGAAAGAATAAATATGTGTCTGAAAAAGAGAACCACAGACAGACAGACAGACAGACACACACACACACACCCCATGAAGCAGATGGTGGGTGGCCAGCCCCTCTTGCTGGGCCCTGGCAAAGCGCGCAGGGCCCCCTGCACCTGGTGTTCCGGTTGAGCTGACCTCCTCCCGCGTCCTCTCTCCTCCCAGGACCTCCTGTTCAGCGTGTGCGCCCTCAACGTCCTCTCCACCATCGTGTGCGCGCTGGCCACCGCCATGTGCTGCATGCAAATGGTGTCCTCCGACGTCCTTCACCTGGTGAGTGACGGGCCTGATCCTGATTGGGTGCCAGAGGTGGGGCGGGGACTGACGCAGAAATGGACGCTTCTGATTGGGCAGCGGAAGTGGGGGGGCGGGGACGCCGGGGGTGGGGGTGGGGACTCTGGGCTGGTTCCGCCCGTGGAACCCGGTTGCGGGCAGCTCGTGATTCCGCTCTCGGGAAGATGGCGCGCGCATGTGCGCGCGCGCGCGCATGCGTGCACCCTGGGTGCTGTTGGTGTATTTGCGCATGGTAGGCGCCGTTGGAACTCTGTACTGACAGAATCCTGCCACTGCCCCGTCCTCCTAGACGCCCCCTGAGCAATTTTAGTAGAAATCCCACAGCCCTGGACTTTACTGTGGGCCAGGCACCCCCAGGGCAAGGGGCCAACCTCAAGCTTCTGAACCTTCTTTTAATGGAGGATGTTTAGGGATGTCGTCAAAAGATGGGTTCTTCTCGAATCGCGAAAGTGCTATGCCCTGCTTTTAACTCTTGCTAATGAATCCTGGCTTCATAATGAACCTGGCCACTGACTCTCCGCTGGCACCCCAGCCATCCAGAGTCCTAGAGAGTGGGTTTTGCTGTTCCCAGGGGAGCCGTACACTGATTTATATACATTTATAAATATGCACATCCTACACCACCAAAGGACCTCGTTGTTTCTGTGTCAGTGGAGCATTAGGCTGCCATTCAGGATGCAAGAAAGAGAAGTTCTTAGGACCCTCCCTCCTGTCCCCTTGCTCTTGCTCTTTCCCTTTCGCTCTCTCTTCTCTCCCCCTCTTTCCATCTCGGTCTGTCTTCAGTTAGCATAATGAAATACTACCTCCTCCTCCTCTTCTTCCTCCCCCCTCTCCTCCTCCTCCTCTTTCTCTCCCTCCCTCTCCTCCTCCTTCTCTTCCTCTCCTCTCCTCTTCCTCCTCCTCCTCTTCTACCCCCCTCCCTGCCTCCTCCTACCTTTCTCATTCCTGTGGTGCAATACACCAGTTAATCAAGATACAGGGCCAGGGAGCATTGTCACCCAGACGTTAAAAATATGTCCATCATTCCCTAATTGTCTACCACACACAGCCTTCCTTGCCCAGTATAGAACCACGCAGCTGTCACAGCCAGCCGACCTTTCTAGGAGGTTGCAGAGTTTTGAAAGGTGTCTAATTAAGCTCTTATTCAGCAGGGTGAACTTTCGGCCTGGTTCATGGAGACTTGATGTTGGCAATTTTCTTCAGTGTGTTGTGGGAAGGAAAGGTTAAGTACCAGGGAATTCTCCTCACCTCAGCAGATTTTTTATTATTATTATTGATCTGTAAATATCACACCAATTTGGCCACACTGGCAGAACAGAGGGTGGCTACAAAGGCTTAAAGTTTGCATTATTCTAGTTGTTAAGTATTACACTGAAAGCAGGCAGCAAGAGATGAACGTGAGCGTGCTCTAGCTCTGAAGCAGCCGCAGTGGGAACCACTCTGCACAGGGCTGTTGTATGGTGGTGCCCTGCAGGGGGCAGCAGCGAGCCTGGAGCCACAGGCCTGAAATCAAGGCCTGTCTCCATCCCAGACCCATTTCCTCCACGCGAGACTTTAGCCGTGTCCCCAAACCTTCGTGCCCTTCGGTTCTCACTGATCTAATGAGACGATCTACTGCCCATTCAGTGAGCGTGGTCTATATGGATTTTATTGTTTAGGTTCAAGACCAGGACTTGAACTCAGTATCTGGCACTTTCACTCACTACCGACAGAGCCATGCCTCTAACCCTCATCTGTAACTTTTAATGTGTATTTTGCCCAGATTGGCTTTGAACCGTGATCCTCAGATCTCTGCCTCCTAAGTTCCAGGATTACAGGCAGGAGCCATAGGTGCCTGTCTGAGTCTCACTGTTTGTTTGTTTTTTTTTAATGGTTCTGTTATGCTTGACATGTGCAAGTGATTGTGCATTCTCGCCCTGTCCCTTCACTCTCTTTCTCTGCTGTATCACTTGCCATGGGGTGGCAGGTCCCAGAGCACAGAGCAAATCCCACACAGGGTCATTTCATAGCCGCAGTCTCTGCACCAGGAGCAGTGGGTAATTCCCACGTTTATTCCTCAAAAAGCATAGCGGGGCTTCAGCCTGAACCCATGGACAGCTGTGGTTGATTTAAAATAAACCCAGGGCCAGGCGCAAGGGCTCACAATCCCAGCTACTCAGGAGGCTGAGATCCAGACAATCATGGTTCAAAGCCAGCCCAGGCAGGAAAGTCCATGAAACTCTTATCTCCAGTGAACCGCCAGAAAACCGGAAGTGGCGCTGTGGCAAAGTGGCAGAGAGCTAGCTAGCCTTGAGCAAAACAGCTCAGGGACAGTGCTCAGGCCCTGCGTTCAAGCCCCATGACTGACAAATAAACACAGGAGCCAGATTTAGCAGGTAGGATAATATCCAGCACCTCCTAGATGCTGCTTTTTCTCAAAAAAAAAACAACAACAAAACAAAAATCCCTAAAAGACGCTCTGCTTGACAGCATGGAAAATGGAGTGAACACAGTCCACGCTGATTGTCAAAGCTCGGGTGCAATGAGCTTGATGAGACGCAAGCCGTGCCAGGCACCCTTACTAACTGCCACACGCCCTGTCTTCTAGTTCTTTCCCCAGAGGTCGCACTCGGCCAACCCTGCCTGCGTGACCCCCCATGGCACCGTGATCCACCAGATCCTGGACTTCGATGAGTTCATCCCACCCCTCCCGCCCCCACCCTACTACCCTCCGGAGTACTCCTGCACGCCCTCCTCCGACACCCACCGGTGAGCCTTCCTCTCCGTGGCTCAGCCAACATCAGAAGCCGTTTCTGTTGGGAGAAGGTAGAAATAGCCAGCTGTCCTCCCAGGGATGGGGGGAATTGAGGACTGAGCTAACACCAGGCACCGAAAAACAAGCTTGAGTCAGGCACCTGTGGCTCACGCCTGTCATCCTAGCTACTCAGGAGGCTGAGATCTGAGGATCGGGGTTCGAAGCCAGCCTGGGCAGGAAAGCTTGTGAGACTTTTATCTCCAATGAACCACCAGAAAACTTCAGTGGTGCTGTGGCTCCAAGTGGTAGAACACTAGCCTTGAGCACAAAAGCTCAGGGACTGTGCCCAGGCCCCAGGTTCAAACCCCATGACTGATTGAGTGAATGATAATTATTTATGGAAATAAATGCTGCATGAGTATTAGAGTTTTCGTGGCTAAGAGTTTATTAGAAAGGTGGACACCTTTTCAGAAGAAAGCCCAAAGTTAAAATTGCCCAGCGAATCAGACTTTCCTCTCTCAAGACAAATCAAGTCTTGGACGGAGGATCCCCCAACCAACCATTCATACTTCCCTTGGGAGTCATGGCAGCCGTCAGGGCCCACCTCCTTGGGGAGCGACCATGTGACTGGTGACTTTTCCTTCCCAGGGGCCTCCACCTGGACTTCGTCTCCTCCCCGTTCAGCACACTGTACGACGTAGCCATCAACAGCCCCAGCATGCTGTACCCCGCCGAGCTGCCCCCGCCCTATGAGGCCGTGGTGGGTCACACACCAGCCAGCCAGGTGAGGCCTGGGCCCCCACAGAGCCTGGCCCTCGGGGCCAGCACCAGGTCAGACATGCAATCAGCGGCCTGTCTTGCACTGAAGTCTACTATGGGTACCTGCATCAGGCCTTAAATATAAGCCCCGGGGGCTGGCAATGTGGCCTAGTGGTAGAGTGCTTGCCTAGCGTGCAGGAAGCCCTGAGTTCAATTCCTAAGCACCACATAAACAGAAAAAGCTGGAAGTGGCGCTGTGGCTCAAGTGGTAGAGTGCTAGCCTTGAGCAAAAAGAAGCCAGGGACAGTGCTCAGGCCCTGAGTCCAAGCCCCAGGACTGGTTGAATGAATGAATGACTGAATGAATAAAATATAAACCCCAGTACCAGTGCACGTACACGCATGCACACACACACGCACACACACACACACACAAACTAAAGAATATAAAATGTTTATCCACAGCACGCCTCTAATCCTAGCTACTCAGGAGGCTGAGATCTGAGGCTCACGATTCAAAGGCAGGAAAGTCCGTGAGACTCTGATCTCCAATGAACCATCAGAAAACCAGATATAGTGCTGTGGCTCAAAGTGGTAGAGCACTAGCCTTGAGCAAAAGAGCTCAGGGATGGCACCCAGGCCTGGAGTTCAATCCTCACAGCCAACCAAAAATAAAAAAGAATATAAAAAAGAGTGTAATCTATCGATTGACGATTAATAAGAATTCCAAGATGCATAGAACACCTGGGAACTCTCCATAGCGATATTCCTTCCACAGAGCCTGTGTCCAGCCAGCTTGCCGACAGACATGGCCAGCCAGAGAGCGGCCCGGGCCAGTGCGTCTGTCTACATGGCCTCTCTCAGGCCAGCTGTGTAGGAACATCTGGTAATTAAGCAGTCTGCAGTGTGCAGGCCGACTGTCTTTGACCCCATGTTCTTGGAGCTTTTTCGATTCCACAAGCATCTCTGGGAGGCCGGAAGTCGATGAAACCCATTATCATCCACCGAGGGAGGGCTGCGCATGCCAGCTGCCACCTCCTCGGGGGTGGCCCGCCTCCCACCTGACCACACAGCCAGGAGCAGCCCCCGGACTTCCCAGCACGAGCCTGCTTCCTAGGGGAGGAGCAAGCTAATTGCTTCGCCCTTGTTGGGACAAAGGGCATATGAATTGCTTTATCAGTCAAGTTTGGATAAAGACAGGACAGAGTGACAGGCAGAAGAGTAAGGGGCCACCATGAAGCTCTGCTCAAGAGGAGATAATCGCTTATTGAGAAGACATTTATTTATTTGCCAGTTATGGGGCTTGAATTTAGGGCCTGGGCACTGTCCCTAAGCCTTTTTGCTCAAGGCTAGCCCTCTAGCACTTGAGCACAGTGCCACTTCTGGGTTTTAGGTCTTTCCTGCCTGGGTTGGCTTTGAACTGCCATCCTCAGGTCTCAACCTCCTGAGCAGCTGGGATCACAGACATGAGCCACCAGCACCCAGCTCAAGATTTAGTTTTTGACACAGGGTCTTCCTATGCTGTCTGGGGTGGTCTTAATCCCCTCCTGAGCTTAAGAGATTCTTTTGCCTCAGCCTACTGAATAGCTGAGACTATGTACACACACACACACACACACAGACACAGACACACACACACACACACACACACACACACACACACCTCACCAGGAAGCAGAATTTCTTTCTAGTTATTGTGAGCTTGCCAAGCCGATATTCCTGCTGAGATGATAGCCATGAAGTATGAACTACACAGAATCCTCTTTCTTTCTCCCTCCATCAAGAAACCAAAAACTCCAGTGTGGTCATAGGCTTCTGGGGCTTCAGAGGAGGCACCAAGCCTAGTGATCTGGGTAGAGCTTGTGACGCCCGAGGAGAGGTCATGTAGGTGGAAGGTACCACACGTATAAAGGCACTGAGGGTAGGCTGGCCAGGTTCCTGATGTCGGAGTTTTAGGTCCATGAAGGGGGTCACCAAGATAGTCTGAGTAGACGTTTAATGACCTTGGATGCCAAACTAGAGTGGTACCTCAGAGAAGGGAGCATCTAAGTGGATGCGACCCAGAGGTGTGTGAGGAATTGTCACTTAGTGGCTAATTATTAAACTAGAAGTCCTGAGAAGGAGGGGGAACGTGCCACTGTACCACCAGGCTCCTGGTTCTAAGTGTTATTATTTACCTGTTCAGAGGACATGACAAACTCGTTATAGAAATAGGACAGGACAGGTGCTGGTGGGCCACATCTGTAGTCCTCGCTTCTTAGGAGGCTGAGATCTGAGACTGAAGTTCGAAGCCAGCTCAGAGAAGAAAAAAAATCCCATAGGACTCTTTATCTCCAACTAACCACACAAAATAAAAACTGGAAGTGGCGCTGTGGCTCCAAGTGGCAGAGCGCTAGCCTTGAGCAAAGAGAGAGCTCAGGGACAGTGCTCAGGCCCTGAGTTCAAGCCCCAGAATCAACAAAGAGAAGAAAAGAAAAGAAGAGGGGCAGGATTTCTATGTAGGGTTGCCCTGGGGTAGGGGGTGGGGGAGGTAAGGGGAAATACAGCTGACTTTACTAATGGACAATTGATTGTTCAGTGATGATGGTAGGCCCAACCAGACTCTCTTAGAATTAGTGAAGTCCAAGATGAAGGCATACACGGGGTGGAGTGTTCTGAGTGAAGCTTGCAACAGCCTAACTCAACAGCCCCTTTCCCCGCCCCTCTGCCACCTGCCAGGAGCTGTGGTTCTGAGCCGATTGTGGCTGGAACTCTAATTTCAATTCTATCCCATAGACATCCCCCTTTCCACTCCCTCCCACTGCCTTTCTAGTTCATCAACAATGCTGTGTGAACTGAACAGCTATTTTGTTCCCTTCTCCTCCCCCTGCAGCTTGAGTGTGACAAGGTGGCTTGTGACATCGGGGACAGCCAAATTCAAATTAAGGCCCTCTCCCGGCACTTTGTCTGTTAAGAGGTGACAGATGCCTCTCAGAACTGCCTCCCCTCAAACCACATTTTCTGGCTCTTGATTTCAGGCAACCAGAGGGGAAGGGAGGGAGAGGCCTGCAAATATGAAACAAATCCAATTTCCTCCCGACCGTGTCCCACTGGGTATTTTATTTCTCTTATTTATATTTCTTTATTGCTGGGTACTCCCCTCTCCAACCCCCCCCCCCTTTTCTACTCACCTCTGGATCTATGTGATTAGATGTGGGAAGAGAGAGAGAGAGAGTTATGGGATGAAATCGATCTTTGGACAGCTGTTCGTGTGTGTGTGTGTGTGTGTGTGTGTGTGTGTGTGTGTGTGTGTGTGATATTGAGTGGAAGATTCTGGGCAGGGATTTCCAGAATTGGTTATTGGCATGCAATGGCGACTGTAGGGAAGCAGGCTCGGGCTGGTGGCCGTGCGAATCGGGGCAGTGTTGAGGGAGGAGAGCGTGCTGTTCTGTAGCACATAGCAGCCATCAGAGGCAGCAGCTCTCCCCCTGGCCTGCTCCCTCTCCATCCCCTTCCAGCCCTCGGGTTATGGGGGAGCGGCGCTGCCCACCCCGTTCTACGTGGGCTGGAGCCACCTGCTTCTGCCCTGCCCCGGTGTAGGGAGGAGAGACGGCGAATACCAGCTCTGTGGCTGACGTGGCGGCGGCGGAGGAGTGGGGAAGCGGAGAAGGCAGAGATGTAATTACCTGAGCTGGAACGGGGACTAAGCCGCAGGGGCCTCACCTTCCCCAGCCCCCTTCAGAGCTTGTGATTTGCAAGTGTGCTCCCCAAGCAATTCTGAAATAGCATGCAGGCCTCGGGAGCTACTCGGCGGGCTCGCGGAGGGGGGGGGGGGTGGTGCTCGCTCGATGGCTGGCTAGCACACCGTCACGTTCCAGCCCACGGGCCCTGAATCACAGAGGGGAGAACGCGGCCCATCAGAGTAAACAGCAGGCGGCACAGAGGATGGGGAAGGTGAGGATGTGACTGGAGACCCCGGGAAGCCCCGCTTTCCTCGCTGCCAACATTCGTGATAGGAACTCCACAGTCCTCATTGCACCCGGAGAGGAGGCTGGAGGCCCTCACTCAGGCTGTCACTGTGACCTATGCAGGACTGGACCCTGACCCCGCGCCTAGGCGAGGAGGCCGGGGGGAAGAGAGCACAGGAAGTGTGGGAGAGTCTGGGGGCCTCACTCAGGCTGCTACCATCAAATTCTCTTGCTCTCCCCGCACCCAGCCCTGGGGCTTGAACTCAGGGCCTGAGTTTCCTTTTGCTCAAAGCTAGGGCTCTACCACTTGAACCACAGCACCACTTCCGGCTTTTCTGAGTAGTTTATTGGAGATGAGCGTCTCATGGACGTTCCTGCCTGGGCTGGCTTCGAACCACAATCCTCTGATCTATCTCAGCCTCTCGAGTACCTACGAGTACAGATGTGAGCCACCAGCACCCGGCTCAAGCTAATTTTTTTCCTCCGATTATTGCCCAGCCTCCTCCTCTCCCCTGCTTGGTTGAAAGCAGGACATTTGAGGGGGCAGCAGGCCAGCTGTGTTGCTGCCGGCCGGCGGCTGCGTAATGGCCTCTGAGTCTGTCTGATGCCCCACTGTGATACCTGGGGTTTCTTGCTGCAGGTGACAAGCATGGACTGCCAGGTGGCCGAGCCCAGCTCTGGGGACCAAGACACCACCGCTGACTTTAGCACACCAGGTAATCTCCCCTCCCCTCCCCTCCCCTCCCGCCCTCCCCTCCCGCCCTCCTGTCCCCTCCCCTGGTGTCGGAAGCACTACGTTTATATTTTCTAAGGACCTCCTCTCCTTCCCTTCTCTTTTTATTTTTTGTTTGTGCCAGTTATGGGGCTTGAACTCAGGACCTGGATGCTGTCCATGAGCTCTTTTGCTCCAGGCTAACTAACGCCTTGAGCCACAGCTCCACTGTCAAATTTCTGGTGGTTAGTTGGAAATAAGAGTCTCGCAGACGTTCCTGCCCAGGCTGGCTTTGAACCGTGATCCTCAGATCTCAGCCTCCTGAGTAGCTAGGATGACGGGCGTGAGCCACCCATGCCTGGCTTTGCCCTCCAATTTCCCGTCTCCCGTAGAATCTAGGAGAATCTTCCTGAAAAGAAAACTAGAATTTTCCTGGAAAGATTCTTGGGTGACCATCTGACTCACCTTCTCCCCCCACCCAAGTCTTTCAGTGGAATTTTCCAAACCCACTCACTTTCCAGGCAAGGTCAAAGATGGTGCAGGGTTGATTCCGATTGGTAAACACCGAAAGGTAAACACTGCCCTGCCCAGGCGACCACCTGGCCATACCTAACCTGTGTCCCTTCGTCCTCAGTGCCAGCCAGCACCACCAGCCTACCCACCTCAGACGGGGCCACCTCGCTGGGTCCAAGCCACACGTCCCCTGATGACGCAGCCGGCACCCCACCAGCCCCACCACCTGCCCCAGGCCCCCAACACATGTCCCCGGAGGCTGCAGACCTGAGCTCGCAGGGACCGCCCAGTTCCGGGCGTGTGGCCCGCTCGGCCAGCGATCCCACGTCCTGTGTGTCCAGCGAGGCAGGTGTGTCTGGGCCCAGAGGCCCCCACAGGGCAGGGGAAGCCTGGGGAAACAGTCTGGGTTTCTGAGGCTCCTCAATTGGAGGAAGGGACCTTGGAGAGTCCTGCTGTATCCCCAGAGAAGGGTCCCCATGCTGGTGGGGGGAGAAAGAACATGAGGAGGGAAGAGGATGGGAGCCCACCCTGGGGCCATCAGCCCTGGACATGAGCTGAGAGAGTTCTACATGTTTTCCAGTGTGTAGGAAGGGCCGAGGGGGTGGGGGGCAGGCAGGGGGTCCCAGGTATATTAGGGGGGGGTAGTGGTGTGTTTTCCCAGAAACCCCTCATGTGGTTTTGTCAGTGTTGGGGGTGGGCAGTGCTTGGGCAGGGCCATTTTTCATTTCACACTTGCTCCCTTGGGTGTTGGGGTACCCCAAGGCTGGAGAACCCACACCTATCTTTTAACACGTGGGCCTCCATGGCCATGGCCACTCACTGCGGCTCTAGGGAAGGTGCCACGCGTTTGGAAGGCTCAAGGTCAGTTCCGCAGCCCTGCCATGGCTCTCGGAGATGCTGGCCGCCATGTTTTCTCTGAGTCCTTGGCGCTTCTGTCTCCTCCCGGCCAGAGGCGCCGTGGCCTTTCTAACACAGAAGGCCCTGGAGCACCTCACACGGGAAGGGCGGGGCTTCTAATGGCAGCCCCTAGGCTGGCGCGCCCTCCCTGGCCCTCAGTGCACTTGCTTTGACGGGCCTGGCCCCTGGACGGTGTCTGAGTCTCGGGTGGGTTCCTCTCTCATGTGCTGAGGGGTTTTTATTCTGCTTAAGGTGAGGCCTCTGACCACCCTGCCTTGTGCAGCCAGGACCTGGAAACAGCACCGTCTCGGGCTGCTCTGGGGACAGGTGAGCCCTGCCCTCCCCCCCTTTCCCAAACACTGCCGTCTACCTACTGAGAAATGGGGCACGGCGGGGCTGGGGGTCCCTGCCCCCACTGCCTCTGACTCTAGCTACTCAGTCACCCAGCAATGAGGCTTCTTGCTCACGCTCCCATCGCTGTATCACAGGCTGCTACTCACTGCGTTGTCTGATTTTTCAAAAATGTATCTAATTTTAAAAATTACCTTTAGTAGTTTCAATTCAACGAGCCAGTCTGAGTACAATGCAAATTGATCAGTGCCATCCCTTCCATTGTGTTCTCCCCATCTCTCCTAGCCTACCTGTTGTTCCTCAAGCTACCTTGTTCTCTCTCTCTCTCTCTCTCTCTCTCTCTCTCTCTCTCTCTCTCTCTGTATGTATGTATGTATGACACAGTTTCTCAACTATGTAGCCCTGGCTGCCTCGAACTTTCAACCTCCCCCTAGAAGGCCAAGGATTACAGGTGTGCACCGCCACAACTGGCCTTACTTCACTTTATTCCGGAGATTTTATTAGGGAAGCTCATCATTTTTAAACTTCTTTTTTTGAGCTTGTTCACCACCACCCAAAAGACCCCACAACAGACTGCCCAGAATGTGCCCACATTGCGTGGGCATGTTGGCCTTGCTGTCTGGCGTGAGTTGGTCACCGTGGGCTGTTAGGGGCTGGCTTTCTCAGAGCTGCTGACTGATGCTCGTTCTACGGCCTGTACGGGGTGGCCGGCCCTCATGAGCCCTACCCCCACCTTCTGCTGGTCCTCGGGCTTGAACTCACGGCCAGGGCACTGTTCCTGAATTTTTTTTTTTCTCAAGGTTAGCACTCTACCACTTGACCCACAGCGCCACTTCTGGATTCGTGGTGGTTCCTTGGAGATAAGAGTCTCATGGACTTTCCTGCCCAGGCTGGCTTTGAACTGTGATGCTCAGATCTCAGCTTCCTGGGTAGCTAGGATGACAGGCTTGAGCCACGGGTACCCAGCTCCATCATCCCCTTTGTAGAGCCTGAGCCAATTCCCCAGCCCCGGGCCTGGGGAACTAGGGCAGGACACTGGGTCACGACAGGTGTGAAAACGGACCACACCTGGCATGTGTGGCCAGGCTTTTGTGGACCCTCTGCCACCCCAGCTCTGATCTGAAAGTACATCCCATCTCTAGAAGCCATAATCCTGGCCCCAGCAGTGTCAGGAACATGGCGGAGACAAAGCTCACAGAGCTGGGGCGGGCTGGGGCGGGGAGGTCAGCCCTGGAATTCCAGTCGCCAGGTGAACGGAAGGCCTTCTTTGCCCCGCACCTGCCCATCTTCTCCCCAGCCTGACCCACGTTACCCTCTCACCCTCCTGCCCTTCATTCAGGAGGCTGGAAGCCCCCTCAAGGCCAACCCCAGTCTCAGGCTGAGCGGGCAGGAAGGGACGGGGGAAGCGGGGGACACATCGGATACCAGCTGGGAGTTGGACACGCCGGCCATGCTTTGCATTTATTTGCTTTGTAACAAACAGCCCGGCCGCCTGTGGCGAGCTTCGGTTTCTTTCTGGTGCTCTGAAAGTTGCATCTTCTCGCTTGCTTTTTAGTTTCCACGTCGCGCTCGGCCACGGCTGCCTGTCAGTACCAGTTCTCAACCCCTGGCAACCCAGACACCTGGAAAATGGACCGACAGACCAAACCAGAGGCCTTCCAGGTGGTCTCCAAAGACTGGCCGCACGCTCTGGTAGACAGCAAGGCCTACGCCGACACCAGAGTCCTGGTGGCTAAGTTCTTGGAACATGCGCACAGTGCCCTCCCCGCGGAGGTGCGGCACGTGGCGGGCGCCATCCAAGCGGGGGTCGCCTCTGAGGAGCTCCCCGTGGAGGAGGCTGTCTTCTGTGCTGGTGGCCTGGACCAGTTGTGAAACAGCCACAGGCCTGGGACACAGACACTGATGGGCCCGACTTCACACACACAGCCTGGGTCTTGCTAGAGATCACACAGGGGGCACACACCTGAGAGGACCTCAGGATGGCTGGGGTGGGGACCCCTCGTTCCTTCTGGTGAGGTAGCTAGTTCCCTAATTCAGGAAGTCCACTTTCTGGCGTCCCCGGTGGATCTTGGGCTGGCTGGGGCGGGGAAGGCGGGGAAGGTGAGGTAGCTTTGAACGAACCAGCACTTCCTGAATACCAGGAAGGTCTTCTGAATACCAGCACAGCGACAAGTGATCCTCAAGGAACACAAAGACACCGGGGTTTTGTGTAAGTCAGGGCTGTTGAAGCAGGATTGGCCGCCCATTCCTCATTTCGTTTAGGGTTCCGTGGAGACAGGATGCCAGCAGGTGAGGAAACCATTCATCTGTGTGGTTTGTGTCACAAGACTGTTATCCAACCTGGGCCTGTTATTTCCTTTAAAAGGAAATAGATCACTTTTAGCACAGTCTGGGCCCACAGGATGACTGTGCAGTACAAACCCACGGTGAGGGAATTGCTGGGGCCAGTCACCCGTGGGAAGCAAGCAGGTGTGTTGGAAAAAGCATGGAGGGCCCCTCCATCTTCCTGTGCCCCCCACTAGACTCCTGTCAGTGCACGTCTTTCCCAGTTCCTCCCCGGGCTGTCCTGCCTCCACCATCTCCTGTACTTTCGCCAGAAGACATGTACCTGCCCCCAGTTCCTTCCTGTGTGACCTCATCTGATCAATTTGGGTGGGTCAGTGACCACCTCCTGCTAATGACTCTGAGCTGTCTCCCTCCCCCCCCCCAACCCACCCTAGGGTCACAGCAGACACATCTCCATTGGAGGATGCAGACTGTCAATCACTCATTTCAGTGAGAGCCCTCACAAGATTGGTTGCTCAGACTGTCAGTCATTTATTTCAGCAAGAACTCTCACGGGATTGATTGTACAAGACGCAAGCAAGCCCAGCTTAGGTGCAACTTGGGTGCTGATGGAAAACTTGGGTGCCTTTGACTTTCCAAGGCTGTCCCTACCCCAGTCCCCTCACTTTCTGTCAGCAGCAGGAACCACTCCCCGACAGTGGTCATAGAACAATACCTTCTGCCATGATGGGAAGGACTTGGGCCATCAAGATCAGCAGCCAACAGCCTGAGCCCCATCGCAGTGGCCAGGGGCCCCTGTTTTGGCACAGCAGCCGAGAATCCAGGGCGTGGCATAGAGGTGCGGGGGTGAGGAGTCCACACTGCCCAGTGTCCGGCCAGAGGACCCACCCGGCTCTGCCATTGTGGCCTGTGGCCATCCTTGAGCCTTTTCCTCTATTCATCACCCCACTGTGCCCCACTGCTCAGCCCCCAATCTCCCTGAAGCCAGTATGCTAAGGGTACTTCTCCGTGTTTGGAGAGGGGAAAGGGGGTGGGTCACTGGGGGCTCCTGCCTAAGGATGGTGTGGTAGTTCTTCAGGAACAGCCAGCTACCACTGCCATGATAGCTTTTCTAATGCCGTGGGCTGTGGCCTCCTTGAGATTGAATATATACATGTATGTATGTATATGTACATATATATGTGTATGTATACCTATATACCTATACATATATACATATATGTATATATATATATATATATCTTTGAATGGCCTTCCCTTTTCCACAAGAGACGCACTAGAGATAAATGTATGAGCACTTTAGTCAGACGATAAAATGGGAAAATATTCCTTAATTTCTCTCAAGTGAGAACTTTCGAACTCTGTCCCCCTTCCCCCAACGCCAAGTCTCTTTGCAGGTAAAGTGAATCGATGGTTTCTTTTCAGAAAGGCCTCCACTGAGCCTCAACAAACAGAGGAGGTGGTTTGCGTCTGGTGGCTCTGGCCCAAGAACCAGCATTTTCTTCAGGTTTCCACCTGGCAAGCAGCCAGCTATAGGAGGGCCACCTGCTTGGGGGTTCATGCAGCCAGCACCCCTGAGCTGAGCCTTTGGCCAGGCTAGTCCTGCAGATCCCAGAGCCGGGGGTAGTCACCGCCCAGCGGGGGGACCGGCCATGGAGGAGCCAGCTCGGTGCTGTGTCCTTTGCGTTTTCTCTCTTCCTGTCTGCCACTTGGGGCTCCTGCCTCAGGGCTGGGCCTCCTCCCCTCTGGTACCATGGGGACCCCCAGTCCCCCCCCCCCCCCAGACTGTCAAGACACTGGCCTCACCACTCACGTTCAGTTCCCTCTACTCTTACACCAGCTCTATCCTGTGGATAAAACCTTTCCCAGCTTTGGGCCACTCTGAGACTCTTCTGCCTCTAGAGCAGGGGTATCGGGGACAATGGATCTCCTCGCTCTGCTTCCCCGGGGCCTCAGGTGGTCCACGGGGCATCAAGAAAGGTCTCAGAAGGCAGAGCTGCTCCCTAGAGCCACTAGAGAATGTTCTGGCAAAGTGACTGGTCCTCTCTGGGTGCCAGTACTAGGAGTCCAGTAGCAGGCTGGCTTCCACACCTAAGGCCCAGGGAAGAGTTGCTGCTGCCCGTGGCCTGTGCAGGCCTTCCACCACCCGGAAGTCTCTGCTTGCCCTTCCGGTATGGGCGTCAAGTGCCCAGATAAGTGGCCGTGTATGAGGTGCTTTCGTTTGGCAAGGCCCCGGGCAGGACCCCAAAGGAGGCTGGCACCTGCTCGGACAGTGCGCTTTCACCTTGGCCTGGGGGGAGAACAAGGAAGTGTCACCTGGTCAGGGGCCAGGCGACCTGGGGCCCGGAGGCTCTAAGAAGCTAGGCCAAGGATGTTCCATCATCCCTGCCGTGTAAGCTCTGGACCACCCCCCCCAACTCTCCCACAAATAAAGTGGGGGGGGGGGTCTTTCCTAGGACTTAACGACCTCCTTCTGCTGGAGACAATACACATGCAATGCTTGCGGCCAACCACGTTACAGGAAGTTTATTTCTAATGGAATTCATTTCTTCTCGCCCGGGCTCTATGAGATGCTGCCAAGGCAGAATTCATAGGAAATGGTTTCCAAGACATCAGAGACCTGTTTGTACAACTTGAAAGGTTGTATTTATTTAATGTACCTCAAGGTGTTTTAATAACGATCAGTGTTTTAATAAAAAGTATTTCTGGCCTCTGGTCTCTCGAGTCTCATTGGGACACACACCAGCTGAGGATGTGTGTGCTATTGGTCAATGGCTACCCAACCGCTCCGCTCCGGGGACTGAGGGAAGCGAGCAGGGCCCCAGTCCCCTCGACCGGTGCACGCAGGCCCTGGGCGGGCTCACAGCCACCCCTCCTTGAACTCAGCATCCCAGGGCTGCTGCAAGATGCTCCCTTCATTTAGATTGCTGAAAGGAAAAAAAAAAAAAAAAGTGATTTGGCCAGGCCCTGGTGGCTCATGGCTGTCATCATAGTTACTCTGATTTGAAGCCCGCCTGAGCAGGAAAGCCTGCGAGACTCTTATCTCCTAGGAAGTGCTCGGGGACAGGTGGGGGGGGGGGGCACTCGAGTTCCCCCTGAGGCGCGACAGGCCAGCAGCTCGCAGTGGGGCGTGCACCCGTGTGACCAGGCCGCAGAAGCAGGGGCCAGGTTGCCAAAGTCCCAGGGCTGGACCTTCCCCCCGCCCCAGACCTTCCGCCTAAACTTGAGGCGCCCATGGTCACCCCACACGCTCTTTGGGCCAAGTGACATCCGACTTGTGGCCACAGAGAAGCTTCTTTCTCTTCTACATGGGTTACAGACAACTCTACAGACGTCAGGAGGAGGGAGAGGTGTGGGCCTGCCTAAGTCCTTGTGTAGGTAGTCACTAGAACCCTGGAGACGCCCCACGTCTACACCTGCGGCAGGGGCACGGAACCCCCAGTCACCGAAGGCTCAGTGGACAAACGAAGCCACAACCCGGAGCTTTGACATCATGACTTCAGGTTTATTAGTGCTATGGGCAAAGTCTTCCTACGGTTTGGCTGCATGCAACACGCGTTACTCTCAAATACAGTAATCCTAAAGCTTTAGTTACTGCGTGGTAAGTAAGGCTTCTTAAGTCACAGTGTATTCTTCAAGGCCTGGGCCAAAAGAAAAAGAGAAAGAGAGAGAGAGAGACTTCCAGACAAAAACGTCGGTTCACATTGATCTCTAATGCTCCTCCAGCTAAGCGTTCCAATACTGTTTGTGGTAGGGGCGCCTAGCGGGCCATGTTGATTTGAGGTCTGTGAGGAAGGAGAAATCTGCCTAGGGAGGAAGGGTCAGAGGTCAAGTTTCCCGGTGTGAGCTTTGCTGAGGGAGCTTCAGGTGGGTGGAGAGATGGGTGTGTGTGTGTGTGTGTGTGTGTGTGTGTGTGTGTGTGTGTAAGAGATTTTTAATAGGGGCAGACACCCGTGCTGTCTGCATCCGTCTGGGGACAGGAAGGAGTTTGTTCCCACCTGATGGGGAGGCGGGTGACCCCAAGTGAGTTCACACAGACTCGGGGCAAGGGTCACCCTCAGAGAACAGGAGAAGCAGCCGGGAGCATGGACTATTGAAAAACCCCACGTATCCGGAGATTTCGCTGGCCGAAGGGAAAGTCCGCAGGGTAAGAGTGTCTCAAGAAATAGGGAGTTTGGATGTCAGTATGAGCATAATCTTTTCTTTTATTATTTAACTTAGGAAGATTTCCTTTTTTTTTTTTTTCCGGGTGAATACTTACAGTCAATCACAATTTTTCCCACAGCTTCGGCACAAGTGACAACTGGAGTCCGGAGATTCATATTCTCATGGAAATTGCGAGACAGGGTTGGCTGGGGTGGCGGGGGGAGGGGGGCTGTCCAGGACCCTGTGTGTCCTACCCAGAGAGCAGAAGATGGAGCTGCCCCTTGCCCCAGGCGTTGCACCCACAAACCCAGAGGGCCTCCCTCCCGGGCCTCCTGGGTGGGTAGGCACCCACATTCAAACGCCACAGCTCCAGGAAGAAAACACACACGCTGTACAGCACCCCACACGGAAGTCCCATGAGCACCTGTCACCAGCCACGGGGAGAATACGCAACGATGTACACAGGTTTGCTCCTGCGACTGTCCTTTGAGAAAGTCATATTCCTTTCGGCAGGGGGAGGATGGGGGAGAAAAGGGGGAAAAAAATCTAAACAACAAAATGAAAGAACTGGTTGGTTAAGGGCACGTCCTTCGGGGGAGCCGGAGTCCTTGGTCGGGCTATGGGGTCAGGGGTCAGGGCTGTGTCCTGGTTTCCGGCTCCTCTGGGCCCAGGCGGGCCTTGGCCTGGTGTCCCTGGGCTCTGTGGCGGAGGCTGGGCGGGCCTAGATGTACAGCGGGGTCTCCTGGCCTGTGAGGAGCCTGAACATGGCGGCAGGCATGGTCTTCATGTGAATCTGTCAACAGAGACAGGATGCTGAGCCCAGGACCCACGCCCCCCACCCTCCCAATCCTGTTCCCAGTCCTGGTGGTGGACGGAGGAGCTGGGTTCTCCATTCCTCTATCTTCCCAGGGTTTTTGCACACCATCCAGTGACAGCGTTTCTTTCAGCTCAAAGGACCACCACAGGGAGGGCAGAAGAACTGCACTTAGAATGTGCCCACTAGGCTCGGGGCAGCCCCAGAAACTGCTTTGATTCTGGGAGGGGGGGGAATCAAGTGGGGGACATGTGTGCTCGTCCCTCAACATCAGCACAGGCTAAGGCAAGTGTCCTGGGGGTCAGAAGCTGGGCAGGGACCTCCAGACCCCTATATTCTATAGAGAATCATTTAGCAACTGACCCTTAGCAGCCTGGCCTCCCTTCCTGACGCCATGCCCAGCCCTTCAGGCCTCGTGCGCCATTCAGATTGTAGCCCCTCCATCACCCACCCCCGCCCCCACCAGGATGGTTTGGTCCATCCAAAAATTGATTCCCAGTAATTCCTTAATCGGAACCTCCTCCCCCCCCCCCCCCCCCGCCAGCAAGGCTTCTCAAAACTTCCAGTCTGAGGTATCAATGGCTAACTTTCCCAATGTGCCCAGGCATGATGGAAAAGCTTGCAGGCAGTTGGATCTTGGCTGGCAGGATGGAGGCCTGGGCAGGAGACTGAAAGGAATTTTTGTTTGTTTGCTTGTTTGTAATGAGCCAGGAGGCCTGGCCGAGGCCGCCCGCTTTCCAGCCTCCCTGAATCTCAATTCATCTCAGGCCCAAGAGCACGACTCCCAGGCCGGCTCTCCGGATTGATTTAGGTGAGAGGATGATCGCTCCCCTGGGGCAGCCATTTCCAGCATCTACTCAGGAAAATTGAATTTCCCTTTCTTGGAAGCTATTTGTACAAAGACACTAATGGTTCCTCGCCGGGCCTCTCTCTCCTTCAGAGAGCCAGCCAGCAGCGATGGCCACCACCAAGCCCAGCGAAACCAGCTCCTCCCCCAGCCGGGGCAGATCTACAGAATCCTGTGTCCTGATCAATCTGAGAGAGGCGGTGTGGAACCCCCTCAAGAAACAGCACCCAGCCGGGCAACAGTGGCTCAGGCCTGTCATCCTAGCCACTCAGGAGGCTGAGATCTGAGGATCACGGTGCAAAGCCAACCTGTGAGACTTTTATCTCTGATCAACCACACACCACACACCACACACACACACACAGAAGTGGAACTGTGGCTACATTGGTAAGTGCTAGACTTGAGCAAAAAAAAAAGCTCAGAGATAGGTCCCAGGCCCTGCGTTCAAATCCCAGGACTGGCAAAGAAAGAAAGAGAGAAGGGGGCAGGGAGGGAAGGAAGGAAATAAGGAGGAGGGAAGGAAATAAGGAGATTGGAAAGAGAAAGGAAGAGAAGGGGGAAAAGAAAGGAGCGAGAAAGAAGAGAGAAGGAAGGGGGAAGAAAGGAAGAAATAAGGAAAGGAAGAAAGGAACGGAGGAAGGAGAGAGCAACAAAGAGAAAGAAGACTGGAGAGAAAGGAAGAGAAGGGGAAAGTAAAGAGCGAGGGCTGGGAATATGGCCTAGTGGCAAGAGTGCTTGCCTCGTATACATAAAGCCCTAGGTTCGATTCCACAGCACCACATATATAGTGGGTGCTATGGCTCAAGTGGCAGAGTGCTAGCCTTAAGCAAAACGAAGCCAGGGACAGTGCTCAGGCCCTGAGTTCAAGCTCCAGGACTTGGGGGGAAAAAAAAAGAGCAAGAGCGATGAAGAAGGGAGAGAGGGAGGGAGGGAGGGAGGGAGGGAGGGAGGGAGGGAGGGAGGAAGGAAGGGAGGAAAGGAGGGAGGAAGGCAAAGCGCACTACACTGATGGAATCTCCAGAAGAAACCAGGACCTCTCTCAGACACAGCCACCAGGGGGCACTGCAGACCACCTTAGCCATGGCGGGTGTTTTGGGGTGTGGGAGAGACACACAGAACCCAACCTCAATTCTACCAGGAAACAAATTCCGCCACCAGGGCCTCCTGTTCTTTGCCTGGGGCTATGTTGTTCACCTGTGAGTCCTTTGAAAAAAAAGAAAAGAAAAGCCAAACAACTCTGACCCCAGGCCTTGCAGCAAGGTTCTCAGCATGGCGGACATGGTGGGGGGGGGGGTCAGCCCAGTGACCCCTAGGGAGGGGCTGGCTTTGCAGAGCTCAGCGTAGGGGCGTGTTTGAGCCAGCAAATAGGGGCTTATCACAGACTTACCACAGCCTATTGAAGGACGGTTTTCCTATGTGGGAAACTAATAACTTTTGCAAGCATATCACGCTTTTTTTTTTTTTTTTTCCAATCCTGGGGCTTGAACTCAGGGCCTGAGCACTGTCCCTGGCTTCTTTGTGCTCAAGGCTAGTACTCTGCCACCTGAGCCACAGCGCCACTTCTGGCTCTTTCTCCATACGTGGTGCTGAGGGACGGAACCCAGGGCTTCATGCGTACAAGGCAAGCGCTCTTCCGCTAGGCCACGTTCCCAGCTTCACAGCACGCAATGCTTTGCAAGCACATCATGGTCAGCACAGACGATGGCCACCGGAAACCTGAGGGCTGAGCTACACCCTACAGTCAGATTCTACCTCCAAAACGGCAACCAGGGACCGAGGGGGACACTGTCACAGCCTTACCTCCCCCACGGAGTTAGAGAGAGCCTGGACTATCTTCTCATGGGCGGTGGCCACCACGCTCTGCCCGTTGATCTCGATGATCCGGTGGCCCACGCGGACACCCCCTCGCTCCGCGATGCCCCCTCTCATGAGACTGCAGATCTGAGCAGACACAGGCAGGTCAGCAAGTGCATCCCCCGCCCCCCCTGTCCCTCGCCCCAAGGCATTTATCTTCTCTATCCGGTCCCCAAAGATGCGGGAGGCGGAGGGGATCGAGAAACCCTAACAGATTGAACGGCTTTGCCAGGCAGCTATTTCATAATGCATGATTGAGACTGTTGTTTTATTTTTTTTGCTGGTCCTGGGACTTGAACTCAGGGCACTGGGGCACTGTCCCTGAGATTCTTTTGCTCCAGGCTAGCACGCTACCACTTCAAGACACAGCGCTGCTTTGGGTTTTCGGGCGGTTCACAGTCTCATAGATTTTCCTTCCAGGGCTGGCTTTGAACCACGATCCTCAAGATCTCAGCCTCCTGAGTAGCTAGGATACAAGGGTGAGCCACCAGCGCCTGGCTCGAGACTATTTTAAATAAAAGACAGATCAGTAGACACTGTGGTTTGCACAGGCGCCCGAGCCCAGGAAGGCAGAGAGAACCTGGGAGGCGTGGCTCCCAGTACCGGCTTAGGGTGGTGGCCAAAGATGCACAAAGATGCACACACATTCTGCGGAGAGAGGCGGCCGGGAGAAAGGCCTTGGGTCCTGACGATGCCTGAACTGGTGGGAATCTGGGAGCAGGCAGGGTGGGGGGGGGGGGGGGGGGGGGGAGGAGGTGCCGGGAGCCACGCACGCGCGGACACCGGGGCCTCGGCACACACACGCGCGGCACTCGCGTACAGGTGCACAGGAAGAGGGCCGTCTCCAGCCTGGGGCTTTCTGGATTCCTGGGGCAGGCACGTGGGATCCGTTTGGAAACCGGCTCTAAGTGGGTCACCCGCAGCCCGCCTGCGAGCGGGAGCGTGGCGCTTGGGCGTGACGAGGCTGAAAATGAAAGGCGGCGGGGGGGCGGGGGGAGGAAGTGTGTGCAAAGCACCAGCTTTAAGGTGGGCAATCTTGTGCGGGAGACCCAGGGGGGCCCCATGCGGGGCAGCACGGCAGACATGTCTGCTCTGTCCCCACCCGGCCACGGCTCAGCAGAGACTTGGGACGAGTGACTGCTCCCCGTTCCTCCAGCCCCCGCCGTCGATGGGGCTGGAGACCGGACGCCATTTCCTGACCAAGCCTCCAGCCCAGGCACCAGCGGCCAAGGATGCGCGGGTCTGTGGGTGATGGCTTCCAATTCTTAAGCTCCTGCACCACGCAGGCGGACAAGAGGGAGGAAGAGTTCCTGTGACAAGGAGGTGTAAGCAGACACCCCCCCCCCCCCCACACGCACCCTCAACTCAAGCAGCAGGGTTCCCGGGAGCCAAGAAGTGGGAGCAACCCAAAAGCCCATAGGTGGACTGGAGGGATGGATAACATGCAGTCTATCCCTGCGGTGGAATACGACGCAGCCTTTAACAAGGAGGGAAAATGCTGACCCTTGCTACGACACGGATGAGCCTCGGGGGGATGCTACGCGAAGTGGGACCATTCCGTCACAAAAGGACAACTACGAAATTCCAGGTTCATCAGCAGAGGGAGAAAGGAGGTCTCTGGGGACTTGGAACGGGACAAGTCTGCAGGATGAAGGGCTCTGGGGGCTGTTTGCACATGCGTGTGCGTGGGCCTAACACACTTCTAAGCGGTACACTCAAGAATGGGTAAGATGGCCGATTTCCACATTGCATTTTCCATAATGATTTTCTTTAAAAAGAAAGGAAGAGAAGCAAAGAGAGGAAAGGAGGTGGGGGAGAGAGATCCCAGGAGAAGATATCCTTGGAGAGAGAGAGAGAGAGAGAGAGAGAGAGAGAGAGAGAGAGAGAGAGAGAGAGAGAGAGAGAGAGAGAACGCACCAGGCGCTGGTGGCTCACGCCTCTATTCCTAACTACTCAGAAGGCTGAGATCTGAGGATCATGGTTCGAAGACACCCCTGGGCGGGGAACTCCATGAGACTCACCTCCAATGAATCACCATGAAGCCCGGAGCGAGGCTGTGGCTCAAAGAGGCAGAGCACTAGCCTTGAACAACAACAACCACCACAAAAAGCTCAGGGGCGGTGCCCTGAGATCGTGCCCCAGCACTGGGACCAAAAACTAAATAAATAACTATAAAATAGAATAAATAAATAGGGGGAAAAAAAAGAGAGGGAAATCTAAGGGGAAGAAACACACGCCAAGGAAGCACAGGTCAGGCACAGGGTGGGAGGCGGCAGGCCCGACACCCCTCCAAGCCTCCCGCCACCTCCTCCGGGCAGCGCTCAGGGTCCGAGTGCCTGGCACGGGGCCTGACTGACCGGGGACCGGCATTTCACATACGCCTGCGGGGTAGAGGAGCGCATGCGTGAAGGAGGGAACGGCGACCCCGAGGTCACCGATCAGGGTCCACGCCACCACGGCTGGGCGCCGGCTGCCCGCCCTCCATAGCAGGCACTTGCCGTGGTCATGAAGGCCGGGCGTCCCCCCTAGTCCCTTCCATCCAGAGCGGCACTCGGGGTACGGGGGGCGGCGGCGGCGGCGGCGGGGGGGGGGGGGGCTGCTGTACTCACGATGCCGTTCTGCACACTGAAGCCCAGCTGGTACTTGAGATCCGGCCGCTTGATGAGGACCGTGGTGACCGGGGGACAGCTGACGATGTTGAGTCTCACCTGCGTCTGGTTCTTCAGGCCCTGAAGAACACAGGAGCTAAAGGTCATACGTGGGTTGGGCCTCAGGCTTCGGGCCCCCGGGAGTGACTTTGGGGGTGAGCTGGTCTGGAGTTGAGGGAGGCCTCGGAGAGGACGGGCCTGCCCCAGGGCGGGTACCCCAGGATGCAAGTTGGGGCTGGGTGGGGGGGGGTGGGCAGGAAGGAGGAGTCTGAATCTTACATGGCTACAATTTCGGCTGGCCTGCACAGAATCCTACCCCCTCCTCCCCAAAGGCTGCAACCCCCCTCCTGCCCCCCCCCCAAGGCAGACCAATGCCCTCTCTATCTGTCTCCCATATGGCACAGACACCAACTGGGGCTAGCTCCAAAAGTCCCCTCTCCCTGCATGGAATGTTCTGGTCTTGGGATTACCCCTTCATCTTTCAGGTGGAAAGAAGTAAGGGCTGTTTCCAGCGCCAAGACCAGGGGGCCAGAGGTAGCTAGCCATGGAACGCTGGTGTGATACGTAGCCTGGGTGACAGGCACTCTACCTCGAGTGCGTTTCTCCTCCCAGGCGCCGGGGCCTTCACCCCACCTATCGGGGGGTTCAGACCCAAGCCCGTGGGCCAGATGACCAGAAAGGAAACTGGCCTCTCAGGGCTCGTCCCCAAGAATTTAACCCCTCCCCCCACCAGCCTGCCAGGACCCAGAGGGGGTCTGGAAGCAAAGCTCCATAGGTCCACCTCAGATCATCCAAACGCAACGGACGGACACCCCCACCTCCGCGCCCAGCCCTGAGATGAGTGAAAGAAACCCTGGTACTTCCCCCGACCCCAGGCAGCTGGGGGGTGGCGGGGGAGGGGCCCCTCTGACTTTGTTCCTAGAGTATAAACTGAGGCTCACTGACTCGTCCGCCATGCAGTCACCGGGTGTGTTTCTTTGGGCCTCGGTGTCTTTATGGGATGGAAGGAAGCAAGGCCAGGAGAGCAGGAGACGGAGCGCCCCCCCCCCACCCCGAGCACCCACCTTGATGATGCCCTGGCAGGTGGCCAGGGGCAGCCCCACCAGGCTGGTGCCGTTGATGGACATGATCTGGTCCCCGATGCTCAGCTTCCCCGAGCGGGCCGCCGGGCCGCCATTCATCATGTTCGCCAGAATCACGGTGGGCAGGATGGAGCCCCAGCCCGACTCCACCACCACCACGCCCAGAATCTCCCCCTTGTGTTTCTCCAGCTGCAGCTGCAAAGGCATCGACGGGCGTGAGGGGACCGCCGTGGGGGCTCCCGAGAAGGGAGAGCGTGCGGGCCTGATCTGGTTCCTGAACCCCCCCTCCCCTCCCCCGAGACCCAGCAATCCTGGGAACCGGGGGACGTAAAATCACCCTCCTCCTTCAGCCCCAAGCACACGCCCGCCGGGGGCCTGGCTCCGGCTCTCCACCCGCCCAGGCCCTGGGGAGCCGGGGGGACAGTCCCCAGCACCTGTCCTCTTGCCCCAGCCTTTGCTCTTGCCTACAAGGCTTCAGAGTAGCCCTCCCAGAGAACTGCCTGGCATGTGCCAACCCAAAAGCTTTATTCAAGTTGGGTGCCAACACACACACACACACACACACACACACACACACGCACACGATCACACACACACAGAATAACAACAACAACAACAACAAGAACTTTATTCAACCAGCAGTGGGGGTCAGGAGTACTCGGTATTAATCAAGTAGAACCCAGAATCATTCAGCCCCTCACTCATTCACTAACTCACAGGGAGAGAGGCCCAGTCACCCAGCTAGCAGTAGAACTAACTACAGGCCGTCCTCACGGCGCTAGTTTCTTGTCCTACAAGTGGAACCTAAGGCCTAGCGACTTCAAATCAGCCCTGCCTAATTAAAAGCTGCCACACATCCCTATTTTAAAAGCTGCCTCCTCCCGGCAGACACCTGGAGAGGAGGCCTGGTGGATGCCGGCAATCACAGTATCCAAGGTACACATATGAAGATGGAAGCAGGTGGCGTAAGGGGCTGGGTGAGGTTGGGAGGGATGGGGAGGAAGGATGGGAAGGATCAACCGACATGTTGAATTGAGTCTGGCGTGTGCGAGGGTTGGCTGTCACCCACGGCTCCTCCCGGCCGGGCAGGAGCTCGGCGCCCTGGGCCGGGCCGGGGCTGGGGGTGGGGGACGGACATCTTACCTCCTTGCAGTTCTCGGAGTTGGAGAAGTGGATGAGGTCGTCGTTGTACATCTCCTGCGTGTTGATGATGTCGCTGTACTCCTTCTGGCTCAGGTCCTCGGGGTTGATGCCATTGGCCCGCAGGAACTCCTGGTAGGCCACGCTGAAGGCCTGTCCGATGGACTGGGCGATCAGCTGAGCCTGCGGGGAGTCGGGAAGACCCGCTCGCTGGCTGCAGGCAGGGAGCACCCGGGGCTGGGTCCCCCTCTGCGCCCCGTCTTGCTTGGGGCGGGCAGAGAGAAGAGCTCGGGGGCACCTAATATCCTAATATATTATACATTACAATTATATATTTCTAGTATACAAGTATATAAATATATTTTAAATATAAGTAAATGTATATAAGTCTTACATGTATATGTGTGGGTGGGTGTGCTTTTGTTGGTAGCTTTACTGTGTTCTATTTGGACCAGTCTGAGGTGTGTTCTCCGAGGTGTGTTGTCTCTTTCATATTGTTTTCCCTGAGCTACAGAGCTCAGAGCCCAGGGCTGGGGGTGTGGGGGTGTGGATGGGGGGCTGAGTACTGATTGCTTTTGGAGGGAGCCCTGTACCACCAGGTTGTGCTCCAAGAGAGGTCTGGGGACACAAACACAGACCCTACTTCTTGTGACTTCAATGGACTCTCTCCTGACGATGAGCCTGCCTCCCACACTACAGAGGCCTGGGCTTCGAGATGTCCCGGCAGGGCCCTGCTTCCGCCTGCCCGGAGGCAAGCGAGGGCTGACAGGAGGCGAGAGCAAATCCTCCACGCCAAACACCAGCTGGTTGGCAGCTCATACAGCCCGAGAGAGCGGCAGACCTTGAGCGACATCCCAGGGCATGGTGGTCCTCCTATCTGCCCCAAGAGTTGGCCCCACAACTGCCCCATACTCCTGGCCTGCCATCTAGGGGTGGGGGGTGGGGTGGAAAAAATGGGAGGAGGGGGTCTCTGCACAGGCACCCTCAGAAAACTGGGGCTCAAGAGGATCTGGAAACAGGTTAAGACAGAGATCTGGCTTAAATTCCTTTTCTCTGCACACTGCATGACTTAAGTTCTGCTCATGACCCTGCGTCTCTAAAACAGCATGCTGGGTCACGGCATATTTGAAGAGCATGCATGCAGGGCTTTCCTCAGATAGGCACGAATCTAGGTTGCACTGCCCACCCAAGTTAGGCCCTGCACAGTTTTCAGGGCAGGTGGACAGATGGACGGCTCAGCTACCACCAGATGGCACCATAGGACTGGACAAATGAGGAGCCAGGGCGGGGGGGGGGGGGGGGGAGGCGAGAAAAGCGGGGAAGGCGGTGGGTGGGGCCAGCTCCTGCTCCAAGCGGGGCAAGAAGAGGGCTGCAGGCGCTACTAGCATCAGAGTCCTTCACTATGAGCCTTAAAGCTTGGTGGGGCTGCCCACTGCGCCCAGACTCCATCTTGAGTTTCCCGGGGGATTCACATCTGTCCTTGGGCCGCGTCATCCCCCTATGGAAACTTCTGGGAAATCTGTATTGTCTTCAGACACAACCCAGGAGCCCCCTGGGGTCTGACCAGCTGCACCCCTGGGTCTTGGTTTTCCTCCTGCCCAGGCAGAGCCTGGCTGAGACCCTACTCCTGCCTCCACCCCCCCCCCCCCGACACCAGGGTGTCCCCTGCCTGCCACAGTTCAGAGCCAGGCCCTTGGGCATCCATGACTGAGAAACAAAAGCCCTGCACCAATGCCAGCGGACAGCAGGTGCCAAGGCCCCCGAGGTGCCCGGCTCTCCACCGCAGCCTCCTACACGTGGGCTATGGCTCTTTGAGAAGATGGGGGAAGAGGAAGTTGCCAGGTGACCCCAAGGCTCTTCCTGTCCCGGCCACTTCTTGATGCCCCTAACTGCGGGGCATCTACCCTTTGGTATTGGGTCTATTTGCTCTTTACAGCATCTCAGCACCAGCGTGCGCGCGCACACACACACACACAAAGTATCAATCCAGCAGCCCCCGTGGCTTTCAAGTAACCTGGCATTCTGGAGCTGCCAGCGAGGGGACAGCCACCACCTGCCTGCGGGTTTACTTACATCCTCCGACTCAAACACGTGGCAGATCATCTTATACTGCTTCTTTCCCTCCTGCGCCCCGGGCGTGGTCTCAATGCAGTCTTGGGAAGCCGAGCGGGGCATGCGGCGTCTGGCCATCAGAACCACGATATTCCCGATGTCGGCAATATAGGAGATGGTACGCAAGGCGTGGTCCATCATGGTTTCCTGATGGGGGGGGAGGAGAGGAAGACCCCATGTCAGGGAACAGCATGGGGACACGCCACCCACATTCATTCTAGCGTTGGGGGCTCTCAACCCTGAGTCTGTGGTCATTTGTTACTGTCCCCCTGAGGACGTCCTGAGGATGTTAGTGGCCTCTGTCCACTGGCTACCAGTGCCACTTCTTCTCAAGACAGAGGTCCCTATGATCTAGCAATTCCGCTCCCAGACATTTACCCAGAAGATTGCCAACCAGATATAAAGTCACCAGCACAACCGTGTTCATTGCAGCACTAGTCACCACAGCCAAGAAACGGAGTCAGCCCAGAGGCTGACAATGGACAAATGGATCAGGAGAATGTGGCATATACACACAACAGAATTTTATTCACCCATTAGAAAGAATGATATGGTACTATTTATGAAGAAATGGGAAGACCTGGAAAAAATGATGTTAGGTGAAGTTAACCCCAGAGAGACAAGGGATGCATGTTTTTCCTTGTACGTGGAAGCTAGAATTAGATTGCAAACGCATAAGTAAACATATCGAGTGGTATGCAAGTGTACACCAGTGTAGGAATAGAAATACGGGTGATTCAAGGGAGAACTCCACAGTGTCCTCGGCGCCTTTGGTTTCTTTGTCCAAAGGGATATTGGGGGTTCCACCATCCCTGGTGCCCTTCTCCTCCTAGCAGAATCCACCAGAGATTACAGCAGAGATTGTCCACGTTTGATTGGGTAGGTGGTGACTGGTTTTCTGGCCAAGGCTGTGGGGGTGGGGGTCACAAAGGCGGGACACTGGAAAATGGAAAAGTGCTGAGGGGTAGCACGCCACCACCTCCAGATTCTTGGGGGGCAATGCCTCCCTGAGCCAGCCTCCCAACTCCCAATCGGTGTCAATTAGAGATCCATTTTCCCCCACAAATGCTGCCTCCAACATGGCGGCCATTCCCTCCCCTGCCCTGCCCTGCCTTGCTTGTCCCCTTCCATCTCTTCATCTCTTCCCACTCTCCCGCCCCTCTGCCAACACTGTCATTTTCCACTCGCTGCAACTCTCTTCTTGACACGAGCTACTGATGGCCCATCTCCTGCCCCTGTGGGGCCCTAGCAGGAGTCTAGGCCCAAGGGTGGGGTGCAATGGAGAGGAAACAGCTGCCCTGCCCTGGGAGAGGCCTGTCCGCAAGGCCCAACCCTCGGCTGGCAGTTGGGAGCTTGGCTTTGGCGAGGGTTGCCACCATATTAACTGCTAAGTACGAACAGTCTGTGCAAACCACAGGATCTAAGTTGGACTTCTCCTTTCTTCTTGGATATCTAGAATCTTGCTACATGCCAAGCAGCAGCGGTGTCTGTGTAACCACCCCTGGATAAAGATCTTAGGGTTCAGTTGCTACCAGCTTCCCTGGTAGACATGTCATACTTGTGATCACACTTGTTGCTGGGGAACTCAGCGTGTGATGTGTCATATGACTCTGCAGAGACAAAACTCTGAAATCACGCACTTGGGTTCCCCCTAAAACTTGGCCTCACGTACCTTCTCCTCTGCAGATAGTTACGGTCTGAATTCTGAGGGCCCACCCCCCAAGCCCTCCCCCAAAGGCCTGTGTGTTCAAGACTTGGTTTGCAGCCTGAGGTACTGTTTGGATGTGTGGAGCCTTTAAGAGGCAGGGCCTCGTGGGAGAAAGTTAGGTGTCTGAGGGGGCGTGGCCTCGAAGGGGACATTGGGACCCCAGTCCCACTCTTCACTTCCTGCTGGCCATGAGGTAGTTAAGGTTTCTGCTGCCTGCTGCTCCCACCACGATATAATTATAATTGGATTGGCTCAGGCAATGAAAAATTGATGGAAGCTTGATGGACTGTCCATCTGTCCAAAGACAGAAAACTCATGAACACGGATTTTTGTCTGTATTCACTCACTGAAATACATCTTTAGCCAATGACAATGACAATATGCTAAGTCTTCCGAGTCCTCTGAGGACAGCTCTGGACCTGGACTGTCTTGACAACCCCCCCTAGATGAATAGATGAGGGGTGCAGGACAGAGAGGGGCCCTAGGGATCTACTCCAGTCGGTTTGCCCCATAAAAGATGAGGAAACAAAGTCCAAGTCTGAAACATCACAGCTCGGTGCCTGACACCGGCCAGAGGTCAGAAGTCAAAGGTACTCCTCCCCAGCTCTCACCAAGTGCAAGGCTCAGAGCATCTTCCCGATCTCAGTAACTGAAAGGCAAGGCCCAGACAGATAACACAAACTCAGAGCCAAGAATCCCAGAATTCATGGTGGAAAAGGGGAAGGGGAGAACAGAAAAAGCTCAGCTTATAAAAAAGCATGATGTCATTAGAAAATGACCAGCCTCGCCCGGCACGGCTAGCTCATGCCTGTAATACTAGCGAATCAGGAGACTGAGTTGTGAGGATTCAGGTTCAAAGCCAGCCGAGGCAGGAAAGTCTATGAGACTCTTAATTTCCAATGAACCATCAGAAAACCAGAAGTGGAGCTGTGGCTCAAAGTGGCAGAGTGCTAGCCTTAGAGCAAAAGAGCTGAGGGACAGCGCCCAGGCCCTGAGTTCAAGCCCCACAGCCAATGACAGGAAGGAAAGAAGGAAGGAAGGAAGGAAGGAAGGAAGGAAGGAAGGAAGGAAGGAAGGAAGGAAGGAAGGAAGGAAGGAAATGAGCAGCCCTGCTCACACCTATCATCTTAGCTACTTGGGAGTCTGAGATCTGAGGATAGAGGTTCAAAGTCAGCCAGCCCAAGTAGGAATGACCATGAGACTCTGTGGCCAGTTAACCACCCAAAAGCCAGAAGTGGAGGTGTGGATCAAGTGGTAGAGCACCAACCTCGAAGGAAAAAGCTTAGGGACAGCACCCAGGTCCTGAGTCCCAGTACTGGTGCACACACACACACACACACACACACACACACACACACACACACCTACCACCTTGCATTTTCTGTGTGGTAAACAACTTGGGCAAGACCAGACCCAGGCACCCACAGGGTCTAGCATATCACTACCTCTACCTATTTCCTTACCAAACACCAAGGAACAAAGATGCCTTTGTCCTGGACATCGGGCTGGCCAGGTCACCTGGAGCAAAGGCCCTTCCATTTCCTCCGGAGTCAGGCCCACCTCCGAACGCTCCCGACCCTGCATGTCATCTGGGCCCTCGCACGCCCCATCTCAGCTCCTCCCCAGTTCTTGGGATTTCACACATGCTCAGTTTCCCCCTCATTATCCGCGTGAGCACCTTCCTTACCAAAAGATAAGATCCACGCAGTGATTTTAAGCAAAGTCACAGCCATTGCCGGCAGACTATGGCAGAGACACAAGGTCCGTGGATAGAGAAACCCCACGGAAATGTCACCACTCAGCGACGAGGGACCACTCGCAAGACTTCCACCCTTCCCGCTGGATTTGCCAGGCTGGGTACCCAGGGGTGTTCAGAAGAGCCTTCTAGAAGCCCGATGGATGATTCCACACACCCTCCAGCCCCCTCCTCTCCCCTGCATCTCTCCTTCTTGTAATTCCAAGGGTCGCCTCGTCTCTCCAGATGGCTTTTGTGCTTCCACACCGAGGCTCCTCGGTTCCACACAGCTCGCTCTGGTTTCCACCGTCACAATCCACTCAAGAGCTGCTGTCCCTCCTTCCCCTCCCCGCCCGGACACCCGTCCTTTCCTGCCCTGGCCACAGGGCATCAGAGCTGAACCTCGGTGACTGTTTTTTTTTTTGAGCACTTACCTGGGTGTCGGCATTTAAGACTTTGATCCTCTGGGTGGAGATGAAGAGGTCCACTTCCGTCAGCGTCTGGGTGCCCCCCTCGGAATTCTAGGGACGAAGAACGGATGCTGTTGGAAAAAACGCGTTCACTCCAACAAAGCCTTTGCACTTAATGACTTAATTACTCAGAGCCTGTGTGGAAGGAAATGAAACTCCAGAATGGAGCAGTCATTGGAAACCTAAATGCCTTCGCGAGCAACCTCCATTGGAGCTCTCAAAGGCAGGGGGGGAAAAAAAATCATGCTGCTTGGAGAAGTGTCTTTTGGGAAAGAGAAAGGAGAGTGAAATTTGGGAAGCCAGAATTGGGGGTGAAGGGAAGGGGAGGGGGCGGCCTTACCACACCCTTTTCAGCAGGAGGCGGCAGCTGGCTTCGTGAACCCTTGTGGAATTCAATGCAGCAGTAGGGGTCATTGAGACGTGAGCTACATTTCTTGGGACTGGGGTGTGGGGGGATTCTACATTGTCCACAGACAACTGGGGAGGTATTTCCATAGAACTGGGATGAAAGCCGCGTCTAATTTAAACGGTCACACGGACTCTCTGTTTTAAGATCTTCCAAAAGCCATAAGGGGAACTGAGGCAGGACAGTCCCCTGCCCAGAGCTGGTGCTGGCCCTTGTGTTACATTTCCCTGGGCTACTGCAGAAGCCCAGCGAGCTACAGGAGGGCTGGCTCCAAAGAAGAGCAAGCTTTAATTGTTTTTCTGTTTTTTTTTTTTTTTTTACACCTGTGAGGATCCTAATTACTACTGTGCTCTAGCCATGGAAGATAGATTCCTTTGGTTTGCCCACCAGGGGTGGATAATTCTGTGTGGTCATCGGGGAGCCTATGAAGATAATCTTCGCCTTCAAAACAACAGAAACTGTGATTTAATTACTCACTAGGAAAAAAAAATCAGACAGCAGAAGATGGAAAAGAAAAGAAATCTCTCCTCTGACAGCTCCTCAAGAATACTGAGTCACGGAGGGACCCTGTTTTATCATGACGGATTTGTATTGGAGCTCGGTTTTCAAAGGAAAAGATCTCTGGGGGCTTTCAATCTACCAGGGGAAGATAAATGATTTTAACTAATTAGAAAGAAAATGGACTCAGCAGTAAAGCAGCTGAGAAATAAGTTTCTGGGGCTGGTGCGGAAGCTTTTGGGGTTTTACCTTTTTTTTCTCCCTCTGTTTTCTATTTGACATTTATGAGGGTTTTTTTTTTGGGGGGGGGGGGTGGAGGTGGTTGGTAGAAGGCCTTGACCTCAGGGCCTGGGCGCTGTCCCTGAGCTTTTTTCATTCAAGGCCAGCACTCTACTACTTTGAGCCACAGCTCCGCTTCCGGTTTTTTCTACTGGTTCACTGAAGATAAGAGTCTCACAGACTTTCCTGCCCGGGCTTGGCTTTGGACCATGATCCTCAGATCTCAGCCTCCTGAGTAGCTACGGTGACAGGCGTGAGCCACCGGTGCCCAGCTGAAACCATTGCTGGTTTTAAACTTCATACTGTGGGATGGCAGCTCAGACCCTCTTGCTCAAAGAGTCCACCAGAAAAGTTGCCGCTGGACGTGTGTTGCTAGACAGGACTCAAATGCTGTGTTACATCCTAAGGAGACCAGGCCTCAGTGGCAGGTGAGAGATGGAGCCAAAATCCAGCCCTCAGAAAGGCAGGGGGGGTGGGTCAGCCAGAAGACACCCTGACGGAGGGAGGGAGCCAACAGCTCCAAGCCTACAGGAGAACGCCAGGGAATTGTGCCGGCCTTGGCTTATGCGAGACGGGGGCTCACGGCTTGTGGGAGGACTAGACACGGGGCCGCAGGAACGACCCTGAGCCCAAAGAGAGAGCGACCCTTCATCAGATGTCAGCTGGCCCTGGAGGCCTTCCCGAGCCCGCTGGCCTCTCTAGACACTACAGGACGCTGTAGGATTTCTGGAAGCTGCAGTCCAGAATATCTCGGCTGTTCCCCATGTCCCTACGGGATGCAGGTAAGGGACCCTCACTGGAAAAAAATGCAGCCCAACCCCAAGTCTGCAAAGGGGACCCTTTCTGCTCTGCCCTGAGGTTGGGGCAGAGGGGCATGGATTCGAACCTTCAGCAAGCAGGAGTCTGCCACTTGGGGGCAGGGGCACCCAAAGAGGCTAACAAGCTGGGGTGAGGAGGGACTAAATCTCCTGGTATTCAAGCAAGGAAGCAAAAGGCCAACAAGTCAGTGCCAAATCCCCATAGGTTTACCCTGAACCTTCCTGACAACCAAGCATCTTAAGATGTTTCTGTAGCCAGGCGCCCGGTGGCTCACGCCTGTCATCCTAGCTACTCAAGAGGATGAGATCTGAGGATCATGGTTCAAAGCCAGCTGGGGGGAGGAAAGTCTGTGAGACTCTTATCTTCAATGAACCACCAGAAAACCAGAAGTGGAGCTGTGGCTCAAAGTGGTAGGGCACTAGCCTTGAGCTGAAGAGTTCATGGACAACACCCAGGCCCTGAGTTCAAGCCCTATGACCGACCAAAAAGATTTTCTACATAAAGAGAAAGGAAGTGGCCAGCAATTACTAAATGGCTAAGTTAACAAACTGAGGACTAAAGATCACCTCCCCTCCTTTATTTTTGTGCAGGCACTGGGCTTGAACTCAGGACCTTGTGCTGTCTTTTTTTTTGATTCTTGTTTTCACCCAAGGACATTGCTCTACAATTCAAGCCATACTTCCACTTCCAGCCTTTTTGCTGGTTAATTGGAATAAGAGTCTCATGATTTGTCTGTCCTAGCTGGTTTCAAACCAAGATCCTCATATCTCAGCTTCCTGAGTAGTTAGGATTATAGGTATGGCCACCAACACTCAGATCCCAATGTTTAAAAGTCTAACCAATGTCCATAAACTATTTTCCTCCTTCATTCTCTCCCACTTCCCTCCCTCCTTCTTCCCCCACCTCCCTGAATCCAAGGCCTTCTGCATACTAAACAAAGCTCTACCATTGAGCTACACCCCTAGCCAGCCCTCTGCAACAGAAAAAAAAATCTTACAGCTCTCATCAACATTTCTTATCTCTCATTAAGCCAGGCTTAATAAATAAAAATTAAGTGTAACTATCAGAGCAATTTATTTAATGCTGTATAGCAATGTAGGATGCTAGAGACATCACACTGTCCTATCAAAAGACACATTTTAAAATGTCTACATAAAACAGGGACCTCAGAGCAACAAGCCATTACTCTAGGATATGAGAGAGCAATAAGGAAGAAAGGAAGAGAAGATACACCCACTAAATCCCCCCTCCCCTCCATCAGTCATGGGGCTTGAACTCAGGGCCTGGGTGCTCTCTGAGAATTTTTTGCTCTACTTTGAGCCACAGCTCCACTTCCAGTTTCCTGGGAGTTCACTGGAGATAAGTAAGAGTCTCACGAACATTCCTGCCCGGGCTGGCTTTGAACTGCGATCCTCAGAGCTTAGCCTCCTGAGTAGCGAGGATGACAGGCGTGAGCCACCAGAGCCCAGGTTACTAACTTCTTCTGTTAAGTGGGCGGTGACAGAAAGTATTGAGTGTGGTTCCATTCACAAGTCTAACGGTCACCTACCAAAGGAAGAAGGGGCAAAATAGCTTCATAGGATTTATTGGATTTCTACTGGGTCCATCCCCCCACTATACCCAACCACCACCACCACGGAGGAAGCAACACACACATGCATGTGCGCACACGCATACATGCGCGTACACAGGGGCACACACGCACGAACCACGCCGACCCCAGCCATCCTACAAACCGCTTTTTTCTTGATCTTAGCAGCCTTCTGCATCCGCTGAGCAGCATGAAAGAGGAAAAGACAAGCAGGTGGGTACGGCGGGTTAAGCACCCAGGAATCAAGGAGCCCCCTGAAAGTCCCCTCCCGTGCCAGGAAGGATGGTCAGCGCGCCGTGTACGGAGGCATGGCCGGGCGTGGACGCGAGCCAGCTGTGTTAGAGCCAGAGGCGTTTGGTAAGGGACACGGGGCTCGGCACCGGTCCCTGTCCTCTGGGGAGGGGCTCTGCCTTAGGAGGGCGCTAGCGGCCTCCGTGGCCAGCAGCGCCAAGCGCCGGCGCCCCCACGGTGCGCCCGATTCCTCCCTTCCCTCCTCCCCACCCGCGCTCCTACCTTGACCCTGCTCACGGCCTCCTGCGCCTGCATCATCCTGATGTTTTTGGATGGGTTGCGTTCGGACAGCAGCTGGGTGGACCCCAGGTAGTTGGCGGCAAAGATGATTCCGTCGATGAGGTCTTCCGGTTCGCAGGGCCCTGGAACTAAGGGGGAAATGCTCTGAGCGTGGGGCTCAAGAAATATGGCAGCCGCGACAGGCAATGAAGAAAGGGCTGAGTCTTCTTAGCTCTGCAGCCCTGGGAGGGAGGGGAGAGGACGTCTACCTCCTTCCTTACCCGTGAGTCCCTGTGCAAGATCAACACATGGCCAGAAAATGCTGCAAGGGCAGGAAGAATATTCCGGAATCCCAGGTGATGGTCACTGAAGGTAGCACCCAGGTGACAAGTCCACTTCCTCACGCTCCCAGGGGTGTGTGTGTGTGTGTGTGTGTGTGTGTGTGTGTGTGTGTGTGTGTGTATGCGCCAGTACTAGGGCTTGAACTCAGTACCCAGGATACTCTGTTTCCAGCTTTGGTGGTTATTAGAGATAAACGCCTCACAGACTTTCCTGCCCAAGCTGGCTTCGATCCACAATCCAGGCACGAGAAGTGACCTAGATGGTTCTGACAGCACCTTCACCCCTTCCCCGGAGACCCCCCCCCAGAATGCACAGTGGCGATTCACATGTGCATTGACTTTTCCTTAGGCTCCTTTCCTGCCCTAGGAGACCCAGGGCTGGCCTGCTACTGTTCACCCCACCCCTGCAGGCCCAGTCTGAGCCATGTGGCCCTCCTCCTACCTGCTGCCTCTAGACTACGGTGGCCCAGAGGGTCCTGTGCTTTGAGAACTTCCCCCTGCGGCTCCTTTCCTTGTGGATAAAGTTGTTACTTCTGCACATCCGGGTTCCACCTCGAGGGACTGATCCGACCTTCAGTGTGACCTACCATCCTTGCGTCTGCACTGCGCAGGTGCAGACCTTTTCCTTCATTCCCCGACCCACACTGACCAACAACTGTTTACCCAGCACCTTCACTGTGCCCAGGTAATGGAAGCCAACTAGAGATGACTTCTAAGGGAGGTGTGTGTGGGTTCAGTGCCAGCATTACACCATTGTAGGCCGTGGGTCCAGGGACCAACCCCCCATGGAGGCTGAGGGAAGACTGAAATTGCCAGCAGCGTAGTGACATCAAGCCTGTCCTGGGCAGGGCCGGGCAGTGACGATCTTAGGCCTTCTAGCATCTGGCAATGCCTCATTTCTGCAATCACGCAGGCAGCTGTACATACACAAGCCGGAAGCCAGGGGGCAGGACGTTGCCCCGGGTGCCAGGGTGGGGTGTAAGAAGAGGCGGTCTTTCTGGGAGCCCCTTCCCGAGTCTTTCAGAGGCACTTGGCCTCATGGACGGATGACAAGGGACGGGTCCCCCGGGGGTGCCATGCTGTGTGAAGGCTTAGCTGGCAGACGGGGGACATCGGTGTTTGTCTATCGGGGAGGGCCGGGAAGGCTCAGTAGAAGCCTGAGCAATGACCTAGACTAGGCTAGCCAGCAGCTGACCAGGGCTCCAAAGCCAAATGCTCTGTTCACCTTCGGATCTTGAACCATCAGCGCTCTCCACGCCAGCCCGGGGTGGCAGAACCAAGATCAAACGCTTCCTCATCCCACGACAGCAAGCTAGCCCTGCCAGCTTTGGTATCGATTATTCTTACTGTGTACAATTCCTACACTAACTCTGAGCTGAGACCAGCAGAG
The DNA here is from genome assembly GCF_023159225.1 of Perognathus longimembris pacificus. Lineage (NCBI taxonomy): Eukaryota > Metazoa > Chordata > Mammalia > Rodentia > Heteromyidae > Perognathus > Perognathus longimembris. The sequence goes on from NC_063180.1 coordinate 38,676,612, forward strand.
GGAGATGGAGAATAAGAGCAGAGAGAGGTTTTACGTGAGGGGAGAGGGTTGTGTCTTCATGGTGGTTCTCCTGAGGGACATATGGGTACAGATGACCTACCCACACAGGTAGGTTTGTTTGTTGACATGCCTTTGATTTTATTAATTTACTTTACTGTTATTACAGAGGTGATGCACGGAGGGATTAATGACACATATCAGGGAATGAGGACATTTCCTTTTGTACGGTGTCTTCTCTTTCCTCGCTCCCTCCCATTTCCACCCACGAGTTGCACAGTTCACCTTCATCGATGTCCAGCGAGCCCCACTGCTGTTCTTTTTCACCCCTTTTCCCTCGAGTTCTGTACCCTCTGCCCCACCCTCCCGAAGAGGTCCACCTGAATACACCAGACATAAGATAAAGAAGACAGAATCATGAAAAAATAAAAACAAAAAGAAGTCTTTTGTTCCCCTATCTTGGAGTTCATGTCACTACGTATATTATTATATATAAATATAAATGGGAAGAGGCACTTGGGTATTGTGCCTTTGTGTTTCTCTCCTAAGAGTTTCCTTGGTCTCACTGCCTGTGAGTATCTAGAATCCTCTATAAGTGATCATATCCCAGGGCATTTTAGCTCTAATTTCCACGTGTCAGAGAGAGCATAAGCCCATTATCTGAGCTTGGCTTCCCTCACTTACCATGATTGGTTCTAGTTCCATCCATTTCCCTGCAAATGACGTTATTATATTCTTCCTAGTGGTTGTGTGAAATTCCATTGTGCACAGGTACCGTATTTTTTTTTTTATTCACGCATCTAATGTGAGCCATCTGGGCTGTTTCCATATCTTGGCTAGTGTGAACAAGTGCAGTAGTGAACACGGGTGTGCAGGTGTCCTAATCATGTCCTAACTCATGATGTTCATGGTAGATGCCTAGGAGTGGTATGGCTGGATTGAAAGGAAGGTCTATGTTTGAGTTTTTTGAGGAGCCTCCAGCTGCTGTCCAGAGTGGTTGTACTGGTTTCCATTCCCACCAACACTGCAATAGGGTCCCTTTTTCCCCATAACCCCGCCAACATTTGTTGTTTGAATTCACAATGTTGGCTGATCTTACTGGGGTGAGATGGGATCTCAGAGTTGTTTTGCATTTGATTTGCATATTCTCTATGGCCAGAGATGAAGAGGGTTTCCTCATGTGTTTCTTTGCTACTCTTCCCTCTTCTGATAAGTCTCTCCTTAGCACCCAAGCCCATTTAGGGACAGGTTCGTTAGGTTTGGGAGGTATTAGTTTCTTGAGCCCTGGTATGTATGGGGCATTAGGCCTTTGTCTGGTAGTACCTGCACAGTTTGGAGAAAGACAGGCCCTCCAGTTCCTCCTCAGCTGGAAAAAGCTTTTGTCTGAAGCTCCCCTTAGGGAGCCTGTCCTGGCTGGGTGTCTGGTCTGGGGCTCACGTCCTTATAATAACCGGTGGGAGGAGGGGCTATACCAGGCCCTGCACGCTGGACAGGAAGTCCTTACCCTCACCTCCCTCTGGAGATTATCCTGCCTGTGAGGGGCGGCCAGAGGCTCCCCCTCCCCCAGCCTGGCTCCCGGCAGGCTCCCAAACTCCCTGGGTCTTAGAGGAGTTAGGCTGCTGGGTGGAGCCCAGCCAGCCCCTCAACACTGCCTGGAAGCACACCCCACTCTCCAAGCAAAAGGCCCTGGGGTATGTCAGGGAGAGTAGTACTTTTTTTTTTTTTAAAGAAGAACTCTAAGATATCCAGATAGCGGAGCTCAGGGATGGGTAATAGGTTAATAGCCAGATGTGAGGACCTTAAAGTCACACCCAAGGTGGGTCACCCCAAGAGAGTGCTGCAACCACTCTGACTTCAGACACTCCTTCTAGCTGCAGCCAGCAAGACCAACAATCAAGAGGAAGGACAAAGAGAGTCCAAGCAAGTGAGAGAGGACGGCCGTCGCTCTGTCACCGAGGGAGAGAATAAGGATTCACTCAACAAGCTGAGAAGATGGGTTGAATCAAGGAAGGCAGGAAGTGTAGTTGCACAGCTGGGCAGATGGGCCCCTGGGGAGACGGCGGGTGGGGGTGGGGATTCTGGGTAGGTTTAGCAGCAGGAACTGAGATGTGATGCAAGAACAGCTTGGCAGGCAGCTGACTTAGGAGCAGGTTAGAGAAGAGGGAAAGGGAAGAGTTAAGAGGGTGGAGGGGAGGTCTTGGGAACCAGCCCTGCCAGGATGAGCTCGAGAAGGGAGGTGTGGCCATCTGTGCCTGTGCTGGCAAACGCCCATCCATGAGGAGCAGCTGTAACTGGGCATCATGGCAAGGCACCGTGGGTGGTGACCTTGGAGCAGCCTCCCAGAAAAGTGAGCAGATGCCAGCCAATGGGATGAGCGGTGGGCCGATGCCAGCCAATGGGATGAGCACCATGAGGAGTTGCTGGTGATATAAACGGCACAGCCAGTTCAGGCTAGAGGTAGAGGTAGAGGCAGAATGCTGGCTGTGTTAGTCAATACAAAAGAGTTCAAAGGTGGTGGAAGGGAGCGCGGAAGGCACCGGAGAAAAGAGACATGGGACCTGCCTCCCTTACCCTGCAAAGTCACACTGAGACCATATGCTAGGCTGACAGTCCAGGTGAATGGAGACCCAGCCCTGGGAAGGAGAGGGAAGATGGGGTGGGGAGGAGAGACAGGAAATGCGAGACATCGGCCAGAGAACCAGCTCTCCATTGATTGGACCTTCTGCCACAGAGCTGAGCTGCAGATCCCCAGGCCTGGCAGGCGCTATTGGCCACACCAGTTCATCCGACAGCCTAATTTATCCTGGGCCTCTGAGAAGACCAGGTTCCCAGACATCCTGTAAAGCTGAAGGGAAAGAAAAGATGTGGCCTGAATATTCAGACCTGTGGTTGTTCAGCAGGGAGGGAGCCCTGAGTCCCCCCAGGGGAAGGTGGGGGCTACCCCTCCCCACAGGGAAGGACCTGGCGCTCCCCAGGGTGACACTTTCGAGCCCAGTGAGTGGCAGAAGGTCACAGGCTTCTGGGAAGACCCAGCACATGAGAGAGAAAGGGCAAGACGGGCAAAGCCAAGCTCAATCCAGGATTAGACTCACCCATGTGCCTGGGAAATGAACTTCCGCGTTAAGGAATAATAGATTAAAAGCTTGGCAAGGGTATATGTCTAGGTGGTAGCACTGTAGCACTGGAAAAAAAACCAAACAATCCTGAACAAGAGCGCCCCATCTTAACAGTGGAATCTACACAAGGGCTTCCCAACGATGGTGGGCGCCATGCAGAAACCCCTAGTTTGCGTTCAGTGGAAAAGGCAAAGTGGAGAATGGAGGTTGGAATTTACCACCACTGACCTAAAAAAACAAAAGGAGACACACTTACAATAAAGATAAGTAAGATGTTAACCTAGCATGATGCCTCACTCAGCTTGAATTGTTTTATGTTGAGCAAGGAGAAGGATGGATTTTTCAAAATGATGCTGTTGTTATTTTTTTAGTGGCAGGTATATCTCACTGTTCTATAAAGCTATTCTTGTGTTCTAGCGAATTCAACGAAGCAACAGGAAGGAGTAGCAGAAAACAAGAGAAGAAACAGTAAAGATCTTTCTCGTCTTTGCAGATGGTGTATGATTATAAGCCAAGAAATAATTTTAAAAAAAAAAACCTCACAAGAAAACAACTAAAAATCTAGCTGGAAAAAATAAGAGAACTCATTAAGCCAGTGGCTTCAAATTTAATACACACAGACACACAGACACACACACATCTAAAGCTTTCTTGGTACCTGAAAATGGTAACATTTACCAAAACAATACAAAAAGAGATCAGTTGGCAAGGAATAGACAAAAAAGAAGATATGTATTGGGTTTTTATGAATAAACTTTATAGATGGAGATAAATAAGCTTGAACAGATGGAAAGATAAATCTTTTTTGGCTGGCAAGGTTCTCTATTGTAAAGCCGCCACTTTCCCAGTAACTAGATAAATTTAACGCATGCCAAATAAAAATGTCAATAGGAATTTTTAGCATGCAAGTAGACAAGCGGATTTAAAAGTCTTTACAGAAAAAAAAAGCTGTGTGAAAGTATACAGGGAGAGTGTAAGAAGAGATTGTGACAAAAGTAAGAAGTTCAACCAGGTAATGACACGAATCATAAATCACATAATAAGACTGAGGTGGGTGGCCCATACCTATAATCCTAGCTACTTGGGAGGCTGAGGTCTGAGGATCATGGTTCAAAGGCAGCCTAGGCAGGAAAGTCTGTGAGATGCTTATCTCCAACTCACCAGCAAAAAGCCAGAAGTGGAAAGTGTGTGGTTCAAGTGGTAGAGCACCAGTCTTGAATGAAAAAACTAAGGGACAGTGTTTGGGCCCCGATTTTAAGCCCAGTATTCTCATTCAATCTCTCTCTCTCTCTCTCTCTCTCTCTCTCTCTCTCTCTCTCTCTCTCTCTCTCTCTCTCTCTCTCACACACACACACACACACACACACACACACGCACACACACACACAATCTTAGGAGTATGAAGGTCAAAGTCAGCCAGCCCTCAAAAATTCAGCAAAGTAAAAACCAAAAAGCAATGTGAAACAAAACCAACAGTAACCTTGGAGAAAACTTCTGTGATCTACCTCAAAGAGCCCCCACTTTCTTTACATATAAAGAACAAGGAAAACCAACAAGAAACACTGGCAACCCCTGTAGCCAGCCCTCATTCCCATTCCTTTCCAAGTAAAGAGCAAGAAAAATCAATAAGAAAGAAACATCAAAACCTGTCGTTGCCAGCTTCCATTTCCTTTATATGTCAAGCACAAGGCAAATCAATAAGAAATACTGAAAACCCCAGTTGCCAAGGTGTATGTGTGTGTGTGTGTGTGTGTGTGTACACAAAATGGAGAAATGTCCATTGTTTACAAACATTCGATCACGGATCAGTGTGTGCTGGGGATCTAATGGGCAGCACAGGAAGTAGGTGGCGCTCATACAGCTCCTGTCCCTAGCATCTTTTAGAACCATTCTTGGGGTGTAGCTCCCAGGATCCTCGACACATACCAGTTGTTAAGAATCACCCCTGTGGTAAACTCAAAACTCTGGCTGCCCTGCCTCAAGGGTGTGAATTCTCCAATCAGGCTACAGTCCGCCCATTAGTCACATGGGCCCTCTTTCCCTTCAGCAAGCTGCTCAGTTACAGCTGGCCTTCCAGTTACCCGGGAACGAGGCGAAGACAAGTAATCAAAGGTCAAAACCTCATGCAAAGAATACATTCATTTTTCCTTTCTTTGTGCCAGTCTTGGGGCTTGAACTTAGGGCCTAGGCACTGTCCCTTAGCTTTTTCCACTCAAGCCTGGCACTTAAGAAACAGCTCCATTTCTACTTTTGTTTTGTTTTACTAGTTAATTACAGATAAAGAGATTCATGGATTTTTCTACTCCGGGGCTGGCTTTGAACCTCAGATCTGTTTTGTTTTGTTTTGTTTTGGCCAGTCCTGGGGCTTGGACTCAGGGCCTGAGCACTGTCCCTGGCTTCTTTTTTTTTTTTTTTTGCTCAAGGCTAGCACTCTGCCACTTGAGCCACAGCGCCACTTCTGGCCATTTTCTGATATGTGGTGCTGGGGAATCGAACCCAGGGCCTCATGTATATGAGGCAGGCACTCTTGCCACTAGGCCATATCCCCAGCCATGATCTGAACCTCCTGAGTAGCCAGGATTATAGGCATGAGCCACTGGTGCTTGGAGAGCCCAAGGGAGTTTTTAATATGCAAGTCCCCCCCACCCCAACAGTGTGGCAGGGTTCTTCCCAATGATGACATGATTGACACGTGGGGGGCAGTATGCTGGGCCTGCGTCCATCATGGCTTCAAACCACCAAAGAACACAGTGCAGAAAGAAGGTATCCATGAGATATCGCCATGGGGAACCCCAGCAACACCCCACCCCCCATCACATTACAATGTAGGGGTGACATGGGGAAGGTCTCCCTCTGCTAATCATTAATCCTGAAAAACTACAGCCAGTCCGTTGGACTATAGACTGCTGTAGCCCGCTGAAAACCAGTAGGAGCCAGTTGGAACCAGCAAAAACATGTTAACTGCTGGGCATAAACTATTTGAGCCTATCTGTAACTGGTCCCAAGTGGAGCCCAGTCTACATTTAACTTATAAATACAAATGGTTCTAACCACTCAAAGCTGATTTTCATCTCATTTGAGTAACACAAAGCCAGTTAATCCATTTTGAACCAGTGGAAACCAGTTGAGTCTGGCTCAAACTAGACCCTTAAAAGGGGGAGAATTTGGGGGCATCAGTTACTTAGGCTCCAGTTATTTACTATAAAAACAAAAAGCTGAGTGAGAAAGGCTTCTAGCCACTGATTTCTAAAGACCCATTTACATGGCTCCTATAAATATTCATGAGAATTAATTAGCAGCTTATTGAAAGAATTTATAAAATTCACATTGTTTATTATCACATATTAGCAGGGGCAGGAAACAGGGCACAGAGAAAGATCCTACTGAAGAAGCTCTTGGCTCTGATATTGGACCACCAGAAGCAGCCCACGGGGGCCCTTCAGGACCCGGATACCCTACAGACCCCCAAAGTCAGCTCCTTTGGGAACCATGCAGGTATGACTTCCCCAAAACTGATCAGGTCAGTTTTGTTCTTTATTCAACGTAGGCATGTACCATTAACCTCCCCCCCGCAACCCCCCCAAAAAGACGGAAGGGCAAAGGGAAGAATATTAAAGCATAAATAGAGCCTCAATTCAGATGCCATTATATCTTAGCCTCCTCCAAAAGCAGCTTGACAATCAGCTGCCTGTGCAGACGCATTTCCAACTGTTAATTCCGTCATCAGTGTCGCTAGAGATGGCATTAGCAAGGGTGGAATGATACGAATGATGTCCTTGTTATCAAAGCAGGCAAAGTCACCGGACTCTACCGGTACCCACCCCCACCTTGACTCCCACCCCACTCAGGGGCTTGTCCTGACTCAAAGAACCAAATGCCTAAGCTCATTGCAAAGCACCATTCACCAGGGTTATTTGTATTCTTGGGAGGGAATGGTGCGTTACTTTGGTGTTTTCTGGAAGAGTTTGTTTGGCAGTCTCTCAAAAAATACACAAAACAAAGAACTATTCTATGATACCAGTATTTGGCATCTAAAAGATGCCATTATAGCTTATCCTGATTGGAAGCACGGAGTCATAATTAGCTGTATTCTAAAAGATCACAAGTCAGGATACAGTAAAGCCATTAGTACAACCATGTTCATTGCTACACTATTCACCATAGCCAAGGTATGGAAACAGCCCAGATGGCCCTCAATGGACAAGTGGGTTTTAAAGAATGTGATATAATAAACATATACAAACATATGTATATGTATTCATCTATATAGTGGCATTTTATTCATTCATTAGGAAGAATGATATTGTCTCATTTGAAAAAAAAAAGTATGAACCTGGAAAAGTTATGTGAAGATAAGTCAAACTCAGAGAGAAAGAGAATGCATGCTTTCTCTCATTTGTAGAAGTTGGATCTAATTTATAATTATAAATAAATATTATATGTCTGCAAACATATACAGGTATACAGGGCCAGATGCATATATATGCAAGTACGTTAACTGAAGTATGGTGTATGCAGGGGAGGATTCCAGTGGTGTAACTCCCTTGAACCACTAATTTACAGTCTAACAAAATGAATACCAGGAAGCTAGAACTTGAGGTGTGTGTGTGTTGGGGGGTGGTGGAGGTCAAGGGGAGGGGCGTGGACAAATGGAGAGAAGAAGGATGGGCAAATGCAGTCCTAATCTTCAATGCGTGTGTGTTATCTTGAGGGGAGGGGCGGGGGAGAGAGAGATTGAGGAGAGTGATGGAAGGGGCGACACTGATCATGATGTAAACCAACGGGTTAAGTGGAAACCTTTTTGTGCGACTACTTCAAGATAATAAGATGACCATCATACAAAAAGAGGGCGGGGGATGGGGGAGCACCATTCACTTTTAACATAAAATGTAATACCTTTCCTCCAGGAGATCAAATTCAAAGTCACTCACCGGCCACAAAACTTGGGAATGATGCCACCTTCTTTGTCTGTTAGGAAACAGGAGGAAGAGAAGTGAGAGGCGTGAACTACAAACATGGCATCCATCAGAAGTAGGTTAAGATGTCCACTATCATGGAAGAACCTCCGGCATGGGGGCACTGGTGTTACCCCAATGGCAAGCCAGTCCCAGGAAGGCAGCACAGAAACCCACCAACCCACCTCAGAGACTCCCAGGTTAGCCGGTCATGCCCAGAAGGGAACCTCGATTCTAGACAGCCCAATGATTCTCCAACTGGTGTTAAAAAGCAAAACAAAGCCAGGTGCCGGTGGCTCACCCCCGTAATCCTAGCTACTCAGGAGGCTGAGATCTGAGGATCACGATTCCAAGCCAGCCTGGGCAGAACAATCTGAAACTCTTATCTTATGATTTAACCACCCCGAAGCCCAAAGTACAGTTGTGGCTCAAGTAGTAGAGGGCCAGCTTTGAGTGAGAAAGAAAGCCCAGCTGAGATCACAGGGACCTATAAGTTCAAGCCCTAGTACTATATAAGACAGAAAAAAAGAGTCAAGGTCTAGACACATTCTCTGTTAATCACAGTTGGGTGCGGAGAGCCATAGCTACTGGCACCCAATGGGTAGAAGTCTAACATGCTTAATAACATCATCCCAGAGCACAGAACAGTGTTAACCTGGCCCTAAGCGCCAAGGGCCGCCACTGTTGAGAAGCCCAGGGAACAACGTAGTTGCTTTACGCTGGAGTGGAATGAATCTTGATCAGATTAGGGAGCACCAGTAGTCCTCACCCCCACCCCCACCCCACTATCAGCACATGGGGCAGTCTACACTGTGGGCGTGGCTCGCCAGGAAATGCCCCTTCCTCCCTTTCCTCCCTCCCCTCCTCTTACAGCGGTGCCCACGCTGGGTGGAGATGGCTTGGCCTGGTCTCGCTCCCCAGATACGGAGTGGGCCTAGTGGCTTTGTGGACAGTGGGCTGACCTGATGGGGCAGGCACTTCCAGTAGGAGGACCCTGAGCTAGAACTCTCAGTCTTGGGAAAAAAAAAAGAATATATATATATATATATATATATATATATATATATATATATATATATTACCTCAGGGATATTGTTATTCTCGATTGGCCCATTGAGATCAGAGCGCTGTTGCTTCCGCGGCTGTTCTAAACCATTGCAGACCTGTAAATGGGAGAAATTGAAGCTTGTGTGTTTACATATTAGAAGAAGAGCCCAGGACACAAAGACTGACTACACACGAGGCTCAGATTTATAATATTATACATATATCAGGTATATATATATATACATGTGTCTTTACTCTTATGTAACTAAACTCAAAATTTCCTTCCTCTTTGAGGCTGAATAATGTTCCACTGTTTGTTTGTACCAGATTTTTTTTTGCTTATCAATCAATGGGACCTTAAGTTGTTGCCAACACTTAGCTATTGTGAATAGAGGCATCCACACACAGATTTGATAACTTGTTTACAATTCTATTGTCAGTCATGGGGCTTGAACTCAGGGCCTGCGTGCTGTCCCTAAGCTCTTTTTGCTCAAGGCTAGTACTCTACCACAGCTTTACTTGCAGATTTCTGGTAGTTCACTGGAGATGAGAGTCTCATGGACTTTCCTGCCTAGGCTGGCTTGGAACCACGATCCTCAGATCTCAGCCTCCTGAGTAGCTAGGATGACAGGCTTGAATCACCAGTTCCTGGCCTTATAATTCTTTGGATAGATACTCACAAGTGCAATCACAGAAGTGGGCATGTGGTAATCCCATTGCTAACTTTGAGGGCAGTATGGGATTTGAACTCAGAGCCTCATGCTTGCTGATCAGGTTCTTTACCACTTGAGTCAGGTTCCCCATGGAGAAGTTTTCCAGCAGGTGAGCTGCCTGCGTGGACTTCTTTCACGCAAGTTCTGTTTTGCTTTATGGGAACCTGAATAGAGCCTTCTCATCAACCAGGAAAAAGCCCCAAAGAAACCAACTAACCAACAAAATGAAGGCGGGTTAATGATCAAGAACACCAGCCTTTGGGAAACTTCAGGCGGAGAGGGCACAGGCTAGAGATGGACACCCCAAACCCTGCCCACAGGACTGCTCAGAGCGGAGCCACAAGACAGGTGTCCACAAGGAACATAGAGTGCTCCTGAGGTGCAGTCCTCTCTGCTATGACGATACGCACATCTCCTGCATCTCCACTCTCTCCCTCCCTAGTGGGCGGTCCGTCACCATGACAACCACATCGCAAGATGCACAGCCAGGTTGCTTTGGAGAGAGGCGGGAGGGCCAGCTTGGGTTATTTCTCCTTGGGAGAGTCCATATAGCTCCCGTTCTTTCATGGCGGGGGGGGGGGGGATCAGAAAAGTGTGAGGGGCTAGTAATATGATATTCATTCACTAGCTGAAATTCTCAGTTCTAGGTCCATGTGGAATTTGGGGCTCCCAGCTGCTCACATTGAAACCCTGTTGTTGCACGTAGAGAGAGACCCAGCCATACTTCAAATGAGATGCTGGCCAGGACTCCTTCAGCCTCCCCTGCCCATCCCCCCACCCTGCACCCCCAGATTCAGTGGGACTGCAATGTCCCAAATCTCCCCTAGGTGAATTCTGTGAGATATTTTCATTGCCAAAGGCTGAAAGCCGGCTAGGCCACCTACCTGGAGGGAGAACACAAAGGGTTAAGTAGATGAAGGGGCAATGTGCTCTTCAGGTGTGGGGAGACCCCCTTTGAAGAGCAGCCAGCAGAAAATTAACATGTTAGATGGCATGCCCTGTTGATCCATTTGGATCCAAGGACAGCTGTTTGAGACAGAGATACATGCCCTTAAAACAAACTACTAATGCAAAATAAAATCACTCTCATAACATATCCTGGCTCCAGCTGGTGTAAAACTCAATCCCAGAATTTATTATTATTTTTTTTAAAGTGTCAATTCTGATTTCCCTGCTTGGTTAAACTAAAAATACAGTAATATAACCCACATTGCTGGGGGGGGAGGGGGAGAACCTAGCCTAGCATCAAACGTACACCCACACGCACCCACTCAGCTCAGGCCATCTGTGATAAGCAGGGAACATTCCCAGCGTCCTCCCGAATGACACGCTTAGAAGCAGAGGACATGAGCTTGAAGCCGAAAAGCATCATGGTGCCACCAGTAGGCTGTCATGCCTCCCGCAGGGACCCATCCAGGGACCGAACCCCCAAGACGGATGAATGAAAGGCTGAGTTCAGTGATAGTCAACCTTCTCTACCTATCTGTTCCTATTCAATTCCATCGAGGGATTCTTCCACCACCCAGCTTGAGTGGGGTCAGCACTGATCCATTACGGCCATGACAGCTCCCAGTGGGGACCTGCTGGTGCTGGTGGCTCACGCCTGTCATCCTAGCTACTCAGGAGTGCTGAGATCTGAGGATCGATGTTCAAAGCCAGCCTGGACAGGAAACTCTATGCGACTCTTTATCTCCAATGAACCACCAAAAAGCTGGAAATGGAGGTGTGGCTCAAATGGCAGAGCAGAAGCCTTAAGCAGAAAAAGCTCAGCGATGGCATCCAGGTCCTGAGTTCAAGCCTCAAGACTGGCACAAAATACACACACACACACACCACACACACACACACACACACACACACACACCCCCCTCAGATATTTCCTGGAATGCTTCCTATTAAAATTGATTCATCATCCATCCAAAATAATTGTGGCAAAAGACGTACCTCCTAGATTTTAAGTTCTAATTATTTTTTTCAATGTAGAGATTCGGTGAAACTAAATAGACATATAACATTGTACAATTATTATAAGCTCTGTAGTTCTTCTCATTGGGTGCCCTGTATTGCTATTTGCACAAACTGGCAGCGCTCTTTGTTGTTGTTTGTTTTGTTTTTGTATAGGTCCTGGCACTTGAACTCGGGGCCTGGGTGCTGTCCCTGAGTGTCTTTTGCTCAAGGCTAGCGCTCTACCACTTGAACCATGGCACCACTTTTACCCTTTTCTGAGTAGTTTACTGGAGCTAAGAGCCACACAGACTTTTCAGCTTGGGATGGCTTCGAATGACAATTCTCAGATCTCGGCTTCTTGAATAGCTAGGATCGCAGGCATGAGTCACTGGGTGATGGTTTAATTGCTATAAGACTCTTACAGACTTTCCTGCCTGTGTTGGCTTCAAATCCTGATCCTCAGATCTCAGCCTTCTGAGTAGCTAGGATGACAGGCGTGAGCCCTGGCACTAGCTAGGGTATCTCTTATGGAGGGCAGGAAGAAGTGCCCACAAGGGCCCCACTGGGACATTTCACAGGCCATCACGGAGGTAGAAGGCAGCGATCCTATTGGGCCCGGCCATACAGGATAGGCTAGGGCATAAACAAACACAGACTGAACCAAAGTCGCCTCCCCCTGCCATGCCAGGCCTGAGGAACTGAAATGCCCATCTGGGGGTCAGGAAATGAAAGGACAGAACAAAGGAAGGAAGAAAGGAAGGAGAGGGGGGAGGCTAGTAGGAAAGGACAGAGGAAGACAGGAGGGAGGGAGGGAGGGATGGAGAGACAGAGGGAGGGAGGAAGAGAAAGTGGAAGGGAGGGAGGGAAAGAGAGAGGGAGGAAAGGAGGGAGGAAAGGAAGAAGAAGGGAGGTACAGAAAGGGAAGGAAGGAAGGAGGAGAAGGAGGAAGGAAAGAGGAAGAAAGAAGAAGGAAAGAAAGAAGGTACAAATAAAGAAAGGAGGAAAGGGGAGGGAAGAGGAAGGAAAGAAAGAAGGAACAAACAAAAGAGGGAGCAAAGTAGGAAAGGACAAAGGAAGGAAAGGAAGGAAAGAAGGAAGGGGGAGGGAAGGAAAAAAGGAGAGAAAGAGGGAGAGAGAAAGGAGAGGGGAGAGAAGGAAGGAGAAGACAGGAGAGGGGAAGAAGAAAAAAAGAAAGGACGAATCAAGGGAGAGAGGGAAGAAGAAAGCAGTGACGGAGAAAGGAAGGAGAGGGGAGGAGGGACGGTGGGTAGGGAGGGAGGGAGGCAGGGAGAGGTGAAGGAAGAGAGGGAGGAAAGACACCAGAGCCCTCTGGTTCAAAGCACTAAACTCCTGTACCACGGTAGTCAGTCATGGCAGACACAGGCACAGGGGAAGGAGGGTGGAGGCCAGGGGGGAGGGGGCCAGGCAGCTCCAGGGCTGCCATCCCTTCTCTCCTGTCCACCTGTCTATACACACACTTAGGAGCTCCCTGCTCCTACAGAACCAGAGGGCGTCTCAAGTGAGAAAATCTCCACCATCCCTGCCTAACATGGCGGCTCCGGTGGCCACTGCTGCAGACTCCTCCAGTGGGGTTTGGGGACAGCTGTTCACCAGGGCGACAAAACTCAGCCTGTGGGTCTCTGGGCGCCCGACCTGGGACAAGGCCTGAATTCCCCCACAGCTGTGCCCGACTTAACCTTGAGCTCTGTCCACACGTTCAGAGAACACGAGGTTGACACCTGAGATCCGAATGCAAGCAAGGGACTGGAGCTACAAGGAAAGTCACTGACCAAACGCTAAGTCAATATTAGCCTTCCATTTCCAGAGGGCATCTTTTGTATTTAACCTCTATTAGTGTACGCAAGGCATTGTGCCCAGTGTGGAAAGATCTGGGGAAGAGGAGACCTCAGTGGAGGCTGATATGATTCATTCTAAATAATACAACAACTGAGGTTAGACTCAAAAGAAATTGCCCAGTGCTGCAGACACTGAAAGGAAGTTACTCGGCCTAGAATTTTAATAGCAGCTCCCCCAGGAGACATATAAAGAAGATAACAATCATCCAGCTAGCTTCTGCTAAGTCTTCCTGTTTAGTTTTTATGAATATGCAAAGAAGAATTAGCTCTTTTTATTTATTTTTTGGTCATGCTCTATTGGGGTTTGAACTCAGAGATTTATGTTTGCTATACAGGCATCCTACAACTTGAGCCATGTCTCTCCTAACCTTGATGCTCTGGTTATTTTTGAAGTAGGATCACTTTTTTTTTTTTAGCCTGGGCTAGCTGAAATGACAGGCATGAGCCACCACACCCAAGTTGATGGGGTCTTGTGTGCACACTCTCTCTCTTTTTACTTATCTATTTACTTGCTTATTTAAGCCCCAGTCCTGGGGCTTAAAGACAGGACCTGGGTGCTGTCTCTGAGTTTTCTCGTCAAGGCTGGCACTCTGCAACTTGAGCCGCAGCTCCACTTTCATCATTTTTGCTGGCTAATCGGAGATAAGAGTCTCATCGACTTTGCTGAGCCCAGGCTGGCTTCAAACTGAGATGCTCAGATGTCAGCCTCCTGAGTAGCTAGGATTACAGATGTGAGTCACCAACACCCACCTGACTTCTTTTAAATTTTATTTTTGCCCTAGAACTGGATCCTTTTGATCTTCATCCTCCTGAGCATGTAAGATTATAGATGTGAGCTACTGGTGGCCAGCTTAGCTGCTGTTTTAATGATGGATTTCACAGTACAGATTGTCCTTTATTTACAATGCTTGGTCTCTTTGATTTTTTTTTAACCTATGATGATGCAAAAGTAGAAACTACACTTTGAATTGTGACTCTGGAACTTGTCCTGAACTGTAGGACACAAAGTCCAATTGTCTCTGATGGCACTGGGCGCTGACCCCATTGGCCATACAACCAGGAGTGAAATAAACAGTATCTACCATGCTATGTGGCCCAGCTGTGTTGTTCGGCAGGTTAACAGTATGTGAAATGCTTTTTCTGCTTTTGATATTTTCAATGGATGGTTTATGGGTTTATTGTAGCGTTGGTTTTGCTTGTTTGTTTGTTTGCTGGATTGTGGGGCCTGAACTCAGGGCCTGAGCTTTTATTTGCTCCAAGCTAGTGCTCTACCACTTTGAGCCACAGCTCCACTTCCAGTCTTTTGGTGGTTAATTGGAGATAAAAAGTCTCATAGACTTTCCTGCTCATGCTGGCTTTGAACCACGATCCTCAGATCTTAGCCTCCTGAGTAGCCAGAATTATAGGCATGAGCCACAGCACCTGGCAACATGTGTAGTTCATCTTAATGATCTGACAAGGCACGTCTTTGCTACAGCCTGGATAATTCATGGGGAAAAAAAATCCCAACACGTTTTTGCTTTGTTGTTTGCTGGTTCTGGAGTTTTAACCGAGCCTGAGCACTGTCTCTGAGCTTTTTGTGCTCAAGGCTAGTGCTCTATCACTTGAGCCACATCTTCCATTTCTGGCTTTCTGGTTAATTGGAGATAAGAGTCTCATCTCTTGGACTTTTCCTGACCAGATTGGCTTTGAACTGCAATCCTGAGATCCTGACTAGCTAGGATTGCAGGCGTGAGCCACCAGCCCCTAGCCAACAGTTTTAATGATCTTCTCCTCCTATTACTCCTGCCAAGGTGGGATCATGTCTAATACCAGATAAGCATGTCCAGCACAGACTCACCGGTCTGCACTGCCCGGCTGCTGCCACCCATGGGTCAGTACCATGGACAGTGCCTGGAGGTCTCATGAGAAGTCTCTGAAATGGACCCGGCTGGCAATATGTGGACCCCGTGATCGCTGTTGAACCAAGGGAACCTTCGCAAACCTACTGAACATCCTTTTGCCCTGAGACCTGGCTCCATCACAACTTCTTCTCCATAAAGGTAGATGGTGGGATCAATGGACCTGCCTCAACTTGGTAGGCTGCAGAAGTCACCCGCTCCTGCAGAGGCCACCAAAGGGTTCCTGCACCGTCTGATATAGCACAGGAAGTTGAGAAGCTGGGGGCGGGGCAAGTGAAGAAGTGAGGAGGGAGAAGGCGGGACAATGCCAGCGGCTTCCTGTCTCCAGAGAGACCAGGGCACTACACAGACTGGTGTAGAGACCACCCTGTCCCGTTGCTGGAAGAGGAGGGAGCTGGGGAAGGGTTCCAGGTGGGCAGATTCAGGAGGGCTGGCTCCCAGGTGAGGGGTGAGCTGAGGAGGGGCGGGCTGTGGGTGGCAAGAGAGCTGCGCTCCACACAAGCCAGGAGCTGAGAGCAACAGTCCACTTGGGGACCCCCATGGTGCCCCCCAAACTCCTACCCTCAACCCCACCTGCAGGCTCTTAATTCTCTCATCCTATTTGTAGACAAGGTGTAGGGCAGCCCCCTCCTGCTTATTTGGTGCCAGCTTTTCCGTCTCCGGCTCAGGAAGTCCTTGGTAACACGAGCTTAATCAAAGACCAAATCCCAGCCCGAGCATTTCTGCCATGACTGGCGAGGGACACGCGTGTGCTTGATGTAGCCCGGGGCCCTGTACCACACCTTGCTGTAACTGTTGTATTACGTTGGTTACGATGTATTGATTTTTTTCTTTCCTTTTTTATTGTTTTAAATCCCATTATCAGAGAGCTCTTTGGAGAAAGCACCAGCTGGGTTGATGAGACACAGAAATCGGGAAAACTCTAAGGAATCAAAATATGTGGACTCAGGACATGGAGATATTATGTGAGGACATGCATAAATCAAATACTCTGTGTGTGTGTGAGTGTGTGTGTGCGTGCACGCGTGCGCGCATGCCAGTTGTGGGGCTTGAACGCGGGTCCTCGAGCCTGTCCCCGAGCTTCATTGACTCAAGGCTAGCACTCTACCATTTGAGCCACAGCTCCACTTCTGATGTTTTTTTGATGATTAATTGTTGGCTGGCTTTGAACCGTGATCCTCAGATCTCAGCTTCCTGAGCAGGATGACAGGCATGAGCCACCAGCACCCCGGCAAATCAAATGCTTTTCAATAGATAATCATGGAGATCCTGGGCCAAGAATATCTGTAGCCCTGAAAATCTCCCAAAGGAGTAAGTTTCCAGAGGGAGGATTCCAGGCGCAGAGCAGACCTCATAACAACCTAGGTGAGGGGCACAGGGAAAAGGGGGAACTCTGGGAACAGTTATGCCAGCCTTGGCCCAGCCTGGATGATCAGTAACATGTCCCAGAGTTATCCAAGGGACTTGCCGTCCCAGGCCACCTCACGTACCCATAGAGGCAGGACGTGTGTGCCGCTGGACACACAGGCTCTGGGCAAAGCAGCAGGGCTGGGGGAAAGCAGGTTCAGCACGCTGCTCTCTTCTGGGAGATACACCAATAACTTTCCAAGTCCAAAAGAATTCCCCCTTGGAGCCGTGAGTACCCAGCTAGGGGCCTCCACCCCCTCATCTCCAAGGCAAGGAACAGCTTCACCAGAATGTTCAGTGCATTCTTGGCGGGCCATGGTGGCTCACACCTGTAACCCTAGCTCTCACTCGGGAGGTGAAGCATCTGAGGATTGTGATCGGAAGCCAGCCCGGGTAGGAAAGTCCGTGAGACTCTTATCTCCAATCAACTACCAAAAAGCCAGAAGTAGAGCTGTTGGTTCAAGGGGTAGAGTGCTAGCCTTGAGCAAAGAAGCTCGAGACAGCACCCAGGCCCTGAGCCCAAGCCCCAGGACCAACATGCACACACACACACACACACACACACACACATACAATAATTCCATGTATTCATGTCAACACAGCTGAAGAAATGTAAGCGAAAGTGTTTGATGAGTCATGTATGCTTGATTTGTTTGACGTGTAGCCAGCAGAGAAGTCTCCAGGAGTCAGGGGCTGGTGGCGCATGCCTGCAATCCTAGCTACCCGAGAGGATTTGGGATCTTTAGATTAGAGACGGCCAACCCCAACTCATCAAGCTACCCATGATTTAAACTTTCAGGCTTTGAACTGAGTTGGAAGAGCTGTGAAGGGATCCCCCTCCCTTCAGCCATTCTCTATAACATCAGTTCTTCAATTTTGGTGAAGTGCACACTAGGATTCAGCCATTCTGGGTGGAGCCCCCCATCGCATGGAGACAAAGGTGCTCCTGGGCCCCTGGGCCCCAGACCACACTTACCAAGCCATGGTCTCTGCCGTGTGGATGTGAGAACTGCCCGTAGATTCTCCCTCCTTCAGACCCCTGAGCCCCAGCCTTAAATCTAGGCAGCGCTATGCTCACTCCATAGACAGCAGAAGAGAGGGGGGCTCAGGACTTAAGCTACACAGAGCCACCTGCCCGGGGCCAGGTTTTTGTTTGGCTCCTGGCTCAGCTTGGTAGTTTCCTTGAGAAGTCAGAGATTCCATTCAGGAAAGGAGGCTGTGATTTTTCGACAAAGGCCCCAAATTACCCAGTACGTGGTCTTTACAGAGACTCTTGCTTTCAAGGGGATTTTCTATCACCGGTGGCTATTTGTGGACCCATTCCAGAGTTCCCTGTGTGACACAGACAAAAGTGGGAGGCTATAGGTTGTACAGATCCCTTCCAGAATCATCAGACCCCCCTGGAGTGCTCATAAGGAACTCCTGGGGTTCATTCACTGGGGCCCTTGAACACTCCTGAGCTGGGATACCGCAAGCCTTTCCCCTGGAAGTAGTGAAAAAGGAATGAATGAATGAATGAGACAAACTATCCAATCATCCACCACATTAACTGAGCTTTTCCAGAGTCCTGGAAATGAAAACATCAGCTTCCTGGGCATACTTCCTTAGGGACCAAAGCTACCTGCTTTTCCTTCCATGTCACTTCTGTAAGAACAGCCTTCCCCCTTGTGCTCCACGAAGGCTAGTGATGTCCCCCCCATCCCACCTTTACCTGCCCTTCACACTTCATTCATTCATTCCCTCATTCCCATTCATCCTCTAGCTCTTCAACCCAAAGGTTTGGAATTAGCATCTGATTAGCATGAAGCACACACACAGAGACACACACAAGCACACATGCACCCACAGTCACACACAGAAGCAAAGCCTTCAAGTCACAACTCACTCCCCACCCAACGCGGAGGACAATTTTCTCTTGACAGACTTCTGTCATAATAAAATGCAGTATGCCACACGCCCCGTAAAACCCACATCAGTTCCTGCAGAACCAGTGCCATTGTTGCGGATAAGTTCAGGCTCTGCCAAAGAAACAAAAAGATAAAAAAAGATGCTGTTGCTCTGGCCTCGAGCCCAGACTCACGGCACA
This sequence comes from Perognathus longimembris pacificus, assembly GCF_023159225.1. Lineage (NCBI taxonomy): Eukaryota > Metazoa > Chordata > Mammalia > Rodentia > Heteromyidae > Perognathus > Perognathus longimembris. Next base: position 38,695,637 of record NC_063180.1, read on the forward strand.
GAGCCACCTGCTCCATGGACGATGCTCCCCCAGGATCCACTAGCACAATACCAGTTCCTTTGCACCCACCCCCCAATGGATGCAGAATTGCTGGGAATGACAGGAACTCCCCCCTCCCCTCACCCCCAAACCTGAGTTATGCTTAATAATTTGTAGGGGGAAAAAAGCATCAAAATACAAGCATCAGGCCAGGTGCTGGTGGCTGACACCTGTCAGCCTAGCTACTCAGGAGGCTGAGATCTGAGGACTGAGGTTCAAAGCCAGCCCAGGCAGGAAAGTCCATGAGACTCTTATCTCCAGTTAACCATGACAAAATCAGAAGTGGAGCTCTGGCTCAACGTGGTAGAGCGCTAGCCTTGAGCAAAAGAGCTCAGGGACAGTGCTCAAGCCCTGAGTTCCAGCCCCACAACTTGTCAGTTGTAAATAAATATACAAATGTCAGGAATCTAACAGCATGTCAGTATGACGTATAAACAAGTTGGCACTATATGTGTGTGTCTATGCATATGTTTCAAACTCATGAACTCTGTCTGGTATGAAAATGATTAAATCTTTAAAAACTATTCAAGCAATGGCTCTTTACACAAATCTAATAATGGCACCTTTTTAAAAAAATATGCTCATAATGGATTCATTTCTTTTCTGTGAACATTTATGAGAGTATATATCTACTTTGCTACAATTACATGAAGATATACTCATCCACAACTACATGGATACAAGTTTGACTCGGCTAAACTTTCCAAAAGTTCTTTTTAAACCAGGCGCCGGTGGCTCAAACCTGTAATCCTAGCTATTCAGGAGGCCAAGATTCCAGAGGATCCTAGTTCAAAGCCAGCCTAGGCAGAAAAGTCCATCTCCAAAGTAACCAGCAAAAAGCTGGTCTGAAGGAGTGGTTCAAGTGGCAGAGCAGGCTGAGAAAACACAAGACCCTGAGTTCAAACATAGGTACTGGCAAAAAAAAAAAAAAAGAAAAATTAACATGAATATGGGGGGAAAATAGTTATTTGCAAATTATTCACAGCAAAGTGCCCTGCCATCAAGTCCAGGCCTGGGGGTTTCATCAGAGACCCTTACCCCAGATGCAATGACCGCATGCAAGACATTCAGGCCACTTGCTGAGGTGGTAGGCGGGGCCAGCACCCCCTTCACCAATCCCAGCTGGCCGGAGGAAGTCACTGGGGAGGCCGGAAGTCTTAACACAGACACTCCTCTACCCAGAGCAGGTCCAGGGCAGCGGGCCCAAACCTGAACTTGGGCACATGGTAGGAGGGGGAAGGTTTTCTGCGCGATACCACCTGCCTACAAGCCCTGGAGGGGAGAGACTTCCGGTATCAAGATGCTGAATCTGACAGGTGGGCTTCAGAGTGGCCAGAAAGAGCCTTGAACACACCACGTCACGGAGCAAATGAAGCAAGCCTCCACTTTGAACTGGGAGGCAGCCTGGTCTCTCCCTCCTTTTAGCATCTGCCAGGGGCCACACCCCAGCCCTCTGTCACCCCCCCCCCCCCCGTTCTCTCTTCCTCGGGGACATCCAAGCACCTACCTGCTCTTGGGGCCATTTTGGCCTCTCCTCTGGAGTCCTGCTCTTGGTCTTGAACCCCCGCTGGGGGTCTCCAGGATGCTTGGCCTCCGCGGGGAGGTTTAGTGACTTGGGCCTGGCTTCATGCCTGCTGGGTCCCAGGCTGGGCTCGGCAGGCGGGCAGGCCTCTGTGGAGTCCCCGGGCCCCGGCTCGGGCACGTGCTCGGGGCTGGCCTCGCTGGCGCTGGTAATGCTGGTCATACTCAAACTCATCTTGATCTCGGCTACAATCTGGTCGATGTCCTCTTCCTGGTCCTCTAGGTCCCTGTCCCCACGCCTTAGGCGGTAGGGGGAGGCGCCCCCTGCGTTGCCATTGGCTTCGGTAGGGTAGTAGTCCTGGTAGCCATCTTTGCTGGGACAGAAGTGGTGGCCGTCTTCCTCCTCCTCCTGGTCGTGGGCCTCCAAGATGGAGGGGTCATCCTCAGGGATGGTCAGGTGACCACCCGGGTAGTCCTGGCTACCCTCAGCCCCGTGGCCATGAGGATGTGGACCCACCGAGTCTGTCCACTCCTCCACCGCCTCCTGGCACTCGTCGGTGTCCACGGGGCCGCGGGCCAGGTACTCGTCCCCATTACAGTCCATGCCCTCCAGGTAGCTGTCGTCCTCCGGGCAGTAGCGGATGTAGTAGGTGATGCCCTCCTCCTCTTCCGGAAGTCCCTCGTCGTAGTCTTCCTCCTCTGAGGTGTTGTTGACGTAGTCGGAGCTGGAGTCCCCGTCGGGGCTGTGGTTGTGGCATTCCTGCTCCTCCGGGGTGGGGCTCTCGGGCCGCAGGGCGGCCAGCTGCAGATCGCCGGGCATGTAGCCCTCCAGGGGCAGCTCTGTGTCCTCGCTCTCCGGCTCCTGGCTCTGGGGGATGGGCCCCGGCCTGGCCCTGTGGTCCAGCATCGTGCTTGCAATGCTCTGGTGCTTGCGGTGGGCCATGGTGGACGCTCACACGGCCATCGTCACCTGGATGTAGCCGCTGTGGGGAGGGGACAGAGAGACGAACAGTCAGAACCCACACTTCTCACACACAACCCGGTACAGCTGTTCACGCCTGCGAGCTCAACTCTTCCAGAGGCTGACATCAGGAGGATCGCAACGTGAGGCCAGCCGTGGCAAAAAAATCACAAAGCTGGTGGAAACCACCCTCAAAGCACAAGCCGGGCCAGGCGCGAGTGGCTCACGGCTGTAATCCTAGCTGCTCAGGAGGTTGAGATCTGAGGATCGTGGTTCAGTGCCAGCCCAGTGGCCTGGCATCCCAGCTACACACACACTACAAGTACACCTGTGCTCTGGGAGGGATCAGAGGATGACGGCACCACAGTGACGCAGGACGTCATGCTCAGAGAAAGGACTCCCCCCCCCCCCCCGCCTCACCTTGCAAAATACCTAATTGTACCAGGAACGACCAATCAGAGCACAGCCCAAAGTACCAGGACCTCTAGACTCAGAGCCATCGACAGAGAAAGCCCTCTGGGGAAGAGAGGCTGGATGACTGATGGAGAGCACACATGACAGACAGACAGACAGCGGTGGCAGCGTCCTTGCAGCTAAATACTTCTCTTCAGAAGGGCATTCTTCATCCTCCACAAGCCCTAGACTTCGTTTGTCGAACTCCCAGGACAAGAACCCAAGGCTACGAGAGCCCTAGCAGCGAAGCTGCAACACCAGCAGGCGTTGTCTGCTGCTGAGGTGCGGTGAGCCCCACTCCCCCTCCACTAGGAGGCGATGTCTAATACTGAGCTGCACCCCTAGAGCAAAAGCAGAAAATCCTGTATCAACAGCACTGGGTCTTTTTTTACCCAATTGTACTGAAGAAATAGCTTTCCCTGTGGACCGAGGTCTTAGGTGTCTGTCAATAGCTCTGTGGTTTTCCACACAGCTATAGACATTTTTATTAGGTTTATTCTTAGTGCTTTTTGTTAGGTTGGCTTTTGTTTTTGTTTTCCGGTGGTTGTCATGAAAAGAGTTTCTCTCCAATTATTTGCTTGCCTGGCTGTTGGTACAGAAAGGGGAGAGGGAGGGGAAGGGAGAGGGGGAGGGAAGAACTCCAGTCACAATGGAGTTGTTCCTAATTGCTCTTTGCTGATAATGTTGTTTCATTCAATAACGGACACCAGCTTCAAGTCACCACCAAAATGAATGAAAAAAAAACCCCCACCAAATCTATGATGTACAGAACATGAAAATTTTAAGTGGAGATAGGATGGTTATTAGTGATTTCCTTCCTTCCTTCCTTCCTTCCTTCCTTCCTTCCTTCCTTCCTTCCTTCCTTCCTTCCTTCCTTCCTTCCTTCCTTCCTTCTTTCCTTCCTGCCTGCCTGCCTGCCTGCCTGCCTGCCGGCTGCCTGCCTCACAGTATGGCTCCACTGGGTATTGGCAGTAATCCTGTTTTGGATATTAGAGACAATTTCACCATTAAATGCAACCTGGCACCTGACCAGCAATAGCTCTTTTCTAGAGTCTGACATCACAAACTTTTTGATCTGGCTCTCTTTGTTGTGACTACAAAGGGGGAAAGGGCCTACATGTACCTGCAGCCACTCAGAAAGAAGCCACCTCTACAGAATTGAATTACATTTGTTCCACTGGGCACTCTGATCATAAGAAAAAGCAACCTCATGCTACAGATGAAGACTGGAAGTCATTATTCTAATCTAGACCTCCAAGCTGGGTGTAGTAGATTATACCTATAATGACAGCCCTTGGGAGGCTGAAGCAGAAGAATCATGAGGTTGAGACCAGCTTGAGATACCTAGCTAAGGCCCTGTCTGGAAAAAGGCAAGGGCTAGCCAATTACTGGTGGCTCATGCCTGTCATCCTAGCCACTCAGGAGGCTGAGATCTGAGGATCACTGTTCACAGCAAGCCCAGAGAGAAAAGTCCGTGAGACTTATTTCCCATGAACCACCAGAAAACTTGAAGTGGCACTGTGGCTCAAAAGAGTGGAGTGCTAGCCTTGAGCAAAAGAGCTCAGGGAAAGCACTCAGGCTCCAAGTTCAAGCCCCATGACACTCCCCCCCCCCAAAAAAAAAGATCAAAGGGGCTTCCTTCCCACCTTGTGAGGACCCAGTGAGAAAATACAAGTGAGAAGAACCAGAAGTGAGCCTACCTTGGGCATCAAACAAGCCAATACCTCCATCCAGAACGATGATAAATAAATGCCAAACTAGCCCCCTACCTGAACAGTTAGTTCCAAGCTAAGATTCTCACAGGCTGTCCCTCGTGGCAAGGCCTCGACTTAGAACCCTTAAAAGCTTACTTTGCTGTGTATTCACCTGAGGACCAGGTCCTCCAATGAGGCTGGAAGGAGTAGGATCAGGAGACGGCTAACCGTCCACCCAGTGGGAGATGGGAGGACTTGGCATTGCAGAGCACGTGTGCCAACATATTGAGGCTCTTCGCTTCTGATTAATCACATTAAGAGACGAAGCCGTCACCACAGCCCATCTGGGGAAAGCAATCTGAATGTACAGGAGAAGCACGATTACCTACTGCATGTCCAAGAAAATGAGGTCCTGTGTCCAGACTCCATTAATTCTGTAACGGCGCATACATCAATCGGAAGTGCTGTCCCTGACATGGCGCCTGCCCCTCAGCTCGCGACACATCCTAATGAGATGCGGGGAAACGAAGCTTCGCTGTCAACCACTGAGAGCACACCCCCCCCCCCCCCCCGCCCTGCGTGTCTTTATTCTAAACCATGTTTTTCGTTTCGCATGGGGAAACAGCATTATCTGGTGTCTTCAAAAGGGTTTGTGATACAGCAGACTGACGGGAGCTAGAAAATAGCTTCCTCCTCTCTGCCCCCGCCGCACTTTTTCCTAGTGGCCATAATACAGGCTGGGTGCAATTGAATTGTACAAATGAGATACATATCCAACCGAACGGTTGCCCGACACCAACTTTGCCTTCCAGTATGCCCTCCCATGTTGTAAAGATAATATTCTTTTGTGCCTTTCAAATATAATTTCCTTGTTCTGACCGCACATGATGTGGGTAGAGACAATTCTGGAATATATTTGCAAAATCAGCTTTAGCATCCCAGACAAAGGGGATGTGGTCTGTGACTCCAGGATTACAGGCAACTATGGGCTCTGAGGGGAGGCTAATAAATTAAGCTTCAGAGAAACAGGCTAGTGCCCAACAGTGCTGATCAAGACTCTATAACCTGGCTTTAAGTCACTGGTGGATGTGCCTTGCTTTGAAATTAAGGAGGGAAATGGACCCATTGGTGAGATTTCACCCCACCAGACCTTTCCTAACAGGATCCTAGTACAACCGATGTGGGCACAGCCACAAGGCAAAGACATGACAGCTGAAATATTTACAACAAATGGACCATACAAAAGGCCTTGCCCTGGCCATGTGCTGGTAGCTCATACCTGTGTTCCTATCTGCTCAGAAAGGCTGAGATCTGAGGATCACAGTTCGAAGCCAGCGCAGGCAGGAAAAGTCCACGAGACTCTTATCTCTGATAAAGTGACACTGTGGTTCAAGTGGTAGAGCGCTAGCCTTGAACAAAAGGAGCTCAGAGACGGCACCCAGGTCCTGAGTTCAAGCCCCAGGACTGGCATCAAAAAAAATGCATTGTCCTAATTTATAGTCAAATCCATACAGCATACACTATGAGCCAAAGCTTGAAAGTATTTGCAAGGATTGCCTTTGGGGTATAGAACAGTGGATCCATGCCCTACCTGTTTCCATTTCTGGGATGGTACAAGGGATAGGCCTTGTTCTGTTTTTGTCGTTGTTGTTGTTGGTGGTGGTATAGGTAATGGGGCTTGAGTTCAGGGTCTGGACACTGTTCCTGAGCTTTTTTACTCAAGGCTAGCACTCCACTACTTGAGCCACAGCTCCACTTCCGGCTTTTTTGGTGCTTCATTGGAAATAAATCTCATGGACTTTCCTGCCACAGGTCTTTTTCTGTTTTTCTGGTGGTTTGTTGGAGATAAGCATCTCATGGACTTTTATTGCCTGGGATGGCTTTGAACCATGATCCTCAGATCTCAGCCTCTTGAGCAGCTAGGATGACAGACATGAGCCACCAATGCCTGGTGGCCCTGATTTCTTTGAACACCTTGCTGTTCTGAATTTGGACTTAAGCACTACGTGGAAGGCACACAATAGCACACACACACACACACACACACACACACATAGAGTAAACATGGGACATGCATACCTTCTTTGCAATACCTCATTGTCATATAATTTACATGAGAGGTTATGTCAGCCCTAACACCTAAAAAGCAAATTATATAACGTTATACTCTTTATTAGCCACTAAATGAAAGCAGTCAGTCAATCATTTCACCAGCCTGTGTCTCTGGTTCTTGGTGGTGGTGGTGGTGTGTGTGTGGGGGGGGGGGGGGGTGTTCTCAGAGTATCTGTGAATCACAGATTGGCTCTCTGTTTGTTTTAACCAAAAATGACTCCAGTTGGGGGCTGTTCACTCCAAAGAGACCAATCAGACTATTGGAGAATTGATGTTTTGAGTTCAAGACGCCTGATAGCAGCCGAACCCTGGAGAGAGAATGTGGTGGGCTTTAAGCAACGGTTCATTCAGTCACTGAAGACTCTGGACACTGAAGCTCTGAGGAGCTTCCTTTCCCCGTGGGCAAGAATGTGGTGTCACGCTTCCGTGTGACAGGAGCCTCAGGTTTGGGAACCACCCCACCCCCACCCCCAAAGACTTTTACTCGGTGGCTATCAACACTCTGGGTGAGTTAGGGGAGCTCTCAAATTTGTAGTCAGCTGGTAAGACATGGAGGGGGTGTGGGAAGATTGGGCTAAGTCAGGAGAGTCGGTGTGAATAAGTTGAGAACCATGGGCTTTGGGGAATAGGAGATTAGTGAAGACTCAAAAGGCATTAGCACAGGAAGGACATCACAGTGGAGAGGGCAGAATGGCTAGCCCTCATTCATCATGCGCCTTACAGGGCCCAGCCCCGAGTAGCCAGGTTTGAAAGCAACGCAGTAAGCCGGGTGCTGGTGGCTCACGCCTGTCATCCTAGCTACTCAGGAGGCGGAGAGCTGGCGATCATGGTTCAAATCCAGCCCAGGTAATTAAGTCCTTGAGAGTCCTATCTCCAAATAAGCACCAGAAAACCAGAAATGGAGCTATGGTTCAAAGTGACAGAGCACAAAAGCGAAGGGGCAGTGTCCAGGCCCTGAGTTCAAGCCCCACAACCAACAAAGAAAGAAAGCGATGAAACACATTCCTCTTCCTTAGCAGATTAAGGAAGCTGGATGCTACCCCAGAGCCATCTTCCCCTATGCTAGTTGACAATGTCCCTCACTGTGGCTGGCTAATCCGTGCATCCACCCTCTCTTGAGATCCCCTCCCCCAACTGCAGATGTGAACCTGAACCCACAGAAGGGGCTCTAACCACGGGAGCTTGCGCTTCAGGGCTCAGGGGCGACAACTTGAGAGGCACCCAAGTCAGGGAGAGGAAGTTGGGGTAGACCACGGGCCGGAGAACTGGAAGGTGTGGGCTGGGCCACTCGGCCAGAAGGCCTGTTTTGGCACGCGCCAACAGGCAGCCGTGTGCTGAGGGGATGGGGGAGGGGGGGCTTAAGACAGATGGTGTCTCTCTCAACCTCTGGGGGTGCAAACTCAGAAGCTGGTGAGATCGCCAGATGGATGATGAGCACCCAGACGCGAAGATCTGTGGAATGAGTCAGGGTTCTCCGGAGAAACAGCGATCAACAGGATGTGCGGGGAGAATTATTTCAAGGAATTGGTTCATAGGGCTGAGGAGGGTGGCAAGCTTGACATCGGCAGAGCAGGCCGGCAGGCTGGGTATCGTGGTAGGAGATGAAACTGCAGGCCTGGGTCTGAACGCAGCCTGGGAGGGTGTGTGTGTGTGTGTGTGTGTGTGTGTGCGCAGAATTCTTTCCTCTTTGGGGGATGTTGTCTTTTCTCTCAAGGCCTTCTACTGATGATGTGAGGCTCACTCACATTTTGAAAGATAATGTGCTTTATTAAGAGTCAACTGTTTTTTAATCTCAAACCCCAAATAGCTTCACAGCAACTTCAATTTGGCCAAAAACCAGGACATCATGATCATAGCTAGTTGACACATAAAATTCATCATCAGAGCCAGGTGCCAGTGGCTCACACCTGTCATCCTAGCTACTCAGGAGGCCGAGGTCTAAGGACTGCAGTTCAAAGCCAGCCTGAGTTGGAAAGTGTGAGACTCTTATCTCCAATTAACCACCAGAAAACTAGAAATGGTACGTGGCTAGAGCGCTAGCCTTGAGCAAAAGAGCTCAGACGCTGAGGTCAAGCCCCATAACCAACAACAACAAGGGGGAAAAAAGGAAAAGAAATTATTAACCAACCAAAATGTCAAACAAAGGTAGTCGGAACTGATCAATTATCACCAGGATTAAATTCACTAGACTGAATAGATTTTCTTTGAGTGATGGTGCTATTTGGGGCTGAATTGTTTCCCTCTCCAAATGTTGAAGTCCTCACCTTCAATATCAAAAAGGTCACTGCCTTTGAAGATTAAAAAAAATCACTGAAGAGGTGATGAGGTTAAAATGAGTCTATGACTGCTGTGTGCGGAGGGCTCACACCTGTAATCCTAAATAGTTAGGAAGCAAAGGTCTGAGGGTCGTGGTTCAAAGCCAGCCTGGACAGGAAAATCCATGAGACTTATCTCCAATAATGTACCAAAAAAATAATAACCCATATAAAGAAGAGGGTAAGGGCTGGGAATGTGGCCTAGTGGTAGAGTGCCTGCCTCGTATACATGAAGCCCTGGGTTCGATTCCCCAGCACTACATATATAGAAAAAGCCAGAAGTGGCGCTGTGGCTCAAGTGGCAGAGTGCTAGCCTTGAGCAAAAAGAAGCCAGGGACAGTGCTCAGGCCCTGAGTTCAAGGGCCAAGACTGGCAAAAACAAAACAGAACAAAAAAATAAAACATAAAGTATCTATTAAATGGACACTCATTCTACCTGACTGAAATCTTTATAATAAGAAACATCTGGATACACAGACAGGTCATCTAACAGCAAAATACAGCCCCTCCACCAGCCAAGAAGAGAGGCCTCCGAAGAAACCACACCACAGACACCTTCTTACTGGATGTTAGCCTTCAGAGCAGAGAGAAAATGAACAACAGCTATTTCACTTACAGTGCCTGGCATCCCTAGAAATGTAGCACAGTGTTCTTTGACTGGGCCTTCAGTGAGCACAGGGCCTCAAGTTTGCTCAGCCCACTTGCTCACAAATGGCACCCTGCCACTTGAGTCATGCCTCCAGCCTAGCATTTTGCTGCCTCACAGAAGATGGGAGTCTCCAGGTCTTTTCATCCTAAGCTAGATTTGAACTGAGGTTCTCCAAATCTCAGCCTGCTGAGTAGCTAGGATTACAGAAATGAGCCCCAGCACCTGGTTAATAAAGTACCATCTCTTTAGCATATCTGTTGAATAAAGTTTGATTTTTTTCCCCAGAGTATTTTAGAACAGCCCACCTATGAACTGCTTTGTCTCTTGTATCACAACTCCTAAAAACAAAGTTACATGAAAGCTACTGAAAATAAAGGTGTTGGAAAAAAAGACATATCAAACAAATGCTAATACACACACACACACACACACACACACGCAGGCATGGTGACAGTAATCAGGCAAAACAGGTGCGAACAGCAAAATATGTAAAGGGACAAAAGAAACATTTCTATTAATAAAAAAGGATGATCTGCCAAGCACATCACGTACCGCGATCCACTTCGCAACACGCCAGCAAAATACCAAGAAAGCAAATGCTAATAAAAGGTGAAACTGTGGCTCATGATTCAAACTGGGAGAGTTTCATAGAAAGCAGAGTTAACGAGATAAAAATAAAAAGTTAAACCACAGCTAGATCTATTTAGAATTTTGTACCCAACGAAAAAAGAACAGTAGAGTTAAAAATACAAAAGAAGAAGATGCTGGGGGCCAATTCTCACGTCTATCAGCCTAGCTACTCAGGAGGCTGAGATGTGAGAATCAATCACGGTTCAAAGCCAGCTCAGGCAGACAAATCCCGGAGACTCTTATCTCCAATTAACTGGCAAAAAAAAAAAAAAAAAAAAAAAAGCTGGATGTGGAGGTTTGCCTCAAGTAGTAGAGAGCCAGCAGTAAGTGATAAAGCCTGAGGAAGAGTGAAAAGCTCTGAGTTCAAGTCCCAGTACCAGCTACACACACACACACACACGCACACAGAGAAAGGTGGGGGGCCGGAGGATACTGTCTGTGCTCCAAGCAAAACTGATTACTCAGCATTAAGCCACCAAACTTTTAATTTTTTAAAATAGAATCTATGCTCTAGAGGAGAATTTACACTGACCATCCTCCTAGGCACTGTGTACAACATTTTCTGAATGCAGACCTAGCCCATCTTCTCCAACAAGTTTGCCCTGGCTTGGTGTCCTAATCTGTTTTGTGTTACCAGATGCCAGGGTAACAGGGAAAGCGATGAGTGGCTGATCTGGCTCGAGATGCTGCTGAATGGCACGGGTATCTAAGAATAGCCCTCCGGCTGCGTGGAAACATGGCGGCTGGAAGAACTGGGTGGCGACCTGTACAAAGACAAGGGAGGAAGCCAGAGAGGTGGAGGGACTGGGCTCCCTCTTTGGTGAACCAGCTGCTGTCATGGCAATGAACCCATTCCTGGGAAACAAACCCACTACACGGGCCCAGCTTTACTCGCCTCACAAAGCTGGTCATGGTTCCAACTGCCTTCTACTCAGAGAAGCTCCCCACACGAGAGAAGAGGACTCCCTCTAACCTTAGGAAGATGGTGCTTATCATTTCCCCGCCCCAGGGCATGGTTCCAAAGCCTAGATATAGTAGAACATTCAGATTACAGATAGTACATATAAGATATAACACATTTAATACTCTATGTGTTATAAATAAATCATGTATGTTATATAAATGATATAATATGTAGTGTATTATGTCAGGTGTAACTTATAATACATATTACATGGTGTATAAATTATTATAGATAGGTAGAGATATAATTACCCATTGCTGAGGACAGGGATTTGTTCTGAGAAATGAGTCATTAGGTAATTCCATTATCATGCAAACATCATAGACCACAAGTACACACACACACACACACACACACACACACAGCCAGGCTGGGTCAGTCACTCCAGATGGCCTTAGTAAAGACACACGTGCCACTTGTCACTGAATGAGGCATGTGACTCTCTCTCTCTCTCTCTATGTATATATAATAAGTGCACATTTTTCATGTACATTCATATAGACCTAAGACAAAAGCTAAATACTTAGGTCAATTAAAAGAACAATAATGTAACAGAACCATTACAAACAACAAAAGCAAAGTGAATATCCTCTTTCTGTCTCCCTGTCTCTCCTTCTCTCTCTCAATCTGATTCTCCCTCTCTCCAAACTCTCTCTCTCACACACACACACACACACACACACACACACACACACACACACACACACTGCATTGTTATACCTTAGCAACCTTGGCAAACAATATGTTTTCTTCCTAAGTGAAGAACTTCCATTTTTTCCCTCGGAGTAAGCAATTTATGACATCTCCTGGCAGAACTGAACTGCCAATCACCCTTTACCCTTGCTTGCACTTGGAGCCATTAGTAATTAAAATGAGTGATTTGTGAAAGCTTAAAAGGCACACCGAGAGGGCAACTGGAGTGAACACATAAAGTGCATCATATATGAGAATATGTGTGTATATATATATATATATACAGACACACATATATATACATGAGAATGTCATAGTGAAGCCAATTATTGTGAGCAATTAACAAAGGCTTAAAGAACAAGTGTCGAGTAGAACAGAGGACTCTAGATTAGAGAAAGAATAGGGCTCTGGGGACACAGAGAGAGAGTAGAATGTAGGTGTAACTCATCGTAGCTAGAGGGAAGCTGGTGGCTCCAATATTCCATAGCACCGTAGGGTAGCTCTCGTCTACAATAAGTAATCGTACATTTCAAAATAACTAGAAGAGTTTGAAAGTGTCCAATGCATAGAAATGATATGAGTTGAGGAGTTGGAAAAGCAAATTGCCCTGCATCCTTCATTATACATTGCAGGGAAATACTGCATTATATAGTACTGTGCTCGCATAAATGAGTACAAATACATGCCAATTAAAAATAACCATTGCACTGTGATACTGCTACCTTTCATCACCCAATCAGGCACAAAGTGACTAATGGGCAGGTAGGGCCCACTGTAAAAACCTAAGGATTGCTCATTTCCAAAATTTTCTCTGCGGTGTTTTTGGCCCACCACGGACTGTGGGTAAGAAATTTCTGGGAGTGATACCGATGGGGAAGGGGCTGATTCTACTGCAGTCACACCATCAGCCAAGGTGGAGGGAAGAAAAGATGGAGTAGAGAAGTCAAACCACACCTAGGGGGTCTACCTCCCCAAAAAGGCAGCCGGGAAAGACCCCAAACCTTTCAGAGAAATGGGGAAGCATATCCATTCGGAGCAGAAGAAAAGCTTTGGTTCTGCTGGGCCACACCTGAGCAGTGAATGCGGGTGCAGCTAAGATGCTGTGGTTTCTATTTAGCTCGCACCCCACTTCCCTGACTTCCCCCTAGAGACTCTAGGGAAGGGGAAGAGACTACAGTTTACCTACCACCTAGTATTTTCCCCAATCCTGTGGCTTTCCCTTAGTAGAATCTCATGTTGTTGCACACAGAGGCCAAATTGTCCTAGTAAGAGCTTCCAGTTTCTCCTAACAGCTCACGCACCGGCTTTGCTACAAAACCCAGAGTTGACCAATCCAGACTAAGTATGGATGAAAAACCAGACACACATAAATAAGAACGCACGTTATACTGGCTACCGAACTCCCGCTCTTTCCCACAGGGCTGACTCTCAACATGAAGTCAGGGCTCCCTCTCAACATCGCACGCATAAAAACAACTGCCTAGTTCCATTCTATTTTCCAATATAACCACTCTTTTTTCTTTTGGTCACATATGGGGCTTGAACTCAGGGTCTGGGTGCTGTCCCTGAGCTTTTGTGCTCAAGACTAGCACTCTACCACTTTGAGACACAGCTCCACTTCTGGCTTTCTGGTGGTTCATTGGAGATCAGAGTCTCAGGGACATTCTTACCCAGGCTGGCTTTGAACTGTGATCCTCAGATCTCAGCTTCCAAAGTAGCCAGGATGACAGGCGTGAGCCACCGGCACCCAGCATCGTAACCACTCTTAAATAAACAGCAAAAAGCAAGGAAAGGGCCGTCAATGTGAGCACCCAATGTGAGCTCAACACGTAAGTAGGGGCTCTCCCTGTAGGCCCTACTTTCCAAGACCAAAGCCTGGTCCTCTGAGGCCAGTATACGCATGTAACACAACCTTCCTATACATGAGGGTCTCTTCCCTCAAATACAAATACAGCCAGGGCTTTGAGGGGCCCTCCCTCAGTCCACGATGGAAACTGTGTTGCTAAGTCCCAACTTCCACCTTGATAACACCTTGAAAAGTTGCCAGGTCCTTCCCAGTATCCCCTGCAGACACAGTGAATGGAAGATATGAAGGGATTTTTGTTTTCCTCCTTCAAGAACGATGAGGAGGTTGTGGCCATAGCCTGTTTGGAAATAAAATTCTTCACCGTCTTCTCGGCCGCCATAGAACACGGCCCCCAGTGTAACTCATAAGCTCAGTAGAATTAGGTGTGATTCTTTTCTGCCGGTCTGGCCAACAGGGGGCAGTACAGACCCCATGTCTCAGCCCGGCATGGTATACTATTTTCAGCAACGTCTCTGGAGACTCCACAGGACAGTCTGGGAATGCTCCCTTACCCACTGGTGTTATTAATTAGAATTGAATATCATTAACTAGGCCTGAGTCCCATTACTAAAAAATTACATTCAGTAACGGCTAACTGCTTTTAATTTAATCTCATTAATTATGTTGGGTACAATCTCGTAGCAGCTTCTGGTGCTATTTTCTTAACACACTTTTTTTTTTTCTTTTCAAGAATGATGATGGATGCTTGGTGCTGGTGGCTCATGCCTATAATTCTAACTACTTAGGAAGGTGAGATGTGAGGATTGCAGTTCAAATCCAGCCAGGGCAGGAAAGCCTATGAGACTCTTATCCCCAATTAATCACCCAAAAGGCTGGAAGTGGAGCTGTGGTTCAAGTGGTCGAGTGCTAGCCTCAAGCACAAAAGTTCAGAAACAGTGCTCAGGCCCTGAGTTCAAGCCCCAGGACTGGCACTAAAAAAAAAAAAAAAAAAGCATGGTGAAATATTTATTTTCTTCTCTTACTGAAAGTTGTTCATTCATCTTCCCACCCTTCCTACAGACCACTCACTGAATTTATACATTTCACGATTCAAACGTTTTACAGGCCAGAAGCCAGTTGTAATTATTCAAGTAAAAAGGGCCCCCCAAATGCCACTCCACCCCCAAATTTTTCTTCTTTTAAGTAGAAGCAGATTCATCGAGTTATGTGACGAATTACGCTATGAGCGTTAGCATTCTGAAGCCATAGAACCGTTCCATTTGCTGCAGAAAAAGAAAAAAAAAAGACAACGAACAACCTCAGGCCTTTGCCTCTCTCTGCAGACCTCCTCTCGGAGATTCAGTCTGGCATAATTGACATTTAAAAAATATCCATTTCAGTGCCACTTTTCCTTTCTGAGAAGGAATACGATGCTTTCTGCGGGAAAGCTACGAAGCATCGTCGTGATGAGCTTATTATTCACTTCCGTGGCGGTGGCCAGCACAATGTCTCTCCTACAGCTCATTTGATCTGCCGTTAGTATTTCAGGACACAGAAAAAAAAACTCCAGCAGGTCTCTTCCCTGAGCTCAGAAGCACACACAAAACAAGCCCTTTAACCCTTCAGCGTATGGAGGGAATCACCTCACAGCTCCAGCTGAATACAGTGATGCCCCAAGTTCATGAAGGAAAACATCCAGGACTGATTGAATTAGAGACAATGCCCAGAGCCTGCATGGGCTGAGCTGGGCTACTGGGCCCTGGGCTCCTGGTAGCTCAGGATTTCACGGTAATTTGCGAGACTTCTGCCCTGTACATAATATCTCCCTCAAGAAACCATGTCTCCTGCCACTTACAAACAAAATCTCACCCCTCTAGAGAGTCTCCCCCCACAAATGCTCTCCCATTTTGGGAGCTGCAAGTGGCTAAGGCAGCTAATTAAGTTAGAGCTGATGACAGTTATAACTCTAAACAAAACAATCAAATGGGAAGTTAAGGCTTACGTTGAGAACACCAAAGTAGATTCGGAAAAAGGTTTAAAAATGGCCAGATGAGCCGGGTGCCAGTGACTTACTCCTGTTATCCTAGTTACTCGGGAGGCTGAGATCTGAGGATCGCCATTCAAAGCCAGCCTGGTCAGGAAAGTCTGTGAGACTCTTATCCCCCAATGAATCACCACAAAACAAAAGCTGCAAGTGGTGGTGGGTGCCACTCAAGTGGTGGGGTGCTAGCCTGGAGCAAAAAGGAGCCCAGGGACGGCGCCCAGACCCAGAGTTATGCCCTGGACTGGCGAAAAACAGCAAGCAAACAAACAAACAAACAAACAACCCCCCCCACAAAACTTGGTAACTGAGACTTTTCTTCTGCTCAGCTTTCTGGTAATTCCCAGTGGTGGACTTCAAAAGTGTTCCAGATTTCAGAGCTCTGAGGATGGATTTGGTGCCGGAAATACACCTGGGACTTTTCGAGCCCGTGCTCTTCAAGACTTCCAGACTGCATCCACTCCACCTGTAGCCATGAACCGTGTTAGAGAGTGAGCACTGCAAGTGGCACCTGCTGTTGATCTCTATGTTCAATGTTATCCCGAAGTTGGGACCCCACAAAGAAACGGCTGAGCCGGAAAGGATGAAGGCCTGGGAAGGGACCGGTGGGCTGGGATGAGCTGCTGCGCACAGAGGTTGGTGAGCAAAGGATGCTGGCACCAGGAAAAAACTAACTGGCCAGTTGTGACCCAAGCATTTGTCTACTCCTTGGCAGTCGGTCAAACTTCCAGTTCTAATTCCCTGTGCTCAGACACATATAATCTTATCCACAATTATTTCTCAGGAAACAACCACCACCACCACCACAACAACAACAACAAAAAAACCCTGGCGATCGGCCAATTCCATCTGCAGTATTCTGGCGGAGCAATCCCACCTTTCACACAGTGGACACAAATCCTCACTCCACACAAAGCCATTCCGTCATTCTTACCGAAAACAAGGGGTTTCGTACTGTCACCAAAAGGCTCCCGGTGATCAAGTCTTTCTGGAATAAAGCAGAAGGGAAAGAGAGGGCATTATTAAGCTTTTAGAGATGATACAGGAGCTGACATAGAACTCTTTCATGGATAAAAATGGAAATGAGTGAGAGGCTTTGAATCACCTGTGAAAGTGAACAAATTAGCATTCTAATGAGAGGAGCACAAATTACCCTAAACAAATAACTTTTTTTTTTTAAATGATGTCTTTAGCCATCTCCCCACACAATGATTGCCTGAAGAACAATGTGTTGGGCAAATAAAGGGATGGCTTATGGATCATTCAGGAAAGAGACTACTCGCATATTAATGAAGCACCTCAAAGCTCTCATGAATATGTATTTCACCACCACCACCACAAAGCCAGTCGCCAATGGTTTGCAGAACTGGTGTTTGGTGACCCTTTCGCAGGAAGGGTGGCCTGCCGAGTTGAGGCTGGAATAGAGTGAAGACTGATGAAAGGAAAGAGAAGAGAAAAGAAATGCTCTCTTGGGTCCCGAGTCTCAACTCACCCTCCCACGCTCCCTTTTGGGTAAGACGGCTTCTCACACTTGCCTGGAATAGAGAGAGCTTTGCAAAGAAAAGCCGAAGAAGAGGCTACAATAGACTCCGAGGATTCAAGGCCAGACCTTTCCCTTGGATCAGGAATTAGTGATGAGGCCAATGGAGAAGCAGAAAGCAGGGCTGGGGTAATGTAAGACTAGGGGGCAGGGGCGTTTGCCTGCTTCAACCAGCACATCTCAATGCCTCTTCTTCCTCTCATTTGGCTGAAGACTGACTGCAAAAGCTACAGAAGAACTGTCTCGTTTCTTTTTCTTTTCTTTTGCCAGTCCTGGGCCTTGAACTCAGGGCCTGAGCACTGTCCCTGGCTTCTTTTTGCTCAAGGCTAGCACTCTGCCACTTGAGCCACACACAGCGCCCCTTCTGACCGTTTTCTACATATGTGGGGCTAAGGAATCGAACCCATGGCTTCATGTATACGAGGCAAGCACTCTTGCCACTAGGCCATATTCCCAGCCCTGTCTCATTCCTTTTCATCTAAAAAAAATATATATATTTTCATGATCCTTCCATCGTTGTACAAAGAGCTCTCAATTGTACATACCAAGTGGTGCGTACCATATATCTTGGTCCACATCACCCCTTCATCATTCATCTTGTTTCTCTTATGTGAGCCAGGGCTGCCTCCTCCCTGGGCCTTCTCCATGGGGAGGCATGGGGCGGAGCTTTCCACGGACAACCGTGCTGGCTGGACCGGTCTGAGGTCTAACATCCTAAGGGACGGCTTTGTTCATAATAGGAGACGAAACGGTTCTTGCTATGGACATAGGCAGACCACAGCTTGTCCCTCATCACACAGTCCTAACCCGCACATGGTGTTATCACTTCGAACAAAGCCAGATAGTCCCTGGGCAGACATTCCTAGGAGTGGTTTTGTTTTATATTTTGTTTTTCTGGTGTCCATCCTGGGGCTTCAACTTAGGGCCTTGGATGCTGTCTCTGCGCTTTTTGTTGTTGTTGTTCAAGGCTAGCACTACTGCTAGAGCCACAGTTCCACTTCCAGCTTTTTAAAAAACTGTTTAAGTAGTTAATTAGATGTTAGGAGCCTTCATACATTTTTTTGTCCCACAATCCTCAGATCTCAGCCTCCTGAGTAGCTAGAATGACAGGCGTGAGCCACCGAGCCTGGCTTTAATAGTGGGTTTTAATTAGGCTTAGGCTACTCTTCTACTTTCCAACTGGATGAGGACAGACACATCTGGTGCAGATACAGAAGGAAATGACCTGGCTAGCCCTCAAACACTAAGAACGCTTCAATGTCACCCAGATCACCTATGAAAGAGAGCCACAGGCCTCAAGCTGCCTTCCTCTACTCCGAGGGGATCCTGACATTCCCACAGCTGTCCAGTCTCTTCCCAGGGGTGTGGTACACCGGTAGCCTTTCAGTGCCTACCCAAGTGCTCTTTGAAAGGAGGTCTCCTAGCCAGGCACTGGTTAACCCTAGCTACTCAGGAGGCTGAGATCTGAGGATCGTAGTTTGAAGCCAGCCTGGGCAGAAATGTCCGAGACTCTTATTACCAATAAACTACTCAGAAAAAGCTAGAAGTGGTGCTGCGGCTCAATTGGTAAAGTGCTCGCCCTGAGAGAAAGAAGCTGGGGGACAGCACCCAGGCCCTGAGTTCAAACCCTAGGACTGGCAAAAAAAAAAAAAAAAAAAAAAAGAAAGAAAGAAAGAAAGGAAGGAAGAAAGGGAGGGGTGGAGGAAGGGAAGAAGGAAGGATGGAAGGAAGGATGGAAGGAAGGAAGGAAGGAAGAAAGGAAGGAAGGAAGGAAGGAAGGAAGGAAGGACTCCTTATCAGGCTAGGTGAGCCATAGTTTAAATAATACAGCCATTTCCTAAGGGCAGGCACTCTGTGCTGCTTGCTTGCTTCCTGTGTGTACCTCATCAACAGAGACTTTCACAGCTTTGGCCTCAATTTTGGGGTGTCAGAAAACAAAAAAAAAAAAAAGCAACTGGAAAATATGAAGTACTTCAAAGGTGTTTGGGAAATTGAAATGCAATCAACCCCCTCCCCCACCCCAGGGCCGTTCTTGCACACTTACTATTGTCTTCTTCACGCCCAAGCTTGCCCCCTGGGGACCTCCCGATTCCATTGCTTTCATCGGGTGGGAAGGGTGTCTCATTGGTAGTGAAAAGAAGGGGGGAGGGGAGGTGCTGATTTCTCACCCAGCTTACAAAAGCGGCTCCCGGACCCCCAGCAAAACAGTTGGGAGCTTAATTCCCATGGTGAGGATGGAAACCTGAATCCTTGGCGGTGTTTAGGAGGGAGAGACATCTGGGTTAGGGAAGAATGCCCAGGATGGAATATTGATGACGGTGTACGGAGTGGCAGAGACCGGACACACAAACTCGGCACCCACCCTGATTTCTGCCAGGTGATGTTCTGCGTCATCCTAGGATTCTGCCAGCAGGAAGGCTGCCAAGCCAAGTAATCACGCCTGTCATCCCAGCTGCTCAGGAAGCTGAGATCTGAGGACCTTGATTCAAGGCCAGCCCAAGCAGGAAAGTCCAGGAGACTACCTCCAGTGAAGAACTGCCCCTCCTCCCCAACAAAAAAAAACACACAACTGGATGTGGAGAAGTGGCTCAAACGGTAGAGTAGTAGCCCTGAGCAAAAAGAAGCTCCGGGACAGTGTCCTGGCCCTGAGTTCAAACCCTAGTCACCAAAAAAAGAAAAGAAAAGGCAGAGGAGGAGGAGGAAAGAGGAAGGAGGAAGGAGGAGGGAGGAAGGAAGAGGGAGGAGGGAGGAGAAGGACAACAATGACAACCACAGCCGTTAAACAATGTCAACCCTTGACTCTCCAGAATTATTAAATTAAATTAAAAATATATAATTTGATGAATACTGTTAGGGTATTGTCCAGAGGGGTTACAAGTTCACAGATCAGGGAAGGAGCACATTTCCTTGTTTTGGACAACGTCACCCTTTCCTCCATTTCCCCTGCCGTCTCTGCCCCCAGGTAACGCAGTTCCTTCTCCACCAATAGCAATGGTGGCCTTTGTGTTTCCCTCCCTCCCTCTTTCCCTCCCTCCCTCCCTCCCTCCCTCCCTTTCAGCTGAACCTCTCTTCTTGATAAAGCGCCCAGCTTCGGGGACGGCGTGAGAGAAACAGCATGTGGACAACCCACAGTGAGACCGACGGACCCAGGCGGCCCCCGGCCGGCCCCCCAAGCTACCAACCCCAGCTCGGGGCGGCCGTGACTCCGAAGGGGAGGAGGGAGAGGGTGAGAGGCCCACCAGCAGGGCACGGTGCTCCTCACCAAGCATGCTGGGTCCTCCTCCTTCCCTCCTGGGGTCACCGGGCACCCATGCCCACCCAGCACCACCCTCATGCGTCACTGGGGGGCCTGGGCCTCGAGCCTTTGCATCTGAGCAGCCCCCACACAGCCCCCACCCAGGCCCAATGCCACCAGACCACGGGGGACCGAGCCCAGCCAGCACGCATGCGCTTGCCCTGCGGGAAGCGGGCCCCCACCCGCACCTCATTTAGAATCGGGCTTTAAGCATCTATTTATAGACATCACATCACCGTCTCCCCCTGGATGGTGGAGACCGGAGGACTCCTGAGCTGCTGTCCACGGCAGCTCATTTGCATTCCTTTCATGTTGATCTTCTCTCATCTCCCGGCCGCCTTTTAACTCAAATACAAGGTCACCTGCCACTCAGGCCCAACACCACGGACTCAGGAGCTCCTCCAGGGGAAAAGAATCCTTGTCTTCCCTAAGCAGCAGTGGCCTGTCCCGCACCCTCTCCAGGACTCCTGGCTGGCCCTGGCTAAGGTCAGATGGTGTCGTTCGAGTGACCCGTGTCTCTCTGACACCTTAAATCCATTCCTCTCAAGGTCAGGAGACGTGAGAAGAGAAGGAAGGAGGAGGGGGGCAGAGAAAGAGGCAGCTGCCATGTCTCCACCTGGCTCCGAGTCACCCACGGTCAGGCACCGTCTGGCTTTGTCCCAGTGGCTAGGAAGGACATAGAGTACAACAGGGCTCCTCTGAGTTACCTACTTCTACAACAGTCAGGCAATGGCGGCTCACGCCTGTCATCCAAGCTACTCAGGAGGCTGAGATCTGAGGATCATGGCTCGAAGCCAGCGCAGGCAGGAAAGTCCATGAAGCTATTCTCTCCAATAAAGTATTCCAGAAACGCTGGACGTGGTGCTGCAGCTCAAGTGCACTGGCCTTGAGGAAAAGAAGCTCAGGGACAGCGCCCAGGCCTAGAGTTCAAGCCTCAGGACCAGCACACACACACACACACAAACAACAAATTCTCAGGGTCCATGGTAGCCCAAGGGGTCAGAGAGGAGTCCAGAGTAAGAAATCAAGCCACAGAGGCCGTGAGAACCCCCCATGGCCCCCAGGGAAGGAAATTCATGTAATCATCCAGTCATTGCAGGGGTTCCCAGACCCTGAGCACAGACAGGCCCAAGGAGGGAAATCTGGGTCAGATGTCAACTTTGGCAGCGTTTTGCTTAGCACAGTTGAGACACTTATTATACTCCCAGATCTGGAGACCGTTCCCGGGAGACCCTGGGAGTGGGGAGTAGGACCCAGGTAGGATCCAGAATTCTCCTTTCCTCCAGGAGCGGCGGAACCCAGGCCTCTCCTCTCCTTCCCTCTCCTGCTACCTTGATCTGGGGCTCAACTGGGGATAGAAGGCCAACACTGCTTTGTGAGGAAGGGGCTGGACACACAGGCTCGAGGCTATCTGATGTCCCAGAGACCTAGAACAAGTGGGATGTGATAAGGTATATTATTAATCCTTAAAATACGGGTTAGCAGGACACTAGCGATACTGAGCACAGGCCGTAGAATGGGCTCCGAAGGAATCTAGACAGAGCAACAGGGCCAGAGGCCTAAAGGGAGGTCAGGGTGCATCAACAAGAAGAGTCCTCTGAGTACTGTAGCCAACTGCACTATGGTTCCTCCCTGCACCGGTCTGTGGCTGTAGCCAGTCCTGGCAGGCACAGGGCTTACCAGCTCTGGGTTGCCTCCCAGAGGAAAGCAGGCAGGTGATTATCAGGCCAGAAAACTCTGGCACAAGATGGCGTCTTGGGACCTGCCATGGCAACTCAGTCACTCTACCCCCTTTTGTCCTTCTGAGCAAGGAAGCAATGTCTTCAGAATAAAAAGCTCCAACCCTGAAACTCTAATTTGTGCCAATGCTTCAAGAGCCAAATGGATTTAAAGTGAGTCTTCAATGATCTCAGAGTTTGCAAAACAACTGTTGCTTTCTTTTTATTATTACCATCGTTACGTGGTTGTACAAAGGGGTTTCAATTCAACATGTCAGTTGAGCACAATGCATCTTGATCAACGTCACCCATAAATACTGTGATTTTTTTTTTCAGGTACTTCTAACCATGCTTGTTTACCCTCTGATATCAACGTAACTGACTTTAGTATCGTATAGTATATTGTATATACGTGTATTGGAACTAGGGAAGGGAAAAGGAATATCAAAATCGAGGGACAAAGGGTAAAAAGACAAACCAATGCAACGGCAATACTTACAAAACCATATGGTGTAAACCAACTGTACAACTCATGGCGGGAGAGGGAAGTGGGGAGGAGGAGAGGGAGGAAAAAATGAGGGAGGAGGTAACAAGTTGGATGAGAAATGCACTCACTGCCTTCTCTGTGAAGCCCCTCTGTGCTTCACTTTGACAATAAAGAGAAAAAAAATACTTAAGAATAAACTAGGCACCAGAGACTCACGCTTGTCATCCTAGCTACTCAGGATCTGAGATCTGAGGATCAAGGATTGAAGCCAGAAAGCCTGGACAGGACAGTCCATGAGAATATCCATGACTATCCATGAGATAGTACCAAAAAAAAAAAAAAAAAAAGCCAGAAGTGGAGCTGTGTCTCAAGTGGTAGATACTCTGGCCTTGAGTGAAAAAGCTCAGGGACAGTGCCCAGGTCCTAGGTTCAAGCCCCAGGACCAGTACAAAAATAACCCTTAAAAATAATTATAAGAGCTGGGGATATGGCCTAGTGGCAAGAGTGCTTGCCTCGTATACATGAGGCCCTGGGTTCAATTCCCCAGCACCACATATACAGAAAATGGCCAGAAGTGGTGCTGTGGCTCAAGTGGCAGAGTGCTAGCCTTGAGCAAAAAGAAGCCAGGGACAGTGCTCAGGCCCTGAGTCCAAGGTCCAGGAATGGCCAAAAAAAATAAAATAATAATAATAATAAAATAAAATAATTATAAGAAATGGAGCTATGGCTCAAAATGGTAGAGTGCAAGCCTTGAGCAAAAGACCTCAGAAACAGTACCCAAGCCCTGTGGTTCAAGGCCCAGGACCAGCTCAGTAAAAAAAAAAACACAAAAAAACAATTATTACAAATTGCTATCACTCAAATGGTTCAAAAGCTCAGTTCTTGGCAACTTATCATTCAAAGTCTGGGGGTGATGGAGTCCATCGGTATAACATGGAGTTCAAATCTGGCCAGTGTCATCATTGGCCACATGGTAAGTTGCACTATCTGGCATTTTGTCTTGATGGGTGTGCCTGGATTCCTAGAGGAAAGGAAGTCCCAGCCCCAGGTGATGGGTATTCTTGAATCCCTGGAGACGGGTGGGCACCTGGCCTATAGGTTACTGAACCTGTCAGTCCAGTGCCTGCAACTGGGAGCTTCCTGTGACCCAGCCCCCTGACTTGACCCTAGTTAGGGTCAGGCCAGCTCAGGCACCATTATCCCATGCCACAGATCGCCATGCTCTAGCCCTGTGTCCTGTCTCCTGGCTCGTATCCAGTCACCACGGCATCCCAAGTCAGCTCTCCATTGGAGCTGGATTGGTGTGTTGGTATGGTTTTTGTTCTATGTCTCTTCTCTGGCCTGTTTCCTCATAGTGTTAAGGGTATTTGCAGGCTGCAGGCCTTTGTAACAACTGGCTGCCTGCAGACTGCTAATGCTCTAATAAAGACTCCAAGACTCGATCCTTCAAAAGGTGGCTTCTCGGATAATTTACTACGTAGCATCAGGAATCCTCTCTTCCTGCTCAAGACTGGAAGGCAGAGGCTAGTTGTGGAGCCTCTCTCTGCACGGAGGCTGTTTCCTCTCCGGGGATCTCCGCAGCCACTCTGAAGACTGAAGCCGCGGAGGAATTCTTAAATCGGTGTCAAAACTCAGAAATCTGCTCTACAACCGAACGGGCAGCTCAGACACGTGCCATTCCGCCAATGCTCAGCACTTGTTACTCTCGTTTGTGGCATGTCTGCCTTAAGGTAAAATAACTCTGAATGCCATCAGATACCACATCGTCACTTCCACCAAACACAGTGGTCCCAGAAGATTCTGTGTCCCCCCAGATGGGAGCCACAGCTCATGCCTGTCACTCTAGCTACGCAGGAGGCTGAGATGGGACGATCACGGTTCAAAGCCAGCCCGAGCACACAAATCCCAAAGACTCTTCCCTCCCATGAACCAACAACAACAACAACAACAAAAGCCAGAAGTGGAGGTATGGCTCCAAAGATGGGACACCAGCCTTGAGGGGCAAGAAAAAAAAAAAAAAAAAAAAGCTAAGCAAGAAGCTCAAGGCCTTGAGTTCAAATCCCAGCACACAAAACCTTATGGGTCCCCTGGTACGAGAGCCATCTTAGTTCTGCGAAGTGAACTCCGGGAGGAAGCTAAGATGTTAATTCTCAAGATGTCCTGTCCCATCAGGAAACAACTCGTGACCACAAGGCAGACGTTCCTGGCCCCCATGTTCTGTTAGGTGATGAACCTTGAAGGTGGGGGTGGGGGTGGGGGGCAATGGTATTCTGCCCTCAAGGGCTCCTTAAAATCTTCCATGCATCAGAAGCCCACAGCATTCCGGGAACCGAGACACCCAGCTCCTCTTCTGGCAGGGAGGTCTAGCCTATTATCTCTGGCATATTGCTCCAATGAGTCCATATTAAGCCAATTCTGTTCTCTGGATTTCTTGCCAGAGGACACTGCCACACTGAGGTCTTAGAAAATGGAATTCACAGCCAACACAACCCACGTCACAGGCCAACAGCAGCCACGCTGGTAGGAGGTCGGGGAGGAGGAGCAGGGAAGGGAAAAGGGCGGCGGGTGGTCTCAGCTGCGTCTGCCTCTGCTCACAGGGAATGAAGGCCCAGCAGAGGGGTGGCCCAGCCCCCCCCCCCCACCCCATTGCCTCGGCCTGGCTGTTCTGCTCATTGTCATTTTCTCAGAAGCAAGAAGAAGTGCCTATTTTCTGCTGCCAGGGTTCAGATGCCTTCCCGGGAGGAAGCCGGGCTTACCTTCTTTGTTCAGGCAGCTCGGGGACTGGAGGCAGGGCTGGGAGCCAGGCAGAAGCAGAGCCTGCCAATCTCATCAAAGGAGGGCACAGCGCGGGACAAGGTGACAATGCCTGCAGCCAGGGCATATCCAAGTCACACTCGCTGTGGGACACTGCCGCTGCCTTTCTGCTGTGACTACATATCCCCCACGGTGGGAAACCTAATCCGCAAGGCAACAGTGTCAGAGCAGGGGGACCCCCCCCTCGGGTATTTTTAATGCTGCCAGTAAGCATAAGAGTGGGTTCCACAGAAGAGGATGAGTTCCGCCCCCTTTTTCCTCTGTCTTCTCATCCCTTTCCCCCTCCCTCCCTGCCCTCTCCTCTTGTTTATTTTTCCATTGGTCCTGGGGCTTGAACTCAGGGCCTGGGAGCTGCCCCTGAGCTCTTTAGACGAGTTTCACGGACTTGCCTTCTCCAGGTTGGCTTTGAACCATGATCCTCAGATCTCAGCTTCCCGAGTAGCTAGGATTGGTGGCGTGAGCCACAAGCTCTCTCTTCTTCACTCCCTTCCGTCCTCTCTCCTCTTCTCTTTTTCTCCTCTCTCTTTTCCTCTCTTTATCCCCTCTCCCCTCTCATCTCCCCCCACCATCCTTTCAGGTTCTTGCACATTTAGATGCATCTAGAAGGCCCTGGCTAGATGCCCAACCTCCAGGACTGTGAGTCAAATCAACTGCTGTTTACAAACGTCCCCGCCTGAGGTGGTGTGCTATAGCGGTAGAAAGGGAATGGGATGCTGTTTCACAGACCTCTCAGTTCTTCCAGCTCCACGGTGAACAGCCAGAGCGGGGGATGGATACCTCACCCCACTTCACAGATGCAGAACCCGAGATTAAAACTATGTCCAAGCCACAGGGAAAGGGTGGGACTCGGGTTTAATCCTTCAGGGATCACAGATCCTCACAGTCCATGCTCTTAGTCCTATACTATATTAAGAGGAAAAAGAAGAAAATGATTTTTTTTGTCAGTTGTTGGGCTTGAACTCAAGGCCTAGGCACTGTCCCTGAGCTTTATCTCTCAAGGCTAGCACTCTACCACGTTGAGCCATAGTGCCGCTTCCACTTTTCTAGTGGCTAATTGGAGATAAGAGTCTCATAGACTTTCCTGCCTAGGCTGGCTTTGAACCTCGATCCTCAGATCCCAGCCTCCTGGGTAACTAGGATGACAGGCGTGAGCCACCAGCACCAGGCTTGGGAAATGATGCTTATTTATCACACACAAACCAGACAACTAGAATGATCATCAAGAAGATTTAGGGGAGGAAGGGAAGATGGGCAGTCACCACAGAATAGCAAATATATAAAGTAAATGGATGTAAGCACATGAAAACAAATTGAGGAAAAGATACCTGTAGCCTCCATGGCAGGCAGGGAAATGCAAGTTAAGGGATCAGGTGGTGAACACGTCCATCAAACTGACAAATACTAAAAAAACTGTCTGACAATACTAAACGCTGTCAAGGAAAAAGACAAGGCAGAAACTCACACCTGCCGATGGCTCCTCTCACCCGTGTACCGACCCACACTGGGAAGCAAGGTGGTTACCTCTAGGACCTGTTCACTTCCATGTCATCTGTCTCCAAGCAATTCCAACCCTTGCCAAATACTCCAGACACAGCTGGCTCAGGTTCACAGCGATGCACGCGTGCGCACGCACACACACCTGAGCAATGAAGGCAGACAAAACCAAACCCTCCAACTCTTATTCCTTTCTGCATAGAGAATTCTCCGATCTGGAGTTATAACTGTAGCTGGATCATTACCAGAGTCTCAATTTCACATCCTCAGAGGGACCACCTTATCTCCCCCCCCCACCCCTCCCCCAGCTCAGAAAGGATGCTGGCTCTCAATGTGTCACGCAGGAGAAGGCCCTTCCCGGGAAGGGCATGACCTCCCAGGATAATTCAGTCTTTCATTTGGCTTGGGTCTGTCCTGATCAATTCGTTTTCCAATAACTAGATTTTTCAGTTGGACACCAGCCCTTTCAGGACCAATATATAAATCCTCCTTTGCAAAAAAAAAAGAAAAGTAGAAATATTAGGACAGGAGCAGAAAGGCTCGATGCCTACATGCATCTGATCAGATAAGATAACATATTGATCAAATTTCAGGAAGTGGAAGCAAGAGGATCGTTCTGTTGTGCTCTTTTGGGTTTTTTTTTTTTATTCTGTCTGTTCGTTTATCTGTCTTTGGGAGGAACAGGCATGGAGGGACAAAGGGTGAACAAATGCAGCCGTGGTCCTCACTGGATACTAGGAAGAAAATGAACTCTACAACTTGTGGGTGGGGATGGGAGGGAAGAACTTGGAGAGAGCTAGGGAAGGGGTCACATGGTCCAAAAAGAAACGTACTCTTTACCTAACTTATGTAACTGTCACCCCTCTGTGCATCACCTGTGCAATAACAATTAACAAATTTAAAAATAAATAAAAAGGAAAACAATCAAAAAGAAATAAGAGCAGAAATATACACGCTCAGAATATTTTCGCCCACGTATGCATTTGAGCCAGATTTTAAAATGAAGCTGCTACACTAAAAGGGAGAACTGAAGATAACAAAGTTAAGCTGCTAGATTAAACCTTGCCTGAAATCCACTGATCTGGGCTTTTTTTTTTTTTTCAGTTATGTAAGAAAAAGTTTATGTCCCTGTGAAATGGGTTTTTTGTTCTTTACATTAAGTATTATCCGCATGGATAAAAAGAACTCAAGGAGAGAACATGATGTCATCAAGCCCAAAGAGCAGCAGAAATAAATAAAGCTGTTTCACTACATTAAATCCTCCCACACCTCATGTCAAGACATTTGGACCATTTTCTACATGGCTTAAACTAAAGCACAAAATTCTTCATTCTTGACTAGCCCGAGGCCTCCCGCTCTTCAACTCTTCCACAAAATCAAGCAGAAATTAAATTAAACCCAATCAAATCTCTTTTACTTCTCCAAACAGAAAAGCCTAAATAGTCAACAGTGGAGCCACTAAGTGACTAAGGCGAAAGGCACAATTTCTTGTAGCAATGCCCTTTCTCTGACAGGCAGCTTTTGACCCTGGCTCATACTCTGCTCACAGCAAATCTCAAAGCAGCTCTCCAAAAGAAATTTCCTTTTAATTAGCAACATAAGTAAGCATGGCTGGGTGATCAGTTGGCTTTGATTGTGCTGGCTTACTTTGCCTATTTTTTTCCTTAAAACAAAAAAAAAAAACAAAACAAAAAACTGGCCGAGTGGTAGAGTCCTTGCCTTGCATACAAGAAGCCCTGGGTTCGATCCCTCACCACCACATATATAGAAAAACCGAGATGTGGTGCTGTGGCTCAAGAGGTAGAGTGCTAGCCTTGAGCAAAAAGAAGTCAGGGACAGTGCTCAGGCCCTGAGTCCAAGCCCCAGGACTGCTAAAATAAAATAAAATAAAATAACTGAACGTTGTGGCTCACACCTGTCATCCTAGCAACTCAGGAGGCTGAGATCTGAGGATCACAGTTTGAAGCCAGCCGGGGCAGGAACGTCTGTGAGACTCTTATCTCCAATGAACCACCAGAAAACAGAAGTGGGGCTGTGGCTGAAAGGTGTAGAACACAGGCCTTGAGCAAAATAGAACTCAGGGACAGTGCCCAGGTCCTGAGTTCAAGCCCCATCACTGACGAAAATAAACATAAATAAATAAGGTAAAGAGCTAATGGGAACTAGGAACATCCTTTCTTTTTTTTTTGGCCAGTCCTGGGCCTTGGACTCAGGGCCTGAGCACTGTCCCTGGCTTCTTCCCGCTCAAGGCTAGCACTCTGCCACTTGAGCCACAACGCCGCTTCTGGCCGTTTTCTGTATATGTGGTGCTGGGGAATCGAACCTAGGGCCTCGTGTATCCGAGGCAGGCACTCTTGCCACTAGGGCTATATCCCCAGCCCCGGAACATCCTTTCTTAACTCCTCCGCCCATCCAGTTTGGGTCCTTGGCATCTGAAAATTCAGCTAGGTGATTTGGTTCTCATCAAAGAATTAGGTCAAGGTCTGTGAAACCAAAAAGCTGCTTGTCAAATGGTATTTCCCACAGGATTGGGGCAGCGACCCAACAGTATGTAACTAAAACCAAACAACTACTCAACATATACAGGTCAAAAATTGACCTTTCAGGGGAATACAATAGCTCAAAAGCTATGTATGTACGTTCATTTAAGACTATTGTCGACATATTGTCTTATATCAACATTACATTTAAAGCCCTAGGCGAATTTTCTTGGGCTTGGCCATGTGGCTACTGTATATGTTCTTGATACATTGTATATGTCCACCTGACCTAGAGAAGGGAAAGAAAAACAGGTCGTAAGATATCACAAGAAATGTACACACTGCCCTACTATGTAACTGTACCCTTTTTGCACAACACCTTGTCAAAAAAATTTGTGTTCAATTAATAAATAAATTAAATTTAAAAAAAAAGGGCTGGGGATATAGCCTAGTGGCAAGAGTGCCTGCCTTGGATACACGAGGCCCTAGGTTCGATTCCCCAAGCACCACATATACAGAAAACGGCCAGAAGCGGCGCTGTGGCTCAAGTGGCAGAGTGCTAGCCTTGAGCGGGAAGAAGCCAGGGACAGTGCTCAGGCCCTGAGTCCAAGGCCCAGGACTGGCAAAAAAAAAAAAAAAAAAAAAAAAAAAAAAAAGAATTAGGTCAGACCTGCTGGGTCCGAGGAGTCTGGAGCCCCAGCCCCCCCGCCCTGCTTCCCCCCCACCCATGTCCTGGGCTGAGGCCCACACAGGGCCGGTGGCCTTGGCATGTCCATGGAAGGGCTCCAGAGGGCCTGGGAATGAGCATCACCCCCTTACTCAGTGAGGACCGAGGCTGGATCCCACAGGCCGCTTTGTCTCAACAGGAGGAGCTGAGAGAAAGAAACGAGGGCTTCATCCGCAGGGACAACCACCCCCCCCCCCGCCACCGACCCCCCGCCAGACACGCTGTCCTGGCACAGCTGTCGTGCTGGCCTGCGGGGCTGACAGCGTCCTGCGGCCCGGGTCGAGGGTGGGCGACAGGGTCCTCGGAGGAAGGAATCCGACGATGCTAAGAGCACCCCACACTTGACCTTGTGCTGTTTGCTGAGAACACAACAGAGGCCCACAGGAAATGGCACGATGTGCTCCCGGCATGACCAGAGCAGCCGGAGCCCGGAGAGCCACTTGATGCCAAGGAACAGGAGCGGGGCAGAGCAGAATGGCCAAGGACAGGACGCAGCTGGGTAACAGGGCAGCCGGGGCTGAGGCGGGGCCCAGGAGTAAAAAGCTGGGGGTGTGGGGGGAGGAGAGGGAGGCTGAGGTCCCACAATGCACTGGGTCTGGGCAGGTGGTATGGACAGAGGACAGACCACCGAGTATCCTGCTGTAGTCCCTGCTTGAGCTCAGCTTACCTCCACCCCGCACTCCTGGGGAGATGAGCGGGTCACCCACCACCACCACCACCATCACAGAGCCGGTGGGGAGGGATGAGATGCTAAGGCTGTCCCCGTGTTCATCTCCCCCCTTCCCACCCCTCCCTGCAGCGCTCAAAGCCCTCCGGACTGATCAGATGCTTTCAAGCCCATTAAACAGCTCTGGCTGCTCAAGATCCTTAATGTGTTTGGAAAAATACAAGGCGGCTGCTGCTGGCCTGCGCAGTCCTCCCGCCAGCCCGCTACAGTGCCAGCGGCTCTCGGAGGAGGCTGCTCACAGCCCCCACCCCGCAGGGCTGGGGGGGGGCAGGGGGGGCACGACCCCCATCATCCTAAACACATAATCCCCACGCTCTTCTACTACGGCTCACAAGCTACCACAAACCGCCAAGAGAGGGACAAAACACACCTCCCTCCCGGAACATCAGTGATCATGGCTCCCTGGGGTGATCTGTAGGGAGCCTAGCTGTTGGACACTGGCAAACCGCTGGCTCTCACCTCTCTCCCATCACAAAACAGTGCAACCTGAGTTCTAGGTGTGCCGGCCCCGCTGGGGGGAGGGGGGAGGCAAGAAGTCAGTAGTGCTGCAGACTGAGGCCTGGAGGCTGCGAGTTCAAGACAGCACCTACTTCCCAGCCTCAGTACTCAACAAGCCCAGACACAGCCAGGCACGGGCGTGCATGCCTTTAATCCCAGGTACTCGGAGGGGTAAGCGTAAGGAGACAGGATCCTGGTCCAAGGCTAACCCTGGCAAAGTCAGTACAAGGCTCCACCTGGAAAATAATCTAAAAGCAAAAGGGACCTGGGCCATGGCTCCAAGGGGTCGAGTTCCTGCCTAGAGAGCATGAGGCCCCGAGTTCAAGCTTTACGGCCAGAGCACAGAGCAGTCAGCCCATCAGCAAAAGATGCGCTGCCTTCTTGAATGTATCTGTGAAGATGGAAGATGAACGCTGTCCCTGACAAAGAGCTAAACTGTTGGGGTTGGGGGGGGAGCTCAGGAGCAGCTCACGGTGACACTGCTGATCACTTCGGCACTGCAACGTGGTCACTGCAAACTGGAAGGTGGTGTGAACAAACTTGAGGGCAGGGAAGTATCCCAACCTTCCTGTGGCACAAGGCTAATGGGGCCCACCCCCTTGAGTAACAGGGCCCGCCCCCTTGAGTGACAGGGCCCACCCCCTTGAGTGACAAGGCGTTCCTCCTTGAGTGACAAGGCTCTCCTTCTTGAGTGACAGGGCCCGCTCCCTTGAGTGACAAGGCTCTCCTCCCTGAATGACAGGGCCCGCCCTCTTGAGTAACAAGGCTCTCCCCCTTGAGTGACAGGGCCTGCCCCCTTAAGTGATAAGGCTCTCCCCCTTGAGTGACAGGGCCCGCCTCCTTGGGTGACATGGAAGCTGGAAACAGGAAGGAGGGAAGGAGAACCATTGAGAGGTGACTGGACCAAGAAGGCAGGAAATTCACCAATGGATGAACCCAATGATGAGTTCATAGTTGATGAACTATTAGGAGCTGGACCCTGACGGGAGGAAGTAGATCACTGGAGGCGTGTCCCAGAGGGAGCCTCTAGTTTCCATTCTCCACCCCATTTCCTGGCCTCCATGAGGTGAGCAGCTATCCTCCACCACCCTCCACCACATGCTCTATGAGCCAAACCTTGCTTCCTTCTAAGTTTTTATTCTCTGGTATTTTATTTTGTCACAGTGGCAGAGCTGACTAATGCAGACCAGAAAAGGACTTCCTTCTGCACCAAGCATGGATCCTCAACAAGCCACAGCATCAAACACCTCACTTAACATTTCAGTGTGACCCTACACGAAAGAACAGGACAAAAATATGCAGTGCCATTGCTGTTTCTGCTTAGCCCGGTCCCATTCCCCTGCACTGCAGAAACAAGAAAACAAAAGGCATGAAAAAAAATGAGGACTGGAACAAATGGCTGCTCCCCAGCTGGTATTTATTTGCAAGAGATGTGCGATCCACGGAGGAAATTCAAGAGACTTCGACAAACGGCTCAGCAGGGTGGCTCGATAGCAGATCAAGACAGGGAAACTCAACCACAGTTGGAGCAGGTCAATTCCAAAGAGACAGTACTTGGAGAGGAGCCAGCACCAAGAGATTCCTAGTGTCTTGATGTAAAACATGCAAGATCTGTGCAGGAAAACATCTGTGACTTTATTGAGATGTAATAGAGAAGATGTATTCAAATGAGACCTCCATGTTTCCTATTATGTTTTTGCCCTATTTATTTAGTCATTCATTTGTGGGGCCAGGCTTGAATTGAGGGCTTGAACGCAGGGCCTAGGCTCTGTCCCTGAGCTTTTGTGCTCACGGCTAGTGCTCTACCACTTGAGCCATAGCTCCACTTCCGGCTTTGGAGGTTATAAAGAGTTCTCACGGACTTTCCTGCCCAGGCTGGCTTCAAACCATGATCCTCAGATCTCAGCCTCCTGGAGTCATAACTAGGATCATAGGTGTGAACCACCAGTGCCCTGAAAATTTAGTAAGTTTTCTTTTAGGTGCAACATGATGGTGAAACACTGGTCTTTCACGTGACTCATGGAAGGGGAAAGCACTGAAATGGGAGTCCAGACAAAAGCACCAGTCCCTTGCTCTTTACTCCCAGGGCCCCAATCTCCCCAGAAACCGGAGCTGTATGACCCCACAGGTACACCAACAGAGGGCGATGTCGAACTTGGGAGTTTCTGTCAATCTGGGCAATTAAACATGGTACCAGGACATTCTCATTTATAGTTCTCTTCCATGAGAGGTCAAACAACCTTTCCTGATACTCGAAAGACCATTTTGAGTTTGCTTGTTATTTTTTCTCTGTTAATGATCTGTTGGGATCTTTTGCCCATTTTGGGGGGGGTGTATTCTTCATTTGTCACTTGTAATTTTTAGTTAGCTGTATTTTAGAGGTCTCTTCCTATTTTACAAGGCATTCATTATAGTGTCTTCGGGATAGAAGTTGTAAATATTTGCAACATGTTTATTATCTGGTTCTCTTTGTTTATGGTAGTTTTTATTCCTAGATGCTCCCCCCTCCCCCACCCCCTAAACTGTAATGCAACAGAATGTATCAGTCTTTTCTGGCATTGTTCTTAGATTCTGAAAGATAATTTACCCAAAATTATAAAAGCATTTCTACTGAGATTTCTTCTAATTTTTGTGGGTACTTTCTACCTGCCCAGAGGTATTCCAAATGAATGCCATATATGATGAAGTCACCAATTTTTTTTCTCTCTCCAAATGGCTAATTTATTCGAAACAATTTTTAAAGGATCCATTCTTCTGTGTAGGAATTTTACCTCAATCAAGATAGGTGTCATTTTCTTTTATTGAAGAATCTTGAAGTTTCTATATCTTTATATGCTGTAAAATAATTTAAGTGACAGATTACCTGTGCTTTGCAGATTAGGTAGAATTCTCCTGTGAAAATATATAGATCTAAAGCAATTTCTGTTGGGTTTTGTTGTTGTTGTGATTAATTTGTTTAAACTTTATACTGGAGTTAGTCTGGGTAATATATACGTGTATGTACATATGTATGTATGTACATATGTATAAAACCTCTTATATCCAAGTCAAAATGCTATATATACATATATATATATAATATGTTATATATTGAGAAAAATTCCTTTATACCCAAGTAGAAAGATAATGTGCATTTTGGTGATTTTGGTTTCTGTGCTTCTTAAAGGTTATTTTGTTCGTCTTCTCTCTCTACCTCTCTCTGTCTCTCTCTCTCTCCTTCCCTCTCAACCTCTCCTCTTTCTTCCTTTCTTCTATGTCTCATTCTCCCTCCCTCTTCCTCTCTCTCCTTCTTTTTTGGGGTTAGCTGCACCTTTAAGGGGCCACAGCTGACCTCAG
Organism: Perognathus longimembris pacificus; assembly: GCF_023159225.1. Lineage (NCBI taxonomy): Eukaryota > Metazoa > Chordata > Mammalia > Rodentia > Heteromyidae > Perognathus > Perognathus longimembris. Next base: position 38,730,611 of record NC_063180.1, read on the forward strand.
CCTGTCCCTCCCCTTCCTGTCTTTAACCGGAAGAGAAGGAAGTCTGAGATCACTTGAGGGACAGCTCCTTGGGACCAATCAGGGGCCCCTCTCTTGTGCCCGCCTTTGGAGTATATCTGGGAGGCTCCTCATTTGAATAGACAGAAGCCCTAGAGGTTTTCTCCAGGGACCCACGCGCCCATGTCGTTCTTGGCGGCTTTGGGGCACCCTGTGACCACACGCCACCGAGGCTACCCGTGGCCATCGCTCCCTCGTGAGCGGTAATGGACCACCCAGGAAGGGGTGGACAAGCCCCTTCCCCCCCAAGCGAGGGGAATTCAAGAGAGAGACGAGGCTACCTGTGGCCATCGCTCCCAGTGAGAGGGATAAAAGGCCACCCAGGAAGGGGCGGACAAGCCCCTTCCCCCCCAAGCGAGGGGAAGTCGAGAGAGGGAGCTCACACTTCTTAATCCATTTTTTCTAATAAGTATCTTGTGTGTTGATTAGGTCTATTTTTCCTCTTTAATTTTCTGTTCTCTAATATCCATCTTTACTCTCCAAGTTTACTCCTATTTCTGCATTCGGTCCCAGTCCACTAGGTTGCTTTTAATCTTAATGTTCTGAGTTAGGCTTTAATTCATTCATTTATTTTTATTTTTGAAAGTATAATCCTGGCTTTCTTCACTATCTCATAGACGAATATGACTTTGCTATCATCGTATCCAAAACATTATGCAAACTGGGTTTGCAAATTGCCTTCCATCCGACTTATTGAGTAGAATTTAATCTTGTAAATTTTCCCGACAGCAGGGCCTTTTTGCTTTTTTTTTTTAATCTCGGGATGAATTTTCAGTCTGATGGCACTGTGCTCACAGAACATTGTTTATATTATTGTGAAGTTATGGAATTTACTGAAATTTTCTTAGTAACCTAATATATGTCAACTCTCATAAATGTTCTACTTGCTATTATCATAGTACGAAGTGTGTATACCGGGATGTATTTCTTGGCCCCTTCATATCTCAGATTAAGTAGCTGTCACGGTATCTGAAATTGGCACGTCCCTTCCTTGTGCTGTGTGCAAGTTCTGAGGATGTTGTCTGAAACACCCGCACTTACCTTATATGCAAATCTCATGCTGTAGTACCACATGGTGTCCCTTTTTGGGCATCATTTTACATCTAGTCTCAATTCCACTTTGGTGGAAGGCAGAAATAAAACACGGGTTTATTTTTTCCTTTCATTACCAACGTTTCTGAACCACTTTCATTTAGATATGATTCCTTGCATCACCGACAGCTGGCCATCACGGTGAGGACCATTTGAAAGCCTTTGCCTGGAACAGGAGGGGGTTCAATCTACTTGAGTTTACTGGAGGGACCCCTATGTTTGGTCTCAGCTCTGTTTATTATTTTGTGTTTCTCTAAGTATTTTTCCTATCTCTTTAGGTGTTTAGGAGGGCTTTTGTTTTTGTTTCAGGGAGCTAATTCTTTTTTTTTTTTGCCAGTCACGGGGCTTGACCTCAAGGCCTAGGCACTGTGCCTGTGTTCTTTTTTGCTCAAGGCTCGCCCTTTACAACTTCAAGCCCCAGCTCCATTTCCAATTTTCTAGTGGTGGTTAACTGGAAATAAGAGTCTCACCAACTTTCCTGCCCAGACTGGCTTTGAACTGTGATCCTCAGATCTCAGCCTCCCGAGTAGCTAGGATTATAGGCGTGAAGCCCTGCTGCTCTGTGCTCGTTCTTATGCTGGTTTTTAATTGTTGTCTTTGTCAACTTTCAGTGTGATCCTTGGCTTCCCCTTCCTACCTGCCAAGTAATCCATAAGCTCATTCATTTCCCCCCTCTTTTTTTTTCTTGATTCCTTCTGTTTTGTCAGAAGTAATGGCATATAGATATATGTGTCTATGTGTGTATGTATGTATATATATGTATATATACACGTATATACATAGTGCAACATTTACCCTTTGTTCACGTGGGGTCTCTGTCCCTCTCACCCTTTTTAAAAGCAATGGTTGGTGGGTTTCATACTGCTGTCTCTTTTCTCATCCTCCTCACCCTCTCTGCTGGACCCTCTCCTCCACCTTTTCTTTCCCACTGACTATCCCCCCCCCACATCTAATTCTCAGTACTTCTTCCCATCTCCCCCATCACCTCCTAACTGGATGGAGCCTGTCCCCCATTATGTGGAGTACATAATTATTTGTCACGCAAAGTGAGTCATCTCTAACATTTCCATCCTCCACGTGACACAAATAGTCTCAGTAATGGTCGTGAAATGACCACCGGTCATCACCATTTCTGTGGCTGCTCGGTAATTATTATCCATTTATTCCTACCCTTGCTGCGACCTTGAGCGCTAATTCTTGTCCTTTTCGCACCCAAACTCATGCTGGCAAATTCTTGGCCTTCAGAACTGACGGTCAAAATAACCCTCTTCTCTCTATAAATTACTCAGTCTCAGCACTGTGTAATAGCCACAGAAAATGGACTAAGAAACTGTTAACCTTCTCCGTGAAATGCCACGTGCTAGAAGAGTGGCTTTAAAAAAAAAAAGCATTCCAATTGAGAAGTGGAAAAGAATGTGACAGAATGAGAAGCCTACTTCATTTAAAAATGGGTTTAGGGCTGGGAATATGGCCTAGTGACAAGAGTGCTTGCCTTGTTTACATAAAGCCTTGGGTTTGATTCCTCAGCAACACATATATAGAAAAAGCCAGAAGTGGTGCTATGGCTCAAGTGGCAGAGTGCTAGCCTTGAGCAAAAAGAAGCCAGGGACAGTGCTCAGGCCCTGAGTTCAAGCCCCAGGACTGGAAAAAAAAGGGGAGGGGTCCTGAAAGGAAATAGGACTAGCCACCACTCAAAAGGCAGAGATCAAGAGGACTACAGTATAATTCTGAACCTCGGTCCAGGTAAAAAGTTAATAAAATGTCCATCTCAATAAACAAGCTAGGAGTGGTGGCAACTGCCTGTAATCTCAGCTACTTGGGAAGTAAAGAGGGATCTTGGACAAAAAAAAAAAAGCTGAAAAGTGACAAAAAGTACAAAAAGGCCGGGGAAATGATACAAGTGCATGAGAAAAAACAATACCATCATCCAAGATCTATACCCCAGATGCATTAAAGCTCAATTCTCAGGAACGAGGTTCAGACAGCCATGTTTTACAAATGCAACCAGGGTTGGGAAAGTCTTCAATTTCTTGACACTGTGATCTGTTACAAGCTTTTCCCCACATCCAACTCAGTCATCTTCTTGTTCCTCTAGATCTTGGTCTCCATCAAGAATTCCCTCTCAGTGACTCTTAACAAAAAAATAAAAATAAACCAGGCACTAGTGGCTTATACCTGTGACCCTAGCTACTCAGGAGGCTGAGATCTGAGGACCGCAGTTCGAAGCCAGCCTGGGCAGGAAAGTCCACGAGACTCTTATCTCCAACGAATCACTAGAAAAACCGGAAGTGGTGCTGTGGCTCAAAGTGGTAGAGCCTTGAGCAAAAGAGCTCAGAGACAATGCTCAGGTCCTGAGTTCAAGCTCCAAGACCAACAAAAATAAACTAATTAATTAAAATCTAGCCTTTCAGCACCTGCTCCCTTCAAGAATTTCCCTAGATTCTCCAGAGCCAAAGTGAGCCATTTCCACAGGTTTACCAGGACTGAACATACCCGCTATACCTTTCGCCCACCGCAGCGGCGGAGGTTTGCCTCCAATGTCTTCATGCTCGGCCGTCACCCCCGCGCACCTTCAGAACACAGGTCCTCCCCACCCCCGCCCCTACGGCTCCCACAAATCTCCCTGAAGCCAACCCCCACTTACACGCCACGTCTTTAGCCACTCATCTGCTTGCCGTCCCTATAAATACTCACGTTTCTAGAAAGGTCATTTACATGGGATTTGTACAATCTGTAGTCACTCATGTCTGGCTTTGTTTTTTTTTTTCAATCAGTGTGATGTTTCTGAGTGCACTGGGTATTTTTAAATGGAGAAGGGACATGGTATTTAAAGGCATCCTGGATGCGGCCATCCAAAAGCAAATGAGTCATTTCTCCTTGTGATTTTTCAACCCTCCATTGTGTGTGTGTGTGTGCGCACACGCATGCGCGCATGTGTGCTGTGAAACTCAGGGCCTGAGCACTGTCCTTTAGCTTTTTCACTCAAGGCTGGTGCTCTGCCACTTGATCCACAGCTCCATTTCTGGCTTTTTGGTGGTTAACTGGGGACTAAAATCCCATATTAAAGACACTTCTGCCTAGACTGGCTTCAAGTTGTGGTTCTCAGATCTCAGATTTCTGTTATTATTTTTGTTGCCAGTCCTGGGCCTTGAACTCAGGGCCTGAGCACTGTCCCTGGCTTCTTTTTGCTCAAGGTTAGCACTCTGCCACTTGAGCCACAGAGCCACCTCTGGCTGTTTTCTATATATGTGGTGCTGGGGAATTGAACCCAGGGCTTCATGTATACGAGGCAAGCACTCTACCACTAGGCCATATTCCCAGCCCGATCTCAGATTTCTGATTAGCAAGGACTACAGGCATGACTGACGGACTGGCACCTAGCAAGGATTTCTTTCTTAGTGCCTTGGCAACAAGTAGCCTAGACTGTGCATCCAAGAACCAGAGGCAGCACCTGCCCACGGGAAGCTTTCATTCTCTGGGAGTTTGGAATATTGGAGAGGAGAAGTTACACGAGAGCGCGCTTTTGAATTATCATAAGCACACGACACCTGCCTGGCTTAGAAACTGTGCGGTTCTGGTGGTCTTCGTATGTAGATCAGTTCTTAGATCCCATACATGCTTTTCTGTCACGAATGAAGGCATTTAGTCTCTGATGAGTTTATGGCGTACATGGAGATTTTAGTCTGTTTTGTGTTGTGAGGCCAAAAGACTCGAGGCTGTGCGAAGTATAAAGTCAGAAGGTTTGTGTGGTGATTTTAGTCGCTGGAAGCCCAAACAGCATGGTGTGGGTGTCCTGGTGGGACCATCACGGTTGTATAACAACATGGCAAAGAAGTAGAAGGGCTGAGTGTGGGAAGTGACTTTGTACTAAGCCAGCCTTGTGAGAAGTAACACACTCCTATGAGACCAGTGTTAGTACCTTCTAAGGGTGGTGTCTCTGACCTAATGACCTGCACTAGGCTGTGACTCTAATGACCTTCCACTAGGCCCCGCCCCTACCTAATGGCCTTCCCTTAGGCCCCACCCCTACCTAATGGCCTTCCACTAGGCCCCACCCCTACCTAATGGCCTTCCCCTAGGCCCCACCCCTACCTAATGGCCTTCTACTAGGCTCCACCCCTAATGGCCTTCTACTAGGCTCTGCCTCAGTCCTGACCTCCTGGGGCCCAAGTTTCCAACATGGGCCCTTTGGATGAAGAACCACATCCACACCACAAAAATGGATGGAAAGTGGAAGAACCAGAACCCAGTGAAGCTCAATCCATCATGAGGACCAGGTACAGACCACACTGGACCCAAGCAGAGCTCAGAAGCAAACATCAGAACTAAGATCATTTTTTTTTTTTTAATGGAAGAAGCCGGGGTTGGGTGGGGGGGTGCTGGTGGCTCACACTTGTCAACCTAGCTATTCACGAGGCTGAGATCTGATGATCGTGGTTCAAGGCCAGCTGGAGCAGAGAAGTCTGTGAGACTATCATCTCCAGTTAATCACAGAAAAATCCAGAAGTAGCACTGTAGCTCAAACGGTAGAGCACTATCCTTGAGCACAAGAGCTCAGAGAGAGTGCCTAGGCTCTGAGTTCAAGTCCCATAAATGGGGGAGGGAGGGAGGGAGAGAGAGAGAGAGAGAGAGAGAGAATGTGTCATAGGGAAATATGCTGAAATAGTTTTCACCTTATCTTTGTACTTAAAACAGTTTCTAGGTCCCGCCTGGATCTGTCAGGATAGGCTAGATCACGTGATGCTGTAGTAACAAGCAAGTCCTATGCCCAGTAATAGTTTATGGGCCCAGTGATGGTTTCTGCCTTGCTTATTCAAAGCCCACAGGTGAGTCCTGAGCCACCAAGGTCATAGAGCAAAGGGGGAAGGCTGGTCGCCAGGGGCTAGATACGGAGGGGATGGGGATGAGTGTGTGGGAATTTAGGATGTCCACTGGAAAGATGCCAATGACCTCTGGGGGGGTGACGGATACCTAGCAGCACAAACATGCTCAACACCACCCAAGGCACAGGTGAGAACAGCGTAGACAACAGCGCTTCTATGTGATGTGTATTTCACAGTATTTTCATGCCAGCACCGGGGCCTTGAACTCAAGTAAGCGCCTCATACTCCCTCTTGGATTTGTCACTCACGGCTGGTGCCCTGTCACTTGAACCACACCCCATTCTGCTGCTTGATGATTCATTGGATATTTGTGGACTTTTCTACCTGGGCTGGCTTCAACCCACGATCCACAGATCTCAGCCTCCTGAGTAAGCTAGGATTACAGGCATGCGCTACTAGAACCTGGCTAAGGAAGAGTGAGAGTGTTGAGGCTTGAATTCAAGTCATTATACTGTCTCTCTCTCCCTTACACACACACACACATACACACACACACGCACATGCACACAAAGTTCTGCATCCTCGGACCAGAGCTGCTCTAGCTATGACAGGTATGTGAACCCCGAGTTGTTAGAACCTGGGTGTTAGAAGTGTGCAGAGGTAGGGGGAGAGGAGAGGTAACCTTGTATGTTCCACAGCTCATGCAAGGTGCGAAACACCTGGTCTACAGCAATGCTTGAGGAACTAGTAGCCGTGAGACAATCCAACATGTCCGCCCACAATCCAAGACTCTGTGGGGGGGATGGGAAAGACATCCCTGCCCAACGCCACAACCTTTTTTTATTTTCCCCTTGTGGTGCCCACAATGAGACCAGGTCCAAAGGTTCAAAACCCCCCTAGATACCTGGGAGGGGCTTCGCTGCTCCCTCTTTCCAGTTTGAATCCCTGGTACAGAGCTGCGTGTCCTCCTTTAAGTTCATCTTTATCGACAGTTCAGCCCTTGGCTACAAACTCAGCTCCATAGACCCTCTAAATTACCCAGAAGAAATGCCACAAAAGATGCCTTTCCGCAAACAGAGCAGGTGGGCAAGGATAATAAAACTTCCTTAACAGAGCTGATGTTCCTCCTGGGGTATTTAAATAAGGCATAATGGTATTATCATTAGAATTAATTAGATGAGCTTCAGGATGCTTTGGCGGGGGAGGGGATGCAGAGGACAGGACTCCAGGCTGGTCTCTGGCGAATCCACCAAGGTCCCCTTTGCTAGACCCTTGGAGTTTTCAGGTTCCAGATTTCCACCTATAACTTCAGGCACCATGGGGTGAGGCTTGGCTCATGGAAGGCAAGGGACCCACGGGCAGCTCAAGAGTGAATTTCCTAGCCAAGCACCGGTGCCTCACACCTGAAATCCTAGCTGCAGAGGAAGCTGAGATCTGAGGATCTTGGTTCAAAGCCAGTCCAGGCAGGAAAAGTCTGTGAGACTCTTAGCCCCAATGAGCCGTTAAAAAAAAAAAAGACGTGGAGCTGTGGCTCAAGTGGTAAAGCACCAGCCTTGAGCAAAATGAAAATGCTCAGGGACAGTACTCAGGCCTTGAGTTCAAGTCCCAGGACCAGCGATTACACACACACACACACACACACACACACACACACACACACACACACACTAAAAATAACTAAATAAAAGATCCAGGGAAGATGGACCACCAGCCACGGAGACATCGGTCATGGTGTCTTCGAAGGGCTCAGCCCCAATTCACAGTGCCCACGGAAGGAGTGAAGTCTGTGTGGCAAGGGTCACAGACAGAGTAGGAGGGGAGGGGCTAAAAAGAGCCAGGAAAGACAAGTCTTTCCAGAAGTTGATCAGCAAAGCAAAACAGAAAATGAGGACAGTCAGATGGAGGAGGAGGTGCAACAGAGAGCCAGAGATTCCCCCCCCCCCCAACCCCGTCTTTTTCTAAGATGGGAAAGAAAAGCAGCTGTTGGAATGTTAAAGAGGAAAGACGATGATCCCAAAGATGGCAGGAAGCGGTAGTGTGGGGCCCAGACAGTGAGAGGCAGCATCTGGTGCAAAATAAGAAGGGGAAGGGCGATCCAGAGCCCAAGGCATTAATTCCAGCCTGTGGGGGGAGGGGGGGTTGGAGAGCAAAGAATATAACACGGGAACCACAGGATGGATGAGCAAGCGGGTGGTGGAAACCAGATTCTCTCCCATGTTGTCAAAAACAAAAAACAAAAAACAAAAAACAACAAAACAACCATGGAGCCTGCCTGTTAAATCAGACAAAAACCGTGATTCCCAGGCAAAGGCGGCCAGTGGGACTCCACAAAGAAGAAACCGACCATGAAGAAGGCCAGCAGTGAGTGAGTGAGTGGCACAGGACCAAGGCCTCGAGGCCTGGAGCTGCCTCCAACCCCCCACCACCCCGACACACACACCAAATCACATCTCCTCTGAAAGTGTATTGTTTCTGCACAGCAGAGATTGGGGATCCAGCCTTTCTCAGTATGGCGGAGAAGATCAAGAGAATGCTCTCAGGAGATGAAAATTCAGAGTCCACAAACACAAGAAAATAGCACTGCAAAGAGAACCAAAGAAGAATCCACCTCATGGAAGCATATAGTCAGTGCAAAAATACAAAAACAAGTCCTCTGTGGGCGGCTCAGGCCTGTCATCCTGGCGACTCAGGAGGCCGAGATCTGAGGATCACAGTTGGAAGCCAGCCTGGGAAAGAGTCCATGTGATTCTTATCTCCAATTAACTACCCCCCCAAAAGCCACTCGTGGTGCCGAGGCTCAAGGGGCACTAGCCTTGAGCAATAAAACATCTGGAACAGTGCCCAAGCCCAGATTCAAGTCCCAGGAAAGGCACAGGCCACACACACACACACACACACACACACACACACACAGACACACACACACTTTCTCTTTACTCTTGGGATCCAAGAATTTTAATTTTGAAGAGCAAAAGTAAGAAAGTTACTAACAGTCAAAGGAGCTCACCACTGGCCAGCATTGACAACTAAGGCCAGCACCTACCTCTGGAGCAGCTGGTGACACCAGCAAAGTACTGAGCCCAGCAATGACTCCACAAATCTACACCCCATCCACCCTTTCCCAAAATCTAAGGAAACCAATGACACCCCCCCCCCAAACAGCAAAGCTCTACAGCGAAAAACTGACCAGGACATCACTAACCACCTCCCTGAGATACAAAGACACCAGATTTCCACATGGGAGTGTGTGGAACTCTGCTTCCCAGCACCCTGCGAGGCAGACAGAGGCACGGCTCGGAACCCAGGCTCATTATGCTAATTATTATTTTAGTTTGTTAGTGTTCCTTGAAAAGCTCCTTTTATTTATAAGTAAGTTGCCTGACAGCAAATCCTGAAGTAGATGCATTAGTCAGCATTGAAAATTTCCACTCAACACTAGTGGTTTCGGAGGAGAGGGGAAAAAAAATATATCCCCAGTAGAGACCCAGGGCTGGATAGTAAGTGGATGGAGCTCTGGGCGAGGGAGATGAGGTGATCTGAATCTCTGGAGACGTTTGTTCAGAAGCCAAAGCAACTCTGATTCCAAGGCTCACGGCTGGGGTGGCAGAGAGAAAGGAACACTGGGCCCCAACAAGCTGTGCAGCCGGGATTATGGGATTGCCTGCTAGGGGACAAGTGTCCAGTCTCTTGTGCCAAGGTCACCTTGATGAAGATGCTAAGAGGAAAAATGAAGACGTAGCCGGGCGCTGGTGGCTTACACCTGTAATCCCAGCTACTCAGGAGGCTGAGCTCTGAGGATCCTGGGTTCAAGCCAGCCCAGGAAGGAAAGTCTGTGGCACTCTTTATTTCTAATGAATCAGAAAAAAAAAAAAAAGCCAGACACGGAACTGTGGCCCAAGTGGTAGAGTGCTGTTCTTGAACAAAAGAGCTCAGGAACAGCACCCAGGCCCTGAGTTCAAGCCCCAGTGCCAGTGCGCCTGCACACGCGCACACACACATGCGCACACACACACATGCACACGCACTTGCATAATCATCAGCTTGTTACCCAGCATGTAAGCAATCATGCCAACCAAGCGTGGGCACAAACAGCTTTGGGAGGTGCAAAGCCCCACGCTGCCAGGCCCACAGCCCTTCTCGGTCTCACAGCTCCATTGAGACACCTGTCGACGCCATGTCAGCCTTTTGAGAGCACACAAGAAAGCTCCCCACAACAAGCAATGCCTGCAGATCATGATCTGAAAATGTCTCACCACCGGCCACCATGAACAAACCTCGCCAACATCCCATCTCCCTCACGTCCTCATAAGCTCCCGCAGAACGATCAAAACCACCCCAGCGGTATGGGATAACCTCAGGATTCTTTTCAGGACTGCGGCGGCGGGACGTGAGCCAGTTTCCTCTTTCTTTTCTTATCTTTTTGTTACTTTTTTTTTTTGGGGGGGGGCCATTCCTGGAGCTTAACCTCAGAGCCTGGGCTCTGACCCTGAGCCTCTTCGAGCTCAAGGCTAGCGCTTTATCACTTGAGCCACAGCGCCACTTCTGGCTTTTTCTGAGTAGTTTACTGGAGATAAAGAGTCTCATAGACTTTCCTGCCCAGGCTGGCTTTGGATGCTCGGATCTCACCCTCCTGAGTAACTAGGATCACTGGTGTGAAGTTACTGGCACCCAGCGTAATTCATATAAATTTTAAATAACTTTCACGATTCTCTTTATAACTGTCCTGTTAATTATTGTTGTTTGTTTTTTACTATGTATCAAATGTATAACTATGTATGTTGGAGGAAAAACATATGTAACAGTTTGTTCCTATCTGTGGACCTGAAATCTATCCTTACAAATAAAGAAGGAGGAGGGAAGATGGCGCCGTCACAATAGGGAGGCACCCCAACTCGCTCCAACTGAATAGTGAGCTGGGAACTCCAGCACCCCACACCCCATCAAGAATCCAGCAAACCCAACAACCAGAAGCAACAGAGAAACACAGGAAACGAAAAAGAACAAAAAAAGAAGAGCCTATAACCTGCACGGAGCTGGAAAATCTCCGGGGTACCCTCCCCCCACCCGCTGACCCTGGCCCGAGCAGGGCCAGGCTGGGAAAGGGGACCCAGCGCTGGCAAATCAACAGCCGAAAAGTCACACCAGGAGTGCAGAGTCCAGACGGCAGGAGCTCCACAGACCCCAGACGGAGCGCAGACAGACCGAGACAGACAGCGGCGAGGGACCAGAGTTGCGGGTCCGAATAGCCGGGATCAGACATAAGCAGCAGGGGAGCTGGGCGGTGCAGACGGGGAGAGCCGGGGCCACCACCACCAAACAACCGATCGCCACAACCCAGCACCACAGCCCCGAAAAGCCCACAGCAGCGCGGGACACACACACAATCCAGGACCAGTAAGTTCCCCATTACCACACCCCCCCCAACGGGAGACCAGCTCTAGCAGAGACCCAAACCCAACAAAGAAGCTAGAGCTCCCTCCCTCCCCTCCCTACCCCGAAGGAACAAAGGAGCCCCATATCTGGCGGCTCTAGGACCCTACAGCCTCTGGGAGGATACGGGAACTACCAGAGGTGGAGCAGCGCCCAACAAGAGGACCAGGAAACACCTTAGACAGGCATCCCCCCAAAGCCCCACCTGGGGAGGCTGCATCTGGCCACACCAGCCCCACCCCCTCCTCAGCAGGGACCCGGGGACTGGTAGGCATTGGAAGCCCCACCTGAGGCGCCTGGTCCTCGCAGACTTTTTTTTTTTTTTTTGGCCAGTCCTGGGCCTTGGACTCAGGGCCCGAGCACCGTCCCTGGCTTCTTCCCGCTCAAGGCTAGCACTCTGCCACTTGAGCCACAGCGCCGCTTCTGGCCGTTTTCTGTATATGTGGTGCTGGGGAATCGAACCTAGGGCCTCGTGTATCCGAGGCAGGCACTCTTGCCACTAGGCTATATCCCCAGCCCCCCTCGCAGACTTTTTGAACAACAGTCACAGGCTCGCTGGTGTGCAAGACCAGCCCAGCAGGGACACCTGGACCCGAACACACGCACCCCGCCCCTCACAGCGGAGGCGCAGATAGTCTGTGGGCACCAAGCCACGCCCAGACACTTGAACCTGCTGGGCTCCACACGTACCGTCCCCCACAGCAAACTCGTGAGAGGGCACAAGCACCCTCCAACAACTCGGGGCAGCATGTCCCCAAAGGAAGCACTAGAGTGCACACTCACGTGCCCCCCAGAGGGCCAGCGTGGGCCAGCATGCTAGCCCTCCAGCAGGAGGATCTCCTGCCCAAACCCCCGCGGGAATGCACAAGCGGGCAAGCTGCAACACCCGCTCTGATAGACGCACCCCACACAGGAGGGCAGGGCCCCCCAGTGGCAGTGCCCGCTCTGATAGGCGCATTCCGCACAGGTGGGCGGGCCGCCCCTCAACAGCAACACCTGCTCTGACAGGGG